>NC_079191.1:2221174-2821174 GCF_029499605.1 Hyla sarda
TAACTCTCTGAGTACAGATAATGTATAGATGTGACCTGCAGTCCTATGTAACACCACAGATAACAGTGATAACTCTCTGAGTACAGATAATGTATAGATGTGACCTGCAGTCCTATGTAACACCACAGATAACACAGTGATAACTCTCTGAGTACAGATAATGTATAGATGTGACCTGCAGTCCTATGTAACACCACAGATAACAGTGATAACTCTCTGAGTACAGATAATGTATAGATGTGACCTGCAGTCCTATGTAACACCACAGATAACACAGTGATAACTCTCTGAGTACAGATAATGTATAGATGTGACCTGCAGTCCTATGTAACACCACAGATAACACAGTGATAACTCTCTGAGTACAGATAATGTATAGATGTGACCTGCAGTCCTATGTAACACCACAGATAACACAGTGATAACTCTCTGAGTACAGATAATGTATAGATGTGACCTGCAGTCCTATGTAACACCACAGATAACAGTGATAACTCTCTGAGTACAGATAATGTATAGATGTGACCTGCAGTCCTATGTAACACCACAGATAACAGTGATGTCTCTCTGAGTACAGATAATGTATAGATGTGACCTGCAGTCCTATGTAACACCACAGATAACACAGTGATAACTCTCTGAGTACAGATAATGTATAGATGTGACCTGCAGTCCTATGTAACACCACAGATAACACAGTGATAACTCTCTGAGTACAGATAATGTATAGATGTGACCTGCAGTCCTATGTAACACCACAGATAACACAGTGATAACTCTCTGAGTACAGATAATGTATAGATGATACCTGCAGTCCTATGTAACACCACAGATAACAGTGATAACTCTCTGAGTACAGATAATGTATAGATGTGACCTGCAGTCCTATGTAACACCACAGATAACAGTGATAACTCTCTGAGTACAGATAATGTATAGATGTGACCTGCAGTCCTATGTAACACCACAGATAGCACAGTGATAACTCTCTGAGTACAGATAATGTATAGATGTGACCTGCAGTCCTATGTAACACCACAGATAACACAGTGATAACTCTCTGAGTACAGATAATGTATAGATGTGACCTGCAGTCCTATGTAACACCACAGATAACACAGTGATAACTCTCTGAGTACAGATAATGTATAGATGTGACCTGCAGTCCTATGTAACACCACAGATAACACAGTGATAACTCTCTGAGTACAGATAATGTATAGATGTGACCTGCAGTCCTATGTAACACCACAGATAACACAGTGATAACTCTCTGAGTACAGATAATGTAGTAGATGTGACCTGCAGTCCTATGTAACACCACAGATAACAGTGATAACTCTCTGAGTACAGATAATGTAGTAGATGTGACCTGCAGTCCTATGTAACACCACAGATAACAGTGATAACTCTCTGAGTACAGATAATGTATAGATGTGACCTGCAGTCCTATGTAACACCACAGATAACACAGTGATAACTCTCTGAGTACAGATAATGTATAGATGTGACCTGCAGTCCTATGTAACACCACAGATAACAGTGATAACTCTCTGAGTACAGATAATGTATAGATGTGACCTGCAGTCCTATGTAACACCACAGATAACAGTGATAACTCTCTGAGTACAGATAATGTATAGATGTGACCTGCAGTCCTATGTAACACCACAGATAACACAGTGATAACTCTCTGTGTACAGATAATGTATAGATGTGACCTGCAGTCCTATGTAACACCACAGATAACAGTGATAACTCTCTGAGTACAGATAATGTATAGATGTGACCTGCAGTCCTATGTAACATCACAGATAACAGTGATAACTCTCTGAGTACAGATAATGTATAGATGTGACCTGCAGTCCTATGTAACACCACAGATAACACAGTGATAACTCTCTGAGTACAGATAATGTATAGATGTGACCTGCAGTCCTATGTAACACCACAGATAACACAGTGATAACTCTCTGAGTACAGATAATGTATAGATGTGACCTGCAGTCCTATGTAACACCACAGATAACACAGTGATAACTCTCTGAGTACAGATAATGTAGTAGATGTGACCTGCAGTCCTATGTAACACCACAGATAACAGTGATAACTCTCTGAGTACAGATAATGTAGTAGATGTGACCTGCAGTCCTATGTAACACCACAGATAACAGTGATAACTCTCTGAGTACAGATAATGTATAGATGTGACCTGCAGTCCTATGTAACACCACAGATAACAGTGATAACTCTCTGAGTACAGATAATGTATAGATGTGACCTGCAGTCCTATGTAACACCACAGATAACAGTGATAACTCTCTGAGTACAGATAATGTATAGATGTGACCTGCAGTCCTATGTAACACCACAGATAACACAGTGATAACTATCTGAGTACAGATAATGTATAGATGTGACCTGCAGTCCTATGTAACACCACAGATAACAGTGATAACTCTCTGAGTACAGATAATGTATAGATGTGACCTGCAGTCCTATGTAACACCACAGATAACACAGTGATAACTCTCTGAGTACAGATAATGTATAGATGTGACCTGCAGTCCTATGTAACACCACAGATAACAGTGATAACTCTCTGAGTACAGATAATGTAGTAGATGTGACCTGCAGTCCTATGTAACACCACAGATAACACAGTGATAACTCTCTGAGTACAGATAATGTATAGATGTGACCTGCAGTCCTATGTAACACCACAGATAACACAGTGATAACTCTCTGAGTACAGATAATGTATAGATGTGACCTGCAGTCCTATGTAACACCACAGATAACATTGATAACTCTCTGAGTACAGATAATGTAGTAGATGTGACCTGCAGTCCTATGTAACACCACAGATAACAGCGATAACTCTCTGAGTACAGATAATGTATAGATGTGACCTGCAGTCCTATGTAACACCACAGATAACAGTGATAACTCTCTGAGTACAGATAATGTAGTAGATGTGACCTGCAGTCCTATGTAACACCACAGATAACACAGTGATAACTCTCTGAGTACAGATAATGTATAGATGTGACCTGCAGTCCTATGTAACACCACAGATAACACAGTGATAACTCTCTGAGTACAGATAATATATAGATGTGACCTGCAGTCCTATGTAACACCACAGATAACAGTGATAACTCTCTGAGTACAGATAATGTATAGATTTGACCTGCAGTCCTATGTAACACCACAGATAACAGTGATAACTCTCTGAGTACAGATAATGTATAGATGTGACCTGCAGTCCTATGTAACACCACAGATAACACAGTGATAACTCTCTGAGTACAGATAATGTATAGATGTGACCTGCAGTCCTATGTAACACCACAGATAACACAGTGATAACTATCTGAGTACAGATAATGTATAGATGTGACCTGCAGTCCTATGTAACAGCACAGATAACACAGTGATAACTCTCTGAGTACAGATAATGTATAGATGTGACCTGCAGTCCTATGTAACACCACAGATAACACAGTGATAACTCTCTGAGTACAGATAATGTATAGATGTGACCTGCAGTCCTATGTAACACCACAGATAACAGTGATAACTCTCTGAGTACAGATAATGTATAGATGTGACCTGCAGTCCTATGTAACACCACAGATAACAGTGATAACTCTCTGAGTACAGATAATGTATAGATGTGACCTGCAGTCCTATGTAACACCACAGATAACACAGTGATAACTCTCTGAGTACAGATAATGTATAGATGTGGCCTGCAGTCCTATGTAACACCACAGATAACACAGTGATAACTCTCTGAGTACAGATAATGTATAGATGTGACCTGCAGTCCTATGTAACACCACAGATAACACAGTGATAACTCTCTGAGTACAGATAATGTATAGATGTGACCTGCAGTCCTATGTAACACCACAGATAACAGTAATAACTCTCTGAATACAGATAATGTAGTAGATGTGACCTGCAGTCCTATGTAACACCACAGATAACAGTGATAACTCTCTGAATACAGATAATGTATAGATGTGGCCTGCAGTCCTATGTAACACCACAGATAACACAGTGATAACTCTCTGAGTACAGATAATGTAGTAGATGTGACCTGCAGTCCTATGTAACACCACAGATAACACAGTGATAACTCTCTGAGTACAGATAATGTATAGATGTGACCTGCAGTCCTATGTAACACCACAGATAACACAGTGATAACTCTCTGAGTACAGATAATATATAGATGTGACCTGCAGTCCTATGTAACACCACAGATAACAGTGATAACTCTCTGAGTACAGATAATGTATAGATGTGACCTGCAGTCCTATGTAACACCACAGATAATACAGTGATAACTCTCTGAGTACAGATAATGTATAGATTTGACCTGCAGTCCTATGTAACACCACAGATAACAGTGATAACTCTCTGAATACAGATAATGTATAGATGTGACCTGCAGTCCTATGTAACACCACAGATAACACAGTGATAACTATCTGAGTACAGATAATGTATAGATGTGACCTGCAGTCCTATGTAACAGCACAGATAACACAGTGATAACTCTCTGAGTACAGATAATGTATAGATGTGACCTGCAGTCCTATGTAACACCACAGATAACAGTGATAACTCTCTGAGTACAGATAATGTAGTAGATGTGACCTGCAGTCCTATGTAACACCACAGATAACACAGTGATAACTCTCTGAGTACAGATAATGTATAGATGTGACCTGCAGTCCTATGTAACACCACAGATAACAGTGATAACTCTCTGAGTACAGATAATGTAGTAGATGTGACCTGCAGTCCTATGTAACACCACAGATAACACAGTGATAACTCTCTGAGTACAGATAATGTAGTAGATGTGACCTGCAGTCCTATGTAACACCACGGATAACAGTGATAACTCTCTGAGTACAGATAATGTATAGATGTGACCTGCAGTCCTATGTAACACCACAGATAACACAGTGATAACTCTCTGAGTACAGATAATGTATAGATGTGACCTGCAGTCCTATGTAACACCACAGATAACAGTGATAACTCTCTGAGTACAGATAATGTAGTAGATGTGACCTGCAGTCCTATGTAACACCACAGATAACACAGTGATAACTCTGAGTACAGATAATGTATAGATGTGACCTGCAGTCCTATGTAACACCACAGATAACAGTGATAACTCTCTGAATACAGATAATGTATAGATGTGACCTGCAGTCCTATGTAACACCACAGATAACAGTGATAACTCTCTGAGTACAGATAATGTATAGATGTGACCTGCAGTCCTATGTAACCCCACAGATAACAGTGATAACTCTCTGAGTACAGATAATGTATAGATGTGACCTGCAGTCCTATGTAACACCACAGATAACACAGTGATAACTCTCTGAGTACAGATAATGTATAGATGTGACCTGCAGTCCTATGTAACACCACAGATAACACAGTGATAACTCTCTGAGTACAGATAATGTATAGATGTGACCTGCAGTCCTATGTAACCCCACAGATAACAGTGATAACTCTCTGAGTACAGATAATGTATAGATGTGACCTGCAGTCCTATGTAACACCACAGATAACAGTGATAACTCTCTGAGTACAGATAATGTAGTAGATGTGACCTGCAGCCCTATGTAACACCACAGATAACAAAGTGATAACTCTCTGAGTACAGATAATGTATAGATGTGACCTGCAGTCCTAAGTAACACCACAGATAACACAGTGATAACTCTCTGAGTACAGATAATGTATAGATGTGACCTGCAGTCCTATGTAACACCACAGATAACAGTGATAACTCTCTGAGTACAGATAATGTATAGATGTGACCTGCAGTCCTATGTAACACCACAGATAACAGTGATAACTCTCTGAGTACAGATAATGTATAGATGTGACCTGCAGTCCTATGTAACACCACAGATAACAGTGATAACTCTCTGAGTACAGATAATGTATAGATGTGACCTGCAGTCCTATGTAACACCACAGATAACAGTGATACCTCTCTGAGTACAGATAATGTATAGATGTGACCTGCAGTCCTATGTAACCCCACAGATAACAGTGATAACTCTCTGAGTACAGATAATGTATAGATGTGACCTGCAGTCCTATGTAACACCACAGATAACACAGTGATAACTCTCTGAGTACAGATAATGTATAGATGTGACCTGCAGTCCTATGTAACACCACAGATAACAGTGATAACTCTCTGAGTACAGATAATGAGATTACCTGGTCTATACTGCACCTGTGATGTCTTTGGGGTCTCTGGAGGCTCCTCAGTGATGTCTTTGGGGGTCTCTGGAGGTTCCTCAGTGATGTCTTTGGGGGTCTCTGGAGGCTCCTCCGTGATGTCTTTGGGGTCTCTGGAGGCTCCTCAGTGATGTCTTTGGGGGTCTCTGGAGGCTTCTCAGTGATGTCTTTGGGGGTCTCTGGAGGCTCCTCCGTGATGTCTTTGTGGTCTCTGGAGGCTCCTCAGTGATGTCTGTGCTCGGGGTGTTGTGTGGAGCTCGGGGGCTGCAGGGTTTATATCCTCAGGACTGAGGTGTGGACTCTCTTAGTGATTGGTCTCTCACGTGATGAAATAACTATAGAATAGACAATTCTCATGAAATGTTATGATCTACAAAGGTTTCCTGTGTAATCATATTTCCCTCCACCCCACCCCCTGGTGTTGTCCTCATGGGCCGGTGGAGCAACATACAGGAATAAGACCAGGACTGTATTAATAGTTTATGCTGCTCTAAGCACCAATACGATACACTTCCTTTTTTTAGACAGTAGTGAGGATTTATCGGTGCAATAGCGCTAGATTTTGTTACTTCATTAAAAAGATCAAAAATTTCCAAACATGAACATCTTCTCATATTATTATTTGACAATAGAAACCCAGATATGCACATATCCCAACATGAAATTGTATGTATAATAAGGCTTTATGTTAGGGGATGTGTATATGTGGATTTTTTCCTTATTGTCCTCAGGCAGTGCGATGGGTGGTCGTGTATGTTCTTCCACCCTACGACTGACAGAAGAAGCATTTAGAGCATACAATATACCAATGTATAAACATAATGAACGTCAATGAGCCCCCCTCTAGTGTCCCGGCTGTGCCAGCTACTATCCTCTAGAGCAGTGTTTCCCAACATTTTTCGGGTCGGGGCACACCTCGGAAAAAAAAAAATTCTGCGGGTCACCGCTACCGAGGTTGATGAGCAAAAGAAAAAAAAAAGGGAAGAAACGAACTGCACTATATTTATTTATCAGTGGGTATGTAATTTAAAGTGTTGCTTTATACAGCAACTCACCAATGACGTCTTCTCTAATTTGCATCATTGCCTTCTCTTCTCCATCTGGTCCGGGCCATCATCATGATTTCTTCCACACACAATTCTTCACCGTTAAACCTGCAAAAAAAAAAACTATTAGACTATGCACTTATTTTTTTACATTGGTGACAGAGGGGTGTAGAATAGTGTATATGCGTGGCAGAGGGCTTTAGAGGGGTTTTGAGGAGTGTACATGGATGAAACAGGGGAGAAGAAGAGTGTACATGAGTGACAGAGGGGTGTAGAGGAGTGTACATGAGTGACAGAGGGGTGTAGAGGAGTGTACATGAGTGACAGAGGGGTGTAGAGGAGTGTACATGAGTGACAGAGGGGTGTAGAGGAGTGTACATGAGTGACAGAGGGGTGTAGAGGAGTGTACATGAGTGGCAGAGGGGTGTAGATGAGTGTACATGGGTGACAGAGGGGTGTAGAGGAGCGTACATGAGTGACAGAGGGGTGTAGAGGAGTGTACATGGGTGAAAGAAGGGTGAAGAGGAGTGTACATGGGTGACAAAGGGGTGTAGAGGAGTGTACATGGGTGACAGAGGGGTGTAGAGGAGTGTACATGAGTGACAGAGGGGTGTAGAGGAGTGTACATGAGTGACAGAGGGGTGTAGAGGAGAGTACATGAGTAACAGAGGGGTGTAAAGGAGTGTACATGGGTGACAGAGGGGTGTAGAGGAGTGTACATGAGTGACAGAGGGGTGTAGAGGAGTGTACATGAGTGGCAGAGGGGTGTAGAGGAGTGTACATGGGTGACAGAGTGGTGTAAAGGAGTGTACAGGGGTGACAGAGGGGAGTAGAGGAGTGTACATGGGTGACAGAGGGGAGTAGAGGAGTGTACATGGGTGACAGAGGGGTGTAGAGGAGCATACATGAGTGACAGAGGGGTGTAGAGGAGTGTACATGGGTGACAGAAGGGTGTAGAGGAGTGTACATGGGTGACAAAGAGGTGTAGAGGAGTGTACATGGGTGACAGAGGGGTGTAGAGGAGTGTACATGAGTGACAGAGAGGTGTAGAGGAGTGTACATGGGTGACAGAGGGGTGTAGAGGAGTGTACATGGGTGACAGATGGGTGTAGAGGAGTGTACATGGGTGACAGGGGTGTAGAGGAGAGTACATGAGTGACAGAGGGGTGTAGAGGAGTGTACATGGGTGACAGAGGGGTGTAGAGGAGTGTACATGGGTGACAGAGGAGTGTACATGGGTGACAGGTGGGTGTAGAGGAGTGTACATGGGTGACAGAGGGGTGTAGAGGAGTGTACATGGGTGACAGAGGGGTATAGAGGAGTGTACATGGGTGATAGAGGGGTGTAGAGGAGTATACATGGGTGACAGAGGGGTGTAGAGGAGTGTACATGGGTGACAGAGGGGTATAGAGGAGTGTACATGGGTGATAGAGGGGTATAGAGGAGTGTACATGGGTGACAGAGGGGTGTAGAGGAGTGTACATGGGTGACAGAGGGGTGTAGAGGAGTGTACATGGGTGACAGAGGGGTGTAGAGGGTGTACATGGGTGATAGAGGGGTGTAGAGGAGTGTACATGAGTGACAGAGGGGTGTAGAGGAGTGTACATGAGTGACAGAGGGGTGTAGAGGAGTGTACATGAGTGACAGAGGGGTGTAGAGGAGTGTACATGAGTGACAGAGGGGTGTAGAGGAGTGTACATGAGTGACAGAGGGGTGTAGAGGAGTGTACATGAGTGGCAGAGGGGTGTAGATGAGTGTACATGGGTGACAGAGGGGTGTAGAGGAGCGTACATGAGTGACAGAGGGGTGTAGAGGAGTGTACATGGGTGAAAGAAGGGTGAAGAGGAGTGTACATGGGTGACAAAGGGGTGTAGAGGAGTGTACATGGGTGACAGAGGGGTGTAGAGGAGTGTACATGAGTGACAGAGGGGTGTAGAGGAGTGTACATGAGTGACAGAGGGGTGTAGAGGAGAGTACATGAGTAACAGAGGGGTGTAAAGGAGTGTACATGGGTGACAGAGGGGTGTAGAGGAGTGTACATGAGTGACAGAGGGGTGTAGAGGAGTGTACATGAGTGGCAGAGGGGTGTAGAGGAGTGTACATGGGTGACAGAGTGGTGTAAAGGAGTGTACAGGGGTGACAGAGGGGAGTAGAGGAGTGTACATGGGTGACAGAGGGGAGTAGAGGAGTGTACATGGGTGACAGAGGGGTGTAGAGGAGCATACATGAGTGACAGAGGGGTGTAGAGGAGTGTACATGGGTGACAGAAGGGTGTAGAGGAGTGTACATGGGTGACAAAGAGGTGTAGAGGAGTGTACATGGGTGACAGAGGGGTGTAGAGGAGTGTACATGAGTGACAGAGAGGTGTAGAGGAGTGTACATGGGTGACAGAGGGGTGTAGAGGAGTGTACATGGGTGACAGATGGGTGTAGAGGAGTGTACATGGGTGACAGGGGTGTAGAGGAGAGTACATGAGTGACAGAGGGGTGTAGAGGAGTGTACATGGGTGACAGAGGGGTGTAGAGGAGTGTACATGGGTGACAGAGGAGTGTACATGGGTGACAGGTGGGTGTAGAGGAGTGTACATGGGTGACAGAGGGGTGTAGAGGAGTGTACATGGGTGACAGAGGGGTATAGAGGAGTGTACATGGGTGATAGAGGGGTGTAGAGGAGTATACATGGGTGACAGAGGGGTGTAGAGGAGTGTACATGGGTGACAGAGGGGTATAGAGGAGTGTACATGGGTGATAGAGGGGTATAGAGGAGTGTACATGGGTGACAGAGGGGTGTAGAGGAGTGTACATGGGTGACAGAGGGGTGTAGAGGAGTGTACATGGGTGACAGAGGGGTGTAGAGGGTGTACATGGGTGATAGAGGGGTGTAGAGGAGTGTACATGAGTGACAGAGGGGTGTAGAGGAGTGTACATGGGTAACAGGGGGGTGTAGAGGAGTGTACATGGGTGACAGAGGGGTGTAGAGGAGTGTACATGGGTGACAGAGGAGTGTACATGGGTGACAGAAGGGTGTAGAGGAGTGTACATGGGTGACAGAGGGGTATAGAGGAGTGTACATGGGTGACAGAAGGGTGTAGAGGAGTGTACATGGGTGAGACAGGGTGTAGAGGAGTGTACATGGGTGACAGAGGGGTGTACATGGGTGACAGAAGGGTGTAGACGAGTGTACATGGGTGACAGAGGGGTGTAGAGGAGTGTACATGGGTGACAGAGTGTAGAGGAGTGTACAGGGGTGACAGAGGGGTGTAGAGGAGTGTACATGGGTGACAGAAGGGTGTAGAGGAGTGTACAGGGGTGACAGAGGGGTGTAGAGGGCTGTACATGGGTGACAGAGGGGTGTAGAGGTGTGTACATGGGTGACAGAGGGGTATAGAGGGGTGTACATGGGTGACAAAGGGGTATAGAGGGGTTTACATGGGTGACAGAGGGGTGTAGAGGAGTGTACATGGGTGACAGAGGGGTATAGAGGGGTATACATGGGTGACAGAGGGATATTGAGGAGGGTACATGTGTGACAGAGGGGTGTAGAGGGGTGTACATGGGTGACAGAGGGTTTATAGGAGTGTACATGGGTGACAGAGGGGTGTAGAGGAGTGTACATGGGTGACAGAAGGGTGTAGAGGAGTGTACAGGGGTGACAGAGGGGTGTAGAGGAGTGTACAAAGGTGACAGAGTGGTGTAGAGGAGTGTACATGGGTGACAGAGGGGAGTAGAGGAGTGTACATGGGTGACAGAGGGGAGTAGAGGAGTGTACATGGGTGACAGAGGGGTGTAGAGGAGTGTACATGGGTGACAGAGGGGTGTAGAGGAGTGTACATGAGTAACAGAGGGGTGTAGAGGAGTGTACATGAGTAACAGAGGGGAGTAGAGGAGTGTACATGGGTGACAGAGGGGAGTAGAGGAGTGTACATGGGTGACAGAGGGGTATAGAGGAGTGCATATGGGTGACAGAGGGGTGTAGAGGAGTGTACAGGGGTGACAGAGGGGTGTAGAGGAGTGTACAAAGGTGACAGAGTGGTGTAGAGGAGTGTACATGGGTGACAGAGGGGAGTAGAGGAGTGTACATGGGTGACAGAGGGGAGTAGAGGAGTGTACATGGGTGACAGAGGGGTGTAGAGGAGTGTACATGGGTGACAGAGGGGTGTAGAGGAGTGTACATGGGTGACAGAGGGGAGTAGAGGAGTGTACATGGGTGACAGAGGGTTTATAGGAGTGTACATGGGTGACAGAAGGGTGTAGAGGAATCTACAGGGGTGACAGAGTGGTACAGAGGAGTGTACAGGGGTGACAGAGGGGTGTAGATGATTGTACATGAGTAACAGAGGGGTGTAGAGGAGTGTACAGGGGTGACAGAGGGGAGTAGAGGAGTGTACAGGGGTGACAGAGGGGAGTAGAGGAGTGTACAGGGGTGACAGAGGGGTGTAGAGGAGTGTACATGGGTGACAGAGGGGAGTAGAGGAGTGTACATGGGTGACAGAGGGGTATAGAGGAGTGTACATGGGTGACAGAGGGGTGTAGAGGAGTGTACATGGGTAACAGAGGGGTGTAGAGGAGTGTACAGGGGTGACAGAGGGGAGTAGAGGAGTGTACAGGGGTGACAGAGGGGAGTAGAGGAGTGTACATGAGTAACAGAGGGGTGTAGAGGAGTGTACAGGGGTGACAGAGGGGAGTAGAGGAGTGTACAGGGGTGACAGAGGGGTGTAGAGGAGTGTACATGAGTAACAGAGGGGTGTAGAGGAGTGTACAGGGGTGACAGAGGGGAGTAGAGGAGTGTACAGGGGTGACAGAGGGGAGTAGAGGAGTGTACAGGGGTGACAGAGGGGTGTAGAGGAGTGTACATGAGTAACAGAGGGGTGTAGAGGAGTGTACAGGGGTGACAGAGGGGAGTAGAGGAGTGTACAGGGGTGACAGAGGGGTGTAGAGGAGTGTACAGGGGTGACAGAGGGGTGTAGAGGAGTGTACAGGGGTGACAGAGGGGTGTAGAGGAGTGTACAGGGGTGACAGAGGGGTGTAGAGGAGTGTACATGGGTGACAGAGGGGAGTAGAGGAGTGTACATGGGTGATAGAGGGGTGTAGAGGAGTGTACATGGGTGACAGAGGGGTGTAGAGGAGTCTAGAGGGGGTGGAGGGAGGTGTACAAGGGTGACAGATGGATGTAGAAGAGTGAACATGGGTGACGGGGGAATAGGGGGTGACAGAGGGGTGAATAGGGGGTAGACATGGGTGACAAGCATGTGGTCAGAGGGGTGGACAATGGAGGGTGAACATGGGTGACAAGGGTGACAGAGGGTTGGATGGGGGGGGGGTGGACATGGATGACAGGAGGGTGGCCATAGGGGACAGGGGGTCAGAGGGGTGCACAAGGGGGTAATAGAGGGACAGGAGTGACAGAGGGGTGGACTGGGGTGACAGAGTAGACTACGGGGGTAGACGGGGGGTAAACATTAATGACAGGGATGGACAGGGGAGTGGACAAGGCGGACATGGATGACAGAAGGGTGGACATGTGTGAGGGGGGGTGAACATGAGTGACAGGGGTGACAGGGGGGTGGACATGGGTGACAATAGGGTCAACGGGGGTGACAGGAGGGTGGACAGGGGTGACAGGAGGGTGGACGGGAGTGAAAGGGATGACAGGAGGGTGAACATGGGTGACAGGATGGTGAACATGGATGTGGACAGGGGTGACAGGGGGGTGGACAGGGGTGTGAACATGGGTAACAGGAGGGTGAACATGGGTAACAGGAGGGTGAACATGGGGGTAGACAGGGGTAACAGGGGGGTAGACAGGGCTGACAGGGGGGTGGACAGGGGTGACAGGGGGGTGGACAGGGGTGACAGGAGGCTGAACATGGGTGACAGGAGGCTGAACATGGGGGTAGACAGGGGTGGACAGGGGTGACAGGAAGCTGAACATGGGTGACAGGAGGGTGGACGGGAGTGGAAGGGATGACAGGAGGGTGAACATGGGTGACAGGAGGGTGACCATGGGTGACAGGGATGACAGGAGGGTGAACATGGGTGACAAGAGGGGTGAACATGGGTGACAGGAGGGGTGAACATGAGTGACAGGAGGGGTGAACATGGGTGACAGGAGGGGTGAACATGGGTGACAGGAGGGGTGGACAGGGGTGACAGGAGGGGTGGACAGGGGTGACAGGGGGGGGTGGACAGGGGTGACAGGGGGGGTGGACATGGGTGACAGGGGGGGTGGACATGGGTGACAGGGGGGGTTGGACATGGGTGACAGGGGGGGTTGGACATGGATGACAGGGGGGGTGGACATGGGTGACGGGGGGTTGACATGGGTGACAGGGGGGGGTGGACATGGGTGACAGGAGGGGTGGACATGGGTGACAGGAGGGGTGGACATGGGTGACAGGGGGGGTTGGACATGGGTGACAGGGGGGGTTGGCCTTGGGTGAGGGGGGGTGGACATGGGTGACGGGGGGTTGACATGGGTGACAGGGTAGGGTGGACATGGGTGATAGGGGGGGTGGACATGGGTGATAGGGGGGGTGGACATGGGTGATAGGGGGGGTGGACATGGGTGACAGGAGGGGTGGACATGGGTGACAGGAGGGGTGGACATGGGTGACAGGGGGGGTTGGACATGGGTGACAGGGGGGGTTGGACATGGGTGACATGGGGGGTTGGACATGGATGACAGGGGGGGTGGACATGGGTGACGGGGGGTTGACATGGGTGACAGGGGGGGGTGGACATGGGTGATAGGGGGGTGGACATGGGTGATAGGGGGGGGTGGATATGGGTGATAGGGGGGGTGGACATGGGTAACAGGGATGGACAGGGAGGTGGACATGAGTGATGGTGGGGGGGTTGGACAGGGTTGAGAGGGGGGGGGGTTGGACAGGGTTGAGAGGGGGGGAAACAGAGGGGTGGAAAGGGTACGGTACCTTAAGCAAGCCGGCCCTCGCAGCTTGCAGGTCCACGTCAGGAACGGGAGTCCGGCGCAGATAAAGCTCGTTCCGCCCCAGGGCACCATTTTCGGCTCACTGTGCCGCAAGGTAGAGGAGGAAGGAGGACGCAGGGGGGAGGGGGACACAGGGGATGCAGTGGGACGCAGGGGGGAGGGGTGATGCTGTGTGCGCAGGGGGGGGGAGGGTGGATGCTGTGTGCGCAGTGCGTACGCAGGCTTCCCTTCCCCCCTGCGCCGCCAGTCATAAGCGCGAAGGATATTTATAAAATTATTTTAGATATTTCATGATATAAAAAGTTACCAAAAATACGCTATTTTGGACTTTGGAATTTTGCGCACACGCTACTGACTGTACGGTTTAATTAATGATACATTTTTATAATTCAGACATTTCTGCATGCGGCGAAACCACATATGTTTATTTTTATTTACACAGTTTTTTTGTTTTTTTAAATGGGAAAACTTTTATTAGGAAAGGGGTTAAATGATCTTTATTAACTTTTTTTTCACTTTTTTTTTTTTTGCAGTGTTATAGCTCCCATAGGGACCTATAACACTGCACACACTGATCTCTTATACTGATCATTGTTATCCCATAGGGACCTATAACACTGCACACACTGATCTCTTATACTGATCATCGTTATCCCATAGGGATCTATAACACTGCACACACTGATCTCTTATACTGATCATTATTATCCCATAGGGACCTATAACACTGCACACACTGATCTCTTATACTGATCATTGTTATCCCATAGGGACCTATAACACTGCACACACTGATCTCTTATACTGATCATTGTTATCCCATAGGGACCTATAACACTGCACACACTGATCTCTTATACTGATCATTGTTATCCCATAGGGACCTATAACACTGCACACACTGATCTCTTATACTGATCATTGTTATCCCATAGGGACCTATAACACTGCACACACTGATCTCTTATACTGATCATTATTATCCCATAGGGACCTATAACACTGCACACACTGATCTCTTATACTGATCATTATTATCCCATAGGGACCTATAACACTGCACACACTGATCTCTTATACTGATCATTATTATCCCATAGGGACCTATAACACTGCACACACTGATCTCTTATACTGATCATTGTTATCCCATAGGGACCTATAACACTGCACACGCTGATCTCTTAAACTGATCATTGTTATCCCATAGGGACCTATAACACTGCACACACTGATCTCTTATACTGATCATTATTATCCCATAGGGACCTATAACACTGCACACACTGATCTCTTATACTGAACATTGTTATCCCATAGGACACTATAACACTGCACACACTGATCTCTTATACTGATCATTATTATCCCATAGGGACCTTTAACACTGCACACACTGATCTCTTATACTGAACATTGTTATCCCATAGGACACTATAACACTGCACACACTGATCTCTTATACTGATCATTATTATCCCATAGGGACCTATAACACTGCACACACTGATCTCTTATACTGATCATTATTATCCCATAGGGACCTATAACACTGCACACACTGATTTCTTATACTGATCATTGTTATCCCATAGGGACCTATAACACTGCACACACTGATCTCTTATGCTGATCATTATTATCCCATAGGGACCTATAACACTGCACACACTGATCTCTTATACTGATCATTATTATCCCATAGGGATCTATAACACTGCACACACTGATCTCTTATACTGATCATTATTATCCTATAGGGACCTATAACACTGCACACACTGATCTCTTATACTGATCATTGTTATCCCATAGGGACCTATAACAGTGCACACACTGATCTCTTATACTGATCATTGTTATCCCATAGGGACCTATAACACTGCACACACTGATCTCTTATACTGATCATTATTATCCCATAGGGACCTATAACACTGCACACACTGATCTCTTATACTGATCATTATTATCCCATAGGGACCTATAACACTGCACACACTGATCTCTTATACTGATCATTTATTATCCCATAGGGACCTATAACACTGCACACATTGATCTCTTATACTGATCATTATTATCCCATAGGGACCTATAACACTGCACACACTGATCTCTTATACTGATCAATGTTATCCCATAGGGACCTATAACACTGCACACACTGATCTCTTATACTGAACATTGTTATCCCATAGGGACCTATAACACTGCACACGCTGATCTCTTATACTGATCATTGTTATCCCATAGGGACCTATAACACTGCACACACTGATCTCTTATACTGATCATTGTTATCCCATAGGGACCTATAACACTGCACACACTGATCTCTTATACTGATCATTGTTATCCCATAGGGACCTATAACACTGCACACACTGATCTCTTATACTGATCATTGTTATCCCATAGGGACCTATAACACTGCACACACTGATCTCTTATACTGATCATTATTATCCCATAGGGACCTATAACACTGCACACACTGATCTCTTATACTGATCATTGTTATCCCATAGGGACCTATAACACTGCACACACTGATCTCTTATACTGATCATTATTATCCCATAGGGACCTATAACACTGCACACACTGATCTCTTATACTGATCATTGTTATCCCATAGGGACCTATAACACTGCACACACTGACCTCTTATACTGATCATTGTTATCCCATAGGAGACTATAACACTGCACACACTGATCTCTTATACTGATATTATTATCCCATAGGGACCTATAACACTGCACACACTGCTCTCTTATACTGATCATTGTTATCCCATAGGAGACTATAACACTGCACACACTGATCTCTTATACTGATCATTATTATCCCATAGGGACCTATAACACTGCACACACTGATCTCTTATACTGATCATTATTATCCCATAGGGACCTATAACACTGCACTCACTGATCTCTTATACTGATCATTATTATCCCATAGGAGACTATAACACTGCACACACTGATCTCTTATACTGATCATTGTTATCCCATAGGGACCTATAACACTGCACACACTGATCTCTTATACTGATCATTGTTATCCCATAGGAGACTATAACACTGCACACACTGATCTCTTATACTGATCATTGTTATCCCATAGGGACCTATAACACTGCACACACTGATCTCTTATACTGATATTATTATCCCATAGGGACCTATAACACTGCACACACTAATCTCTTATACTGATCATTATTATCCCATAGGGACCTATAACACTGCACACACTGATCTCTTACACTGATCATTGTTATCCCATAGGAGACTATAACACTGCACACACTGATCTCTTACACTGATCATTGTTATCCCATAGGGGCTATAACACTGCACACACTGATCTCTTACACTGATCAATGGTTTCTCATAGAAACCACTGATCGATGATTCTGCCGCTTGACTGTTCCTGCCTGGATCTCAGGCACTGAGCAGTCATTCGGCGATCGGACCGCATGGAGTCAGGTAGGGATCCTCCGGCTGTCTTGTAAGCTGTTCGGAATGCCGCGATTTCGCCACGGTGATCCCGAACAGCTCCCTGAGCTAACCGGCATGCTTTCACTTTCACTTTAGATGCGGCGTACCGGTACGTCATGGGTCCTTAACCCCTTAAGGACCAGGCCATTTTACACCTTAGGACCAGAGCGTTTTTGCACATCTGACCACCGTCACTTTAAGCATTAATAACTCTAAGATGCTTTTACCGAATATTCTGATTCTGAGATAGTTTTTTCGTGACATATTCTACTTTATTTTTGTGGTAAATTTTCCAGGTTACTCGCATCTTTTTTTTGTAAAAAATTCCAAAATTTCATGAAAATTTAGAAAATTTAGCATTTTTCTAACTTTGAAGCTCTCTGCTTGTAAGGAAAATGGATATTCCAAATACATTTTATTTTTATTCACGAATACAATATGTCCACTTTATGTTGGCATCATAAAATTAACATATTTTTACTTTTTGAAAAAATTAGGGGGCTTTAAAGTAGAGCAGCAATTTTCAAAAATGTCATGAGAATTGCAAAATCTGAAGGGACAAATGTTACAGAACTACAACTCCCAGCATGCCTGGGCAGTCTAGGCATGCTGAGAGTTGTAGTTTGGCAACATCTGGAGGGCTACCTTTTTTGCACCACTGTAACAGTGGTCCCCAAACTGTGACCCTACAGATTTTGCAAAACCACAACTCCCAGCATGCCCAGACAGCCTTTGGCTGTCTGGGCATGCTGGGAGTTGCGGTTCGGCCTTCCTAGTGGTTGCCACAGTAAAAATCACTTTATTTTCAGTTTCATTTCTCCCCCCCACCGTCGATTCCCTACCTGAGCCGGGATCTCCGGTGAATATCTGCGATGATTGCAGGGCCCCACAAGTCTTCTCCTCCAGGTACAGGCCTCAATGTTCTCCCCCCGTTCTGCCTGACATCCAGGGGTGGGCAGAATGGGGGGTTTCCATGGCAATCCACCGTCCTGCTCTGCCATTGGTCAGAATCAGTTCTGACCAATGGCAGGGGATGGGAGGAGATCGCAGCATTGCGACCTCACTCCTACCCTGCAGGATGCTGGGGCCTGTCACTCACAGGTCCGAGCATCCCTATTTTCCGGGTCTGAATTGACATGCGATTTTCTGCGATTTTCTGCGATCGCACGGCATGCCTGTTGAAAGATTTCAGCAGACATGCCGTTCCGATCTCTGCCCGGCACGCGGCAGAGACCGGAAATACAACAGGACGTTCTCTAACGTCCTTGGGCATTAAAGCCCAGGTAGCGGGGACGTTCCAGAATGTCCTATGTCCTAAAGAGGTTAAGGACACATGACGTACTGGAACGTCATGTGTCCGCTCCCGATCTATAACTCGGGGCCATGGCGTGGCCCCGCGTCATAGCGGGTCGGGCCCGGTCTCTAACAACGGCCGGGACCCATGGCTAATAGCGCGCGGCAGTGATCGTGGTGCCACGTGCTATTATCCCTTTAGACGCGGCGTTCAAAGTTGAACGTAGCGTCTAAAGTGAAAGTAAAACCATGCCGGTTAGCTCAGGGAGCTGTTCGGGATAGCCGCGGCAAAATTGCGGCATCCCGAACAGCTTACAAGACAGCTGGAGGGTCCCTACCTGTCTCCTCGCTGTCCGATCACCGAATGACTGCTCAGTGCCTGAGATCCAGGCATGAGCAGTCAAGCAGCAGAATCATCGATCACTGGTTTCCTATGAAAAAACAGTGATCAATGTAAAAGATCAGTATGTGCAGTGTTATAGGTCCCTTTGGGATAACAATGATCAGTATAAGAGATCAGTGTGTGCAGTGTTATAGGTCCCTATGGGATAACAATGATCAGTATAAGAGATCAGTGTGTGCAGTGTTATAGGTCCCTATGGGATAATAATGATCAGTATAAGAGATCAGTGTGTGCAGTGTTATAGGTCATTATGGGATAATAATGATCAGTATAAAGAGATCAGTGTGTGCAGTGTTATAGGTCCCTATGGGATAACAATGATCAGTATAAGAGATCAGTGTGTGCAGTGTTATAGGTCCCTATGGGATAACAATGATCAGTATACGAGATCAGTGTGTGCAGTGTTATAGGTCCCTATGGGAGCTATAACACTGCAAAAAAAGTGAAAAAAAAAAGTGAAGAAAGATCATTGAACCCCTTCCCTATTAAAAGTTTGAATCACCCCTCTTTTCCCATAAAAAAAACAGTGTAAGTAAAAATAAAAATAAACATATGTGGTATCGCCGCGTGCGGAAATGTCTGAATTATAAAAATATATCGTTAATTAAACCGCTCGGTCAATGGCGTACGCGCAAAAAAATTCCAAAGTCCAAAATTGTGCATTTTTTGTCACGATCAATAAGTCCTATCAATGCAAAAATGGTACTGTTAAAAACTTCAGATCACGGCGCAAAAAATGAGCCTCATACCGCCCCATACACGGAAAAATAAAAAAGTTATAGGGGTCAGAAGATGACAATTTTAAACGTATACATTTTCCTGCATGTAGTTATGATTTTTTCCAGAAGTCCGACAAAATCACCTATATAAGTAGGGGATAATTTTAATCGTATGAACCTACAGAATAAAGAGAAGGTGTCATTTTTACCAAAATATGTACTACGTAGAAACGGAAGCCCCCAAAAGTGTTTTTATTCTGAATTTTGTCTCACAATGATTTTTTTTTCCCGTTTCACCGTAGATTTTTGGGCAAAATGACTGACGTCATTACAAAGTAGAATTGGTGGCGCAAAAAATAAGCAATCATATGGACTTTTAGGTGCAAAATTGAAAGAGTTAGGATTTTTTAAAGGCAAGGAGCAAAAAACAAAAGTGCAAAAACGGAAAAACCCCTGGTCCTTAAGTGGTTAAGGGGTTAAAAAAAATAAATAAATAAACGATGGTCATCAAAGAATCCGCTGGTTACTGTACGTCCCCAAAAGGGTTAACTAGCAATGTACAGCATTACTACTTAACTCTTCCCTGGCTGGGCATACCTCCTGTTTAGTCCCAGCTGCACTTGTGGCTGTATAGACTAGGGCACAGCTAGTACCCAGCAGGTACTCCTGTTATTAGAGTGATGGGCTCCCGTACAGTATACAGTGGTGCAGAGCATACTTTACTGCCGGCGGATTTAAGTTTAGGTACTATGCATCCTTACACTCAATAAGCCAAGTCACCCGCCCCATGGATAGTATTTATTATACACAGAAGGTCTAGTCTAGTTTTCCTGACATGCTGTACAAGTGTGTGTGACAGTCGCTGTTGCACACTAGCACTAGTGGGAGTATACCTCATCATACATGCTGGCCGGCAGCACTAGGTGCATGGGATATCAAGTCACAGGGGCTCACTTTTTTTGTGCTCCCATTTATCAGTACTATCTTACATAGTAACATAGTTCATAAGGTTGAAAAAAGACCAGAGTCCATCAAGTTCAACCGATATCCCTTAGTCCCTACTGAGTTCATCCAGAAGAAGGCAAAACCCCTCATACTAGAGGTAAAAATTCCTTCCTGACTCCAATATGGCATCAGAATAAATCCCTGGATCAACGTTCTGTCCAAATAAATCTAATATACATAACCAGCGATGTTATTATTCTCCAAAAATGCATCCAGACCCCTTTTAAATTATTTTACAGAGTTCACCATGACACCTCCTCCGGGAGAGAATTCCACAGTCTCACTGCTCTTACAGTAAAGAACCCCGTCTGTGCTGGTGTAGAAACCTTCTTTCCTCTAGATGTAGAGGATGCCCCCTTGTTATAGATACAGTCCTGGGTATAAATAGATCATGGAGAGATCTCTGTACGGTCCCCTGATATATTTATACATAGTTATTAGGTCGCCCCTAAGCCTTTTTTTTTCTAAACTAAATAACCCTAATTCTGATAATCTTTCTGGGTCCTGTAGTCCTCCCATTCCCCATATTACCCTGGTTGCCCGTCTTTGAACCCTCTCCAGCCCCACTATATCTTTCTTGTACACTGGTGCCCAGTACTGTACACAGTATTCTATGTGTGGTCTGACCAGTACTGTACACAGTATTCCATGTGTGGTCTGACCAGTACTGTACACAGTATTCCATGTGTGGTCTGACCAGTACTGTACACAGTATTCTATGTGTGGTCTGACCAGTACTGTACCCAGTATTCTATGTGTGGTCTGACCAGTACTGTACACAGTATTCCATGTGTGGTCTGACCAGTACTGTACACAGTATTCCATGTGTGGTCTGACCAGTACTGTACACAGTATTCTATGTGTGGTCTGACCAGTACTGTACACAGTATTCCATGTGTGATCTGACCAGTACTGTACACAGTATTCCATGTGTGGTCTGACCAGTACTGTACACAGTATTCCATGTGTGGTCTGACCAGTACTGTACACAGTATTCTATGTGTGGTCTGACCAGTACTGTACACAGTATTCTATGTGTGGTCTGACCAGTACTGTACACAGTATTCTATGTGTGGTCTGACCAGTACTGTACACAGTATTCCATGTGTGGTCTGACCAGTACTGTACACAGTATTCCGTGTGTGGTCTGACCAGTACTGTACACAGTATTCCATGTGTGGTCTGACCAGTACTGTACACAGTATTCTATGTGTGGTCTGACCAGTACTGTACACAGTATTCTATGTGTGGTCTGACCAGTACTGTACATAGTTACATAGTTAGTATGGTCGAAAAAAGACATATGTCCATCAAGTTCAACCAGGGCATTGAAGGGTAGGGGTGTGGCGTGATATTGGGGAAGGGATGGGATTTTATATTTCTTCATAAGCATTAATGTTATTTTGTTCCAGGAATGTATCTAATCCTGTTTTAAAGCTGTTAATTGTTCCTGCTGTGACCAGTTCCTGAGGTAGACTGTTCCATAAGTTCACAGTTCTCATGGTAAAGAAGGCGTGTCGCCCCTTTAGACTAAACCTTTTCTTCTCCAGACGGAGGGAGTGCCCCCTCGTCCTTTGGGGGGTTTAACCTGGAACAGTTTTTCTCCATATTTTTGTATGGGCCATTAATATACTTATATACGTTTATCATATCCCCCCTTAAACGTCTCTTCTCAAGACTAAACAATTGTAACTCCTTTAATCGCTCCTCATAGCTAAGATGTTCCATGCCCCATATTAGTTTAGTAGCACTTCTCTGCACCCTTTCCAGCTCCGCAGTGTCCCTTTTATGGACTGGTGCCCAAAACTGAACAGCATATTCCAGGTGAGGCCGTACCAATGCTTTATAAAGGGGGAGTATTATGTCCCTGTCCCTTGAGTCCATGCCTCTTTTGATACATGACAATATCCTGCCGGCTTTGGAAGCAGCAGCCTGACATTGTGCTATTCTGTAGTCTGTGATCTACAAGTCCCCCAGATCCTTCTCTACCAGTGACTCTGACAGTTTAATCCCCCCTAAGACATACGATGCATGCAGGTTATTAGTACCCAGATGCATAACTTTACATTTATCCACATTGAACCTCATTTGCCAAGTGGATGCCCAGACACTTAGTCTATCCAAGTCATCTTGTAACCTATACACATCCTCTATATACACAGCCCCCTCTATATACACAGCCCCCTCTATATACACATCCTCTATAGACTGTACCGTGCTACAAAGCTTGGTGTCATCTGCAAAGATAGAAACAGAGCTGTTATTACCATCCTCTATATACACAGCCCCCCTCTATATACACAACCCCCCCTCTATATACAGTGCTGTTAATACCATCCTCTATATCATTGATAAATAAATTATACAACAGCGGGCCCAGTACAGAACCTTGGGGTCACCACTAATTACCGGGGACCAATCAGAGTACGAATCATTGACCACCACTCTCTGGGTACGATCCATGAGCCAGTGTTCAATCCAGTAACAAACTAAAGTTTCAAAGCCCAAAGACCTTAACTTACCTGTCAGACGTCTATGAGGGACAGTATCAAACACTTTGGCAAAATCCAGAAACACTATATCCACAGCCATTCCTCTATATACACAGCCCCCCTCAATATACAGAGCCCCCCCTCTATATCCACAGCCATTCCTCTGGCAAGGCTTCTACTCACCTCTTCATAAAAGCAAATTCGATTGGTTTGACAACTTCTATCCTTAGTAAACCCATGCTGGTTATCACTTATAATACTATTATCCCCTATGTATTCCTGTATGTAATCCCTTATAAGTCCTTCAAACAATTTACCCACAATGCACGTTAAACTTACCGGTCTATAGTTTCCTGGGGAAGACCTAGAGCCCTTTTTGAAGATTGGCACCACATTCGCCTTGCGCCAGTCCCTTGGCACAATACCAGACACCAGAGAATCTCTAAATATCATAAACAAGGGTACAGATATTACTGAACTTACCTCTCTAAGAACTCTTGGGTGTAGTCCATCTGGCCCTGGAGATTTGCTTACATTTATATCACTTAACTTACCTTGTACCATCTCTACATTAAGCCAGTTCAGTACATTACATGATGTGTTACCAGCACTGACTTGTACATGATGTGTTACGAGCACTGACCTGTACATGATGTGTTACCAGCACTGACCTGTACATGATGTGTTACCAGCACTGACCTGTACATGATGTGTTACCAGCACTGACCTGTACATGATGTGTTACCAGCACTGACCTGTCCAATGTCAGCTCCTTCTTCCATAGTGTATACAGAACTAAAGAACCCATTCAGTAGCTCCGCCTTCTCTTGATCGCCTGTGACAACCTCCCCATTATCATTATTAAGGGGTCCTACATGCTCTGGCCTTGGTTTTTTTGCATTTATATATCTAAAAAAATATTTAGGATTAGTTTTGCTTTCTTTGGCCACCTGTCTCTCATTTTGAATTTTTGCTGTTTTTATTACATTTTTACAGATTTTATTAAGCTCCTTGTACTGTTTAAATGTTATCGCTGACCCATCAGATTTGTATTTTTTGAAGGCTATTTTTGTTGTTGTTTATTGCTCTTTTAACCTCATTTGTCAGCCATGTAGGATTTAGTTTTAATCGTTTATATTTGTTCCCCTTTGGTATATATTTAGCTGTATAGTTATTTAGAGTTGATTTAAAGATGTCCCATTTACCTTCTGTATCAGTATTTGAGAACACCTCCCCCCAGTCTATGTCCTGTAGTGCAGCCCTCAGCCCTGGGAAATTTGCCTTTTTAAAGTTATATTTTTTTGCCTTCCCCGCCTGTCTTTGTTTTCTACATTTTAAGTGAAAAGTAACTATATTGTGGTCGCTATTCCCAAGGTTTTCCCGCACAGTTACATTACCAACCAGCTCTGCGTTGTTGGAAATGATCAGATCCCACAAGGCATCACTTCTTGTTGGGTCCTCCACAAACTGGCCCATAAAATTATCCTGCAATAAATTTAGGAATTTTCTCCCCTTTGTAGTTTTAGCCAACCCCGGACCCCAATCTATATCTGGATAGTTAAAATCTCCCATTATTACCACTGTACCTGCCCGGGCGGCCCTCTCTATTTGTTTATACAGCCGACCTTCTATCTCTTCAGTGATATTAGGGGGTCTGTAGATTACACCAAATATTATTTTTTCAGTATTTCCCTCCTTTTGTAATTCTACCCACAGTGATTCCACCTCCTCAGAATCATCACACACTATGGCATCGTTCACACTGACTTTCATACCACTTCTTACATACAGACAGACTCCACCACCTTTTCTGTTCATTCTATCCTTGCGAAACAATGTAAACCCCTGCAGATTAACAGCCCAGTCATGTGAGGAGTCCAGCCATGTCTCAGTGACCCCAACTATATCACCAGCCATGTCTCAGTGACCCCAACTATATCACCAGCCATGTCTCAGTGACCCCAACTATATCACCAGCCATGTCTCAGTGACCCCAACTATATCACCAGCCATGTCTCAGTGACCCCCAACTATATCACCAGCCATGTCTCAGTGACCCCAACTATATCAATATGTTCCTCCAGTATCAATGCCTCAAGCTCCCCCATTTTATTTGCTAGGCTTCTGGCATTTGTGAACATACACTTTACATTTCCATCCTTTATGTTATTGGGGTTAATGGAATTCAAGGGTGTAAGTTTTATTTTCCTATGAAGCCTATTCCTATTAACTATTCTAACCCCTCCCTCCGCTCCACCCTCAGGTACATTTATAATTCCCACCTCTCTATCTACACTATCTTCCCCTTCTTTGCTGTAGGTTCCCTCCCCCCAAGTCCCTAGTTTAAACACTCCTCCACCCTTCTAGCCATCTTCTCCCCAAGCACAGCTGCACCCTCCTCATTGAGGTGCAGCCCGTCCCTACGGTAGAGCCGGCAACCGACAGCGAAGTCAGCCCAGTTCTCCATGAACCCAAACCCTTCCTTCCTACACCAGCTTCTGAGCCACTTGTTTACCTCCCTGATCTCCCACTGCCTCTCTGATGCGGCTTGTGGTACTGGTAGTATTTCAGAAAATACTACCTTGGAGGTCCTTGCCTTAAGCTTGCGGCCTAAGTCCTTGAAATCATTTTTAAGGACATAGTATTCCATGTGTGGTCTGACCAGTACTGTACACAGTATTCTATGTGTGGTCTGACCTGTACTGTACACAGTATTCTATGTGTGGTAAGACCAGTACTGTACACAGTATTCTATGTGTGGTCTGACCAGTACTGTACACAGTATTCTATGTGTGGTCTGACCAGTACTGTACACAGTATTCTGTGTGGTCTGACCAGTACTGTACACAGTAATCTATGTGTGGTCTGACCAGTAATGTACACAGTATTCTATGTGTGGTCTGACCAGTACTGTACACAGTATTCTGTGTGGTCTGACCAGTACTGTACACAGTATTCTGTGTGGTCTGACCAGTACTGTACACAGTATTCTATGTGTGGTCTGACCAGTACTGTACACAGTATTCTATGTGTGGTCTGACCAGTACTGTACACAGTATTCTATGTGTGGTAAGACCAGTACTGTACACAGTAATCTATGTGTGGTCTGACCAGTACTGTACACAGTATTCTATGTGTGGTCTGACCAGTACTGTACACAGTATTCCATGTGTGGTCTGACCAGTACTGTACACAGTATTCTGTGTGGTCTGACCAGTACTGTACACAGTATTCTATGTGTGGTCTGACTAGTGATTTGTACAGTGGTAGAATTATTTCCTTGTCGTGGGCATCTATGCCCCTATTGATGCCCCCCATGATTTTATTTGCCTTGGCAGCAGCTGCCTGACACTGGTCACTACAGCTAAATTTACTGTTAACTAAGACTCCTAAATCCTTTTCCACGTCAGTCGTCCCAAGTGTTCTCCAATTTAATACACAATCCCAGCCTGGATTTTTCTTCCCCATGTGCATTACCTTACATTTATCAGTGTTACCTCATCTGCCACTTCTCAGCTCAAACCTCCAACCTATCCAGGAACTTTTGATCGCACTTTATTCCATTTTTTGAAAGGAAATGTTCAAAAATACTTTTTTTAACAACCTATGTAAATAGCCTTCATTCAATAGAAATGGGTGGGAGCCTCTGTGTTGGTGCATGTGATCAGTGAAGCAATACTTTTTGTATTTTATTGTTTAGTTTTTTTTTTACTTCTAGGGAGTGATTTGCTATCATTCAGAAAGCATGTGTGATGCTGCAGTTTACAGTTTTACACTTAACATGGTGAGGAGTTCTAAAAGAAGAGCGTTGTGCAATATATGAAAGAAAATTTAAAATTTCCAGCAACTAAAAACACAAAGTAAGGAATTTACCATCACTCAAATAGTCTCTTCCTAAAAGTAATGAAAAATCCCAAAGGCCTGGATTAAACACTACAGATCTCACATGCACCACAGGACGTCTATATTGAGTCAATATCAGATCAACCCATGTATCCTAATAAGGGAATTTCAGTCAAATAACACTAAACAAGGATGTAAAAAAAAAAAGTGAAGTGTTATCCACAAAAAACATAATCATCACTTTGTAGCAGTCCAGAAATGCCTTTAAATAAGGAAGAGGTGAGGAAATGTCCTGCTAGGTGCTCAAGAGCCAAATTAAAGACAAGGGGGGAAGTGGGCAATCCTGTCTTAGTCCGTTTTGGAGGGTCAAGACATGAAAATGCTTCAGGCGTGTGTATCCTAGTCTTTGGTGCAGAGTAGAAGGCCCTAACATATGGATGCTTGTAGCAACCATTAGCATCCATGTGTCCTGGTCCTTACCAGCATCAGGCTGTATCCCCTGTGTCATGTATCTGCCGTGCTTCCTGTTCTTGCTGCTTTGGTGTATCTCCTGCTGTGTTTCCTGCTCTGTCCACAAGGGTCCTTGTGTGAGCACTAGCTGAATCTTTTAGAGACAGTGTGCACTCTCTAATCGATCCTCCTCCAATCCCTGCCTGGCACTCCCTATATAAACCTGCTCCTGTTGCCTGATGCAAGGTTGTGTTTCCTGTATTGCTAAGGTCCCTGAACCCTGTCTTCTAAACCTGAGGTCCTGATCCCGTCTGTCTGTAGTATCTGTGTTCATAATCCTGCCTGCACCTGTAGCCATCCTGACTAGCTATTTTCAAAGCACCTGCTTAGCTAATAAATACCTGTTCAGCTCTGCTGCGTCTGACGCTATCTTTAGTGTCAGTTTACCCCATTCTGCCAGTTAACATTCTTGAAGGCTTTTTCTACACCTAGCGCAAATAAGAACGGGACCTGGCTGGAATAAGGTCAACGAGAAATCACATCCTGTACCTCTAGTACGTTCTAAAGTTTTGATTTGCGCTTTCAGGAAAGCAAACTGATAGTGTCCTATCAGCTTGGGCATAAATACTGCTAAGCTGTCCACCAGTATCTTCAATACTATTTTGATGTCCACATTTATAAATGATCTGGGCTGATATGAACTTTGGATAGATGGGTCCTTTCCTGGTTTATGTAGTACCTTGATATATGAGCCGAGGGAGCACAACCCCTAATAGTTTATACTAGGCACATAAGAATATGCGAGTGACACTACTGTTATAACTAACAGAGACAAGGGAAAATAACACAGGTGTGAACATGCCTAGTACACGTCGGGCAATAATACGCATGGGATAGTGCTCACATCCAATATAGTCCAACAGAATCCAAACTAAATAATATATTATAAAAGGAAAATGGGCACTCACCCTTAAAACTTAGCTTTTATTTCTTCATATTAAAAAAAATGCTCTCCTGGTAAAGGAACAAAACGGCTGCCGTCTTGTTCTTTTGCCCGGAGAGTGTTTTTAAAATAAGAAGCAATTAATACAAAATTTTAAGGTTGTAAGGTTGAGTACCCATTTTTTTCTACAACATATTCCTTAATAGTTTATAATGGTTGGGATCCCTTAGTAGATAAAACTCCAATGTAGGAGAAGAAGCTACGTTGATGAAACTATGGGCTACAAACATAGACACTAAGCCTCCCTACTGGTGTGTCCGGTACTAAGTTATGTATCCCCTCCTATTTGCCGATTGGATAATCACAGTGTACCTCAAATTTTGCAACCATGTAAGAACCTCTACTCACTCACACAGCACCTCTCCCACTCATCTTTTTTATTCCTCACATAATAAACGCCTGTCCTGTAAGAGCACGATATTTACCTTCAGTTTTTGAAGGTGTCTAACAATTGTATTGCACTTTGCAGGCAAGCATAAGCCTTCAATATACCACGAGATAACCTGCATAGCTACATTGATAAGAATAAGAATAGAGAGTTACTGAGTATCTTCAGAGTATTCAGAAAACAAAGGGCGACCACATATCACATCTTGCATTCATGTTGCCAATAGAGAAACCATATTACCCTCTTAAACTATGATTAGAGATGAGCAAACTTTAAAAAAAATTTGATTCGGCCGATTCGCCAAATTTTTCGAAAAAATTTGTTTTGAGCCGAATTTATTTGCGGCGCAACTATATTAAAAACAGCTATTTCTGGCCTACAGATAGCTTTAATAGGGGTATAGAACACTTTGCTGTGTTCTAACATGTATATGGAGTGCTGGGGTAGTGAAATAATACTGTTATTCAGAATAACATGCAGATTACCGGCATCGCTTTTAGAATCACTGCCGCACAGCAGCACAATGACAGAGCCTGGAGTGTGGACATGTTGGCAGCATGAGGAGACCATATAGTGGCTGAATGGCACAGTGTGGAGGTGTTGGCAGCATGAGGAGACCTTTTAGTGACTGAATGACACAGCATGGAGGTGTTGGCAGCATGAGGAGACCATATAGTGACTGAATGACACAGCATGGAGGTGTTGGCAGCATGAGGAGATCATATAGTGACTGAATGACACAGCATGGAGGTGTTGGCAGCATGAGGAGACCATATAGTGGATGAATGGCACAGCCAGGAGTTGGCAGCAGCATGAGTAGGCACTAGGCCTTCACAATCCCTAAGATTAAAAGATGAATTCAGAAATTTAAACCGAAGATTTCTAATAGCTGGTGTTACCTACCATAACAAAATGTTTATTCCCAGACGCAGGCCCAGCAGCGGTATCAGTAAACCATATAGTGCCTGAATGACACAGCTTGGAGTTGGCTGATGCACGAGTACACACCAGGGCTTCACAATCCCCAAGAAAAAACATAATAATTTTTGAAATTTAAAATGAAGATTTTGGATAGCTGGTTGTACCTGCCATAACAAAATTTTTATTCCCAAACCCAGGCCCAGCAGCGGTATCAGTAAACCATATATTGCCTGAATGACACAGCCTGGAGTTGGCCGAAGCATGAGGAGACCATTGAAATGTATGACTTTTATTTAAATTTAAGATTTTGAAATTTAAATCAATGATTTTGATATTGAACTTTTAACTCCCAAGATTTAGTGTCCCGGACACAGGGCTGATGTGGCCGTGAGATGTAAGTGCAATGCCTCCATTGCCCTGACCAGCCATTGTTTCCAACTCTTTTTGCCAAGACAAACCATGTGAAGAACAACATGACACCACCGTGCCCTGCACACATGGTATGCTAAAGGGCCACTGAGACTTGTCCAGGCAGTGGAGGCTGAGGACACAATGGAGGATGAGGAGGCGGAGTTGCACACTGTCACAGGACCAACGGGCTGACAGAGTGGAGCAGGGAGCAGCATGAGTACACAAGTGGGGTTCACAACCCCTAAAATTAAAAGGTGAATGTTGAAATCTCTGCTGAAGATTCAAGTTAGCTAGTGCTACCATCCAAAAATTTAAGGCCCAAGCCCAGAAGCATCAGTAAGTCAAGTAGTTCCTGAAAGACACAGTTAGGAGCAGGCATCAGCAGTACACAAGAGGATTTCATAACTCCTAAGATTGAAAGATCAATGTGGAAATCTCAATTAAGCATGTATGTAAGCTAGAGCAGAACATCCAAAAATCTAAGGTCCAAGCCCAGAAGCATCAGTAAGCCAAGTAATTCCTGAAAGACACAGCTTTAGTCTGGAGCAGGCATCAGCAGTACACCCGATGGTTTCATAACCCATTTACGTGGAAAGATCAATGTTGACATTTTTATTAAGCATGCATTTAGCTCATGCTAAACATCCAAAAATGTAAAGCCCAAGCCCAGAAGCATCAGGAAGCCAAGTAGTTCCTGAAAGACAAAGAAGCAGTCAGGAGCAGGCATCAGCAGTACACCAGAGGGTTTCATAACCCCTTATATTGAAAGATCAATCTTGAAATCTCAATTAAGCATTTATGTTAGCCAGTGCTACCAGAACATATTTGGAGCTAATATCCCAGTCCCAGTAGCATCAGAAAATAACATATTGGCTGAATTACACAGCCTGGAGGTGGGGAAAGCATAAGGAGCCCATGTAGTGTCTGAATGCTACAGCCTGAAGGTGGCTGAAGCATGAGGAGACCATTGAAATACACAAATTTTAAATAGAAATCTAAGATTTTGAAATTGAAATTGAGGATTTTGAAATGGAACTTTTAACTCCCAAGTTTTAGTGGCCCGGGCCCCGGCGTGTGGGTACAAAGGACCTAATCTAACAAGGAATCCCATGTCACATGTCAGCACAATGACAGAGCCTGGAGGTGGCATCAGTAGGAGGAGACCATATGGTGTCTGAATGGCACAGCCTGTAGTTGGTTGAAGCATGAGGAGACCCCAGGGCTTCACAAAAATTGTAAGAATACCACCTGACATTCAAAATAATAAAATTATAGATACGTTCTCTGAAGAAAAGGATCCTTCATTAGATGACAATATGAGTATTGTGTGTTCCAGTGACATTAGCTCCTTGGCAATATTCCTTTTATTACTGGTCTGGTAGCAACATGGCAATAATGCTGGGAGAGTAACTCAAGGATACCCACATGTTTCCTACAATACACAGTTAATATATGGAGACCATATAGTATCTGAATGGCACAGCCTGGAGGTGGCATCATGAGTCTTGAAAGTGACCCTAATGCAAGGAATTTCTGAAACTGGGGACCAGCACCTTAATTATGCTTTGCAGTATCCATGGCAGCACAATCAGAGAGCCTGGAGGTGGTAGCATCAGCATGAGGAGACTATAGAGCAGCACAATTATAGAGCCTGGAGGTGGTAGCATCAGCATGAGGAGACCATATGGCGGCACAACGACAGAGCATGGAGGTGGTAGCATTAGCATGAGGAGACCATAGAGCAGCAGAATGAGAGAGCCTGGAGGTGGCAGCATCAGCATGAGGAAACCATATTGTGGCACAATGACAGAGCCTGGAGGTGGTAGCAATAGCATGAGGAGACCATAGAGCAGCACAATGGCGGAGCATGGAGGTGGCAGCAGCAGCATGAGGGCCATGCCAACTGAGGGTTGAGTGTGAGGAACCCACCGACTGTTGACTGGGGGTGTCGAATGTCACTTGAGATGAAGTGGATGACCAAATGAACCGATTGGTTGTTGCATGACTGCTAGCTGACACCGGGAGCTCAGTCCTCTCGATGCAACTCCGGCTGGCACACACCCCTAATCTGCTGCGACCTCTAGCTGCGCTTGATGAATTTAGGCCTCTGCCACTACTCTGTGCACGTCCTGGCAATACTCTTCCTGACATACTTATTGTGTATATCAGGGGAGTACAATACGCTTCACTACACTTAAAACAGTATTTGTCTAGAACAGCAGCAGGTGTGTACTATTGGCTGTCCTTTCACAGTATCTAAACCCTTGACAGATTAACAAGTACAAAATAGTACACTACTTTGGTGTGGATACACTACTTTGATGTAGGGCAGAAAAATGCGCTACAATACGCATGAAAAACTCTGTATTTTTGTAAAACACCAGCTGGTGAGTACTATTAATTGGACTTTCACAGTATCTAGGCCCTTGACAGATTAAAAGGTACAAAATGGTAGACTACCTAGATTTAGGTATGTGGTTTGCACGTATGAGGGCAGAAAAATGCGCTACAGTACACTTGGAAAACGTATTTTCATAAAACACCAGCCGGTGATTATTTTTGCCTGGACTTTCCCAGTATCTAGACTTGTTACAGATTTACAGATGTAAAATAGTAGACTGCTTTGATGTAGGTATGTGGTTTGCACGTATGAGGGCAGACAAATGTGTGGTGTCCCGGTCCTGCATCTGATGCGGTACCTATATGTTTAGGGTCCCCATAGCCAGAGTCCCTAGGACGTAGGGATCCCTGTAGTGTAGTTTACCCCTAGTCTCCTCTATTCTAGCTCATACAATTGTAAATTATAAAAGGTTAATGTAAATAAGGTAGTATATATGTATAGAAATAGTTAATTACCTGTTCCATAGCGTATCAGGACCTGCAGGAGTGAACTCTATGGTATTCTGCTTAAGGACCTTTGGAGGCCCTGTTACGTAAGCAATCCCATTACTCTATGTAATGGTGAGTGACAAGTGTTCGGACCAATCAGATTCACCCCGCCCCCTGCCCATATAAGGGAGCAGCGGCCATCTTATCTCTCTCTTGTTCCTGTGCAACCAAGCAGTAAGCACCTCTCTTGTTCCTGGACTGTCAACTGAGCAAGACCTGTACCGCAGCTGACGCAGTGAGTTAGGCCCGAGTCTTGCGGCAACGGCCGGATCATTCCAAATCTGCAGACACTCTGCAGCATCACCGGACCTAATCATACCCCTAAATCCGGACAGATCTGCAAATATATCCATATATTCAGAGACTTTATTATTATCAAGGTCCGCAATAACTGTCAGCCACTACGCAACTTAACCCCTTAAGGACTCAGCCCATTTTGGCCTTAAGGACTCAGACAATTTAATTTTTACGTTTTAATTTTTTCCTCCTCACCTTCTAAAAATCATAACTCTTTTATATTTTCATCCACAGACTAGTATGAGACCAGTTGTCCTTTGTAATGACATCACTCATTATATCATAAAATGTATGGCGCAACCAAAAAACATTATTTTTGTTGGGAAATTAAAAAGAAAAACGCAATTTTGCTAATTTTGGAAGGTTTCGTTTTCACGCCGTACAATTAATGGTAAAAATGACGTGTGTTCTTTATTCTGAGGGTCAATACGATTAAAATGATACCCATTATTACATACTTTTCTATTATTGTTGTGCTTAAAAATAATCACAAACTTTTTAACCAAATTAGTACGTTTATAATCCCTTTATTTTGATGACCTCTAACTTTTTTATTTTTCCGTATAAGTGGCGGTATGGGGGGCTCATTTTTTTGCGCCATGATCTGTACTTTTTTTTTATACCACATTTGCATATAAAAAACTTTTAATAAATTTTTTATAATTTTTTTAAAATAAAATGTATTAAAAAAGTAGCAATTTTGGACCTTTTTTTTTTTTCGTTCACGCCGTTCACCGTACGGGATCATTAACATTTTATTTTAATAGTTCGGACATTTATGCACGCGGCGATACCAAATATGTCTATAAAATTTATTTTTTACGCTTTTTGGGGGTAAAATAGGAAAAAACGGACGTTTTACTTTTTTATTGGGGGAGGGGATTTTTCACTTTTTTTTACTTTTACTTTTACATTTTTTTTTTTACACTTGAATAGTCCCCATAGGGGACTATTCATAGCAAAACCATGATTGCCAATACTGATCTGTTCTATGTATAGGACATAGAACAGATCAGTGTAATCGGCGATCTTCTGCTCTGGTCTGCTCGATCTCAGACCAGAGCAGGAGACGCCGGGAGCCGGAAGGAGGAAGGTGAGGGGACCTCCGTGCGGCGTCCTGAATGATCCGATCCCCGCAGCAGCGCTGTGGGCGATCCGATCATTCATTCAAATTGCGCACTGCCGCAGATGCCGGGATCTGTATTGATCCCGGCACCTGAGGGGTTAATGGCGGACGCCCACGAGATCGCGGGCGTCGTCCATTGCCGGCGGGTCCCTGGCTGCGATCAGCAGCCGGGATCAGCCGCGCATGACACGGGCATCACTCCGATGCCCGCGGTTATGCACAGGACGTAAATGTACGTGCTGGTGCATTAAGTACCACCGCACCAGGACGTACATTTACGTCATGCGTCCTTAAGGGGTTAAAGGACTGTTCATATTAGACTGTTATTGTGCCTTGGATGTATCGCAAGCATTTAAGTAAAGTTATTCCAGTTCAAGTTCAATCTCCTTGTGGACCTTCAGTCATTTCATGCACCTATCGTTACTGGGAAGGGCGGCGATAGGCCGGAGCATAGCCTCAGCATAACAGCCCTCAGCCTGGCGTCACAAACTTTCGGGTTAACATTAACCCCTCATATACCGATACCATACCACCACTACCATATACTCCCCAAGGGCTACCACAAATGCACTACAGTCCGCTGAAAAAACAGTGCAGCACCACAAAAAAAAAAGGGGAATTAAACCCTAATTTGCACTCTAAATTGTTAAGAATGGTGTGAACTGCTGGTTATTATACCGTCTACACACAATTATAAGCAGCAGATGATTACTTGTGTAAATAATACACAGAATTGCGCTGAAAGCTCATTCCTGCCTCCAGTGATACGGTTCATGAAGTTCAGGCAGCTTGATGATATGTATGAGGCAACTGAAAGCTATCTGCCCCTCTCTGATAAAATGCTGAATAAAGTGACTGGGAGGTTTATGGCGTCAAAATCCTCAGTGACAACAAGCAAAGCACTGCACTGCTCTCTGTCCACAACACTGATGTAACTAGCAGTTGGCAGTGGAACGCTGCGGTATAATCAATTCAGCGTCTCTGTGTAACACAAGGAGACACACAGTCTGTCCTATCTCTGCAGTGTATATGGCATGATATGAGCAGGCGCAAGATGGCTGCCGATTATATAGGGCTGTGACATCACAGGGGTCAATGAATGCTGATAGGCTGCATCCCACATGTGATTCAGGGTCATCACGCCTACCTTCGCATTCCTGCCTTCCCAGCATCCCCTGCCCCATGTAATGACATATGGATCTGCCATTTTAGGTGTCCTTGAGCCAGGAATGCTGTAAAATGGAGTTTAATGAAGCGATTTGTGCGATATAATTTGATTCGCTCATATCTAGCTATGATGCAAACAATGAAACTTAAAGGGGTACTCCACTGGCCAATGTTCAGAACAATTAGTTCCAAGTGCTGTGTGCACACTGCGGGGGTCTGCCATGCCCCCTCATGGTGTCACACCACACCCCCTCAATGCAAGTCTATAGGAAGGGGCATGATGGCTGCCATGCCCCCTCCTATAGACTAGCATTGAGGGGGCATGGTATGACATCACAAGGGGGCATTGCCGACCCCCACAGTGCGCACACAGCGTATGGAACTAAATATTCCGAACACTGGCCGATGGAGTACCCCTTTAAAACAAATTGGAAAAAACAGTAACCTTTCTGCCCGGACGCAAGAAACATAAAAACAAACAATGGTCAAACAAGCAATACATGCGTCTTATGGACTTTACTTTTATTGGGTTGGGTTTGTAGCGACAGGTTGTCGTTTTTTGTTCTTTTTTGAAAAAAAAATCCCTTTTTTGGGAGTTCCAACAGGTTTTGAGTCTAGCAAGTGAAGCAAATGTAATGGATTTTTCCAAGTTTTCCCAAAAATTGCTCCTTTTTGGGAGTAGCAACAGGATTGTTGTACCAAAATAGTGAACAAGAAATAGTCTTTCGTATGAAAAGCTGAAACAGTTATCCTTTTTTGGGGATCATGGGTTGTGTATGTGCAGACCTGGCTGGTAGTCGAGGTAGCAAGGGTAGGGATGGTTGTATTTGTAGCCTGCATACAGTGGTGGACTGGTGGGAGTTGTATTAGCCAGAGTACATCAGGCAGTGGTGGATTGGTTGGGGTTGTAGTAGGCAGCAGACAGAGGTGTGGTGGTAGTACTGTATAATCACTGACATCTGGTACAGGAAGTTTTAAATTATTCACTGATCCTGATTCATTGAATTCCACATAAGTTTTTCCATGTTGTCAGAAGAGAATCTTGTTCGCTTAGGGGTTACGATGCTGCCTGTTGCGCTTAACACTCTCTCTGATGCTTCACTGGAGGGTGGATAAAGTATCTCTGGTTGTTGGCAAATGCCTGCCAGTGTTAAAATGCACACAAGGTATTGAAAGGCAAAATAGCTTTTTCCAAATATTCCAAAAATTATCCCTTTTTTAATTTGCAACAGGATATTGAAGATGAAGAAACAGGAGAAAGTCAAAAATTTTTTTTTTTTTGAAATAGCCCTGGCCATAGCTACTACTCCAAGTATGTACTGGAGCATGCACTGTGCTGCACACCAACAACTGCATGGAGTGGTCCAACCTCTCCGCCACATGATTGTGCACAGCAGGGTCTAGTGGTAGTTGTAGCCAGAAAACAGCAGGCAGTGGTGAGGTAGCATTAGCTTTAGCCACCGGACAGCAGGCATTGGTGGACTATGGATACTTGTAGCCAGGCCTTGTGATGACCAAGACTCTAACTTCTCCTCCTCTTGCATCTCTTCTTATCCCTCATAGATTTAAAGCTCCTATTATCAGGACTAGAAATGAGCGAAATTTTAAATAGTTCAACTTGCCGGACTCGCAAAACTCTTCCAAAATTGCATATTCGACTCAATTCAATGCAATAAAATAAGCCGCTAAACACATTTATAACACAGCCTAACAGCTCTAAAGCCCTGTGTAACACCAATGGGAATATATTCAAGGAGTTTCAAAGTGGTTTTAAGGCTCAGCAACATGTGGTAACCCATGGTAACTAACAGCTTATTTAATATGCTTGCGGATTTTTTCGGCTTATTAACATGCTAAGGTGAACTAGTTGGACTGATAGCACCTGAATTGAGTTTTATGTTCTCCTCATGTTTGTTTGGGTTTGCAATTCCTGGCTTAAAGAAGCAGCAGCAAGGGTTAGGCTGAACTAAAGGGTCTAATAGTATCCAGCATATAGCAGGAGGTTTAAAAATACATATATAATATATATATTTTTTTTTTTTGCCAGGTGGCCCAGGCCTGGCTGGACATAGAAGCAACAATCATGATGCCGGACTAGTTGGGCGGGTAGTAGCCAGTGGACAGCAATGTTTACATTTTTTGTATTTTTTATTTTTTTATTTTTCCAGTTGGCCCAGGCCTTGATGGAAGTATAAGCAGCAAATGTGATGGTAGATAGGTTCATCTTGGGGTAGCCAGCCTACAGCAGGATAAGGAATACTGTAAGTGTCGTAGTATCCTGCATACAGCAAGGTGGTTCAAAAGTTGATTTATTAGTTTTGGCAGCCAGGCAGCCCAGGCTTGGCTGGAATAGCAGCAAGGGTGATGGCGGACTAGTTTGGCGTGTAGTAGTCAGCAGACAGTAGGAGGTTTAAAAACGTTGATCTTTTAAATTTTGCCAGGCTACTCAGGCCTGGCTGAAGGTAGCAGAAGAAAGGGTAAGGACAGACTAGAGGATCTTGTAGTAGCCAGCAGACAACAGGAGCATTAAAAATTAAGGTTTATCAAATTTTGCCATGCGGCTTAGGCCTGGCAGGAGGTAGCAGCAGCAGGGGTGAGGTTGGACAAGAGGGATATGTAGTACCCAGTGGACAGCATGAGGTTTAAAATGTTTTAGTTTTTTTTTAAAACTTTGCCAGGTTGCCCAGGTCTGGCAGGAGTTAGAAGCAGCAAGGCTGATGGCAGACTAGTTGTGCGCTAGTAGCAAGCACACAGCAGCAGGAGGCAGACTGGTAAGAGTCATAGTAGCCTGCATACAGCAGGAGATTTAAAGGGGTATTCCAGGAAAAAACTTTTTTTATATATATATCAACTGGCTCCAGAAAGTTAAACAGATTTGTAAATTACTTCTTTAAAAAAAAATCGTAATCCTTCCAGTACTTATCAGCTACTGAAGATAAGTTGTTCTTTTCTGTCTAACTGCCCTCTGATGACACCTGTCTCGGGAGCGGTCCAGAGTAGGAGCGAATCCCCATAACAAAACTCTTATGCTCCAAACAGTTCCTGAGACAGACAGAGGTGTCAGCAGAGAGCACTGTTGTCAGACAGAAAAGAACAACTCAACTACAGCAGCTGATTTAGGTTATTTTGATCTTTTTTGGGGTGATTTTTAGCTCATCAACTGATCAAATATAACAACACATATACAAGGAAAATAATTCCTACCAGGTACTGCTGAGTGTGAATAGGATCCAATTAGAGGGATGAAGGGCATCAGCACGGCCCATGCTAACGAATACAGTGGTAACTTCAATGGCAGTAGAAGTAAGAAAGAATCGCACTCACCACAACGTTGACCCCAAGAATAGCGTTCTTTATTCCAAAAAGCAGGTAAAGCAGCAGAATTAGGAATAAGGCAATTCCAAAGTGGGGGGAGTGAGAGCAGCCGCTCTCAGGACGCAGGGGCACACAGTAGGAGTGACAACTAGTTTCGCATGAGCCGACGCTTATTCCAGCCAGGTGTATGCGTCTCCTCCCACAGGTAGTAACCATTTTATAGACAGAAATACACATGTGAACAGTGACAGAAATAAGCATGATACACAAAAAAAGTGAAAAAATTTGATTAAAATGATTAAAACCAAAGTAGAATGAAGAAGAAAATGCACATAAAATGCAGATTCACAAAAAAGCAGAAAAGTAATTCCATTCATTAAGTCCTAGAGGACCAGTAGCATCCAACTTAATAATCCATAATGCTTCTCGGAGTAAAAGGTAAGTATGGAGATCTACTCCCTCTGGGGCTGTTTCTATGCATTCCAAGCCAGCATATTTAACTCCCTCGGCTCTACCTCCATGACATTCAATCATATGGGAGATAAACCGAGGGGAACTTTTTTTCGTTTTCAATGAATAAAAGTGTTCACGGATGCAATAGAACAAATTTTTTTAGTCTTTCTGACATAAAAAAAGTTGCAAGGGCAATTGATGCAATAGATAATGAATGTAGACTGACAAGTGATGAATTGGTTAAGAAAGATGTTCGTGCCACCCAAGACAAAGTTTCTCTTTGATATATTGTAGTGGCAAAAGTTGCAATTCTTGCAAGGGAAATCCTCTTAACCAATTTGCATTTTTTTCTTGTAGCTTGCATTTACCTTTCTTTATAAAGTCACCTATGGGTCGGGATTTACGGAAGGTGATAATTGGTTTCTCCTTCGCAAATGCCCCCAGGTCAGCATCCTGTTCAATCATGAACCAATATTCTTGTATTACCTTCTTCATCGTATCGTTCATGGGGGAGTTTGCAAAGGAGAAAACGGGAATCGGCTGAATGTCTGGTTTGTTTATTTTTATTGCTGGGTCTAAGTAAATCTTCACGGGATTTTTTCTTTGCCCTGGTAAGAGCTTTGTTAAGGACAGTGGGGGGATAACCACGCTCGAGAAACTGAGCGGTAAGTGTTTTTGCTTGTTCAAGAAAATTATTGTTGTCACTGTTGGCTCATTTTAATCGTAAATATTGACTATAAGGAATGTTATCTTTAATGTAATTAGGATGCAAACTCTCATAGTGTAGAAGATAATTTTTGGCTGTGCTTTTCCGAAAGCTAGATGCATGTAGAGTATTAGAGACGATTTCCAAATAAATATCTAAAAACTTAAGTGTTTTGCTATCAAAATGACTAGTAAAAAGCATGTTTACAGTGTTAGTATTGTTTAGGAACTCCACAAATTCATCGAAGACGTCAGGTGTACCCTCCCATACAACCAAGATGTTGTCGAAGTATCTCAAATAATATTTAATGAATTTGATGAAAGGGTTAATTGGTGAAAAAATATACTCTTGTTCAAAAATAGAAAGAAATACATTTGCATAGGTGTATGATACAGGCGTGCCCATGGCCGTGCCATGGGCCTGTCTGTACCAATGCTCCCCCATGCAAAAAAGTATTATTCTGTAAAACAAAATATAGGGATTCACTGACGAAGTTGATGAAGTCGTGAGACTTATTGGTGCCACGTAGAAAAGTAGACATAGCCTGTACACCCGCATCATGTGGGATGCGGGTGTACAGGCTTTCGATGTCCAGAGATACCAGTTGAAAGGAATCCTGCCAATGAAAATCATCGAAGGCAGTGAGAAGTTTTCTAGTGTCTTTAATAAAGTGGGTATGCCCCTTAATAAGGGGGAAATAAGCCACTATAGGTAGCTGGACAGTGCTTCAGTCGGTGAACTAATGCCAGCAATGATTGGCCTGCCGGTTGGATTAAGCAGATTTTTATGCCCCTTAGAAAAAGCATATATTTTGGCTTGCTTTGGGTGGGTGAGAAGGAGTTTTTCTGCCGTTTTAAAACTGATAACTAGAGTTAAGCGAACTTTTCAAAAATTTGATTCGGTTGATTTGCCGAATTTTCCGAAAAGGTTTGTTTCGATTCAATTTTTTTTGCCGCAAATCTATATTAAAAAAGGCTATTTCTAGCCTACATACAGCCTCTATAGGGGTATAGAACACATAGCTGTCTTCTAAAACGCATATGGAGTATGTTGGGGTAGTGAAATAATACTGTTATTCAGAATAACATGCAGATTACCGGCATCGCTCTTAGAATCACTGCCGCACAACAGCACAATGACAGAGCCTGGTGGTGGCATCAGTGTCAGGAGACCATATAGTGACTGAATGACATAGTGTGGAGGTGTGGGCATCATGAGGAGACCATATAGTAGCTGAATGACACAGCATGGACATGTTGTCAGCATGAGGAGACCATATAGTAACTGAATGACACAGCATGGACATGTTGTCAGCATAAGGAGACCATATAGTGGCTGAATGACACAGCGTGGAGGTGTTGGCAGCATGAGGACACCATATAGTGGCTGAATGACACAGCTTGGATGAGGTTGAAGTATGAGGACACCATATAGTGGCTGAATGACACAGAATGGAGGTGTTGGCAGCATGAGGACACCATATAGTGGCTGAATGGCACCGTGTGGAGGTTTTGGCAGCATGAGGACACCAAATAGTTGCTGAATGACACAGCATAGACATGTCAGCATGAGGAGACCATATAGTGGATGAATGGCACAGCCCGGAGTTGCCAGCAGCATGAGTAGGTACTAGGCCTTCACAATCCCTAAGATTAAAAGAGGAATTAAGAAATTTAAACCGAAGATTTTAGATAGCGGGTGCTACCTATGAAAAAAATTTGAAATTACCAGACCCAGGGCCCACAGCGGCGTCAGTAACCCATATATTGTCTGAATGACACAGCCTGGAGTTGGCTGATGCACGAGTTCATACCAGGGCTTCACAATCCCCCCCTAAAAACACCACAATTTTAGAAATTTTTGAAAAAGATTTTCGATAGCGGGTGCTACCCATGAGAAAATTTGAAATGCCCAGACCCCGGCCCAGCATTTTTTTATTTGAAATTTAAAACAACCTTTGCGTGTCCCAGACCCCAGCGTGTGGGTACAAAGGACCAAATCCAACAAGTCCCCACAGGGCTCATGTCTCTATTGCCCTGACCGGCCATTGTTTCCAAGACTTCTCGCCAAGGCAAACCATGTGAAGAACAGCGTGACACCGCCGTGACCTGCACACATGGTATGCTGAAGGGCCACTGAGACTTGTCCGGGCAGTGGAGGCTTAAGACACAGTGGAGGATGTGGAGGCAGAGTAGCACACTGTCGCAGGACCAACGGGCTGACAGAGTGTAGCAGGAAGCAGCATGAGTACACAGCAGGGCTTCCCAATCCCAAAGAAAAAACAAGCATTTTTAATTAATTTTAAGAATATTTAGGACAGCGGGTGCTACCTATGAGAAAATTTGAAATTCCCAGACCCAGGCCCAGCAGCGCCATCAGTAAACCATATATTGTCTGAATGACACAGGCTGGAGTTGGCTGATGCATGAGTACGCACCAAAGCTTCGCAATCCCTAATAAAAAAAGACCAACATTTTTGACGAAAAATTTTAACGAAAATTTAGGACAGCGAGTGCTCTCTATATATTACCAGAATGACGCAGCCTGGAGTTGGCTGCAGCATGAGGAGACCATTGAAATATGTGATTTTTTTATTTGAAATTTAAAATCAAAATTTGTGTCCTGGACCCCGCCGTGTGGGTACAAAGGACCTAATCTTACAAGCACCCACTCATGTGGCCGTAAGATGTAGGCGCAACGTCTCCATAGCCCTGACCGGCCATTTTTGGTTTTTGTACCTTTGTTTAAGAACAAGCGCATATCCAAGAGTACAGAAGACTCTATAATGCAGGACGGTGGACCACCAAAAGACATTCTTCTATAAAATAATAAATGACACAATTTGTGAAATTTAAAAAAAAATTGAAATTCCAAGACCCAGGCCACACCTTTGCTGCATCAGTAACCCATATATTGCCTAAAGGACACAGACTGGAGTTGACTGATGCATGAGTACACACCCGTCACCTGGGCTTCGCAATCCACCCCCCGCCCCCCCCCAAAATCAACAAAATTGTATAATAAAAAAAAAAAAAATGTATACCTTTGTGTAAGAACAAGCGCATATCCAACAGTTCAGAAGACTCTGTAATGCAGGACGGTGGACCACCCAAAGACTTTCTTCTCAAAAATAATAAACCACACAATGTTTGAAATTTAAAAAAATGACATATGTGTGTAAGCGCATCTGTCTCCAAAAGATCAGATCACCAAAGGAGTTTTTTCACCAAAAATGATTAAAAGCAGAGTTAATCCCTCTCAGTATTTTTATTTATTTTTTTCATTTAAAAAATCACACGCAACAAGCGTTCCGTTGTGTACCGGTTAGCATTCTGCAAAATTCAATTTTATTACTAATAAAATTATCAGTAAATTTAAAAATAACACTACCCAAGAGTATTTAATTACCCCATACATTGCAGCAGGAGCAGTCAGGAGTATGCCTCAGCAGTACCCCAGAGGCTTTAATAACCCCTTACCTTGCCCGATCAATTGCGAGATCGAGCAATAACAGGTGTTATGGCCTCAGATGTCTGGGCCGCACTAGCGCTCCACTGAATGGATTAGCGTCTCTTTCACCGACAGGTGCGGGTAACCCACTACCTCTCTGAAAGGTAAGCTGCCTCGAAGCAAGTGGTCTCCCCCGGGCACGTTTGTCTCCCGAATTTACACTACTGCCACACCACGCTGACTGCCAACCGTGCTTTCTGACTCAAGGGCAACCTGCAACTCTCTTCTCCTAATGATGATTAAGCCCCTTCTGCACCCGGCTCCTGTTGGCGATAGGGATCATTTTTGCCAGGAAAGAAGAATCACAACTAAGTGCGGGTCATAAGCTAGGGTTCATTAACTCCCTGCCCCTTGTACACACCGCCTGTCTCTACTAACAATTGGATGGTTTAGTGAGGTCCTCGGATCGGCCCCGGCGGGGTAGGAGAAGGCCCTGGCAGAGCGCCGAGAATTTAACGATCATTGTTGAAATTTGCATTAAGCATGTATTTAGCTACTGCTAAACTTCAAAAAATTATAGGCCCAAGGGCTCAAGCACCAGGGAGGCAAGTAGTTCCTGAATGATTCTGGAGCAGTCATTCACAGTACCCAAGAGGGTTTCATAACCCCTTACATTTAAAGATCAATGTTGACATTTGCATTAAGCATGTATTTAGCTACTGCTAAACTTCAAAAAATTATAGGCCCAAGGCCAGAGGCATCAGTTTCCCCCATATTAGGAGCATAGCTGTCCCCCAGATTAGGAGCATAGATGTCCCCCAGATTAGGAGCATAGATGTCCCCCAGATTAGGCAGCATAGATGTCCCCCAGATTAGGAGCATACTTGCCCCCCAGATTAGGCAGCATAGTTGTCCTGGCTGATCCATCCCTGATTCATCTTGACAAACTTCAGTCCCTCCACATTTTTAGTGGACAGACGAGTTCACCTTGGGGTGACTATGGCCCCGGCTGCACTAAACACCCGCTCTGATGGCACACTACTGGCCGGGCAGGACAGCTTTTCCAGGGCAAACTCTGCTAGTTTTGACCATAAATCAAGTTTGGCTGCCCAGAAGTCCAGCGGATCTTCAATGGTTGTTGGCATGGCCATGTCAAGGTATTCCATCACCTGCTGGTTCAGGTCCTGCTCCATGTCTACCTGCTGATGAGGAGTTGCTTCACTATGCGGGTGAAGAAAGCTACTCATCAGCGACTGTAGACTCAGGCTGCTGCTGATTGAGCTGGAACTGCTCCTCCCACCCCTCCCCTCCCCAGCAGCCATGGCAGTGGAAGGTGAGCGCAGAGAGCCCCCAGAGTCAGACCTGCGATTGGATAGACCATGTGGCCGATAGGCATCAGCCAACTGACTACGTAGAATCTCTCTGTAGTAGGTCAATTTGTCCTCCCTCTCAGTGGGTGTAAAAAAGGCCCCTTATTAGCGAGGGTCTAATAAGGTGGAGATCCAGAAGTCATCCTGCTGACGAATTTTGACAATTCGGGGGTCACTACGCAAGCAACTGAGCATGCATCGTGCCATTTGCGCCAGTGACTCGGAGAGACTACCTGCCTCCATCTCCACTGCATACTGCCACGGTGTGTCTGGGTCCTCTGTCTCAACTTCCTCATAACCCTCCAGATCCTCTGGCTGCTCCTGCTCCTCCTCTCCTGTCCGAAGACTAGAAACACCGGCCATCTCATCGAACCTAAACTGTGCTCCGCTCTGCCCCTCCTCCACCAGTTCAGCCCTCACAGGGCTCATGTAGCCTTGAGATGTAGGCGCAACGTCTCCATTGCCATGACCAGCCAAGGTTTCAATCATTTGTTGTAGGAAATGTAGGAGTGGAATTACGTCGTTCATGGCATAATCCAGGTGATTCACAAATAATGTGGCTTCCTCAAAGGGGCTCAGCAAACGGCAGGTGTCACGTATGAGATGCCACTGGTTCACATTAAAGTTACACAGGGGAGTACTCCTATCTGCTTGGATCATCAAGTGATGGCTTTTGTTTGTTCGTATAGTCTGTCCAACATGTGGAGGGTGGAATTCCAACGTGTGGCAACAGCACAAATAAGACTATGTTGTGGGATACCGTTCTGACGCTGCAGCTCAAGAAAGGTGTACTTTGCGGTGTGCGAGTGGCTGAAGTGCATGCACAGTTTCCTTGCCATTTTAAGGATGTTTTGCAAATGGGGTGAAGACTTGAGGAAGTGCTTGACAACCAGATTCAACACGTGTGCCATGCAGGGCGCATGTTTCACACTTACTTGTTGCAGCGCGGACACGATGTTCTTCCCGTTGTCGGTCACCATGGTTCCCATTTCCAGATTTCGTGGAGTAAGCCATACTCGGATTTCTTTACGAATGAACTTTAGCAGTTCCTCCCCTGTGTGACTCCGTTCGCCAAGGCAAACCATGTGAACAACAGCTTGACACCGCCGTGCCCTACACAAATGGTACGATGAAGGGCCACCGAGATTTGGACATGCAGTGGAGGCCGAGGACACGGTGGAGGATGAGGAGGCAGCGTCGCACACTGTAACTGGACCAACTGCCTGTGAGTGAGAGCGTGAAGGAGGAAGCGGTGTGACCTGTCCAAGTTGCTGTTGTGGCTGTGCAGGAACCACATTTACCCAGTGAGCCGTTAAAGACAAGTATTGTCCCTGCCCGTAGTTACAGCTCCACATGTCGGTGCTGCTGTGCACTTTTGAACACACCAACAGGCTCAAGGACTGGCCCACCTTCTCTTGTACAAACTTATGCTGGGCTGGTACTGCCTTCTTCGCAAAAAAATGACGGCTCTGGACTCTCCACCTCGGCTTGGCACAAGCCATCAATTCTCTGAAAGGTGCAGAGTCCACCACTTGAAAAGGGAGGGACTGCAACACCAGCAACTTGGACAGGAGCACATTCAACTTCTGCGCCGTCGGATGAGTGGCGCATACTGTTGTCTCTTGGACATGGCTTCGCCGATGGATTGTTGGCGGAATGGCTGACTAAAAGCGGGAGAAGCAGGAGCGACAGAAGGAGGGTTTGACACACAGCTCCCTTCGGCTGAGGTGGTGGAGCCTTGGCTGGATGATGGACGGAGCGGATGGCCACTGGGTGATGCAGCAGGCTGGACCACTACATCGGAGCCATGGTTCTCCCAGGCCCCTTTATTTTGGCGAAGCATGTGTTGAAGCAGGGCCGTGGTGCCGACATTGGGACCCTGTCCACGCTTAATCTTCTGTCGACAGATCTTGCATGTGGCTACGTGAACCTCCTCCGGATGACTTATGAAAAACGTCCACACCGCCGAGTAGCTGATTTTCCCACCCGCAGTCCGCACTAATGGACTGCTACTGGCGCCGTCTCCAGGAACCCCTGTTCCACTACCTCCCGGAAAGGTAGGCTGCCGCGAATCAGGTGGTCTCCCCCGGGCACGTTTGGCTCCTGAATTTCCACTACTGCCACCAGGCTGACTGCCAACTGTGCTACCGCCTTGCTGCCTCAAGGGCAACCTGCAACTCTCTTCTCCTGATGATGATGAAGCCCCTTCTGCACCCGGCTCCCAATTGCGATCGGCTTCATCATCATCAACAGTTGTGTGCACGTCACTGATGTCCTCCTCAGGTTCCCCAACAGTGTCTGCTTCAGGACCCTGAACCCTTGCAACACCGCCTCCCACGTCACTCTCCGCATCAATACTTGGCCGCCTAGTGGAGCAAGCGGCGCATGTCTCCTCCCCTTCTTGGCTGTCCAGTAGCTGCTGACTGTCCTCTATTAGATCGTCCTCAGTAAATAGTGGAGCTGAACCCACAGCATAAGATACTTCTCTAGGAGAGGGAACAGCATAGGACAAAGGCAATGGGAGGACACGGACTGCTCCCAGGCCATGCCAACTGAGGGTTGTGTCTGAGGAACCCACCAACTGTTGACTGGGGGTGTCAGATGTCACTTGTGATGATGTGGATGAGCGTGTTAACCAATCCACGACGGCAGATGAGTTGCTGGTGGAGACACGACTGCTGGCTGATAAAGGGAGCTCAGGCCTCATGCTGCGACTCCTGCTGCCAATCGCCCCAAGTCTGCTGCCAACTCTGCCTGAAGTATTTAGGCCTCTGCCACTTCTCTGTGCACATCCTGGCACTTCTCTGCCTGACATACTTAGTGCATTTATGAGGGTATTACAATACGCTACACTACTCTTTAAATTGTATTTGTCTAGAACAGCAGCAGGTGATTACTTATGGCTGTCCTTGAACAGTATGTAGGCCCTTGACAGATTAACAGGTACTAGATGGTACAATACTTGGATGTACCTATGCGCTATGCACTGATGTGGGCAGTAATATGCCTAACTATATGCAGAAAAAACTATAAAAAAAAAAAAAAAAAAAAAAAAAAACAAACAGCCAGTGAATAGTATTGTTTGGTCTTGCACAGTATGTAGCCCCTTTACAGATTAACAGGTACAAAATGGTACAAATGCACTACAGTCCACTGAACAATCATGTATTTCTGAACAGCAGCAGGACCCAACAGTGCAAAACCACAAAAAAAATAAAAATAAAAAGTCCAGGGATTAAACCCTAAATTGCACTCTGTCACACAATTCTGAGCAGCAGAAGATTTGTGGAGCAAATAAAAATAAACTCAATTGGGCTGAAAAATGAGGAGATAAGATGGTAGATAAAGTTCAGGCAGCTTGGAGATCTGTATGAGGCAGCTGACAGCTATCTGCCCCTCTCTGCTGCAATGCTCAATAACGTGAATAGGAGGTTTAGCAATCAATGATCCTTCTCAGAGTAACAGCACAGCACTCTGCACTCCTGCCTTTCCCTAATGCTGATGTGACTAGCAGTTGCAGTGTAACGCTGTGGTATGAGCTATTCACACACACACAGTCCCGTCCTCTCCATCTGACTGCATAGATGAAATGAAGAGAGGCAAGATGGCCGCCGATTATATAGGGGCTGTGACATCACAGGGGTCAGTGAACACTGATAGTCTGCATCTCACATGTGATTCAGGGTCAGCCCGCCTACCTTAATTCCCGCCGCTGTTTCCCGCCCTCCCATAATCCCCTGCCCCATGTACTCACATGTGGATCCGCCATCTTAGCTCTCCAATAGCCTGTAAAATGGAGTTTAATGAAGCAATCGAATCGCGGCGATATTCGCATTAGTTCATCTCTACTGATAACGGATTTCTCAGCATGGCGTCGTAACACGGATCTAAGATCATCTAAAGTACGTTTAGTAGAATTGGGAGAAAGTTGAGTATAAGTGGAACTGTAACTAAGGTGTCGCTGTAACTCATTATTATAAAGCTGTGCTGGACCAGACTACAGTGGCACTCCCCTTGATGGCATTCTGGAAAAGATCAATGTTGATGCCGGGAGTGACGGGAGGATTAAATTTAGATTTATTCCCACCCTGAAAACAAACATCGCTGGTGTTGTCAGGGGTAACAATGGGAGATTGAGTGGAAACGCCCATAAGTTCACAAAGGGCTGCAACATTGCTTTCGTCTGCCTTCAATAAATCACGTACTATGCTAAAACCGAGACTAGAAATGTGGCATGGGGTTTTGCCTTCAGGAGGAACAGAAGTACATTGCTTATTAACCAAACACAACAAGAACGTGGTCTCAAATGTCAGGAAGTGCTCGAGCCCAAATGCTGGTGTACATTTATAGGGAATAGCAAGTCCTGCACTTTTGGTCCGTTGCTATTGGCAATCCCCAGCAAAAAATGCATACAATGGAGGATGTCTGCAACCAACCACAAGGACATCCACACACCCATTCATCGGGTGAGAGCAGTCTGTAAGTCGGACCAAAAGCTTTTGTAATTGCGCATTTGCCCCTGTTTTCTTGCTTATCATGCACAGGCAGGTTTAGGTTAGGTCCCGCATCACTTGAGAAACCTTGGCGTGGTGTGCGGGCTCAGGTATGTCCTTCATATAAGGATATACTGGCTAATGTCTCAATTTTACATCAGTTTTGAGGGTTAGCTAATGTCATTGTTACATCCACCACACCAGTGCATTTATGTTTATGTTGTGTTTCTCTACATTGCTTATTACTTTTTTTTTTTGTCGGCACCTGTGGAAAAACATTTTTTGATGTAAATTTTTGTAATAGCTTTTACCAAGTCCACTTGAAACGTCTCTCTGTTAAATTTATCATGGAGCCCAAAATTCAGACCCTTAGTTAAGACCGACAAACAGTCATTGCTAAGGGTAACGTCTGTTAGATTAATAACATTTTCATAACTTTGTTGGACATTTTCTGTTGGGGTTTCCAAGTGATAGATTTTGTTTTCTTGGATCTTCTGTGCACATTTTTTCATTCGCCCATGGCCTCTCCTTTTTTTCCCCCTAAAGGGGCTGCGCTAGTATTCGATGTAGTGCTCGGATGTGGTAGATCAACGATCTCGCCCTCATCACAGGTGGTATCAGATAGACTTGATTCAGTCTCTGTAGTCTTCTTTTGTTTGTGTTTTGTTGGTCAAATTTGCCTCTGGCACGCCAATTCTTCTTTCCGTAATTACGTGTGAACTGTGTGGTATTTTTCCAAGAAAAAAATCTCAATCTTGACTGAAGTCGTTTTTATCACATACATACTTGTCTCACTTTTGCTCTTTTATTTCAATTTGTAGTGTGGAAATTTTTTTTTTTCCAGTGTTTTCATCGAAGCTGCAAACTTATCGTCTGTCAGACGCGTTTTCAAAGCGTTTTTCGCAGAGTTCAGCCGTATTTTTGTCATATTCACTTCTATTTTTATTTAGAACCAACAGTTGTAGCTTATGAAAGTGCTCTTTGTCCTCAACAAATTGAGATGGGGGATGGTATACCCGCAAGCCCCTCGGAACTCTGTTGCTTTCTACGTCAGCACTGAGGGATTGAACAGTCCAGTACAGACGAATTTCCTTCTCATCTAAAATGTGGACTTTATGTTCGAGATTTTTGGTGCTTAAAGGTAAACAATTCATCTTGTGGATCGCAGGACAAAAAGTATGCCCCTGCGTCAACTCAACCCGCATTGATGATAGTGTCCATATTTGTAGACGAATTATCGTATTCCATTTGTGTAGCGGAGCCAGCTAACTCTTGTGTGCTCATGGCAGCAAATAGAAAGAAACAAAGTCCTGTATAGATAACATATATACAAGGAAAATAATTCCTACCAGGCACTGCTGAGTGTGAATAGGCTCCAGCAAGGATGGCAATAAGACACCTGCTGCAGAGAAGAGGGATGAAGGGAGGTGCGGCTTCAGCACGGCGTGTGCTAACGAATACAGTGGTAACTTCAATGGCAGTAGAAGTAAGAAAGAATCGCACTCACCACAACGTTGATCCCAATCATAGCGTTCTTTATTCCAAAAAGCAGGAAAAGCAGAAGAATTAGGAATAAGGCAATTCCAAAGTGCGGGGAGTGAGAGCAGCTGCTCTCAGGACACAGGGGCACACAATAGGAGTGGCAACTAGTTTTGCATCAGCCGACGCTTCTTCCGGACAGATGTTGATTATTAATGTATTAATTAGAGATGAGCGAATCGAAGTTGACGAACCCGAATTCATTACGAATTTCATGAAAAATTCGATTTGCAACGAATGCGAATATCGCCGCAAATCACTTCATTAAACTTCATTTTACAGCGTTCCAGGCTATTGGCGACCTAAGATGGCGGATCCACATGTGAGTACATGGGGCAGGGGATTATGGGAGGGCGGGAAACAGCAGCGGGAATGAAGGTAGGCGGGCTGACCCTGAATCACATGTGAAATGCAGCCTATCAGTGTTCACTGACCCCTGTGATGTCACAGCCCCTATATAATCGGCGGCCATCTTGCCTCTCTTCATGTCATCTATGCAGTCAGATGGAGAGGACGGGACTGCGTGTGTGTGAATAGCTCATACCACAGCGTTACACTGCAACTGCTAGTCACATCAGCATTAGGGAAAGGCAGGAGTGCAGAGTGCTGTGCTGTTACTCTGAGAAGGATCATTGATTGCTAAACCTCCTATTCACGTTATTGAGCATTGCAGCAGAGAGGGGCAGATAGCTGTCAGCTGCCTCATACAGATCTCCAAGCTGCCTGAACGTTATCAACCATCTTATCTTTTCAGCGCAATTCAGTATTTTTTTTGCTCCACAAATCATCTGCAGCTCAGAATTGTGTGACAGAGTGCAATTTAGGGTTTAATCCCTGTATATTTTTTATTGTGGTGCTGCACTGTTGGGTCCTGCTGCTGTTCACAAATACGTTATTTTCAGCGGACTGTAGTGCATTTGTCTGCCCTTATACATGCATAACACATGCCTACATCAAAGCAGTCTACTATTCTGTGTCTGTAACAAGTCTAGATACAGGGAAAGTCCTGACTCCTGGCAAAAGTAATCACCGGCTGGTGTTTTAAAAAAATACAGAGTTTTTTCTGCCTATAGTTGTGCATATTACTGCCCTCATCAGTGCATACCGCATATGTACATCCAAGTATTGTACCATTTAGTACCTGTTAAGCTGTCAAGGTGCTCCATATCGTCAAAGTCCAAACAACAGTATTCACCGGCTGGTGTTTTACAAAAATACAGAGTTTTTTCTGCGTATAGTTGCGCATATTACTGCCCTCATGAGTGCCTACCGCATACGTACATCCAAGTAGTATACCATTTTGTACCTTTTAATCTGTAAAGGGCCTAGATACTGTGAAAGGACAGCCATAAGTAATCACCTGCTGCTGTTCTAGACAACTAATGTTTAAAGAGTAGTGGAGCGTATTATACTCCCCTCATAAACGCACTAAGTATGTCAGGCAGAGAAGTGCCAGGACGTGCACAGAGGAGTGGCAGAGGCCTAAATACTTCAGGCAGAGTTGGCAGCAGACTTGGGGCAAGTGGCAGCAGGAGTTGCAGCAAGAGGCCTGAGCTCCCGTTATCAGCCAGCAGTCGTGTCTCCACCAGTAACCCATCTGCCATCGTCGATTGGTTCACACGCTCATCCACATCATCACAAGTGACATCTGAAACCTCCCAGTCAACAGTCGGTGGGTTCCTCAGACACAATCCTCAGTTGGCATGGCCCGGGAGCAGTCCGTGTCCTCCCATTGCCTTTGTTCTATGCTGTTCCCTCTTCTAGAGAAGTATCTTATGCTGTGGGTTCAGCTCCAAAATGTACTGAGGACGATCTAATAGAGGACAGTCAGCAGCTACTGGACAGCCAAGAAGGGGAGGAGACATGCAACGCTTGCTCCGCTAGGCGGCCAAAAAGGGATGCGGAGAGTGACGTGGGAGGCGGTGTTGCAAGGGTTCAGGGTCCTGAAGCAGACACTGTTGGGGAACCTGAGGAGGACATCAGTGACGTGCACACACCTGTTGATGATGATGAAGCTGATCGCAATTGGGAGCCGGGTGCAGAAGGGGCTTCATCATCATCAGGAGAAGAGAGTTGCAGGTTGCCCTTGAGGCAGCAAGGCGGTAGCACGGTTGGCAGTCAGCGTGGTGGCAGGAGTGGAAATTCAGGAGCCAAACGTGCCCGGGGGAGACCACCTGCTTCGCTACAGCCTTCCTTTCTGGGAGGTAGTGGAACAGGGGTTCCTGGAGACGGCGCCAGTAGCAGTCAATTAGTGCGGACTGCAGGTGAGAAAATCAGCTACTCGGCGGTGTGGAAGTTTTTCATAAGGCATCCGGAGGAGGTTCACGTAGCCACATGCAAGATCTGTCGGCAGAAGGTGAAGCATGGGCAGGGTCCCAATGTCTGCACCACGGCCCTGCATCAACACATGCCACCATAAAGCGGCCTGGAAGAACCGTGGCTCCGATGTAGTGGTCCAGCCTTATGCATCACACAGTGGCCATCTGTTCCCTCCTTCATCCAGCCAAGGCTCCACCACCTCAGCCGAAGGGAGCTGTGTGTCAAACCCTCCTTCTGTCGCTCCTGCTTCTCCCGCTTTTAGTCAGCCATTCCGCCAGCAATCCATCGGCAAAGCCATGTCCAAGAGACAACAGTATGCGCCCACTCATCCAATGGAACAGAAGTTGAATGTGCTCCTGTCCAAGTTCCTGGTGCTGCAGTCCCTCCTTTTTCAAGTGGTGGACTCTGCACCTTTCAGAGAATTGATGGCTTGTGCCGAGCCGAGGTGGAGAGTCCCAAGCCGTCATTTCTTTGCGAAGAAGGCAGTACCAGCCCTGCATAAGTTTGTACAAGAGAAGGTGGGCCAGTCCTTGAGCCTGTCGGTGTGTTCAAAAGTGCACGGCAGCGGCGATGTGTTGAGCTGTAACTACGGGCAGGGACAATACTTGTCTTTTACGGCCCACTGGGTAAATGTGGTTTCTCCAGAGCCACAACAGCAACTTGGACAGGTCACACCGCTTCCTCCTCCACGCTGTCACTCCCAGGCAGTTGGTCCTGTTACAGTGTGTGACGCCGCCTCCTCATCCTCCACCCTGTCCTCGGCCTCCACTGCACGTCCAAATCTCGGTGGCCTTTCATCGTACCATGTGTGTAGGGCACAGCGGTGTCAATCTGTTCTTCACATGGTTTGCCTTGGCGAACAGAGTCACACGGGAGGAACTGCTAAAGTTAATTCGTAAAGAAATCCGAGTATGGCTTACTCCACGAAATCTGGAAATGGGATCCATGGTGACAGACAACGGGAAGAACATTGTGTCCGTGCTGCGACAAGTAAGTGTGAAACATGAGCCCTGCATGGTACACGTGTTGAATCTGGTGGTCAAGAACTTCCTCAAGTCTTCACCCCATTTGCAAAACATCCTGAAAATGGCAAGGAAACTGTGCATGCACTTCAGCCACTCGTACACCGCCAAGCACACCTTCCTTGAGCTGCAGCGTCAGAACGGTATCCCACAACATAGTCTTATTTGTGACGTTGCCACACGTTGGAATTCCACCCTCCATATGTTGGACAGACTATCCGAACAAAGAAAAGCCATCACTGATTTCTTGATGATCCAAGCAGATAGGAGTACTCCCCTGTGTAACTTCAATGTGAACCAGTGGCAGCTCATACGTGACACCTGCCGTTTGCTGAGGCCCTTTGAGGAAGCCACATTATTTGTAAGTTGCCTGGATTACGCCATGAACGACATAATTCCACTCCTACATTTCCTACAACAAATGATTGAAACCATGGCTCGTCACAGCAATGGAGACGTTGCGCCTACATCTCAAGGCTACATGAGCCCTGTGGGGGCTGAACTGGAGGAGGAGGATGATGAGGGGCAGAGCAGAGCACAGTTTAAGTTGGATGAGATGGCCAGTGTTTCTAGTCATCGGACAGGAGAGGAGGAGGAGCAGGAGCAGCCAGAGGAGCTTGGTGGTTATGAGGAAGACGAGACAGAGGACCCAGACACACCGTGGCAGTATGCAGTGGAGATGGAGGCAGGTAGTCCCTCCGAGTCACTGGCGCAAATGGCACGATGCATACTCAGTTGCTTGCATAGTGATTGTCAAAAATTTGCGATGACTTCTGGATCTTATTAGACCCTCGCTACCGTCCCAGAATGGGGGCCTTTTTTACACCCACTGAGAGGGAGGACAAACTGACCTACTACAGAGAGATTATATGTAGTCAGTTGGCCGATGCCTATCGGCCACATGGTCCATCCACTCGCAGGTCTGACTCGGGGGGTCCCTCTGCGCTCACCTTCCACTGCCATGGCTGCTGGGGAGGGGATGGGTGGCAGGAGTACCAGCTCAATCAGCAGCAGCCTGAGTCTACAGTCGCTGATGAGTATCTTTCTTCACCCGCATAGTGAAGCAACTCATCAGCAGCAGGTAGACATGGAGCACCTGAACCAGCAGGTGATGGAATACCTTGACATGGCCATGCCAACAACCATTGAAGATCCGCTGGACTTCTGGGCAGCCAAACTTGATTTATGGCCGCAACTAGCAGAGTTTGCCCTGGAAAAGCTGTACGGCCCGGCCAGTAGTGTGCCATCAGAGCGGGTGTTATGTGCGGCCGGGGCCATAGTCACCCCGAGGCGAAGTCGTCTGTCCACTAAAAATGTGGAGAGACGATGTTTGTCAAGATGAATCAGGGATGGATCAGCCAGGATTTCCAGCCACCAATGCCGGATGCCTCAGAGTAGATTGACCATGCTTCTACACCAACACTTCCCAATTATGGTTGGTTATGAAACCCTCTTGGGTTATCAATTAGGGTTATGAAACCCTCTTTGGTACTGCCATTGCCTGCTCCTGGCTCATCCTGTGTCTTTCAGGAACTACTTGCCACACTGATGCTTCTGGCCTTGGGCCTTTAATTTTTTGAAGTTTAGCAGTAGCTAAATACATGCTTAATGCAAATGTCAACATTGATCTTTAAATGTAAGAGGTTATGAAACCCACTTGGGTACTGCGAATGACTGCTCCTGATTCATTCTGTGTCTTTCAGGAACTACTTGCCTCCCTGATGCCTCAGGCCTTGGGCCTTCAATTTTTGAATGTTTAGCAGTAGCTCAATCCATGCTTAATGCAAATTTGCACATTGATCTTTAAATGTAAGGAGTTATGAAACCCTCTTGGGTACTGCGAATGACTGCTCCTGACTCATTCTGTGTCTTTCAGGAACTACTTGCCTCACTGATGCTTTTGGCCTTGGGCCTTTCATTTTTGGAAGTTTAGCAGTAGCTAATACTTGCTTAATGCAAATTTCAAGAATGATCTTTAAATTCTCGGCCCTCTGCCAGGGCCTTCTCCTACCCCACCGGGGCCGATCCTAGGACCTCACTAAACCATCCAATCGGTAGTAGAGACATGCAGTGTGTACAAAGGGCAGGGACTTAATGAACCCGAGCTTATGCCCCGCACTTAGTTGTGATTCTTCTTTCCTGGCAAACAATTTCAATCCCTGATCCCTATTGCGAACGGGCTTCAGCGGGTTACCTGCACCTGTCGGTGAAAGATAGACACACGCTGGTCCGTTCAGTGTTTTGCATGTGCAGCCCCGGACATCTGAGGGCATAACACACCTGTTATTGCTCGACCTCGTGATTGATCGTGCAATGTAAGGGGTTATTGAAGCCTCTTGGGTACTGCTGATGTCTACTCCTGACTGCTCCTGTGTCTTTCAGGATCTATTTGACTTCATGATGCTTCTGGGCTTGGGCCTTTAATTTTAGCATTTTTGAAATGCATACATACATGCTTAATTTAAATTTCAACATTTATGGTGCAATGTATGGGGTTATTAAACACTCTTGGGTAGTGATAATTATCACAGTAATAAACTTGAATTTTCCAGAATAACAACCATTACACCATTGAACGCTTGTTGCAAGTGATTTTTTAAGTAACATTTTGAAAAAAAATACAGAGAGGGATGAACTCTGCTTCTTTATTTCATAAAAAATTATTTTATAGAAGAATGTCTTTTGGTGGTCCACCGTCCTGCATTATAGAGTCTTCTGGACTCTTGGATATGCACTTTGTTCTTAAACAAAGGTACAAAAACCAAAAATGGCTGGTCAGGGCTATGGAGACGTTGCGCCTACATCTTACGGCCACATGAGCCCTGTGGGTGCATGAGAGATTAGGTCCTTTGCACCCATAGGGCAGGGTGCGGGAAACAAATTTTGATTTAAATTTCAAATAAAAAAAGCAGACATTTCAATGGTCTCCTCATGCTGAAGCCAATTCCAGGCTTCGTCATTCTGGTAACATATTGAGAGCACCCGCTGTCCTAAATTTTCGTAAAAAATTTTTGTCAAAAATGTTTGTCTTTATTATTAGGGATTGTGAAGCTTTGGTGCGTACTCATGCATCAGCCAACTCCAGCCTGTGTCATTCAGGCAATATATGGTTTACTGATGGCGCTGCTGGGCCTGGGTCAGGGAATTTCAAATTTTCTCATAGGTAACACTATCCATAAGTCTTCTTCATAATTTTCTAGAATGTTTGTGTTTTTTTGGGGGGGATTGTGAAGCCCTGGTGTGTACTCATGCATCAGCCAACTCCAGGCTGTTTCATTCAGGCAATATATAGGTAGCACCCGCTGTCCTAAATATTCTTAAAATTTGTTTAAAAGTGGTTGTTTTTCTTTGGGATTGTGAAGCCCTGGTGTGTACTCAATGCTGCTTCCTGCTACACTCTGTCAGCCCGTTGGTCCTGCGACAGTGTGCTACTCCGCCTCCACATCCTCCACTGTATCTTAAGCCTCCACTGCCCGGACAAGTCTCAGTGGCCCTTCAGCATACCATGTGTGCAGGTCACGTCGGTGTCACGCTGTTCTTCACATGGTTTGCCTTGGCGAAAAGTCTTGGAAACAATGGCCGGTCAGGGCAATGGAGACGTTGCGCCTATATCTCACGGCCACATGAGCCCTGTGGGGGCTTGTTGGATTTGGTCCTTCGTACCCACACACTGGGGTACGGGACACAGAAAGTTTGTTTTAAATTTCAAATCAAAAAATGATGGCGCTGCTGGGCCTGGGTTTGGGAATTTCAAATTTTCTCATAGGTAGCAAACGCTATCCAAAATCTTTTTTCAAAAATTTCTAAAATTGTGTTGTTTTTTGGGGGGGATTGTGAAGCCCTGCTGTGTACTCGTGCATCAGCCAACTCCTGGCTGTGTCATTCAGGCAATAAATGGGTTACTGATGCCGCTGTGGTGCCAGGGTCTGGGAATTTAAAGTTTTTTCATAGGTGGCACCCGCTATCCAAAATCTTCAGTTTAAATTTCTTAATTCATCTTTTAATCTTAGGGATTGTGAAGGCCTAGTGCCTACTCATGCTGCTGGCAGATCCGGGCTGTGCCATTCATCCACTATATGGTCTCCTCATACTGCCAACACCTCCATGCTGTTCCATTCAGCCACTATATGGTGTCCTCATGTTGCCAACACCTCCAACCTGTGTCATTCAGCCACCATATGTCTCCTCATGCTGCCAACACCTCCAGGCTGTGTCATTCAGCCACTATATGGTATCCTCATGCTGTCAACACCTCCACGCTGTGTCATTCAGCCACTATATGGTGTCCTCATGATGCCAACACCTCCAGGCTGTCTCATTCAGCCACTATATGGTGTCCTCATGCTGCCAACACCTCCAGGCTGTGTCATTCAGCCACTATATGGTGTCCACATGCTGCAAACACCTCCAGGCTGTGTCATTCAGCCACTATATGGTGTCCTCATGCTGCCAACACCTCCAGGCTGTGTCATTCAGCCACTATATGGTGTCCTCATGCTGCCAACACCTCCAGGCTGTGTCATTCAGCCACTATATGGTGTCCTCATGCTGCCAACACCTCCAGGCTGTGTCATTCAGCCACTATATGGTGTCCTCATGCTGCCAACACCTCCACGCTGTGCCATTCAGCCACTATATGGTGTCCTCATGCTGCCAACACCTCCACGCTGTGTCATTCAGTCACTATATGGTCTCCTGACACTGATGCCACCACCAGGCTCTGTCATTGTGCTGCTGTGCGGCAGTGATTCTAAGAGCGATGCCGGTAATCTGCATGTTATTCTGAATAACAGTAATATTTCACTACCCCAGCACACTCCATGCATTTTAGGACACAGCAAGTGTTCTAAACCCCTATTGAGGGCCTCTGTAGGCTAGAAATAGCCTTTTTTAATATAGATTTGCCGCCAAAAAAATTAAAAACAAAATAAACTTTTTCGGAAAATTCAGCGAATCGGCCGAATCGAATTTTTGAAAAGTTTGCTCATCTCTAGTATTAATGCCTAGAGCAGAATGAAGTATAAATACAGTCCTGATCTCCACCCTGGTCAATGAAGAAAGTCCCACAATGAAGGCGAGATGCTGAACACATGGACGGTTCTCTTAGGAAACATATTTAGATCCTTTCCTCAGAATTGTCTACTCTGTAGAATTGTTTCATCATTGTGTTTTGTCAGTGAGAGACCAATCACTAAGAGAGTCCACACCTCAGTCCTGAGGATATAAACCCTGCAGCCCCCGAGCTCCACACAACACCCCGAGCACAGACATCACTGAGGAGCCTCCAGAGACCCCCAAAGACATCACTGAGGAGCCTCCAGAGACCCCCAAAGACATCACTGAGGAGCCTCCAGAGACCCCCAAAGACATCACTGAGGAGCCTCCAGAGACCCCCAAAGACATCACTGAGAAGCCTCCAGAGACCCCAAAGACATCACTGAGGAGCCTCCAGAGACCCCAAAGACATCACCGAGGAGTCTCCAGAGACCTCACAGGTGCAGTATGGATTATGTGACCATAATAATTATTATTCTACAGTAGAGTCAATGCTTTCAGTGAGTGTTACCTGTGGTGTTACATAGGACTGCAGGTCACATCTACTACATTATCTGTACTCAGAGAGATATCACTGTTATCTGTGGTGTTACATAGGACTGCAGGTCACATCTATACATTATCTGTACTCAGAGAGTTATCACTGTGTTATCTGTGGTGTTACATAGGACTGCAGGTCACATCTATACATTATCTGTACTCAGAGAGTTATCACTGTTATCTGTGTTGTTACATAGGACTGCAGGTCACATCTACTACATTATCTGTACTCAGAGAGTTATCACTGTGTTATCTGTGGTGTTACATAGGACTGCAGGTCACATCTACTACATTATCTGTACTCAGAGAGATATCACTGTTATCTGTGGTGTTACATAGGACTGCAGGTCACATCTATACATTATCTGTACTCAGAGAGTTATCACTGTTATCTGTGTTGTTACATAGGACTGCAGGTCACATCTACTACATTATCTGTACTCAGAGAGTTATCACTGTGTTATCTGTGGTGTTACATAGGACTGCAGGTCACATCTACTACATTATCTGTACTCAGAGAGATATCACTGTTATCTGTGGTGTTACATAGGACTGCAGGTCACATCTATACATTATCTGCACTCAGGGTTATCACTGTGTTATCTGTGGTGTTACATAGGACTGCAGGTCACATCTATACATTATCTGTACTCAGAGAGTTATCACTGTTATCTGTGGTGTTACATAGGACTGCAGGTCACATCTATACATTATCTGTACTCAGAGAGTTATCACTGTTATATGTGGTGTTACATAGGACTGCAGGTCACATCTATACATTATCTGCACTCAGGGTTATCACTGTGTTATCTGTGGTGTTACATAGGACTGCAGGTCACATCTATACATTATCTGTACTCAGAGAGTTATCACTGTTATCTGTGGTGTTACATAGGACTGCAGGTGACATCTATATATTATCTGTACTCAGAGAGTTATCACTGTTATCTGTGGTGTTACATAGGACTGCAGGTCACATCTATTATATACACTGCTCAAAAAAATAAAATGAACACTGCGATAACACATCGTAGATCTGAATGAACTAATCGTATGAAATACTTTCCTCTTTACATAGTTGAATGTGCCGACAACAATATCACACAAAAATTATCAATGGAAATCAAATGTATAAACCCATGGAGGTCTGGATATGGAGTCACCCTCAAAATCACAGTGGAAAACCCCACTACAGGCTGATCCAACTTTATGTAATGTCCTTAATACAAGTCCCAATGAGGCTCAGTAGTGTGTGTGGCCTCCACGTGCCCGTATGACCTCCCTACAACACCTGGGCATGATCCTGATGAGGTGGGGGATGGTCTCCTGAGGGATGTCCACCCAGACCTGGACTAAAGCATCCGCCAACTCCTGGACAGTCTGTGGTGGATGGAGCGAGACGTCCCAGATGTGCTCAATCGGATTCAGGGGAACGGGCGGCCAGTCCACAGCATCAATGCCTTCCTCTTGTAGGAACTGCTGACACACTCCAGCCACATGAGGTCTAGCATTGTCTTGTATTAGGAGGAACCCAACCGCACCAGCATATGGTCTCACAAGGGGTCTGAGGATCTCATCTGGGTACCTAATGGCAGTCAGGCTACCTCTGGCAAGCACATGGAGGGCTGTGCGGCCCCTCAAATAAATGCCATCTCACACCATTACTGACCCACCTCCAAACCGGTCATGCTGGAGGATGTTGCAGGCAGCAGAACGTTCTCCATGGCGTCTCCAGACTTTGTCACGTCTGTCACATGTGCTCAGTGTGAACCTGCTTTCATCTGTGAAGAGCACAGGTTGAATTTGCCAATCTTGGTGTTCTCTGGCAAATGCCAAATGTCCTGCCTGGTGTTGGGCTGTAAGCACAACCCCCACCTGTGTACGTTGGGCCCTCATACCCCCCTCATGGAGTCTGTTTCTGACCGTTTCAGTGGACACATGCATATTTGTGGCCTGCTGGAGGCCATTTTGCAGGGCTCTGGCAGTGCTCCTCCTGCTCCTCCTTGCACAAAGGCGGAGGTAGCGGTCCTGCTGCTGGGTTGTTGCCCTCCTACGGCCTCCTCCACGTCTCCTGATGTACTGGCCTGTCTCCTGGTAGCGCCTCCATGGTCTGGACACTATGCTGACAGACACAGCAAACCTTGCCACAGCTCGCATTGATGTGCCATCCTGGATGAGCTGCACTACCTGAGCCCCTTGTGTGGGTTGTAGACTCCGTCTCATGCTACCACTAGAGTGAAAGCACCGCCAGCATTCAAAAGTGACCAACACATCAGCCAGGAAGCATAGGAACTGAGAAGTGGTCTGTGGTCACCACCTGCAGAACCACTCCTTTATTGGGGCTGTCTTGCTAACTGCCTATGATTTCCACCTGTTGTCTGTTCCATGTAAAGTTGATTGTCAATCAGTGTTCTTCCTGAGTGGACAGTGGGATCTCACACTAGTGTTAGTGACTTGGAGTTACATTGTGGTGTTTATGTTCCCTTTATATTTTTGAGCAGTGTATAATTACTCTACTATAGAGCCTCCAGAGGACACCACTCACACCAGGTTCTTGTACTCTTCTCACTACATTCCCACCACTATTCACTGTATCAGGCGTCACTATATGAAGCAGATATATCCGGCTCCCATGTATGTTTATCTATTCTTGTAGTTACAGACGAGGATGAGACACATGATCCTGGCCGCGCTCTGTATCTGGAGCTGTATAATGACTGTGACTCCGCTGCTAACTGAGGAACAAATAGCAAGTGTGACCGACTACATCCAAAACAGGTTTTTCATGTAAGTACAAAACTCCATAATGACTTTGATCTTGTGACATGGATCTCAAGTTTCCTCTAATGTTTGTAAATGTGGTTGTGCTCTGCGCCTCAACCTAACCTGATCATCATATGGACTCCAACTCTTCTGCATTGTCTCTTGGGTTTTGAGGTAGCCAGGTATCTATCTCCTTTCACTTCAGGGTCTCAGGCTCCCTCCACATCATGCTTTACACTGCAGGAATGCTCTGTTTAAATTTGCAGTGGTTAAAGGGGTACTCTGGTTAAAAACAAAAACAAATGATGCCAGAAAGTAAAACAGACTTGTGAATAATTTCTATTCAAAAATCCTAATCCTTTTAGTACTTATCAGGTGCTGTATGCTCCAAAGGAAGTTGTGTAGTCTTTTACAGTCTGACCACAGTGCTCTCTGCTGCCCCTTCTGTCCTTGTCAGAAACTGTACAGAGTAAAAGCAAATACCCATAAAGCACCTCTCCTGCTCTGGACAGCTCCTGACATGGACAGAGGTGTCAGCAGAGAGCACTGTGGTCAGACTGGAAAGAACTATGCAACATCCCCTGGAGCATACAGGAGCTGATAAGTACTGGAACTTTTTAAACAAAAGTAATCTTCAAATCTGTATAACTTTAACCCGTTAAGGGCGCAGGGTGTCCAGGTACACCCTTGCTTCCCGGTCAGTAAGTCTGCAGGGTGTACCTCTACACTCTGGTCCCAGTACCAGGGCTTAAAATGTGCTCACAAGCTGCTATCAGCAGCCAATGCCTGAAATTAACCCACGATTAATGTTTATTGCAGCATCTAAACCGAAAGTAAAATTATCCCGCCAGCTCAGCGGTGGAACCGCAATATCCCAATCAACTGAGAGGGAGGCAAGAGGGCCCTTACTTGCTTCCTTGCCATCCGATCAGTCCTCTGCTGCTCCCAGCCAGCCATGCAGGCTGGAACAGCAGAGCCCTGATAACACTGATCAATGCCATTCTATGGCATGTACAGTGTATGCAATCTTTAGATCACAGTGTTTAGCCTCCTATGGGGACTGGAAAAAAAATTGCTAAAAAACAAAGCATTTGGCTGTTTTTTTATTTTTTATTTCACCCCACAAAGTTTTTTATTTTATTTTTTTAAGGTTCAAAATTGAAAGCATTATGATTTTTGAAGAGGAGGAGGAAAAAAAAAAAGTGCAGGAACGAAAATTGGCCTGGTCCTTAAGGGGTTAAGGCACCAGTTGATTTGAAAGCGTTTTTAAATAACATTAAGATTATCTGGTGTCAATGGCGCTTCTCAGGGGTGGGAAATATAAGACAGAAAGTGAGACCATCTCCAGAAAGACCGATCTTGTGTGTATGTAGGGGTTATAACCTCTCTGCTGCGAGGAAGGGTGAATGGTCACCAGGCGGGACAGGATCATGAGGGATTAGTCACATAAGGGTTAAAAAAGAGAGACAAATAATTATTTCCCATGGATTGATCATATAACAGGAACTATATTGTTTCTATTGTTTATGTATTTATATTATGTAAATAGCTCTTAATATCTTTTTATGCATTATATCTTACCTGCAGGGGCATTACGTTTCAGTACTCCTACTTTGTGGTGTTCACTGTGAATGAATGCAAAGATTTAAAAACCGGCATAAAACAAGCCCTGAAAGGAGAAAACCCTGAGCACGTGAGGGAGGATGTCAAGGCTGACTGTATCTATAGAGGAGACCGAATGGTGGCCACATCCTTCCTTGATAAGAGCAATTACGTCGACCATGCCGAAATACGCCTGTTAGTAGGCGACCAGATGTCTCCCATTGAAAACCTTCTGAGCAAAGTGCCCTCTCCTGGCTGTGCCATATTTTATTCCCTAAAATCCCCATGTGCAGCCAAATGTTTATCACTTAACACGAAATTTAGTATTTTCAAACACCTAAAGACATTGAATGAACGTATTAAAGACAGCGCCATTGTATTCAGAGACGTGTTTCATAAAAATAGAAAAATAGTTGAAAACAATGAAAAAGATGAAGAGATCCAGCAGATCTTGGATTCTTGGGAATTGCTGAATCAACACATGCCTTTGTTTCGATGTCAGCCACAGAGCTGTATTCAATGCTTTGGAAAGTATGAAGAAAAAGACAAGTGTTACGAACAACCTCCCCAAACTATTGTCAAAGGGGCAAGTAAAGTTACGAAGAGAGAGCTATAGCCCCTACGGTCTAGCCTGGATACTGGTCAGACCTAGTTACCCAGTCACTGTCATTTAAGAACTTTTTTGACATGTCACATGTTTTTATTCATTAGGGTGTCAGGACTATGTCCCTCACTGTTCCCTTCATATAGCTGGGAGAAGAGCGAGGCCATGCACTTCACTCTAAACCTATAATGGAGCCCATCTCCTGCAATGAGAGAGATAGAGTGGCGAGTTGGGGGAGTGAAGCACGCAGCCACACTCTTCTCCCAGCTATATTTAGAGATTGGTGGAGGAGGCAGCGCTGAGACCCTGTTCGATTTAAACTTTTGACATGTCTGCATGTTGAAATGACAGTGACACTTTAAAGGGGTACTTCAGTTATGCAAAACTTCCCGGAAAAAGATTGTGTGTCTAAAAAATATGGGGGGGGGGGGAATAGACTGATGGGACCCACCTCAATCTTTAGAATGGGGTCCATCTCTTACTTTTAAGTGCTGCGGTTCCCACCTTCTGAGATGGCCTGACCAAAGCAATGTTTTACCTTAGCTAATCATGGGCAGAGCGGGCCGCAACGCCCAAGACCAGTTTGACCCAGAAAATGGGGGCCAGAGAGCTCATAAGGGAGATCCTAGACCCTCATCTGGAGATCGCGGAGGATCCCAACGGTCGGACACCCCTCTAATGATCTGACAATTATGCCCTTTCCTGTCGATAGGGAATACGTTTTACATAACTGGAGTACCCCTTTAAAGCATCCAGCCATTTGACCCCCATTAGACTCTTGCCCCTTATTCTATGCATAGGGGTTCAGTTTTGCATAACCAGAGTACCTCTTTAAGCACACGTGATTCTGGTTTAGAGTATGTTCACACTACATAATCTTCACAAGAATTCCACTCGGGGATTCATCTCGAGGATTCTGTGTCCCAAATCCAACATTGGTGTGAATGTGTGTTTTCTATTGATCCATTCTCACTGCAGAAATTTAGGTATCTATGCCTGGAATATCTCAAGGTGGAGGTTCCATAGTGTTAACATACCCTTAATACAAAGTATAAATGTAGAGATAAGGCGGCACTGCTATCTACCCTTATAGTTTGCGCTCAATGGCAACAGGTCAGTACTAAGGCTGTGAGGTCAGGGTAAATGGGGTCGTAGTCCAGTGGTGCTAGGAAAGAAATGTAGAGCAACGAAAGTAAGTGCAACGCACTACAAAGAATCCTGCACTCCCTGCTCAGCAGACGACATAAAATTCCAAAAATGGACGGACCAGACGAGGCTACAGGAACAGCTTTTGGCGCTCAGAGCCAGAGCCGACTGCCAGCGGTTTCGCATAACTGTGCTTCTTCAGCAGTTGCGCAAAACGGCCGGCAGTCGCCTTTGAGTGCCCCGAGCTGTTTCTGCAGCCTCATCTGGTTCGTCAATTGTTGGAATCTGAAGTCGTACTTACTCATTCTAATACACACCCTTAAGAGAAAGGAATATGTGTGTATTACTATAAAGAGGGTGGGGTATATGTGTGTCTACTGTATACACAGGGTGGGGTATATGTTACTATAAGGAGGGAAGAAAAGATGTAATCTCCTGCCTGAGAGGAAACATTTTGCTCCCATAACATATATTACCTGTATTATCTATATTATCTATACTACCTGTATTATCTATACTACCTGTATTATCTATATTACCTATATTACCTGTATTATCTCTCTTACCTGTATTATTTGTATTACCTGTTATTACCTGTAATCTATATTATCTGTTTTACATGTATTATCTATATTACCTGTATTACCTATATTACCTGTATTACCTATATTACCTGTATTATTGTGCCGGTTATCTGTTTGATATCACCATCGTATACCTGGTACATGTACAATTTTATTAGGACTGTGATAAGTTGGAGGATTGCATTAACCCTCTAAGCCCATGGGAAGGAAAATTATTGGTCCCCGAGATGTGTTCTCTACAAGTAATGGCTCCTTAAATCACCAGCTTTGTGATTGGGTAGTACGAAAAATCACTTCCTATGAATACAATAATTTCTTATCAATAAATTCTATCAGCATATGCAGACTATGATCTTGGTTTATGTTTTTTTTTATTTATTTTTTATTACTAATTTACAAATTAAAAAAGGGATTTAAAAATAAATAAATGGCTGTCTTTTTTTTGCCCCCCAAAACAGTGCCACCCCTGTCAGCAGGTTGCATATGGTATTACACCTCAGCTCTATACACTTCAATAGAGCTGAGCTGACCCATGTACAGGTGTGGTGGGGATTTTGGAATAGCACAGCCATATTGTTTCTGTTTCTGGACAATAAACCCGACATGGACCATAACATAGTACAAGCAAGTACGGTCCTCCCAAGGACACAATCATGTCTAGGATATAACAGTATACAATTGCATATCATGAATTTTTGGAATATGAAAATAAAAAGAATTAAGATTCCAGTAGAAAGCTCAAAAAGACCTCTAAACTATTAGAAAATATAAGTGGAGTCCTCAGTAGTTTTTGAGGCAAGATAGGTACAATCCAAAGAAGAGAGGTCTGGATGATTTAAAATAAAAAATGAACAATCTTCACACATATAGGACTAAACCATGAGAGCAGAACATTAAAGGGGTACTCTGCTGCTCAGCATTAGGAACAAACTGTTCCGAACGCTGGAGTCGGTGCCAGGAGCTCGTGATTTCATAGCCCGCCCCCTCACGATGTCATGCCCCACCCCTTCCCATAGACTTGCATTGAGGGGGCGGGGCTATGACATCCTGAGTGGTGGGGGCTATGACGTCACGAGCTCCCGGCACCGGCTCCAGTGTTTGGAACAGTTTGTTCCAAAAGCTGAGCAGTGGAGTACCCCTTTAAAGGGGTACTTTGGAGGAAAAGAAAAAATATGTTTTTTAGATAAACTGGTGCCAAAAAGTGCTGTATGCTCCAGAGGAAGTTGTGTAGTTCTTTCCAGTCTGACCACAGTGCTCTCTGCTACCACTAGTGTTGCTCGCGAATATTCGCAGCAATGCAAATTTTATTCGCGAATATCGCATATTCGCGAATATAGTGCTATATATTCATAATTAAGAATATTCGTATTTATTTTTTTTTTCACAGTACACATCACAGTGATCATCCCTCTCGGCTTCCAGCTTGTGTGGTGTAAAGAAGGCTCTAATACTACTGTGTAAGACTGGTGTGCAAATTTTCGCTTATGTTAGTTTTTGTATATGCTTATTTTCGCAAATGGTAATTTTCGCATACGCGAATTTTCGTATATGCGAAAATAAAACGAGAATATTACAAATATGCGAATATATGACGAATATTCGTCCATATATTCGCGAATTCGAATATGGCCTATGCCGCTCAACACTAGCTACCACATCTGTCCATGTCAGAACCTGTTCAGAGCGGGATCCCCATATAAAACCTCTCCTGCTCTGGACAGTTCCTGACACGTCTTTGGGAAAATTCATCTAATTGAATAATGAAATGCCCCTGTGCCATAATTACTTCTCCACCTATCTACCATGGCATCCACTATGCTGCACAACGACAACTGCATGGAATGGCCCACCCTCTCCGCCATATGATTCTGCAGAGCAAGTCAGGTTTTTTTGGGGCAAAATATTGCCGACTAGGTATGCGCCACCTGAGCTGACCAGCAGGCTTATGTCTCGTTTATTTTGACAAGTGTTCTTCAACCACCTCGGCACTAAACTTTAGAAACAAGCAAACACCTCATACACAAGGAGCAAATTAAAAAAATATTGTCATGCTCAGAAAATACACAATTTTATTAGGCATAAAAGCACATGAGAAATATATATACACAGTGGGGATCAAAAGTTTGGGCACCCCAGGTAAAATTTGTATTAATGTGCATAAAGCCAAGGAAAGATGGACAAATCTCCAAAAGGCATCAAATTATAGATTAGACATTCTCATAATATGTCAACAAATGTTATATTTCATTTCCATCATTTACACTTTCAAAATAACAGAAAACAAAAAAAATGGCGTCTGCAAAAGTTTGGGCACCCTGCAGAGTTAATACCGTATTTAGAGGGGTATACCACGCACCGACCTATAACACGCACCCACATTTTACCAAGGATATTTGGGTAAAAAAAGTTTTTTACCCAAATATCCTTGATAAAATGAGGGTGCGTGTGCATGCGTATACCCCGATACACTGTTTCTGACCCTGCAGAAGCCCCCAGGAAAGGCAGGGGGAGAGAGGCCGTCGCTACACACTTCTCTCCCCCTGCCTTTCCTGGAGTCTAGAGCCCTGCTGCCGCCACTTCTCTCCCACTGGCTATCTGCGCCGCTGCCCGTTTTCTCCCCCTGGCTATCGTTGCTATGCGCTGCACGACACGGCGCAATGACGACTGACGTCACTCGTCATTGCATCTCGCAGCGCATAGCAACGACGCAGAGGACGCACACCGAAGGCCTGAAGCAGTGCGGACCAGACCTTGGCAACAGGTAATTATACAACCGGGGATGGGGAGGAAGCGGGGCAGCGGCGCTGGCAATGGGTGCCGCTGCCCCTTCTCTCCCCCTGTCTTTCGGCACCACTGCCCCATTGCCACCGATAGCCAGGGGGAGAGAAGGGCCGGCAGCAGGGCTCTAGACCCCAGGACAGGCAGGGGCAGAGAAGCTGGCAGCGGTGGCGGTCTCTGCACCTGCAAAAGCTGCTGCAATTCATTGATTTAAAGCGCCCACTTTAAATAATTGAACTGCAGCGGCTTATCGGCGTATAACACGCAGATAGACTTTAGGCTAAAAATTTTAGCCTAAAAAGTGCGTGTTATATGCCGATAAATACGGTATCTTGTACTGCCCCCTTTGTCAAGTATCACAGCTTGGAAATGCTTTTTGTAGCCAGCCAAGAGTCTTTCAATTTTTGTTTGAGGTATCTTTGCCCATTCTTCCTTACTAAAGTCTTCCAGTTCTTTGATATTTCTGGGCTGTATGTCCCGCACTGCTCTTTTAAGGTCTATCCATAGATTTTAAATTATGTTGAGGTCAGGAGATTGTGAAGGCCATGGCAAAACCTTCAGTTTACACCTCTTGATGTAATCCCCCATGGATTTTGAGGTGTGTTTAGGATCATTATCCATTTGTAGAAGCCATCCTCTCTTTTACTTCAGCTTCTTCACAGATGGCATCAAGATAGCATCCAAAATTTGCTGAAATTTTATGGAATCCATTCTTCCTTCTACTCGTGAGATGTTCCCTGTGCCACTGGCTGCAATACAGCCCCAAAGCATGATTGATCCACCCCCATGCTTAACAGTTGGACAGAGATTATTTTCATTAAATTCTGTTCCCCTTCTTCTCCAAACGTACCTTTGCTCATTCCGGCCAAAAAGTTAAATTTTTAACCCCATCGGTCCACAGAAATTGTGAACCAATAAAAGAGGTACTGGGCACCACCTGTGGGAATACCGAGCTAGGTACTGATGGGTGGTAACAGGACAGCTCCTTAGAAGCTGACCACTGTCTGTGAAGGTGCTGACAACGTCCGAAGATGCAAAGATAGTGAAAAATAGCAAGAAGAAAAAACGGAGCACTCACTCAGATCTTGCTGTGTCGGCTTCTTTATTGTTTCATTCGAACAAACATGGGATTAAGGAGCGGGGAGGCAGAAGGTGGAGACGCGGGGGTATGGAGCTATGGGCCATTATCAGCCGAGGCGCTTTGTCAAGCTCAGGTGAAGTGACGTGCCGGAAAAGGATGTGTTTATAGCACAGGTAAGTTACCATAGTTGCATAGGTAAACACTAGTGTTGAGCGGCATAGGCCATATTCGAATTCGCGAATATATGGACGAATATTCGTCATATATTTGCTAAATTCACATATTCGTAATATTCGCATTGTTATTTTTGCATGTGCAAATTAGCATATGCAAAAATTTACATAAACCATAATTAACATAAGCGAAAATTAGCATATGCAAATATTTGCATATGCGAAAATTAGCACTCCAGTCTCACACAGTAGTATTAGAGCCTTCTTTACACCACACAAGCTGGAACCAGAGGGATGATCACTGTGAAAAAAAAAAAATTACAAAAAAAAACAAACAAAAAAATAAAATGAATATTCGTACTTACGAATATATAGTGCTATATTCGCGAATATTCGCGCATTCGCGAATGTGCGATATTCGCAAATAAAATTTGCATTGCGAATATTCGCGAGCAACACTAGTAAACACTAAATAGTTAAAAAGCACAGATTGACATGCAATTTAAAAACAAAACCTTTCAGTGGAATTGCTGGTACCCTCTATCCTAGCGTCAAGGCCCCTGATTTTGACTTGTCATTGAGACCCAAGGGGCCAGTAGCATTAGTACGTATAATCTACCTAGCTTCATTGCGTACATCCAGAAACTCCAGACTAAGATCGTCAAAAACAGAGGTGAAAGTCATATTCATGGAGTTAATTTTATTCAAATAAGTAACAAAAGCAGAGAATTGTTCCTCAGTCCCATCCCACACCACAAAAATATAATCAACGAATCTGAGAAAAAAAACTTTATGTGGTGGGCAAATGGGTTGCTAGTGGTGAACACATGATTAAGATCAAAAATGGCTAGATAGTGTAACAATCCTACAGGTTCACCTGAGTCAGAGGACCGCTGGCTGGAGGTAGGAGTGGAGCCCAGTGGCAAGGACCGCAGGCAGGTAGTAAGTGCAGGAAGTCTGGCAGAGGCGTAGTCAGTAGGCAGGCAGTGGGTCAGGGCAGGCAGCAGTAAGCATGGTCAGACAATCCAGATGGCAACGGTGGTAGCAGTTCAGTAAGTAGGAACAAAACAGAAGAGTAGTCGGTAGGCAATTCCTGGTCAGCAGTGGACTTCAGTAGTAGCAAGAGCAGCAGATGAGGAACAGCTTGATTAAGACTCAGGAGCTCAATAATCAGCAAGCTAGAGTGTAAGGGGCTGGACTTATATAGGGAAGTACCAGGTGTGGGGAATCAAGGGTGATGAGCAAGGCTTGGCAAGACTAAGTTTTAAATAATAGGTTTCAGGGAGGAATGTCCAGAGAAGACGGTAGCCTATTAAGCAGGGCTACTGCCTGGGATGTGGCTGGTCACGGGTTCAAATCCCAAAAGTACTCCCCCCCTTCCAAGGTGACCTCCGGGCACCGCAGGGGCAGGCTTACTGGGGTGCCGTTGGTGGAACTCTTTTACCAGTCTGGAGGCATGGACATTTTCTTCTGGCTCCCAGGAGTTATCCTCGGGAGGGTAACCCTCCCACCCAATTAGGTATTGTAGTCTTCCCCGGTGGATCCTGGAGTCGAGGATCTTTGCGACCACGTATTCTTCTTCACCCTGTACCCTCACGGGTGGTGGAGGGGGCGAGTGGCGGCCTGTGAAGGTGTTCTCCACGTATGGCTTGAGGAGTGAGCAATGGAAGACAGGGTGCACCCTAATGGAGTCCGGAAGGTCAATCCGGAACGTGACCTCATTGATTTGTGCGGGTGATCCGGAACGGACCCATGTATCTTTGGGCCAACTTTTTGGAGGGGACCTTCAATCTGAGGTTCCTGGTGGACAGCCACACCTTGTCTCCCACATGGAAGCCCGGGGTGGGTTTGCGACGTCTGTCTACTCCCTGTTTAAAACGCCTCTGGGCGAGCTGGAGGTTGTCTTTAATGTTCTTTTGTGCCTCCTGTAGGGTTGCTAGGCGTTCGGCCACTGCTGGGAGGGTGGAGGCGACGGGCAAGTGGGGAATGAATACCGGGTGCGAGCCTGTGTTAGCAAAGAAGGGGCTGTGCTTGGTTGAGCTGTGCTCAGCATTGTTGTAGGCGAACTCGGCCGTGGGGAGATGATCAAGCCAGTCATCCTGCAGGTGGGAGCTGAAACAGCGTAGGTACTGCTCTAGGGTCTGATTAGTTCTCTCAGTTTGCCCGTTTGACTGAGGGTGGAAAGCGGAGGACAGGTTTACTTTAACCCCGAGTGCCAGGCAGAAGTTCTTCCAGAACTTTGAGGCAAATTGTACGCCTCGGTCGGAGACCACTTCGTCCGGGATCCCATGCAGCCTCAAGACCTTTCTGAGAATTAGATTGGCCGTCTGTTTGGCGGTGGGTATGCCTTTGTAGGGGATGAAATGGGCCATCTTGGTGAGACGGTCGACCACGACCAGGATGGTGTTCATCCCTTTTGAAGGAGGAAGGTCTACCACAAAGTCCATGGAGATCGAGCCCCAGGGGTGGGAGGGAATAGGGAGGGGTTGTAATAGACCCACGGGAGAGAAACGAGGAGTCTTATTGCGGGCACAGACCGCGCACGAGGAGATGTACCTCTTGATGTCCTCCTTGTATGTTGGCCACCAGAAGGAGCGGGAGAGAAGCTCCTGGGTCTTTCTTGTAGTGTTGAGCGGCATAGGCCATATTCGAATTCGTGAATATTCGTGAATATATGGACGCATATTCGTCCTATATTCGCGAATATTCGCATATTCGTAATATTCTCGTTTTATTTTCGCATATGCGAAAATTTGCGTATGCAAAAGTAACATATGCGAAAAATTATCATATGAAAAATTAGCAAAAGCAAAAAATCGGTGGTCTCGTGAGCCCCGAGGAGAGTGGGGATCCGTCAACGGTTTCCAGGTCAACGGGGGCTGCCTTGATTGTCAGTGGAATGTTCTTTTTGCGGGCGAAGGTTAGATCCATGAAGTTGCCTCCCACCCCGGAGTCTAACATCGCTGAACAGGGAAGTTGTCGCCCCTCAATGTCGATGAGGATGGGGACAATGAAGTGGGATCCATGAGCCGCCGTGTTGTTATTTTCGGGGGCTGCAGGCGGAGTTGGAGTCTGTAGTTGCTCCTTTAGCTCCATGACGGCCGTGACTGGGCGAACGGGGGGAGGACTGACTGGTTTATGTATTTTAGGGACTAGATACCATTTTGGTTTAGCTGGGGATTCCGGCAACAGCCATTCTGCTAGTTTCTCAGTAAGAATGTTCGTTTCTGTATATTTACGTAGCAGAGACCTGAGTTGTGACATGATGTGGTTGGTTGGATCCTCTTTTAATTTTGGTAAACCATGATGTTAACTATTTGATTTAGGGCTTCATTTCGTAATCATTTTTAAGCCATAAAGCTACTGACCCCCCCCCCCCCCCCCCCTGTCAGCTTTGGAAACTACTATTTTATTTCCGTCAGCGAGCCACTGTAGGGTTTCTTTTTCATCTGCTGAGATGTTCCTATTTGGATGGGGATAAATAAGAGCTTTTACCTGCCTACATACGGCTTTGTAAAACAAATCAATTAGGCTGCCTTGGGGGATAGGAGGGTTAAAGTGAGACGGGTTACCTCCATAGAAAGGATTATCCTCTTCCCTCATGTCATGTTGTGAGGGTTCGTAGTGCATGTCAGTGTGACTACTGGCTAACGTGGACAATAATTCAAAAATGCTTTCATCATGCTCATCAAACTCTTTTACAATTTTAAACCCTATAGGACGCACGGGCGTATAAGACGCACCCAATTTTTAGAGGCAAAATCTAAAAAAATAAAGATTTTGAACCCAATAGTGGTCTTCAACCTGCGGACCTCCAGATGTTGCAAAACTACAACTACGTTGGCTGTCCGGGCATGCTGGGAGTTGTAGTTTTGCAACATCTGGAGGTCCGCAGATTGAAGACCACTGCTGGAGGAGGTAATACTCACGTGTCCCCGCCGCTCCGGACCCGTCACCGCTGCCCTGGATGTCGCTCCATCGCTGTTGCCGTGTCCCCGTCGCTCTGGAACGTCTCTGCTGCCTGCCGGGTATCCTCGCTCTCCGTCGCCGCCATCACGTCGTTACGCACGCCAACGCACGTACGCGACGACGTGATGACGAGGAAGGAGAGTGTCGGCCATACAGGGGATCCCTGAACGGAGAAGACACCGAGGAGGCAGGTAAGGTCCCCCCCGATGTCCTGTAAGCACTAACCCGGCTATTCAGTCGGGCTGTTCGGGACCGCCGCGGTGAGATCGCGGCGGTCCCGAACAGCCCGACTGAACAGCCGGGTTAGTGTCACTTTCCCTTCAGACGCGGCGGTCAGCTTTGATCGCCGCGTCTGAAGGGTTAATACAGGGCATCACCGTGATCGGTGATGTCCTGTATTAGCCGCGGGTCCCGGCCGTTGATGGCCGCAGGGACCGCCGCGATAAGGGTGTATTCGCCGTATAAGACGCACCGACTTTTTCCCCCCAGTTTTGGGGAAGAAAAAGTGCGTCTTATACGACGAAAAATACGGTAAGTGTGGCAAAACATTTCTTAAGGCTTAGCTTGTGGATAGCTTTGAATGTCCCCCTCAAATACACAATAATCAAATGCCTCATTCAGGCCAAAGTTCAGTCCTTTATTCAGTACCTGTGTAAACGCGTTGCTAAGGGTAATGCCCGTTAGGTTCACTACAATGTTCTCATTGTTTACTTCCTCCAAGTAACTGTTTTCCTCTTGGCTGTTCATGGGAATCTTTCTCGTTCGCCGTCATCTGCCACCTCGGCGTGTTCTCCACAGGATTGGATGCACGAGGGGGGCGCAGCCCCCTGAGGTTCATTAGAGAGACTAGACTCAGTTGTAAGGTAGTCAGATTTTTTTTTGAATACTTTCTTCTCTGATTTTGTTGTGGGTTCCTTTTATAATGGGCTTTTGGTGTATATCTCTGCTTAGATGGTTGATTTGTTTGCCATGTGAAGACTTGCTGTTGTACAAAATCATTTTTGTCCCTTAAAAATGTATCACGTTTGATGTCTTTGATTGAGCTTTGTAGCTCTGACAGTTTTTTTTATCCAATATTGAAATGACATTTTTATATGCAGCTTCTAATAATCTTGTTCGCAACTCACATTTCAGTTTGCACAATTCAGTAGCGACTATTTCGTATTCACTCCTATTCTTCGTTAGTACTAATTGCTGCAGGTTCAATGAATGCAGAAGATGTTGCTCATTCCAAGCTCGAACAAAAGTAATATCTTGCAGAAATTGTGTAGGCATCTTGTAGAGCGTTAACACCCGAGAGGTCCGATTGTTATCCGCATATTCTTGCAGTGAATAATAGTCCAGTAAATGCGTATTTCGTGCTCTGATATGGATTTAATTTTGTATTCCAGGGTTTTAGTGCTGATGACATGGGCTTCATCTTGCAATTCACAAGCAGAGAAGAATACCCCCGCATCAGCTCTCCCCGTTGTGACCGTACTGTTCTCCATGGGTTGAGGATCCATTCCCAAAACTTAGACACGTGCTTCTGGTCTAATACAGGTGCGCTCACAGTGAACAGAGCAAAGAGCAAATGAACCAATACAAGAGGTACACACCATCTGTGTGAATACCGGGCTAGGTACTGATGGGTGGTAACAGTGCTGCTCCCTAGAAGCTGACCACTGTCTGTGAAGGTGCTGACAACGTCCAAAGATGCAAAGAACTTATTTCCAAAATGCATCATGCTTGTCTATATGTTTATTTGCAAAGTTCAAACGCTGATTTTTGTGTTGAGGACGTAGAAGAGGTTTTCTTCTGATTTCTCTTCGATGAAGACCATATTTGTACAAGTATCTCTTTATAGTCGAATAGTGTACCACAACTCCAGTGTCTGACAGATCTTTCTGGAGGGATTGTGCAGTCAAACCTGGATTTTGAATTGTTTTTCTCACAATCCTGCGAGTTGTTCTGTCTGATATTTTTCTTGGTCTTCCAGATCTTGCTTTAACTTCCACTGTTCCTGATGACTGCCATTTCTTAATTACATTCCGAATAGAGAATATTGACATCTGAAAATGTTTTGCTATTTTCTTATAGCCTTCTCCAGATTTGTGAGCGTCAACTATTTTCAGTTTCAGATTTCTAGACAACTGCTTAGAAGAACCCATGGTGCTGATTGTTGGGGCAAGGTCAGATGAGCCTGGGCATTTAAAACCTTTGAGATTGACATCACCTGGTCTTCCCAGATGATGATTGAGAACAATCCATGACACTGGCAGGTCTCAGCTTTGCAAAGGGGGCAGTGCATGCTATAAATTCTGCAAGGTGGCGAAACGTTTGCAGACACCATTTTTTTGTTTTCTGCTATTTTGAAGGTGTAAATGATGGCAAAAAAAATCTAACTTTTGTTGACATATTATAAGAATGTCTAATCTGTATTTGATGCCTTTTGGAGATTTTTCCATCTTCCCTTGGCTTCTTTATGCACATTGATACAAATTTTTACCTGGGGTGCACAAACTTTTGATCCCCACTGTGTGTGTGTATATATATATATATATATATATATATATATATATATATATAAATATACAGGAAAATGCAGCAGCACACTGCTAGCACAAAGATACAGATAAAACATGAAATGCTATATTGCTACAATGCAAAAAAATGAAAAAAATTGAGGTGCTTTGCTCACCATTTGGCCAAATAGTTTGGACCATCCTACCTTGATAAGATGACCTCATTGGGATGGACCCTACACTGTGAATGTGCCTCGGTGTAATCAGTTACCAGGCTTGTAAGGTCTGGAACATCCAGCACCTTATAAAGATGGGTAGGGTGCAGGAGCCAACATGGAGGTAGCCACTCCCCCATATGTATAACCCAAACAAGGATAAGTTGGCCAACACATACTAATACCAAACTACTGCAGGTGCAAGCTGCTAGGCTAAATATACATAAACAGGAGAATGCAGAAGCACGCTGCTAGCACAAATATACAGATATGGTAACTGATTGCACAGAGGCACATTCAAAGTGTAGGGTTCATCCCAATGAGGTCACCTTATCACGGTGGGATGGTCCAAACTATTTGGCCAAATGGTGAGCAAAGCACCTCAATTTTGTTCATTTTTTTCATTTTTGCATTGTAGCAATATAGCATTTCATGTTTTATCTGTATATTTGTGCTAGCAGTGTGCTGCTGCATTCTCCTGCTTGTGTATATTCAGCCTAGCAGCGTGCACCTGTATGCCGGGTCCATGCAACAGTTTGGTATCAGTTTGTGCTAAGTAGAACACTTGCCACTGATTCTGAAAAACAATATAATTAATAAGTGTGACATCCCTCTGGAGAATAATGAAATAATACAGACAATAAATAGTCAATAAAGCCCCACAGGAGAACAACCTACCTTAAAACTCTTCCCAGTCACAAGTATAGACAATGATGCTCACATTACCTGTCATTACCTTGGCTTTAATCTTTTTCGCAGATACTATTACTACTGTTACGCCGAGCGCTCCGGGTCCCCGCTCCTCCCCGGAGCGCTCGCTTCACTCCCTCCGCTGCAGCGCTCCGGTCACGTCCTCTGACCCGGGGCGCTGCGATCCTGCTGCCAGCCGGGATGCGATTCGCGATGCGGGTAGCGCCCGCTCGCGATGCGCACCCCGGCTCCCCTACCTGACTCGCTCCCCGTCTGTTCTGTCCCGGCGCGCGCGGCCCCGCTCCCTAGGGCGCGCGCGCGCCGGGTCTCTGCGATTTAAAGGGCCACTGCGCCGCTGATTGGCGCAGTGGTTCCAATTAGGGTTTTCACCTGTGCACTTCCCTATATTACCTCACTTCCCTTGCACTCCCTTGCCGGATCTTGTTGCCTTAGTGCCAGTGAAAGCGTTCCTTGTGTGTTCCTTGCCTGTGTTTCCAGACCTTCTGCCGTTGCCCCTGACTACGATCCTTGCTGCCTGCCCCGACCTTCTGCTACGTCCGACCTTGCTTCTGCCTACTCCCTTGTACCGCGCCTATCTTCAGCAGCCAGAGAGGTGAGCCGTTGCTAGTGGATACGACCTGGTCACTACCGCCGCAGCAAGACCATCCCGCTTTGCGGCGGGCTCTGGTGAAAACCAGTAGTGGCTTAGAACCGGTCCACTAGCACGGTCCACGCCAATCCCTCTCTGGCACAGAGGGTCCACTACCTGCCAGCCGGCATCGTGACAGTAGATCCGGCCATGGATCCCGCTGAAGTTCCTCTGCCAGTTGTCGCTGACCTCACCACGGTGGTCGCCCAGCAGTCACAACAGATAGCGCAACAAGGCCAACAGCTGTCTCAACTGACCGTTATGCTACAACAGTTGCTACCACAGCTTCAGCAGTCATCTCCTCCGCCAGCTCCTGCACCTCCTCCGCAGCGAGTGGCCGCTCCTGGGATACGCTTATCCTTGCCGGATAAATTTGATGGGGACTCTAAGTTTTGCCGTGGCTTTCTTTCCCAATGTTCCCTGCATCTGGAGATGATGTCGGACCTGTTTCCCACTGAAAGGTCTAAGGTGGCTTTCGTAGTCAGTCTTCTGTCCGGAAAAGCCCTGTCATGGGCCACACCGCTCTGGGACCGCAATGACCCCGTCACTGCCTCTGTACACTCCTTCTTCTCGGAAATCCGAAGTGTCTTTGAGGAACCTGCCCGAGCCTCTTCTGCTGAGACTGCCCTGTTGAACCTGGTCCAGGGTAATTCTTCCGTTGGCGAGTATGCCGTACAATTCCGTACACTTGCTTCAGAATTGTCCTGGAATAATGAGGCCCTCTGCGCGACCTTCAAAAAAGGCCTATCCAGCAACATTAAAGATGTTCTGGCCGCACGAGAAATTCCTGCTAATCTACATGAACTTATTCACCTAGCCACTCGCATTGACATGCGTTTTTCTGAAAGGCGTCAGGAACTCCGCCAAGATATGGACTCTGTTCGCACGAGGCGTTTCGTCTCCTCGGCTCCTCTCTCCTCTGGTCCCCTGCAATCTGTTCCTGTGCCTCCCGCCGTGGAGGCTATGCAGGTCGACCGGTCTCGCCTGACACCTCAAGAGAGGACACGACGCCGTATGGAGAACCTCTGCCTGTACTGTGCTAGTACCGAACACTTCCTGAGGGATTGTCCTATCCGTCCTCCCCGCCTGGAAAGACGTACGCTGACTCCGCACAAAGAGGAGACAGTCCTTGATGTCTACTCTGCTTCTCCACGTCTTACTGTGCCTGTGCGGATGTCTGCCTCTGCCTTCTCCTTCTCTACAGTGGCCTTCTTGGACTCTGGATCTGCAGGAAATTTTATTTTGGCCTCTCTCGTCAACAGGTTCAACATCCCAGTGACCAGTCTCGCCAGACCCCTCTACATCAATTGTGTAAATAATGAAAGATTGGACTGTACCATACGTTTCCGCACGGAGCCCCTTCTTATGAGCATCGGATCTCATCATGAGAGGATTGAACTTTTGGTCCTCCCCAATTGCACCTCGGAGATTCTCCTTGGACTTCCCTGGCTTCAACTTCATTCCCCAACCCTGGATTGGTCCACTGGGGAGATCAAGAGTTGGGGGTCCTCTTGTTCCAAGAACTGTCTAAAACCAATTCCCAGTAACCCTTGCCGTAACTCTGTGGTTCCTCCAGTAACCGGTCTCCCTAAGGCCTATATGGACTTCGCGGATGTTTTCTGCAAAAAACAAGCTGAGACTCTACCTCCTCACAGGCCTTATGATTGCCCTATCGACCTCCTCCCGGGTACTACTCCACCCCGGGGCAGAATTTATCCTCTCTCTGCCCCAGAGACTCTTGCCATGTCTGAGTATGTCCAGGAAAATTTAAAAAAGGGCTTTATCCGTAAATCCTCCTCTCCTGCCGGAGCCGGATTTTTCTTTGTGTCCAAAAAAGATGGCTCCCTACGTCCTTGCATTGACTACCGCGGTCTTAATAAAATCACGGTTAAGAACCGCTACCCCTTACCCCTCATCTCTGAACTCTTTGATCGCCTCCAAGGTGCCCACATCTTCACTAAATTGGACTTAAGAGGCGCCTATAATCCCATCTCGCAGGTCATGCGGGCATCAAGAAATCTGTGCAACTCATCTCCCGCTTCTATTGGTGGCCGACTCTGGAGACGGATGTTGGGGACTTTGTGCGAGCCTGCACTATCTGTGCCCGGGATAAGACTCCTCGCCAGAAGCCCGCTGGTTTTCTTCATCCTCTGCCTGTCCCCGAACAGCCTTGGTCTCTGATTGGTATGGATTTTATTACTGATTTACCCCCTTCCCGTGGCAACACCGTTATTTGGGTGGTCGTTGATCGATTCTCCAAAATGGCACATTTCATCCCTCTTCCTGGTCTTCCTTCTGCGCCTCAGTTGGCTAAACAATTTTTTGTACACATTTTTCGTCTTCACGGGTTGCCTACGCAGATTGTCTCGGATAGAGGGGTCCAATTCGTGTCTAAATTCTGGAGAGCTCTCTGTAAACAACTCAAGATTAAATTAAATTTTTCCTCTGCATATCATCCCCAGTCCAATGGACAAGTAGAAAGAATTAACCAGATCCTGGGTGATTATTTGCGACATTTTGTTTCCTCCCGCCAGGATGACTGGGCAGATCTCCTTCCATGGGCCGAATTCTCGTATAACTTCAGGGTCTCTGAATCTTCCTCCAAATCCCCATTTTTCGTGGTGTACGGCCGTCACCCTCTTCCCCCCCTCCCTACCCCCTTGCCCTCTGGTCTGCCCGCTGTGGATGAAATTTCTCGTGACCTTTCCATTATATGGAGAGAGACCCAAAATTCTCTCTTACAGGCTTCTTCACGCATGAAGAGGTTCGCGGATAAGAAAAGAAGAGCTCCCCCCGTTTTTTCCCCTGGAGACAAGGTATGGCTCTCCGCTAAATATGTCCGCTTCCGTGTCCCTAGCTACAAGTTGGGACCACGCTATCTTGGTCCTTTCAAAATTTTGTGTCAAATTAATCCTGTCTCTTATAAACTTCTTCTTCCTCCTTCTCTTCGTATCCCTAATGCCTTTCACGTCTCTCTTCTCAAACCACTCATCCTCAACCGTTTTTCTCCCAAATCTGTTCCTCCCACTCCTGTTTCCGGCTCCTCGGACGTCTTCTCGGTCAAGGAAATTTTGGCTGCCAAAAAGGTCAGAGGGAAAAATTTTTTTTTAGTAGACTGGGAGGGTTGTGGTCCTGAAGAGAGATCCTGGGAACCTGAGGACAACATCCTTGACAAAAGTCTGCTCCTCAGGTTCTCAGGCTCCAAGAAGAGGGGGAGACCCAAGGGGGGGGGTACTGTTACGCCGAGCGCTCCGGGTCCCCGCTCCTCCCCGGAGCGCTCGCTTCACTCCCTCCGCTGCAGCGCTCCGGTCACGTCCTCTGACCCGGGGCGCTGCGATCCTGCTGCCAGCCGGGATGCGATTCGCGATGCGGGTAGCGCCCGCTCGCGATGCGCACCCCGGCTCCCCTACCTGACTCGCTCCCCGTCTGTTCTGTCCCGGCGCGCGCGGCCCCGCTCCCTAGGGCGCGCGCGCGCCGGGTCTCTGCGATTTAAAGGGCCACTGCGCCGCTGATTGGCGCAGTGGTTCCAATTAGGGTTTTCACCTGTGCACTTCCCTATATTACCTCACTTCCCTTGCACTCCCTTGCCGGATCTTGTTGCCTTAGTGCCAGTGAAAGCGTTCCTTGTGTGTTCCTTGCCTGTGTTTCCAGACCTTCTGCCGTTGCCCCTGACTACGATCCTTGCTGCCTGCCCCGACCTTCTGCTACGTCCGACCTTGCTTCTGCCTACTCCCTTGTACCGCGCCTATCTTCAGCAGCCAGAGAGGTGAGCCGTTGCTAGTGGATACGACCTGGTCACTACCGCCGCAGCAAGACCATCCCGCTTTGCGGCGGGCTCTGGTGAAAACCAGTAGTGGCTTAGAACCGGTCCACTAGCACGGTCCACGCCAATCCCTCTCTGGCACAGAGGGTCCACTACCTGCCAGCCGACATCGTGACAACTACCCTCCTGCTCTGACCATGTCACCTCCTCCTCACCTGTTTCCCACATCCTGTCCAACACTACATCATCATTATCAAACTCCTCCTCATCATCCCTGCCACTTCTCTCTACATGAGTTTCTTGGGCTCCTTGTTCCCCCTCAACACATCCACCATGATGCCTTATTGTATCACCACCACCACTAGTGCTCTGCCCGGCCACTGCTTCCACCTCCACCACCTCAGCAGCACACTACATAGGTTGACTGTCCTCACACAACTCCTCCTCATGGCTAATGCTATCCTTCTACTTAGCACTAGGGGGTGCAAAGAAAGAGAGGATGAAGCAGACTGTCTAGGATGCTCATTTCTACCGCACCAAGTAACGGTAAATAATGAACAATCCACTGACAGCTGGCTTACCGTCATATCATCAGAATCTTCTTAACTCTACTGAGAAGGCCTCAAACGAGTCAAGCAGTCCACAAGGCCGTACTATCCTCCAAAATCACACAACTCCTGGAAGACAGTGACACAGCTGCATCAGCTGCTACTATTACCACCAAGCACCAGGCTGCTGCTTCCAGTACTGGTTTTGGTACTGCCGCTAACATTCTGGCAGGGGACATGGCAGGCGTGCACTCTCCTCTACAGCGTCCAACAATTCCTTTTACCAGACACATTTTTTTAAATAAAAAATAAGTAAATAAATACGGAGGTTATTTCTATGCTTTGTCACTCACCTACTAGTCAACTTTCCCTCTCAATGCTAGAAATGCTGTTGTTTATTTTTATTTTTTTTAATTAAAGGAAAACAGTCATCCTGTTCACCCACACTAAACCCAATACACTGGGTTATAGTTTGGGTGAACAGGAGTCTGATGAGGGGTCACTGACTAAAATACATACTTTAGGTCCAGAGATATGTCCCACCGAAGATCCGCTTTTATCTTCTCTGAATTGTGCACTGAAGGCGGGCCCTGTCAGCTCAATTTGTCTATTCCTTGTCGCTGGTCACGTGAGCGCTCAGTAGGCTCATGCGCTCACATGACCAGCAACTCCATGTCACAAGGATGTGGAGTCGCAAACAACGAATATGCTAATTGAGCCAACGGACTCGGACTCCTGTTCACTCACACTATAACTCCCTATAGTACACCCCTACCCCTTAATTCCCTGGTTGAACTTGATGGACATATGTCTTTTTTCGACCGTACTAACTATGTAACTATGTAACTATGTAACTCAGTATATTGGGTTTAGTTTTTCCTTAAACCTTGAAAATACACACAACTGATACTTAGATGGCTATGCCTTGTTCACTCTTGTTCAATGCTTTTATATGTGTAGTTAAGTTTAATCCAAGCTGTACAGAGATCTCTCCCACGACCTATATATACCCAGAGTAGTGGATGCATGGAATTGCCTTCCTGCAGAAGCGGTCGCTGCAAATACAGTGAAGGAGTTTAAACATGCATGGGATACGCATAAGGCTATCCTCCATATAAGATAGGGATAGGTATAAGGCTATCCTTCATATAAGATAGAGATAGGTATAAGGCTATCCTTCATATAAGATAGACAAAAAGAAGAAAAAAAGACACGCGCCCCTAGTGCAATACTTCCAGACCTTAAGGTAAGGGAAGGGGTTAATATTCCACTTACCGAGTGGTGTTACGCTATGGGCACAACACCTAGATGAGCTTGAGTTTTAATGGGGTGTGCTGAATGCAGCCTGGATCCTCCCGTATCAGCGTGGCTGGCCGACATGCAGTCATATCAGGAACAGGAAAGGAAAGGTGATCCTCAATAGGCGCAGTTAGCAACGGTGAAGAAGATTTCAATAGTCATTCATTATTCATGTAGAGGTTTTATTGAGCACACAGTGGCAACGCGTTTCTTGCCCGGATCGGGCACTTCCTCAGGCAAATGTGCATATACAAACATTAAAATGGCAGCAACTTAAATAGACATGGATATGCAACTGTTCAAAGGTCAAATCAATGAAGCTATTCAGAAACGCTAGTAACTAGACTAGCCGTAGTAAAAAAAACATCCGTACCGACTTGGTGGTTTAAACAATTTGCATAAAATTAACAAACTTTATACTAAAATTATTTGTATTTAAAAGAAAAGAACATGAGCAGTAGTTAAAATTCATGAATTTGCAGCTTGTAGTTTTGCGCTGCCGTATCCTGGTTAGGGAGTATCAAATGTGGTCAGGTATTGGCCAAGATCTGCTGGAAACTTACAGAGATCACTAAGTAATCAGCAGAAGCCCTGTATTAAGCAGCAATGAGTGGATCGCTATTTCATTACATGGTGGGTTTCACCCACCACCACTGCCTAAATCAGCTCTGCTGTCCGCAGGAGCGCTATGTATATCGTGGCGGAGTTGAAAAGGGGCGGATGTTCTATTTTCACTTTGACAGATAGCGCTACACAAGGAGCGCTTGGCAAATAGCGCTTCACAGGGAGCGCTATGTATATCGTGGCGGAGTTGAAAAGGGGCGGATATTCTACTTTCACTTAAACAATTAGCGCTTCATGGGGAGCGCTATACAAACCGCAGCAAGGTTATAGGTAGGCGGTATTATTTAGTGGTACTATGGTATGTGATTGGATTGTCAGCCTGCCAATAGTGTCAATAGTCTGAGATATCCAAAGCGGGACAAGGGCATAAATAACCTGATATGGATATCTTGCTGCTATTAAAAAATCACATATAGCATTTGAATGAATAAAGAGCATATCAAGGGCAGGACCGGGATCACGGCCAGCCTAATACGAGTATATTGCTGCTCTTATTGGATTACATATATGGTATATATAATTAAAAAATTGAGTGAAATTTATTATACTGAGGATGGCCGGATTATTGAATGCCGGGCTAAAAAGAACAAGCAGTAAAGCGCTGCTAGATTCTATTAGATTAATAATATTAAGATATAAAGCTGCTGTTAAATAAAATAGCACATTCACAGGGATGCTAAAATAAAATTGCATGTATGTGGTGGGATCCCTTGAATAAGATCAGACACAAACAGCATGTTTATGCACACAGAATGGCATATATCACCCACATATAAGATAGGGATAGGCATAAGGCTATCCTCCATATAAGATAGGGATAGGTATAAGGCTATCCTTCATATAAGATAGAGATAGGTATAAGGCTATCCTCCATATAAGATAGGGATAGGTATAAGGCTATCCTTCATATAAGATAGAGATAGGTATAAGGCTATCCTTCATATAAGATAGAGATAGGTATAAGGCTATCCTCCATATAAGATAGGGATAGGTATAAGGCTATCCTCCATATAAGATAGGGATAGGTATAAGGCTATCCTTCATATAAGATAGAGATAGGTATAAGGCTATCCTTCATATAAGATAGAGATAGGTATAAGGCTATCCTTCATATAAGATAGGGATAGGTATAAGGCTATCCTCCATATAAGATAGAGATAGGCATAAGGCTATCCTTCATATAAGATAGGGCCAGGGACTATTGATAGGATTCAGATTATTGGGCAGACTAGATGGGCCAAATGGTTCTTATCTGCTGACACATTCTATGTGTCCATGTTTCTAAGAAGGTTTCTACACCAGCACAGACAGGGGTTCTTTACTGTAAGAGCAGTGAGACTGTGGAATTCTCTGCCAGAGGAGGTGTCATGGCGAACTCAATAAATAAGACCAGGAGGGGCCTGGATACATTTCTGAAGACTAATAACATCACAGGTTATGTATTAGGGACAGACCATTGATCAAGGGATTTATTCTGATGCCATATTGGAGTCAGGAAGGAATTTTTCCCTAGTCTGGGGCAATTTGCATTAACCTCATAAGGTTTTTTTTGCCTTCCTCTGGATCAACTCAGTAGGGACACTTGATTTTTTTCAACCTTATAAACTATGTAATAATATGTTCAAATAAATCCAGAAACTACACGTAACTTGTCCTAAAATGTGTATTTCACGTTCACAACACGTTAAAAGCATATTTATAATAAAATACAGGTCCATACACTGCTTTACTCAGCTTGCTAGGCATTGTAATATGAAAGCTTTTAAGTAGTCATTGTCTGAGGTCAGCTAACTGAGCAATGCTTTTCTCTACTTGTAATGTCATAGCTTCTATGGGATTGTTCACTGCTGGCTGGGATTTGTAGTGCACCAACTGTACACAGCACTGGAGATGACAGGAGATCACTGTCTGAGGTCAGCCCACTGATGCTTTGCTCGGCTTGCCTGGAATTCTATTAGATTTGTGACAGCTGTCTGGGATCAGTAGTGCTTGCCCTGTCTCAGCTTTTTCTCCCCAAAATGGTGGCTGCAATGCAAGACATGGGGCTTTATTAGCCTCTTAACCCCACCCCTGTGCTGTGTCCTCATTGGCCTAGGACTTTTGCATGGAGATACTCACTGCCCCAACTGCAGGTATGATCATACTGGGAGCCCTTGCATATGACATAGAGTTGTGAGGTGAAGTTGCCTGATGAAACCGCGCAAGCGCGGTGAAACGCGTCGCATTGGATTAAATCTGTTCGCTACACACCTGGCTCTATTGTCCTCTCCTTGGTCAGCGCCGATATTCCCATTGTTTCTGAAGTTCACCTCACATCTCTACGCCATCTCTGGGAAGGCTGCAGACCGAGATCATCATACCAAACGCACATCTTGGTTGTGTGGGAGTACGCACAACCTGGCAGGGTGAGCCTTACTTTTCCCTCCCCCTCCCACACACCTGTGATCCGTTGGTTCTTCACAAGGGAGCGCCTGTTTTTCTCTTTGCTTTACTTGCATATGACAGTCAGTCACCCCTAGTAGTAATATTGTTGTGCGGTAATAACTCAATTATGAATTATGGTCATAAAAATTATTAATTATGAAAAATGGAAAATTATGAAAACTATTTAAAATATCAAAATTATGACCTGGTGAATTGTAGACAAAACTAATCAATACAATTCACATCTGAGTCCGACTATTTCCTCAGATATTAACAAGTTCTTTTTATGACGGGAGGACATTAACACTTAAGGATGTAGTTTTGCAATATACAATAATACACAGGTATTATAAAGTATGCAGGTTTATTGGTTATAAGATTATAAACATAAATGAGTAACAAACACAATGATATATGCAAATTACCGTATTTATCGGGGTATACCACGCACCGGCCTATAACACGCACCCTCATTTTACCAAGGATATTTGGGTAAAAAAAGTTTTTTACCCAAATATCCATGAAAAAATGAGGGTGCATGTGTGCGCGTGTATACCCCGATATACCCCCAGGAAAGGCAGGGGGAGAGAGGCCGTCGCTGCCCGCTTCTCTCCCCCTGCCTTTCCTGGGGTCTAGAGCGCTGCTGTCGGCCCTTTTCACCCCCTGGTTATCGGCGCCGCTGCCCGTTCTGTCCCCCTGACTATCGGTGCCGGCGCCGCTGCCCCGTTGCCTCCCCCATCCCCGGTGGCATAATTACCTGAGTCTGGTCCGCGCTGCTCCAGGCCTCTGTCGTGCGTCCCCAGCGTCGTTGCTATGCACGGCGCGGCGCTCTGACGTCATGCGCCGCGCCGTTCAGCGCATAGCAATGATGCCGGGGACGCACGACGGAGGCCTGGAGCAGCGCGGACCGGACTCAGGTAATTATGCCACCGGAGATGGGGGGAGGCAACGGGGCAGCGGCGCCGGCAATGGGTGCCGCTGCCCCTTCTCTCCCCCTGGATATCGGCGCCGGCACCGATAGTCAGGGGGACAGAACGGGCAGCGGCGCCGATAACCAGGGGGTGAAAAGGGCCGACAGCAGCGCTCTAGACCCCAGGAAAGGCAGGGGGAGAGAAGCGGGCAGCGACGGCCTCTCTCCCCCTGCCTTTCCTGGGGGTGTATCGGCGTATAACACGCACACAGACTTTAGGCTAAAAATTTTAGCCTAAAAAGTGCGTGTTATACGCCGATAAATACGGTAATATCAATTAAATATTAGTAAACAGTATAAGATTAATTGGCTACATTTAGTAGAACAATACATGTGGGTAGTAAGTAACTTGTTACAATAAAAAAAGCTACTAGGTTAGAATATCATATAAGAAAAAGGTTACATATCACTCTATTCAGAGGAACCTCATGATATTAAGGTAAGCAATATTTAATCATTAGACATCAATATGGAATGCAAAATAAACTCTGCACCCTTCTAACCACTACAAATCACATGACTCCATGAATGGGGAAATCCATCTAAAATATAAATATGGAAGAATTATAATCTACTTCCCCCCCCCCCCATTCTGGACTATTTCTCTATACATTATCTTGGTAAGACATTTAGACAATTGGCAGAGATATATGATCTTGCTCTATATTTTAGGAGCAAGAACTTGAAACAAGTTTCCTGTGTGGGAAATATTTAACACCTAGCTTGGCGAGTAGGAATTATATCAATATTTAAGCAATTATTTAATGCTTTGATAGATTATGAGTCTTGATTCTTCTGCAGGTAGAATGAAGCCTCACAATATCCTAAAACTATAATCTCAATATCAAGATAATTAATTTTTTAATTTCATTAATTTAGTCGCCAATCTAGATGGTATGATTCCATCCACATTTTCCCAATTAGTCTTAATTAAATGGAATACAATTTTTTGTCTCTTACCAAAACTTTGTAAGAACCTTACTTCTGCTCTGAGGAACACTGAACTGTCCATCTCATCGTCAGGGACAGCCATTGGGTCGGTACCGTGTAATCAGTCTGGCTTGCAGGAATCTATCATGGCTTCAATCTTGTGGACCTCTTTCCTTTGTCTTTGTTCTCCAGTTAGAGTAGTTCAGTTCAGAGCAATTAGAGCAGTTCAGACTTCAGTATTCAGTCTTCAGTATCAGCTCAGCCCCTAACATCTGGTTTACCAGACTTTTTAATTAGTTAGACACACCCTCCTAAATTGGAATTCCCCAATGAATGTAGGTTGGGCGTGTACATATGGTAATGACTATACTACCCAGAATGCATTGAGCATGTCACCCATAATGCCTTTCCTGTCAGTGTAATGTCCCCTACCCATCCACTAGGGGTTGTTATTGCATAAGCAATTAGCATCATTACCATTAAGGGTTAACTTGTCAATAATTGGTCTTAAACCAACATTCCACACTTTGAAATGTGGAGCAATAATTAACAACAGGGATTACTTTTGACATCTATAAGTAATCAAACCCTGGATTCTCATAGACATAGAGTCTCCAATTTGACATTTGAATTTATTAGAGAGGTAAAGAGTTTGATGTAGGTCTCTTTCACAGAGGTGTGAATGTTTTAGAGAATGTAACCAGACCCCTTATCAGTCTCTTGTCTAAACACCATAAATATCAAGAGATAAGAAGTATTCTACTCCCAGACTGGCATTTATAGATGCAGAGAAGATGAAACTTCAGAAATTGGCCTACTTTGATTATACGCAAAATGGCCGATATCATGCTCTTATGCTATGAAGCCTAATAAACATAGTGTTTCATTTTTTTAAGTGTCCAAAATGCATGACAATATGAGGGGCATTAACAGCTCAATGATAAGTCCTGAGGCCACAGGTGTCATCTGTCATGGCTTCCGATTTTTTAGCAGGATAATGTGCCCCCACAATTAAAAAATATTTTTTTTAGAAATGTCTGTGCCAGAATGGAGCACATCCTTCATCTACCCAGTCACCAGATATATTGTCAATTGAGCAAATATAGGACCAGCTGGGACACAGCTTCAGCAACCTACAAGTGTGCAGGATCTATATCTGCAACTTCTGTGGGCAAATGTACCGCAAGATGCCATATTGAGCCTGTATGCCTCAATGCCCAACTATATGTCATCCAGGCTAGAGGAGGCCCAACATGGCACTACAGCATGGAACTCCCTTTCCATTATACAGTTTACCTCAATAAACTTCTTCTTTTGCTCTAATATGGTCACATCTGAGAGGTTGGGAAGTGTTTTTTTTTTCAAATCTTTATTTTTGTTTTTCATAATAACATAACATGACAGTAATCAGCAAAATATGAAGGACATGAACATAAAACCTTCCATAGGTCTGCTGCTTTTGCATTTCCTCAATTAGAGTTAACAAGTATAGATACTTAAAACTTACATAACATAGGCTGGTATCCCAGGGTGGCAAGTGTTTTTGATCCTGTTTGAGATTCAGTTGTTGAGTAGAGACACATCCTCTGCCAGGCAGCGTTGGGGGCAACAAAAAGCCAGGACAGGTAAGTTTATGACATATATACAGTGGTTTTGATTACTTTCTAATTACAATTTGCTAAATGGCAGCTAGCATGTTACTGATGGGAAGAAGGGTCATATAGTATTAGGTGTCGGTCTAGTGGGCTTCCCAATAATTCCTTCCATTCAGCCCTTTCTTTATTAAGGCAATCTTGAAGAACTAGAGGGATGAGTGACAGTCTCACATTGATGATCAGCAGACAGTATGAAGCAGCCAAAGAAGGAAATCCTAGAGAGAGAGAGAGAGAGAGAGAGAGAAAGAGAGAGATGCACCTTTATACATCAGCCTGTGTCCAAGGTAAAATGTGACTTGTACTCATAGCACCGCATGTTCTGTGTTTCGCGTCAAAGTTAATGCCACTAAAAATTGTTTTGCTCTTCATAAAGCATGCGATCAGATAGCACTGTTATACATTAGCCTGTATCCATGTGGAAATTTAAAGACCATAGTTATAAACACTATGCAGTGGAAAAATGCCGATTATTTCTAATTGATTACTTTTTACAACATTTGCTTTTTAAGTTTGAAAATTTGAAAATGCAAAAATAAAGCCGTTAACATAAATAAATAAATAAATAAATAAATAAATGAAAAAGTCTGTGTCCAAAGTAACATTTAACTTTCTGCTGGGGATAATTTGGGGGTTGGAAAGAACAGGTCTTTGATGGAGGTGCTGTTGTTGCTTGTGTTTCTGTACAGTTTCTACAGAGACGATAAGACTTAAAGGAGATGTCTCATATTTAAAATTACAGAGAAACTGATTCCCTCACTGCTGGGTAGAGGATGAGTTTAAGAACGTGGGGGGGGTCTGACCGATCTCCAGTACGGAGTCCCGGCTCTCCCTGGAGCAACACATCACAACCCCTGCCCGAAGCATAAATCTCTATGGGAGAGCCATTCAGCTATCTTTGTGCTCTCCCATAGAGATATATGGAAGGGGGGTGAGGGCCCCCGCTTCGGTGGAGGGTCATAAAGTGCCACTCCGGGTGGAACCAGGGCTCTGTAAAGGAGATCCCAGGGGCCCCAGCTCCCAGTGAGCTCCTGTATGGAGCCCCGGCTCTCCCTGCAGTGGCACGTCACGATCCCCGTCCGAAGCGGGGGCTTCCATGCTCCCTGCAAAAATCTCTATGGGAGAGCCATTCAGCTATCTTCAGGCTCTCCCATAGAGAGATATGGAAGAGGTGTGGCGGACCCTGCTTCGGGTAAGGGTGGTGATGCGATGCTCTGGGGAGAGCCGGGGTTCTGTAAAGGAGATCCCGTGGGGCCCCAGTTGTCGGATCCCCACCGATCTAAAACTTATAAGGGGGTGATTAGTTTTGGCGCACACTTGCACATTTCTCAGCTCCATATAAAGGGTAGAAAGCAGATCAAGAATTGAATCTCTTCCTTAGAGTTAAGCGTGTCTTGTTCTCTGTGGAGGAGACACAGAGACTCAACCACAGATTGATGAGCTGCAGGACTGAGGGGCCAAAGATGTCACCAATAGAGGTGATCATCACTGCCTGGGTCCAAAAGACAGGGAAAGTGATGGCCTCTATTCAGAGATGTCACCTGTAGTCACTAAATGTCATTCTTGTTCTGCCTGTTTGTATCTGATCAGTAACCACATGGATACATTACCACTACTGTCTACAGGAAAAGATCAACAAGTATAAATGCTGAGGGCGGCATAAGATATAAATACAGCCGCGACCACAATGGGGAGAAGCCTGGGGAGGGTTTGTAACATTTGTAGATCATAAAACTTCCTAAGAATTGTCTATTCTATAGAGTTATTTCATCATTGTGTTTTGTATGTGAGAGACCAATCACTAAGAGAGTCCACACCTCAGTCCTGAGGATATAAACCCTGCAGCCCCCGAGCTCCACACAACACCCCGAGCACAGACATCACTGAGGAGCCTCCAGAGACCCCAAAGACATCACTGAGGAGCCTCCAGAGACCCCAAAGACAACACTGAGGAGAATTCAGAGACCCCCAAAGACATCACTGAGGAGCTTCCAGAGACCCCAAAGACAACACTGAGGAGCCTCCAGAGACCCCCCAAAGACATCACTGAGGAGCCTCCAGAGACCCCCCAAAGACATCACTGAGGAGCCTCCAGAGACCCCAAAGACATCACTGAGAAGCCTCCAGAGACCCCCCAAAGACATCACTGAGGAGCCTCCAGAGACCCCAAAGACAACACTGAGGAGAATTCAGAGACCCCCAAAGACATCCCTGAGGAGCTTCCAGAGACCCCAAAGACAACACTGAGGAGCCTCCAGAGACCCCCAAAGACATCACTGAGGAGCCTCCAGAGACCCCCAAAGACATCACTGAGGAGCCTCCAGAGACCCCAAAGACATCACTGAGGAGCCTCCAGAGACCCCAAAGACATCACGGAGGAGCCTCCAGAGACCCCCAAAGACAACACTGAGGAGTCTTCAGAGACCCCCAAAGACATCACTGAGGAGCCTCCAGAGACCCCAAAGACATCACTGAGGAGCCTTCAGAGACCCCCAAAGACATCACTGAGGAGCCTCCAGAGACCCCAAAGACATCACTGAGGAGCCTTCAGAGACCCCCAAAGACATCACTTAGGAGCCTCAAGAGACCCCAAAGACATCACTGAGGAGCCTTCAGAGACCCCAAAAAACATCACTGAGGAGCCTCCAGAGACCCCAAAGACATCACTGAGAAGCCTCCAGAGACCCCCAAAGACATCACAGGTGCAGTATGGATCATGTGACCTTAATAGTTATTATACTACAGTAGAGTCAATGCTACTACATTATCTGTACTCAGAGAGTTATCACTGTTATCTGTGGTGTTACATAGGACTGCAGGTCACATCTATACATTATCTGTACTCAGAGAGTTATCACTGTGTTATCTGTGGTGTTACATAGGACTGCAGGTCACATCTATACATTATCTGTACTCAGAGAGTTATCACTGTGTTATCTGTGGTGTTACATAGGACTGCAGGTCACATCTATACATTATCTGTACTCAGAGAGTTATCACTGTGTTATCTGTGGTGTTACATAGGACTGCAGGTCACATCTATACATTATCTGTATTCAGAGAGTTATCATTGTGTTATCTGTGGTGTTACATAGGACTGCAGGTCACATCTACTACATTATCTGTACTCAGAGAGTTATCACTGTTATCTGTGGTGTTACATAGGACTGCAGGTCACATCTATACATTATCTGTACTCAGAGAGTTATCACTGTTATCTGTGGTGTTACATAGGACTGCAGGTCACATCTACTACATTATCTGTACTCAGAGAGTTATCACTGTTATCTGTGGTGTTACATAGGACTGCAGGTCACATCTATACATTATCTGTACTCAGAGAGTTATCACTGTTATCTGTGGTGTTACATAGGACTGCAGGTCACATCTACTACATTATCTGTACTCAGAGAGATATCACTGTTATCTGTGGTGTTACATAGGACTGCAGGTCACATCTATACAGTATCTGTACTCAGAGAGTTATCATTGTTATCTGTGGTGTTACATAGGACTGCAGGTCACATCTATACAGTATCTGTACTCAGAGAGTTATCACTGTTATCTGTGGTGTTACATAGGACTGCAGGTCACATCTATACAGTATCTGTACTCAGAGAGTTATCACTGTTATCTGTGGTGTTACATAGGACTGCAGGTCACATCTATACATTATCTGTACTCAGAGTTATCACTGTGTTATCTGTGGTGTTACATAGGACTGCAGGTCACATCTATACATTATCTGTACTCAGAGAGTTATCACTGTTATCTGTGGTGTTACATAGGACTGCAGGTCACATCTACACATTATCTGTACTCAGAGAGTTATCACTGTGTTATCTGTGGTGTTACATAGGACTGCAGGTCACATCTATACATTATCTGTACTCAGAGAGTTATCACTGTTATCTGTGGTGTTACATAGGACTGCAGGTCACAATTATACATTATCTGTACTCAGAGAGTTATCACTGTTATCTGTGGTGTTACATAGGACTGCAGGTCACATCTATACATTATCTGTACTCAGAGAGTTATCACTGTGTTATCTGTGGTGTTACATAGGACTGCAGGTCACATCTATACATTATCTGTACTCAGAGAGTTATCACTGTGTTATCTGTGGTGTTACATAGGACTGCAGGTCTCATCTATACATTATCTGTACTCAGAGAGTTATCACTGTGTTATCTGTGGTGTTACATAGGACTGCAGGTCACATCTATACATTATCTGTACTCAGAGAGTTATCACTGTTATATGTGGTGTTACATAGGACTGCAGGTCACATCTACTACATTATCTGTACTCAGAGAGTTATCACTGTTATCTGTGGTGTTACATAGGACTGCAGGTCACATTTACTTCTTTAAGACTCTTCTCCAGAGGACACCATTTACACCAGGTTCTTGTACTCTCTCCACTACATTCCCACCACTACTCACTGTATCAGGCGTCACTATATGAAGCAGATATATTCGGCTCCCATGTATGTTTATCTATTCTTGTAGTTACAGACGAGGATGAGACACATGATCCTGGCCGCGCTCTGTATCTGGAGCTGTATAATGACCGTGACTCCGCTGCTAACTGAGGAAAAAGTGGCAAGAGTGACAGACTACATCCAGCAGCACTTCACTAAGTGAGTACATGTCTGGCCCTTTAATCTACATCTAGCAACATTGGGTTCTCTACCTTAGCATCACAATGTCTCGTTCCTACAATTGTCCATGTGGTCACATCTAAGACCAAACATGACCACAACATATCTGATCCGATGTACAATGCAAACTATTATGCTCAAATATCCAACAGAAGAAAAAATACATATAATTAATCAATTATTTGCCCGTAGATAGAAGGCATCCAAAATAATCACTTTACTCTGGACAAATTTACATACATCCTCTATTTTAGTGACAGTTCATGCTGTGCCAAAAAACAAAAATAGTGGGTTCAACCAGTAATATCCATAAGGGTGCTACCAGTGCTAGTATCCTAAACACAAAAGTAACATAGAAAAGCAAAAGCACACATTAAAGGGGTACTCTGGCCCCAAGACATCTTATCCCTTATCCAAAGGATAGGGAATAAGATGTCTGATCGCGGGGGTCCCGCCGCTGGGGACCCCCACAATCTAGCATGCAGCATCCACCTGTAAGTACTGCCGAAAGCGTTGGAGTCTCTCCGTGTTATGCCTCCCGACCACGGGGACGGAGTATTGTGACATCACGACTCCGCCCACGGGTGATGTCAGGCCTGCCCCCTCAATGCAAGTCGCTCCCTCCCATAGACTTGCATTGAGGGGGCGGGGTGTCACCGGGGCGGAGTCGTGACGTCACAATACTCCGTCCCCTCAATGCACGTCTATGGGAGGGGGCGTGACAGCCGTCACGCCCCCTCCCATAGACTTGCATTGAGGGGGCGGGCGTGACGTTTTCAAAGTGGGCGGAGTCGTGATGTTACGATACTCCCTCCCTGTGGTCGGTAGACATAACACTGAGAGCCTCCAGTGCTTCCGGCAGTATTTACAGGTGGGTGCTGCATAATAGATTGCGGAGGTCCCCAGCGGCGGGACCCCCGCGATCAGACATCTTATCCCCTATCCTTTGGATAGGGGATACGATGTCTTGGGGACGGAGTACCCCTTTAAGGCACACAGTAATGCTATCTCATCAATACTTTATTGTAGTACACAACATAAATTTGGGACCTGATTCGGGGGGGACACCCGCTCCAATTTTTACATTGTGATGTATTTTTATCATATCTATTGACCGTGCACTTTATTTTGAACAAGTGAACATTCACTCAGCTGCTACTAATTTACTTTTGAGTTCATGCTGTACGACTCTCTTAGTTCCTCAATAAGATATGGTATATATGCACAGTCTTTACATGTTCAGGGTGTATAAAGCGTGATCACAAGCTGAGTGTTCTTTATAACCGGTTAGTACCGGCTGCTATCACAATGATGTCAGGCATTTAACCCTCTAGATCAGACCTGGGCATTGTACGGCCCGCGGGCCACATACGGACCTTTGATTGGCTCTGACCGGCCCCCGCTGACTGTCGGCCGTACAATGCACAGGTCTGAGTCACCACCAGCCTGTGACAGGGAGAGCTCCGTGCGATGACAGGAAGAGATTGTACAGTGCTGGGGAGGGGAGGGGGCGTGCACCTCCTGTCTCCTGTCTACCCCTCCCCCGCAGTCTTACAACCCTTCATAGGCAGAGCAGGGAGGGGAGAGGAGGAGAGGCCTTGTATCCTGTCTCCCTCTGCTGCGCAGGGCGGGTGAGTGTCTGTGTTTATATGTGTCTGTGTCTCTGTCTGTTGGGGGGGGGGGGGAGCTGCCTAATGTGGGGGACAACTAATCTTGGGGAACAACTATGCTGCCTTATCGGGGGGCAACTATACTAATCTGGGGGGCAACTATGCTGCTTTATCTGGGGGGCAACTGTGCTGCTTTATCTGGGGGGCAACTATACTAATCTTGGGGGGCAACTATACTAATCTGGGGGACAACTATGCTCCTAGTCTGGGGACAACTATGCTGCTTTATCTGGGGGGACACTATGCTGCTTTATCTGGGGGGCAACTATACTAATCTGGGGGGCAACTATACTAATCTGGGGGACAACTATGCTCCTAATCTGGGGGACAACTATGCTCCTAATCTGGGGGACAACTATGCTCCTAATCTGGGGGACAACTATGCTCCTAATCTGGGGGACAACTATGCTCCTAATCTGGGGGACAACTATGCTCCTCATCTGGGGGACATCTATGCTGCCTAATGTGGGGGACATCTATGCTGCCTACTCTGGGGGACAACTATGCTCCTAATCTGGGGGACAACTATGCTCCTAATCTGAGGGACAACTATGCTGCCTAATCTGGGGGACAACTATGCTCCTAATCTGGGGGACAACTATACTGATCTGGGGGACAACTATGCTGCCTAATCTGGGGGACAACTATGCTCCTAATCTGGGGGACATCTATGCTGCCTAATCTGGGGGACATCTATGCTGCCTAATCTGGAGGACAACTATGCTCCTAATCTGGGGGACAACTTTGCTCCTAATCTGGGGACAACTATGCTCCTAATCTGGAGAACAACTATGCTCCTAATCTGGGGGGGCAACTATGCTCCTAATCTGGGGGACAACTATGCTCCTAATCTGGGGGACAACTATGCTTCTAATCTGGGGGACAACTATGCTCCTATTCTGGGGGACATCTATGCTGCCTAATGTGGGGGACATCTATGCTGCCTACTCTGGGGGACAACTATGCTCCTAATCTGGGGGACAACTATGCTCCTAATCTGGGGGACAACTATGCTCCTAATCTGGGGGACAACTATGCTCCTAATCTGGGGGACAACTATGCTCCTCATCTGGGGGACATCTATGCTGCCTAATGTGGGGGACATCTATGCTGCCTACTCTGGGGGACAACTATGCTCCTAATCTGGGGGACAACTATGCTCCTAATCTGGGGGACAACTATGCTCCTAATCTGGGGGACAACTGTGCTCCTAATCTGGGGGACAACTATGCTCCTCATCTGGGGGACATCTATGCTGCCTAATGTGGGGGACATCTATGCTGCCTACTCTGGGGGACAACTATGCTCCTAATCTGGGGGACAACTATGCTCCTAATCTGAGGGACAACTATGCTGCCTAATCTGGGGGACAACTATGCTCCTAATCTGGGGGACAACTATACTGATCTGGGGGACAACTATGCTGCCTAATCTGGGGGACAACTATGCTCCTAATCTGGGGGACATCTATGCTGCCTAATCTTGGGGACATCTATGCTGCCTAATCTGAGGGACAACTATGCTCCTAATCTGGGGGACAATTTTGCTCCTAATCTGGGGACAACTATGCTCCTAATCTGGAGAACGACTATGCTCCTAATCTGGGGGGGGCAACTATGCTCCTAATCTGGGGGACAACTATGCTCCTAATCTGGGGGACAACTATGCTTCTAATCTGGGGGACAACTATGCTCCTATTCTGGGGGACATCTATGCTGCCTAATGTGGGGGACATCTATGCTGCCTACTCTGGGGGACAACTATGCTCCTAATCTGGGGGACAACTATGCTCCTAATCTGGGGGACAACTATGCTCCTAATCTGGGGGACAACTATGCTCCTAATCTGGGGGACAACTATGCTCCTCATCTGGGGGACATCTATGCTGCCTAATGTGGGGGACATCTATGCTGCCTACTCTGGGGGACAACTATGCTCCTAATCTGGGGGACAACTATGCTCCTAATCTGGGGGACAACTATGCTCCTAATCTGGGGGACAACTGTGGGACAACTATGCTCCTCATCTGGGGGACATCTATGATGCCTAATGTGGGGGACATCTATGCTGCCTACTCTGGGGGACAACTATGCTCCTAATCTGGGGGACAACTATGCTCCTAATCTGAGGGACAACTATGCTGCCTAATCTGGGGGACAACCATGCTCCTAATCTGGGGGACAACTATACTGATCTGGGGGACAACTATGCTGCCTAATCTGGGGGACAACTATGCTCCTAATCTGGGGGACATCTATGCTGCCTAATCTGGGGGACATCTATGCTGCCTAATCTGAGGGACAACTATGCTCCTAATCTGGGGGACAATTTTGCTCCTAATCTGGGGACAACTATGCTCCTAATCTGGAGAACAACTATGCTCCTAATCTGGGGGGGCAACTATGCTCCTAATCTGGGGGACAACTATGCTCCTAATCTGGGGGACAACTATGCTTCTAATCTGGGGGACAACTATGCTCCTATTCTGGGGGACATCTATGCTGCCTAATGTGGGGGACATCTATGCTGCCTACTCTGGGGAACAACTATGCTCCTAATCTGGGGGACAACTATGCTCCTAATCTGGGGGACAACTATGCTCCTAATCTGGGGGACAACTATGCTCCTAATCTGGGGGACAACTATGCTCCTCATCTGGGGGACATCTATGCTGCCTAATGTGGGGGACATCTATGCTGCCTACTCTGGGGGACAACTATGCTCCTAATCTGGGGGACAACTATGCTTCTAATCTGAGGGACAACTATGCTGCCTAATCTGGGGGACAACTATGCTCCTAATCTGGGGGACAACTATACTGATCTGGGGGACAACTATGCTGCCTAATCTGGGGGACAACTATGCTATTAATCTGGGGGACATCTATGCTGCCTAATCTGGGGGACATCTATGCTGCCTAATCTGGGGGATAACTATGCTCCTAAACTGGGGACAACTATGCTCCTAATCTGGAGAACAACTATGCTCCTAATCTGGGGGGGCAACTATGCTCCTAATCTGGGGGACAACTATGCTCCTAATCTGGGGGACAACTATGCTCCTAATCTGGGGGACAACTATGCTCCTAATCTGGGGGACAACTATGCTGCCTAATTTGGGTGACATCTATGCTCCTAATTTGGGTGAAAACTATGCTGCCTAATCTGGGGGACAACTATGCTGCCTAATCTGGGGGACAACTATGCTGCCTAATGTGGGGGACAGCTATGCTGCCTACTCTGGGGGACAACTATGCTCCTAATCTGGGGGACAACTATGCTCCAAATCTGAGGGACAACTATACTGATCTGGGCGACAGCTATGCTTCCTAATCTGAGGGACAACTATGCTGCCTAATCTGGGGGACAACTATGCTCCTAATCTGGGGGACAACTATACTGATCTGGGCGACAACTATGCTTCCTAATCTGGGGGACAACTATGCTCCTAATCTGGGGGACATCTATGCTGCCTAATCTGGGGGACATCTATGCTGCCTAATCTGGGGGACAACTATGCTCCTAATCTGGGGGACACCTATGCTCCTAATCTGGGGACAACTATGCTCCTAATCTGGAGAACAACTATGCTCCTAATCTGGGGGGGCAACTATGCTCCTAATCTGGGGGACAACTATGCTCCTAATCTGGAGGACAACTATGCTTCTAATCTGGGGGACAACTATGCTCCTATTCTGGGGGACATCTATGCTGCCTAATGTGGGGACATCTATGCTGCCTACTCTGGGGGACAACTATGCTCCTAATCTGGGGGACAACTATGCTCCTAATCTGGGGGACAACTATGCTCCTAATCTGGGGGACAACTATGCTCCTAATCAGGGGGACAACTATGCTCCTAATCTGGGGGACAACTATACTGATCTGGGGGACAACTATGCTGCCTAATCTGGGGGACAACTATGCTATTAATCTGGGGGACATCTATGCTGCCTAATCTGGGGGACATCTATGCTGCCTAATCTGGGGGACAACTATGCTCCTAATCTGGGGGACAACTATGCTCCTAATCTGGGGACAACTATGCTCCTAATCTGGAGAACAACTATGCTGCCTAATCTGGGGGACAACTATGCTCCTAATCTGGGGGACAACTATGCTGCCTAATTTGGGTGACATCTATGCTCCTAATTTGGGTGACAACTATGCTGCCTAATCTGGGGGACAACTATGCTGCCTAATCTGGGGGACAACTATGCTGCCTAATTTGGGTGACAACTATGCTGCCTAATTTGGGGGACAACTATGCTGCCTAATCTGGGGGACATCTATGCTGCCTAATCTGGGGGACAACTATGCTGCCTAATCTGGGGGACAACTATGCTGCCTAATCTCGGGGACATCTATGCTGCCTAATCTAGGGGACAACTATGCTGCCTAATCTGGGGTACAACTATGCTGCCTAATCTGGGGGACAATTATGTTGCCTAATCTGGGGGACAACTATGCTCCTGATCTGGGGACAGCTATGCTCCTAATCTGGGGGACAACTATGCTGCCTAATTTGGGTGACAATTATGCTGCCTAATCTGGGGGACAACTATGCTCCTGATCTGGGGGACAACTATGTTCCTAATCTGAGGGACAACTATGCTCCTAATCTGAGGGACAACTATGCTGCCTAATCTGGGGGACAACTATGCTGCCTAATCTCGGGGACATCTATGCTGCCTAATCTGGGGGACAACTATGCTGTTTAATCTGGGGGACAACTATGCTGCCTAATCTGGGGGACAACTATGTTGCCTAATCCGGGGGACAACTATGCTCCTGATCTGGGGGACAGCTATGCTCCTAATCTGGGGGACAACTATGCTGCCTAATTTGGATGACAACTATGCTGCCTAATTTGGGTGACAACTATGCTGCCTAATCTGGGGGACAACTTTGCTGTCTAATGTGGGGGCAACTATGCTACCTAATTTGGGTGACAACTATGCTCCTAATCTGGGGGACTTCTATGCTGCCTAATCTGGGGGACAAATATGATGCCTAATCTCGGGGACATCTATGCTGCCTAATCTGGGGGACAACTATGCTGTCTAATCTGGGGGACAACTATGCTGCCTAATCTGGGGGACAACTATGCTCCTGATCTGGGGGACAACTATGCTCCTAATCTGAGGGACAACTATGCTCCTAATCTGAGGGACAACTATGCTGTCTAATCTGGGGGACAACTATGCTGCCTAATCTGGGGGACAACTATGCTGCCTAATCTGGGGGACAACTATGCTCCTGATCTGGGGGACAACTATGCTCCTAATCTGGGGGACAACTATACTGATCTGGGGGACAACTATGCTCCTAATGTGGGGGACAACTATGCTCCTAATCTGAGGGACAACTATGCTCCTAATCTGAGGGACAACTACGCTGCCTAATCTGGGGGACTACTATGCTCCTAATCTGGGGGACTACTATCCTGCCTAATCTGGGGGACTACTATGCTTCTAATCTGGGGGACTACTATTCTGCCTAATCTGGGGGACAACTATGCTCCTAATCTGGGGGACAACTATGCTCCTAATCTGGGGGACAACTATGCTCCTAATCTTGAGGACAACTATGCTCCTAATCTGAAGGACAACTATGCTCCTAATCTGGGGGACAACTATGCTCCTAATCTGGAAGACAACTATGCTCCTAATCTGGGGTACAACTATGCTCCTAATCTGGGTGACAACTATGCTCCTAATCTGGGGGACAACTATGCTCCTAATCTGGGGGACATCTATGCTGCCTAATCTGGGGGACATCTATGCTGCCTAATCTGGGGGACAACTATGCTCCTAATCTGGGGGACAACTATGCTCCTAATCTGGGGACAACTATGCTCCTAATCTGGAGAACAACTATGCTCCTAATCTGGGGGGGCAACTATGCTCCTAATCTGGGGGACAACTATGCTCCTAATCTGGGGGACAACTATGCTTCTAATCTGGGGGACAACTATGCTCCTATTCTGGGGGACATCTATGCTGCCTAATGTGGGGACATCTATGCTGCCTACTCTGGGGGACAACTATGCTCCTAATCTGGGGGACAACTATGCTCCTAATCTGGGGGACAACTATGCTCCTAATCTGGGGGACAACTATGCTCCTAATCAGGGGGACAACTATGCTCCTAATCTGGGGGACAACTATACTGATCTGGGGGACAACTATGCTGCCTAATCTGGGGGACAACTATGCTATTAATCTGGGGGACATCTATGCTGCCTAATCTGGGGGACATCTATGCTGCCTAATCTGGGGGACAACTATGCTCCTAATCTGGGGGACAACTATGCTCCTAATCTGGGGACAACTATGCTCCTAATCTGGAGAACAACTATGCTGCCTAATCTGGGGGACAACTATGCTCCTAATCTGGGGGACAACTATGCTGCCTAATTTGGGTGACATCTATGCTCCTAATTTGGGTGACAACTATGCTGCCTAATCTGGGGGACAACTATGCTGCCTAATCTGGGGGACAACTATGCTGCCTAATTTGGGTGACAACTATGCTGCCTAATTTGGGGGACAACTATGCTGCCTAATCTGGGGGACATCTATGCTGCCTAATCTGGGGGACAACTATGCTGCCTAATCTGGGGGACAACTATGCTGCCTAATCTCGGGGACATCTATGCTGCCTAATCTAGGGGACAACTATGCTGCCTAATCTGGGGTACAACTATGCTGCCTAATCTGGGGGACAATTATGTTGCCTAATCTGGGGGACAACTATGCTCCTGATCTGGGGACAGCTATGCTCCTAATCTGGGGGACAACTATGCTGCCTAATTTGGGTGACAATTATGCTGCCTAATCTGGGGGACAACTATGCTCCTGATCTGGGGGACAACTATGTTCCTAATCTGAGGGACAACTATGCTCCTAATCTGAGGGACAACTATGCTGCCTAATCTGGGGGACAACTATGCTGCCTAATCTCGGGGACATCTATGCTGCCTAATCTGGGGGACAACTATGCTGTTTAATCTGGGGGACAACTATGCTGCCTAATCTGGGGGACAACTATGTTGCCTAATCCGGGGGACAACTATGCTCCTGATCTGGGGGACAGCTATGCTCCTAATCTGGGGGACAACTATGCTGCCTAATTTGGATGACAACTATGCTGCCTAATTTGGGTGACAACTATGCTGCCTAATCTGGGGGACAACTTTGCTGTCTAATGTGGGGGCAACTATGCTACCTAATTTGGGTGACAACTATGCTCCTAATCTGGGGGACTTCTATGCTGCCTAATCTGGGGGACAAATATGATGCCTAATCTCGGGGACATCTATGCTGCCTAATCTGGGGGACAACTATGCTGCCTAATCTGGGGGACAACTATGCTGCCTAATCTGGGGGACAACTATGCTCCTGATCTGGGGGACAACTATGCTCCTAATCTGAGGGACAACTATGCTCCTAATCTGAGGGACAACTATGCTGCCTAATCTGGGGGACAACTATGCTGCCTAATCTGGGGGACAACTATGCTGCCTAATCTGGGGGACAACTATGCTCCTGATCTGGGGGACAACTATGCTCCTAATCTGGGGGACAACTATACTGATCTGGGGGACAACTATGCTCCTAATGTGGGGGACAACTATGCTCCTAATCTGAGGGACAACTATGCTCCTAATCTGAGGGACAACTACGCTGCCTAATCTGGGGGACTACTATGCTCCTAATCTGGGGGACTACTATCCTGCCTAATCTGGGGGACTACTATGCTTCTAATCTGGGGGACTACTATCCTGCCTAATCTGGGGGACAACTATGCTCCTAATCTGGGGGACAACTATGCTCCTAATCTGGGGGACAACTATGCTCCTAATCTTGAGGACAACTATGCTCCTAATCTGAAGGACAACTATGCTCCTTATCTGGGGGACAACTATGCTCCTAATCTGGAAGACAACTATGCTCCTAATCTGGGGTACAACTATGCTCCTAATCTGGGTGACAACTATGCTCCTAATCTGGGGGACAACTATGCTCCTAATCTGGGTGACAACTATGCTCCTAATCTGGGGGACAACTATGCTCCTAATCTGGGGGACAACTATGCTCCTAATCTGGGTGACAACTATGCTCCTAATCTGGGTGACAACTATGCTCCTAATCTGGGTGACAACTATGCTCCTAATCTGGAGGACAACTATGCACCTAATCTGGGTGACAACTATGCTCCTAATCTGGGGGACAACTATTATACTAATCTGGAGGACAACTATGCTCCTAATCTGGGGGACAACTATGCTCCTAATCTGGAGGACAACTATGCTCCTAATCTGGGGGACAAATATGCTCCTAATCTGGAGGACAACTATGCTCCTAATCTGGGGGACAACTATGCTCCTAATCTGGGTAACAACTATGCTCCTAATCTGGGGGACATCTATGCTGCCTTATTTGGGTGACAACTATGCTGCCTAATCTGGGGGACAACTATGCTGCATAATCTGGGGGACAACTATGCTCCTAATCTGGGGGACAAGTATGCTCCTAATCTGGCAGACAACTATGCTCCTAATCTGGGGGACAACTATGCTCCTAATCTTGGGGACAACTATGCTGCCTAATCTGGGGGAAAAACTACCCGGCCCTCCACAATATTTTTAGTTTCTCATGTGGCCGCATGGGAAAAATAATTGCCCACCCCTGCTCTAGATGCAGTGATCAATGGTGATCACAGCATCTAAATGCTGAAATAACATGTGCCGGTAGGTTTAGAGCCTGATCTGGACCTCTACATTGCAGTGGAGCGGTCTTGATCAGTTAAAATGGCGACTAGACAGCTTCTCCTTCTCCTGTGTCCTATCAATGCTCTGGTAATACAGTCTGCCTCAGGCGGACTGAATATGCACAGCACCGACTGTACTGATCAGTGCTTTGCTAATGTGTAGTAGTAAACAGTACAAGCAGTCTGATGATTGTTGGTAATAGTCCCCTATGGACACTAGACAAGTTGGAAATAAATAATTAAAAAATATATATATATAAAAAATATAAGTCGAATAAAAATGTAAATCACTTTCTTTTTTTCATTTTATAAATTATAAATGTAAACAAAAATAAAGAAATAAATATATTTGGTATTGATATGTCCAAACTATTAAAGTGTAATGTTTATGACCCTGCGTGGTGAACGGTGTAAATGTAATAATATGCCAAGTGACAAAATTGCTGATTTTTGGTCACTTCACATACCAGAAAAAAACATATTAAAAAGGCAAACCAGTGACAGGATCCTGCGCAATGATAAGAAAGTCTTTAAAAAATTATTTCAGGAGTTTTCATACAAATCAGCCTTTAAATTGGATTCAGATTTGATTGCCGATTCACACTGCAAAGCACCCAGGGCAGCGGGTGGAAGGAGTTAAGTGGGGATGTATAGCATCAACACTTATCTCTTTGGGCTAAATAATTAGCAGCAATGCATAGAGAATACCGTAAAGAAGCCAGGACGCCTGTTAACATTACATGAGTCCCTGCTACTCTTCATAATTTTCTTGGTGTCCTACACTAGGGTGCCATGGAAGCTATGGCCTGAGCACGAGGCAAACACTAACTTCAGCTCTGCGCCCAGCCCAGTGAATGTGAACAGAGAATCAGGCATATATTGAAAGCCTACTGTTCAGAAAACACCAGAGCAGGGGCACTTGTCTTTGTACAGGAGTCCCTGCTCCAGTATACATTTGTTCCAGCAAAATAATACACTTCTTAGATTAGGAAAAAAGCATTTTTTAATTCATAGCAAATTTGATGTATTCAAATTCATTTGCTCATCTCTGGCCCTGAGTCAGTGGGTATCGAGGTGGCTCAGTGGTCAGCAAGAACAACATCTGTAACTAGTTTGTATGTTCTCTCTATAAAAACATAATGTTGAGTGAACAGTGTACAATGCTATGGAATCTGTATGTGCTATATAAAAATAGAGATATCATTATTATTATTATTAGTCACATAGGAGTTCGATAGAATCATTAAAGGGGTACTCCGCTGGAAAACATTTATGTTTAAATCAACTGTTGCCAGAAAGTTAAACATATTTGTAAATTACTTCTATTAAAAATTCTTAATCCTTCCAGTACTTATCAGCTGTTGTGTGCCCCCCAGGAACTTCTTTTGTTTTTGAACTTTCTGTCTGACCACAGTGCTCTCTGCTGACACCTCTATCCATATTAGGAACTGTCCAGAGTAGGAGAAAATCGCCATTGCAAACATACCCTGCTCGGGACAGTTCCTAAAATGGACAGAGGTGTCAGCAGAGAGCACTGTTGTCAGGATTCGGCTGGCTGGAGGTGGATCCTCTTTGTCAGAGAGGGATTGGCGTGGACCGTGCTGGCAGACTGGTTCTAAGTTGCTACTGGTATTCACCAGAGCCCGCCGCAAAGCGGGATGGTCTTGCAGCGGCGGTAGCAACCAGGTCGTATCCACCGGCAACGGCTCAACCTCTCTGACTGCTGAGATAAGCGCGGTACAAGGGATTAGGCAAGAGCAAGGTCGGACGTAGCAGAAGGTCAGGGCAGGCAGCAAGGATCGTAGTCAGGGCAACGGCAAGAGGTCAGGAACACTGGCTTGGGATACACAAAGAACGCTTTTACAGGCACAATGGCAGCAAGATCCGGCAAGGAAGGGAAGGGCAAGTGAGGTTATATAGACAGGGAGCAGGTGGAAGCTAATTAGACTGATTGGGCCAGGCACCAATCATTGGTGCACTGGCCCTTTAAATCGCAGAGAGACGGCGCGCGCACGCCCTAGGGAGCGGGGCCGCGCGCGCCGGGACAGCACAGACAGGGAACGAGTCTGGTAAGCGGGCCGGGATGCGAATCGCGAGCGGGCGCGTCCCGCATCGCGGATCGCATCATGGCTAGGGACATTATCGCAGCGCTCCCGGTCAGCGGGTCTGACCGGGCACTGCGAACAGGAGAACACTGCAAGCGCTCCGGGGAGGAGCAGGAACCCGGAGCGCTCGGCGTAACAACTGTGGTCAGACAGAAAGGAAGTTCAAAAAGAAAAAGAACTTCCTTTAGAGCATATAGCACTGGAAGGATTAAGATTTTTTAATAGAAGTAGTTTAAAAATATTTTTAACTTTCTGTAAACAGTTGATTTAAAAAAAAAAAAAAAAAAAGGTTTTTTGGTGGAGTACCCCTTTAATGAAGAGTAGTATAATAATTTGCAAACAAACATAGACTGATCCTTACAGTTTGTCTATAATCTATAAGTGCATATGAATTTATATCATAAATAATAATAACAACAATAATAATAATAGTAATAAATAAATAAACAGCTGTATATATATATATGTATATATATATATATATATATATATATATATATATATATTTATGTGACCTTTCTCACTGGTTCCACTCTTCCTTACTTGCAGGGACTTTAACTATCAATATTCTTACTTTGTCAAGTTCACCGAAGATGAATGCATCCGAGGGTTAACAAATGACGTCTTGCAGGAGGCCCTGGGAGGAGAAGACGCTAGCGCCATGTACCACAAAGTAGATGCTCATCTTATCTATAAAGGAAAAAGAATGGTCGTAACTTCCCACCTCCGATATAAAAAGAGCCACAAAAAACACAACTTACAGGCGGAGTATCGCTTGCTGGAGTCCGAACTTATTTCCCCGATCAGCACTCTCCTGACCGACGGGCTTTTCGCAGGTTGCAGCATATTTTATTCTTTTTACTCCCCATGTACAACAAAGTGTTCCCTCCCCGACGGAAATTATAATATTATAGACCAACTGGACACAATTAATGGACTCCCCAAAGACAGGGCCTTTGTTTTTGGGAAAGCGCTTTGGTACGATGCGGAGCGGCCGAGTAAGAGTAGGCAGGTCTGGGATTCCTGGAGATCATTGAATAGTCACACTCCTTTGTTTCGCTGTGCTGCAAATAACTGCGTCCAATGCTTTAAAAATGGTGTCCATCAAAACCATTGTTATAATGTTTAGTCACATGATATTACAGAAATAGCTTTGTATATGGGAAAAAATAATTACGAAATTGCATTGAAGCCAATCATATTCTCTCAATAAAGGCTATTTACGTATTCCAACCAGGGACCTGAGTCATCTTTTATTTTTCGCATATTGAAAGGAATTATCCAAAATTATAAAAATATATCTGTTATATGAGGTATTCAACGTATCCTCATTCACTTAAATGAATCAGCTGCAGTACTACCCATGGACAGGTGTGGTGCTGTTTCTAGCTGAAAGTAGCCATAATATTCTGATCCTGGAAAATCCATTTAAGTAGAACTCATGCGTAACAATCTGAAAATCCAATCCTAAAGGGGTATTCCCATCTCAAAAGATGCCCCCTTCCTATAGGATAGAGGATAACAAGCTGATTGGTCGGGGGTCAGAGCCACAGGACCCTCCATTGATCATGAGAATGGAGGTGAAATTTAAAGGGGTATTCCACCATAAGGTGATTTTAGTGCATACCTGCCACCTTTTTGTGAACTTGGTATTTCCTGTTGGAGTTCATTCTCTTAAACTACACATCCCATAGTTCCATGCTTGTAAGTGTGAAGTTACATTCCTCCCTTCCACACATCAGCCACCCCACCCATTGCAGCCAAAATAAGCCCAAAAGATCAGTGTTTTCGATTCAGGGTGCCTACAGCTGTTGCAAAATGATCTCTCTCCCACCCAGCGGTCGCTCCACCCATTGAAGCAGGACTGGCTCCCTTTGCACAACTGACTAGTGAGGTAATGTCTCGATGCACTGCAGCCTGGGAAATCCCGAGACCTGAGTAATTTTGTAAAATTAAAAATAAATACTCTGGCAAAAATCACATTACAATTGGGAGATCGCCGTCACACAGAGGTACAGACACTATATTATGAACTACACTAACTTTACAGATTCTGTAGCATAGCTAATAAAATAATTTACGATCAGAATAGATCACACCATGACTGTATGGTCAGTGCTCCATTCCATCTCAAGTGCCGGGCTTGGCAATGCACGGACACCCCATAGAGAATAAATAGAGAACTGACCACATATTCACAATGCACTCCTTTCATTGCAGGGACAATTTTCTCTTTACACTGGGGATCAATGGAGGTCTCATAGGTTGGACCCCACTGATCAGCTTATCATCCCCTATTCTGTGGATAGGGGGTCAATTCTTCTACTAGAGACACAGTGACAGAGGAGTAGAGAAATAGCCTTCTTGCACTGCAGAGCAGTAATGTTCCAATCTATATACCAGTCCATTTAGCAAGACAGGCGGACTGCCAGGTGTGAGTACGTGCTGCTAAGGTGGGATCAAGGGCGGTGCGGCTTCAGTAGTAAAGAAAGACAAATGTGTAATCCAATATAGGAAGACCATAGGAACCAAAATGAATGGCACTCACCACGTTTGATGTCCCAGGTAATGGATCTCAGAAGGAATTCATCCATGGAGCGGGGAGTGAGAGCAGCCGCTCTCAGACGCAGGGGCACACCACAGGTGGCAACTAGTTTCGCGTCAGCCGACGCTTCTTCTGGCACACACCTGGCTGGAAGAAGCGTTTCACACCATTTCGGAAACGAAACCCCTCAAGGAACATAACAGGGGGTACAGTGAGTATTAACAGCCATAGGTGTTTGACACTTTTTTGTTACACTTAAATGCTGGTGTAACCCCTCATTTTTTATTTTCTCCAGGGGTTAACAGAGGAAAAGCTCCACAAAATGTTTAGCCAAATTTTTCCTAAATACGGAAATACCCCATATGTGGGTGTAAATAGCTCTCCGGGCACACAACATGGCTCAGAAGAGAAGGAGCAACATGTGGCTTTCAGAGAGAGAATTTTGTCTTTTTGGCGGCCATATCATACTTACAAAGTCCATGTTGTGACCGGACTGTGGAAATCCCCCTTCATGCGACACCATTTTGGAAACTACATCTTTCAAGGAATGTAATAAGGGGTACAGTGAGCATTTACACCCCACAGGTGTTTGACACAATTTATGAACAGTAGGCCTTGAAAATGAAAAATTTAAATTTTTACAAATTCCCCACAAATTCTGTAAACCAATCTCTCCCGAGTCTGGAAATACCCAAAATGTGGACAAAAAGTGTTCTGCAGGTGCATGACAGGGCTTAGAAGTGAAGGCGCACCTTTGGGCTTTTGGAGAGTGCATTTAGCTGTAATTTAGTTTATAAAGCCCCCATGGTGCCAGAACAATGGGAAACACCCCACATGTGACTTTATTTTGGAAACTACACCCCTCAAGGAATGTAACAAGGGGTGCAGTGGGCATTTACACTTCACATACATTTAACAGATTTTTGTAACAGTGGACTGTGAGTATAAAAAAAAAAATTTTCATTTTCATGGACCCCTGTTCTAAAAATTTGTTAGATGTATGTGGAGTGTGAATGCCCACTGCACCCCTTTTTACATTCCTTGATGGGTGCTGTTTCTAAAATGGGGTCACATGTGGGTGTTTTTTTTTTTTTTTTGCGTTTATGTCAAAACCACTGCAACTATCAGCCATTCCAAAGCCAATCACACATTTAGGCATAAAATGTACATGGTGGACTCTCACTCCTGAGCCCTGCTGTACGCCTGCGGGGGACTTTCCGTCCACACATGGGATATTTCTCCACTGGGGAGAAATTGTGTTACACATTTTGGGGGTCTTTTTCTCCTTTTACCTCTTAAGAAAATGAAAAATATGGGGCAACACCAGCATGTTAGTGTAAAAAAATTACATTTTTAACAGTAAAATGCTGATGTAGCCCCCACCTTTTCCTTTCATAAGGGTTAAAAACAAAAAGCCCCCCCCCAAAAAAAAAATTTGTAACACAATTTCTCCGAGTACAGAAATACCCCATATGTGGACATAGTATTGAGGGAGAGAGCGCCATGTGCATTTGAAGCCTAAATTATGGATTTTGCATAGGGGTGGCTGATAGTTGCAGAGATAGTGAGGGTCTCACATAGAGGAGGTCGCCAGGGGGTGCTTCCTCCTCACATGCGACTTAAGGGCCGACTTGAAAACTGTAAAGTCACAGATATTAACACTATATATATATATATATATATATATATATATATATATATATATAGCAACAGGAGAATACAGCAGCACACTGCCTGCACAAAGATATAGATAAAACATGAGTTTATAGATACAACATGAAAAGCTATACAGCTGTAGTGCAATAAATGAAAATATTAAATTATGAAACAGTGAGGTACTTAGCTTGCAAATTTGGCGGCCAAATAGCTTGGACCGTCACACCACGGTAAGGTGACCTCATTCTGGGACGGACCCTACACTATGAATATGCCTCTGTGTGAACAGTTCAGCAGGCATTGCAGGATCTGAAACATCCAAGGCACCTTATATACACCTGATAGAGGTGGGTGGGGTGCAAGATCCAACATGGAGGTAGCCACTCCCCCGTATGTGTAATACAACCAAAGAATACGTTGGCCAGCACTATTGATTCCAAACTATTATATGGACCTGGCTTACAGGTGCATATTTTCATTTATTGCACCACAGCTGTGTAGCTTTTCATGTTTTATCTATATACTCATGTTTCATCTATATACTCATGTTTTATCTATATCTTTGTGCTAGCAGTGTGCTGCTGTATTCTCCTGTTGCTGTATATTAGCCCAACAGCCTACACCTGTAAGCCAGGTCCATATAATAGTTTGGAATCATTAGTGCTGGCCAACTTATTCTTTGTTTTTTTTTATATATATATATATATATATATATATATATATAGCAACAGGAGAATGCAGCAGCACACTGCCAGCACAAGGATATAGGTGAAACATGAAAATGCAGTTAAAACATGGAGAGCTATACAGCTATGGTGTAATAGGTGCAAATGTGAAACTATGAAATAGTGAGGCACTTAGCTCGCAAATTTGTCTCCGCCGGCGGTCAAATAGCTTGGACCGTCCCACCGCGATAAGGTGGCCTCATTGGGACGGACCCTACACTGTGAATATGCCTCTGTGTGAACAGTTCAGTAAGCATGGCAGGATCTGGAACATTCAAGACACATTATATACACACCTGATAGAGGTGGGTGGGGTGCAAGGCCAACATGGAGGTAGCCACTCCCCCGTATGTGCAATACAGACAAAGAATAAGTCAGCCAGCACTTAAGTTGATACCAAACTATTATATGGACATGGCCTGCAGGTGCACGCTACTAGGCTAGATATACAGCAACAGAAGAATGCAGCAGCACACTGCCAGCACAAGGATATAGGTGAAACATGAAAATGCAGTTAAAACATGGAGAGCTATACAGCTATGGTGTAATAGATGCAAATGTATATATTCTATATCCTTTATAGGTGGTGGACATTTCTGCACCCGGCACAAGGGTGGCCACAAAGCTGCTGGATTTACTAAGAGGGAAACCCTCTTCTTGGCCATACAGTAAAGTGCAGTGTTGTACATAACGTCCCCATTCCAATATTGCTTAATCTTTGTTTTTTGACTATGCCCATATGAAGAATAAGCTCCCTATATGTCCTCATCTCGGTTGTATTGATAGGGGTCCATCTATTGGGCCTGGCCAAAAAGGCATCAGGGTGCTTGGCCCCAAACTGTTGGTTGGACAAGTTTGAGCCGCCATCAAATCAACAAAGTCCTACCTGGAAAAAAAAAAAAAATATTTAAAGTCCAATTCATTGAGGTCTGTAGGGTCAATTTGGATTCCTGGGCGGCCACCAAACACAGGAATCAGTGGTTCACATTCAACTGAAACTGGGGTCCTATGGGGGAATGTCCATGGTGAAATATACTGGTGTGAGGTGAGATTTTCGAACCGGTGCAAAAGTAAAACCGCTCCTCCTTTCAGCTCTCCGAAGTTTTCCGATGCTAGAGCAGGGAGGAGCGAGGGCAGAGCCCGAGGTCGCACGTCTGCAGGAGATAATAGTCTATACATCCCCAGCCCATGTAATATGTCCCCTTCACACACAGAAATCACCCCCCCCCCCCCCTTATCCCCAGCCCGTGCAGTGCAGTATGTCCTCCTTCACACATAGCAGTCATTAGGGAGGTGAGGAGCTGTGTACGTACGTACTTAATTATCTCCGGCAGACGTGCGACCTCGGGCTCTGCGGGAGAGCTGAGGGGAGAAGCAGGAGAGCTGAAGGGAGGAGTGGTTCGACTTTTGCACGGGTTCGGAAATCTCACCTCACACCGGCACTAGGACCGTTCAGTAATGTGCCTTCTCTTAGACGGCAATGCATTTTTCGGGCAGAGTCTGCAGATTAACTAGCCATGTCTATTCTTTCTGCTGACAAGATGATTCCGGCATGAAAATTCTGCTATGTGAACAGTACAGCATAATACTTTTGACATGAATGAAGGGGGCGTGGATTACACCCTACAGATCTGACCTCCTCCACAGGATGTCTGGGTTATGATGTCATCAGGTCGGCTCCGGCATCGAGATACAAGCAATTCAGACAAATAACAATAAACTGGTGGGGTTCTCCCATAATGTAACCACGTGACCCTGATCAGCTTCACCTCCGGGACCCACAACTACAGAATAAAGGGGGAGCGTAGGAATAGAAGAGAGGCCGGACCGGATGTCAAGGGCGTACACTGACCGGCGGGACTATTCGTCCACAGTATGGCCACACTAACAAAAAATAGTATTCATTATGTAAAAGCAGGAAACTATAAAAAGCTTAAAGGAGTACTCCACTGGTAAGATTGTATCCCCTATCCAAAGGACCCCCACAATCTCCGGCCCGGCAGCTACGGCATCTGGAACATGGAAGCTTGTGATGTTACGCCTCCTCCCATAGACATGAATGGAAGGGGCGTGACATCACAAATGCAGAAAAACACAAAAATAAGCTGACTTATCTGACTTATCATGCCGAAACACATATATGTATTTTACTGCCCTGTATTTATAATGTTTTTTTTTTTGTTTGTTAGTTTTTTCATCAAGAGTTAACAGCTAAACATTTTATAGATTTATATAAAGGAGACAGAATATAAGTTGCTTTTCCAATTTTCGTCTTTACACTTTCGTATTTTCACCTCCCCTTCTAAAAATCATAACACTTTCAATTTTGCACATACAGACCCAAATAAGGGCTTGTTTTTTGTCTAACAAATTGTACTTTGTAATGACCTCAATCATTTCACCACAAAATCTATGGAGAAACATATATATATATATATATATATATATATATATATATATATTTATATTTGTGGGGTAAAATAAAAATAAAAAATGCCATTTTGTAACTTTTTGGGGCTTCCAATTCTGCACAGTGCACTTTTCGGTAAAAATGACACCTTATTTTTATTCTGTAGGTCTATACGGTTACAAGGATACCCAATTTATGTAGGTTTTATATTATTTTACTACTTAAAAAAAAAAAATTATAAATACACTCACCAAAATTGGTATGTTTAAAATTGTCATTTTTTTGACCCCTATAACTAATTATTTTTTTTTATTTTTTTTTTGACACAGGGCTATATGAGGGCAAACAGACGTGGTCTGTTGATTTTATCGGTACCATTTATTTATTTTTTTTACCAAAAAGGCACAATTTTTTTTTGGGGGGGGGGAGGGGATTTTGGAATTTTTTTTACGTGCACGCCATCAACCGTGCAGTTTAGTTAACCTTATATTTTAAGGGTCCATTCACACGTACAGTATTCTGCGCAGATTTGATGCGCAAGTTTTCAAGCTGTGTTCAGTCAGTCCGTTTACATTGAAATCTGCAGCAGAAAATCCTGCGCATCAAATCTGCGCAGAATACTGTACATGTGAATAGACCCTAATAGTTTGGACATTTACGCATGCGGAGGTACCATGTATAATTCTTTTGATTACATTATTTTTTTTAATGGGAAAAGGGGGGGGGGGGTGATTTAAACTTTTATTAGGGAAGGGGTTAATTCACATTTATTAACGTTTTTACACTTTTAACTTTCTTTAAGGGCGCTATACCATGTGACCTTGCTATTGTATACACATTGATCAGTGTTATCAGTGCTCTGCTGCTCTAGCCTGCCATAGCTGAACTGGGGACATCAGAGCACCGATCAGACGGCGAGGAGGCAGGTAATGGGGATTTCACCACGATGGTCCCGATCTGCTCTGCTAAGCTGCCTGAATCATTTTTTTAACACTTCAATTGCCGCAATCTACTTTGTTCGTGACCTGCTGATCTACAACTCCCATCATTCTCAGGCAGCCTTTGGCTGTTGGGAATAATGGCAGATATAGTTTAAAAACAGCTGAAGGCTCCCTGTTTGGGAACACAAGGGTCTGTTCACAATATACATTTTTAACATGCCTTTTAAAAATAAAAGGACATGCTAAAAACACACAATGTGAACAGACCCCATACTTACCTGTCTTCTTCTTGTTTCCCGGGTCTTCTTCTGTAGCCCCGCCTATAACGATGTCATCACTAGAGGCAGGGCTACAAAAGAAGAACAAGGGACCAAGAAGAAGGTCAGTAAACGATCTTCTCTTCATCCCCCAAAGTGTTAATTAGCGCTCAGCCACGCTAATTAACTCTTTCCTTGCTTAGCAGGCACATAGCGCTCAGTCCAGCGAGAAGCACCTTTTGCCATGTCAATCAGACATGTCAGAAGTTGTTGATCGCAGTGGGTCTCAACCCCCCCGAGCTCCCCTGACCTGTCATTAATGACCCGCTGCGATCAACAACTTTTGACATGTCCGATGGATTTGGCAAAATTTATTTTTGATTACAGTAAGGCCTCCTTTACATTGCCCTTGGACTGCACTATCTGGAGTTCCATTGGCAATTCCGGCCAAAAGGACGGGAGTTTAACAGAGAAAAAAACTTGTGCAAGCTCTATTTTATTTTATTTATTTTTTGCTAAAATCCTGTAAAATTACCGGGACACCGACGGATCCCATGCAAGTGAATGGGGGTCATTGGGACACGGCAGTAGCCGCTTGCATCCGACCCTTTTCAGGGCCTGATCCGCTAAAAAAAAAGAATAAAAATTGGATTGGACCCTTAACAGGTCGGATGCAAATGGCAGTGTGAACCTAGACTAACCCCTAACTCCTTGCTGTCCATCTGCGCTACAACTCAAACCCTAAATGTTTGAGAATCCTGCAAGCGGCGAATCCCCTGGATCGAAACCAGGTTCGGGAGGCTCAGCTCGCTAAACTCTAGTGCCCATATTTATTTATATTTGCGCATTCTTGCTTACAAACAAAGTAAATGTGAGGCTGATACATGGAGAGATGGATATTTTTAAATTCCCTTTAACCCATTACACAATTTTCTGCATGTGAACTGTAGCGCCCTGTTTCCACCCTGTGCATTACTATACTATACACTACACACAGCTTAGCACATGCACTATCTGTGACAGCAGATCTCTGGAAATTCTCTAGAATTTTCTTATCACGTCCAGAATCACAACATAAAGCCTCATGTATAGGATAAATAATGGAAAAAAAGCTGGATAATGCAGAAAGAGAGTTTCTCCACCTAAAGTGGTACTCCACTGCTAGACATCTTATCCCTTCTCCAAAGCATAGCGATTAAGATGTCAGATTGTGGGGGTCCCACTGCTGGGGCCCTCAGCGATCTTCCACAGCACCCACAGATTCCTACAGCAGTGTTCCTGATGTTGCGGCCACGCCCCTAGTGACGTTACGCCCCCTCCATTCCTGTCTATGGGAAGGGGCGTGTCTGCTGACACGCCCCCTCCTATGAAAATGAATGGATGGGGTGTGGCGTGACATCACGGGGGCGTGAACGCGGCATCATGAAGGGCGTGATCATGACATCATGATCATGGCCCTTGTCTAATAGCGTTCAGAACAAATGTGCAAAATGCTGCAGCACGTGCATTGTGGGAAAATAGTTTGAAGGACTTATAAGGGACTACATACAGGAATACATAGGGGATAATTGTATTATAAGTGATAGCCAGCATGGGTTTACTAAGGATAGAAGTTGTCACCAATCTAATTTGCTTTTATGAAGAGGTGAGCAGAAGCCTTGACAGAGGAATGGCTGTGGATATAGAGGGGGGCTGTGTATATAGAGGGGGGCTGTGTATATAGAGGGGGGCTCTGTATACAGAGGAATGGCTGTGGATATAGAGGGGGGCTGTGTATATAGAGGGGGGCTCTGTATACAGAGGAATTGCTGTGTATATAGAGGAATGGCTGTGGATATAGTGTTTCTATATTTTGCTAAAGCGTTATAGATACTGTCCCTCATAGACGTCTGACAGGTAAGTTAAGGTCTTTGGGTTTGGAAATTTTAGTTTGTAACTGGACTAAACACTGGCTCATGGATCGTACCCAGAGAGTGGTGGTCATCGATTCATACTCTGATTGTTCCCCGGTTATTGGTCGTGTACCCCAAGGTTGAGTACTGGGCACATTCTTTATTTATTAATGTTACAAGATGACTTGGATAGACTAAGTGTCTGGGAATTTACTGGGTAAATGAGGTTCAATGTGGGTAAATGTAAAGTTATGCATCTGGGTACTAAAAACCTGCATCATCATATGTCTTAGGGGTTAAACTGGGAGAGTCACTGGTAGAGAAGGATCTGGGTGTACTTGTAGATTATAGACTACAGAACAGCACAATGTCAGGCAGCTGCTTCTAAGGCTAGCAGGATATTGTCATGTATAAAAAGAGGTATGGACTCGAGGGACAGGGACGTAATACTCCCCCTTTATAAAGCATTGGTGCAGTCTATAGTCTATAATACTACCCCTTTATAAAGCATTGGTGCAGTCTATAGTCTATAATGCTCCCCCTTTATAAAGAATTGGTACGGCCTCACATGTAATATGCTGTTCAGTTTTGGTCGCCTGTCCATAAAAGGGATGTTGTGAAGCTGGAGAAGGCGCAGAGAAGCGCAGCTAAACTAATAAGGGACATGGAACATTTTAGCTATGAGGAAAGATTAAAATAATTTAATTTGTTTAGTCTTGAGAAAAGACGTTTAAGGGGAGATATGAGCAACTCAATAAGCATAAAAATGGCCCATAAAAAAAATGTGGGGGAAAACTGTTTCAGGTTAAAGCCCCTCAAAGGACAAGGGGGCACTCACTCCATTTGGAGAAATAAAGGTTTGGTCTCAAGAGGCAACACGCCTTCTTTACCATAAGAACTGTGAACCTATGGAACAGTCTACCTCAGGAACTGGTCACAGCAGGAACACTTGAAAGCTTTAAAACAGGTGTAACACTCACGTTTCAGAAGACAGGAACACCGGTGGATGTGGATCCACTTGACCTGTGTGGCAGATGGCTCGGACAGTACCAGGGAGCTGAGTCTAAGGTGCCGCTGGTTTTCACCAGAGCCCACCGCAAAGCAGGATGGGCTTGCTGCTACAGACAGCACCCAGGTCACTACCCCTGGCATGGCTCGACCACACAAGGGGCTGAGGAGATGCGAGGCCCAGGAGGGAAAAGGCAGCTCGTAGTCAGGATAGCAGAAGGTTAGGGCAGGCGGTACAGTAGCGTAGTCAGGACATAGCAGGAGGTCAGTAGGCAGGCGGCAGACGAGCAAAGTCAGGTCACGGATACACGGCAAGGCAATAACAGGTATGCTTTCTCTCATACACAAGGCAACAAAGATCCGTCAGGGAAGTGAGGAGGGTGGAGGAATTTATCAATGAGCCACAGATGAGTTACACTAATGAGCACACTGGCCCTTTAAATCTTAAAGCTCTGGCGCGCACGCCCTAGGGGTTGGGGACACGCGCGCCGGAGCAGAGAGGCCGAGGCGGGGGAAGGAGAAGCACCAGGTGAGTGACACAATGCGAGTCCCAGCCCCATCAGCATCAGGAGGTAATGGAACCATGCGCTCACGGCCAGAGTGTACGGCTGGAGCGCATAACGTAACAACAGGGTTAGATGCATTCCTAGAACAAAATAACATTAATGCTCATGCAGAAATATAATCACATCCCTTCATCCAACCATATCCCTTTCCTTCAATTCCCTTCAATTCCTTGGTTTATATTTATGGATGTATGTCTTTTTTCGACCGTACTAACTATGTAAGCACCGGAGTACACCTTTAAGCAAATATTCAGCAGTTGGAGAACAGATACTAAGATTAAATAGAGTTTACTTAAAGAGTTTCCCATATCCCAGTGTCTATATTCCTGATCACTCATAGAGAGAACATTTAAGGGTAGAGTCACGCGTACAGTATTTTGGGGAGTGTTTGCTGCTGCATACTTACATATATACAGTTATGATAAGATATGTATTATTTATTCCTTATTATTGGATTTAAAGGGGTTATCCAGGAAAAAACGTTATATATATATATATATATATATATATATATATATATATATATATCAACTGGCTCCAGAAAGTTAAACAGGAACCCCTGTCTAAATACATTGACTGGGTCTTGCACCCTATCTTGAAGGAAATTCCCCATATGGTCAAGGATACCAACCATTTATTGGAAAATGTTAAAGATGTTGAATGGCATCCACATTTCTTACAGGGTGCCATTGACATTGAAAGTTTATACACCAATATTGACCAAAATACAGCCATCCAATGCGTCAGGGAGTTGTTGGTGTCCTCGAATAAGAGTGAACTGTTTACTGCCTTTGTGTGTGATGCTTTAAATCTGATTCTTACTAATAATGTGTTCCAGTTCAACAATGTGTGGTACGCACAAAAGAGTGGTGTGGCCATGGGTACGCCGGTGGCTTGTAACCTGGCCAACACCTATGTAGCGTTCCTTGAAAAAAGATTTATCTTCTCATAAATGAATCCCTTTAGAAGGTCCTTGGTTAACTATGTTAGGTTTGTGGACGACGTGCTGGTAACTTGGATGGGTTCTGGTACGGAGTTCACAAGCTTTATTGAATGGCTCAATACTTGCAACAATATGGGCTTATGTTTTACCAGTAAAATTTGTAACGAAAAAATAGAGTTTCTGGACGTCCTTGTTAAAATCAATAATGGAAGATTGTGTACAGAGGGCTACCGCAAACCCACTGCGGGTAACTCTCTGTTACATTATAAAAGCTATCACCCACACCATGTTAAGACCGCCTACGGAGAATTAAAGGGTACCTCTCATCAAAAAAACTTTTGATATATTATAGATTAATGTATGCAGAATAACTTTACAATTGCATGTAATTAAAAATATGCTTCTTTCTATTTAATTTTCCACTTTGAAGAAATGACCACTAGGGGTCTCCCTACCAGTCCTGGCAGCAAGCATTTCAGACTCATGCTGGAGTCCTAAACACTACGAGCTGCCAGTCTGCTTTGTTCACAAAGGAGAACACTCAGAGCTGCCAGCCTGCTTTGTTCACAGCCTGTTTGGCTGTGAACAAAGCAGGCTGGCAGCTCTGAGTGTTTAGGACTCCAGCATGAGTCAGAAATGCTTGCTGACAGGACTGATTGGGAAAAATACAATAGAAAGAAGCATATTTTTCATTAATATTCTATTGGAAAGTTATTCAACATTCATTCATCTAAAATATATCAAAAGTTTATTTGATGAGAGGTCCCCTTTAATGATACACAGGATAGTTTCAACAAGCAGGCACCAGAACTCACCATGCGTCTTCTTGGAGAGAGTATATCCGTCCTCTGTCCTGAAGACAGCCTATGATAGGGTTAAAAGACAGGAGAGAAGTACCCTGCTACAGAACAGTGGTGTATCCAAAAACAAAAAAGAAACAGACAGGGGGTAGATGACAAGAACCAGAGATTCTGCTTTACCTTCACTTACAGTCCAATGGTGGAAAAAAATAAACAAAGTATTCATAAAAACTGGTACTTGATCCACAATGACCCGTTGCTCTCTAAACACTTTAGTAGCAAACCTCTGATTTCATATACAAAGGTTCCTAATTTGGGTGACTTGCTGACCAGCAGTAGATACTCTGCACAAGAGAATACAGGCTGGCTTAGCAATTCTACTGTGAACGGTAATTTCCGATGTGGCAATTGCAAGTGGTGTCTCCAATTAAAACTCGGAAAAAACTTTGTTGTAGGAGGTGTGCAAATTAAAGTGAAAGAATCCATTAACTGTAAAATGAACTTCATTGTTTATTGTATGCTTTGCGACTGTGGACGCTACTATATACCGTATTTTTCGCCCTATAGGACGCACCGGCGTATAAGACGCACCCAATTTTTAGGGGCAAAATCTAAAAAAATAAAGATTTTGAACCCAATAGTGGTCTTCAACCTGCGGACCTCCAGATGTTGCAAAACTACAACTCCCAGCATGCCCGGACAGCCGTTGGCTGTCCGGGCATGCTGGGAGTTGTAGTTTTGCAACATCTGGAGGTCCGCAGGTTGAAGACCACTGCATAGGAGGTAATACTCACGTGTCCCCGCCGCTCCGGACCCGTCACCGCTGCCCTGGATGTCGCTCCATCGCTGTCGCCGTGTCCCCGTCGCTCCGGAACGTCTCTGCTGCCGGCCGGGTATCCTCGCTCTCCGTCGCCGCCATCACGTCGTTACGCACGCCGACGCACGTACGCGACGACGTGATGACGAGGAAGGAGAGCGCCGGCCATACAGGGGATCCCTGAATGGAGAAGACACCGAGGAGGCAGGTAAGGTCCCTCCCGGTGTCCTGTAAGCACTAACCTGGCTATTCAGTCGGGCTGTTCGGGACCGCCGCGGTGAAATCGCGGCGGTCCCGAACAGCCCGACTGAACAGCCGGGTTAGTGTCACTTTCCCTTCAGACGCGGCGGTCAGCTTTGATCGCCGCGTCTGAAGAGTTAATACAGGGCATCACCGAGATCGGTGATGTCCTGTATTAGCCGCGGGTCCCGGCCGTTGATGGCCGCAGGGACCGCCGCGATAGGGGTGTATTCGCCGTATAAGACGCACCGACTTTTTCCCCCCAGTTTTGGGGAAGAAAAAGTGCGTCTTATACGGCGAAAAATACGGTAGGTAGCACCACCAGGGCTCTGCATATTAGGTTTAGAGAACACCTGTATTCCGTTTGTTCCGGAAAAGGATGCCCATGAGTGCTAGAAGATCTAAAAATTGCCCACAATAACGATCCTGCAGCCCTCAGGTGTTTTTGGAATGAAGAGAATTTTACCTAGAGAAGGCATAGATAGAAAGAAAATGCTACTGCGGGCAGAGGCGGAGTTAATTCTGCCCATGGACGCTCAGGGAAACCTTGGGTTAAATGACAAACTTGACTTTAGTGTTTTTCTTTAGAATCGGTGCTTGCTTGTCCTTTTGTTATCATGATCATTGCTATAGAGTGTTGTTTTTAATACTATTCATAGTTTTTAGATATTTTCAAATGTCACTTACCTGTGTGTAACTGCCCATCTGATGACGACAAGGTAGGTGAGTACTTAACCTGCAAGGCGTCACCAGAGGGTGGAGTCTGACGAAGCCGGCCGAGTTCCCGTGAAACAGCTGTAACTACACGTGTGTGTGTCCCTGGCGTTCCTGCCGACCGCTTGCTGTCCTGTGTTCATGTTGATTGTCTTCACGGAATAAAATACGGTGCACGACTTACGGGTGAGTGCGGTTTTCTTCATATCTTCAGATTTGTAAATTACTTCTATTAAAAAAAAATCTTAATCATTTCAGTACTTTATGAGCTGCTGAAGTTGAGTTGTTCTTTTCTGTCTAAGTGCTCTCTGATGACACCTGTCTCGGGAACTGTCCAGAGTAGAAGAAAATTCCCATAGCAAACCTCTCCTACTCTGTGCAGTTCCCGAGACAGACAGAGGTGTCAGCAGAGAGCACAGTTGTCAGACAGAAAAGAACAACTCAACTTCAGCAGCTGATAATTATTAGAAGGATTAAGATTTTTAATTGGAGGAAATTTACAAATCTGTTTAACTTTCCCTAGCCAGTGGATATATAAAACAATATTTTTTCTTGGAATACCCCTTTAACCCCTTAAGGACACATGACGTTCTCATACGTCTCCATTTCCGAGTCCTTAAGGACACATGACGTATGAGAACGTCATGTGTTTTACCGGCCCCCCGCAACCATCTGGAGCGGAGCCGGTGCCCGATGCCTGCTGAAATCGTTCAGCAGGCATCGGGGCATATCGCCCAGGGGGGTCATGATGACCCCCCATGTCGGCGATGGCCGCAGATCGCTGGACAATTCAGTCCAGCGATCTGCGGCGGATTCCGGGTCAATCGGGTCTCCAATGTCAGAGACGGCCCCGAACAGCCAGAGCCAGCAGGGGTGAGGTGGCACTGGTGCCACCTCACGATCGCCCGGATTCGTCGGCCGGATTACCGGCCGACCAATCAGGGCGCCTGCTGCGGGTGTCACTCCCGCAACCCGCTCCGCCCCTCTTCCGGAGGACGTGAGCGGGTGCGGGACGTGCCCCCCCGGGTGCTGGGGACCCCGATCCCCGGCGCCCCTGTTGGGATTGGGGCCCCAGGAGCAGCGGCGGTGGCGGAGATGACGAGGGACTGACCTGTGCGGCGAGGATCGTTGGAGGTGAGTGACAGCCTCCTGCTGTTGCTTAGCAACAGCTCCCAGCATGCAAAAAGGGCATGCTGGGAGCTGTAGTTATGCAACAGCAGGAGGCAGACCACCACAACTCCCAGCATTCCCTTATGGGCATGCTGGAACTTGTAGTTTTGCAACAGCTGGAGGCACATTCTTTCTATGGAAAAGTGTACCTTCAGCTGTTGTGTAACTACAACTCCCAGCTTGCACAATCAGCTAAAGTGCATGTTGGGAATTGTAGTGGTGCATCTGGTGGTTGCATAACTACAACTCCCAGCATGCCCGTTGGCTGTCGGTGACTGCTGAGAGTTGTAGTTTTGCAACAGCTGAAGGCACACTGAGTTAAGTAGCAAACCAGTGTGTCTCCAGCTGTTGCATAACTACAATCCCCAGCATCCCCAGCCAAAGTAGTATGCCTCCAGCTGTTGCATAACTACAAGACCCAGCATGCCCTTCCGCTGTCCGTACATACTGGGGGTTGTAGCTTTTGCAACAGCTGAAGGCACACTGGTTGCAAAACACTGAGTTTGTTACCAAACTTGGTGTTTCACAACCAGTGTGCCTCCAGCTGTTGCAAAACTACAACTCCCAGCATGCACTGATAGACCGTACATGCTGGGAGTTGTAGTTTTGCAACAGCTGGATGCCCCCCCCCCCCCAATGTGAATGTACAGGGTACACTCACATGGGCGGAGGATTACAGTAAGTATCCGGCTGCAAGTTTGAGCTGCGGCAAAATTTCTGCCGCAGCTCAAACTGCCAGCGAGAAACTACTGTGAACCCCCGCCCATGCGACTGTACCCTAAAAACACTACACTACACTAACACAAAATAAAATAAAAAGTAAAAAACACTACATATACACATACCCCTACACAGCCCCCCTCCCCTCCCCAATAAAAATGAAAAACGTCTGGTACGCCACTGTTTCCAAAACGGAGCCTCCAGCTGTTGCAAAACAACTACTCCCAGTATTGCCAGATAGCCGTTGACTGTCTAGGCATGCTCGGAGTTTTACAACAGCTGGAGGCACCCTGTTTGGGAATCACTGGCGTAGAATACCCCTATGTCCACCCCTATGCAAATCCCTAATTTAGGCCTCAAATGCGCATGGCGCTCTCACTTTGGAGCCCTGTCGTATTTCAAGGCAACAGTTTAGGGTCACATATGGGGTATCGCCGTACTCGGGAGAAATTGCCTAACACATTTTGGGGGGTATTTTCTGCTATTACCCTTTTTAAAAATGTAAAATTTTTGGGAAAACAAGCATTTTAGGTAAAAAAAATATATATTTTTTTACATATGCAAAAGTTGTGAAACACCTGTAGGGTATTAAGGTTCAAACTACCCCTTGTTACATTCCCCGAGGGGTCTAGTTTCCAAAATGGTATGCCATGTGTTTTTTTTTTGCTGTTCTGGCACCATAGGGGCTTCCTGAATGCTGCATGCCCCCAGAGCAAAATTTCCTTTCAAAAAGCCAAATGTGACTCCTTCTCTTCTGAGACCTGTAGTGCGCCAGCAGAGCACTTTTCACCCCCATATGGGGTGTTTTCTGAATCGGGAGAAATTGGGCTTCAAATTTTGGGGGGTATTTTCTGCTATTACCCTTTTTAAAAATGTAAACATTTTGGGAAAACAAGCATTTTAGGTAATTTTTTTTTTTTTTTTTTACATATGCAAAAGTCGTGAAACACCTGTAGGGTATTAAGGTTCAAATTACCCCTTGTTACGTTCCCCGAGGGGTCTAGTTTCCAAAATGGTATGCCATGTGTTTTTTTTTTGCTGTTCTGGCACCATAGGGGCTTCCTAAATGCGGCATGCCCCCAGAGCTAAATTTCCTTCAAAAAAGCCAAATGTGACTCCTTCTCTTCTGAGACCTGTAGTGCGCCAGCAGAGCACTTTTCACCCCCATGCGAGGTGTTTTCTGTATCGGGAGAAATTGGGCTTCAAATTTTGGGGGGTATTTTCTGCTATTACCCTTTTTAAAAATGTAAAATTTTTGGGAAACCAAGCATTTTAGGTAAAAAAAATATATATTTTTTTTACATATGCAAAAGTCGTGAATCACCTGTAGGGTATTAAGGTTCACTTTACCCCTTGTTACGTTCCCTGAGGGGTCTAGTTTCCAAAATGGTATGCCATGTGCTTTTTTTTTGCTGTCCTGGCACCATAGGGGCTTCCTAAATGCGGCATGCCCCCCAAAAACCATTTGTCGCTCCTTCCCTTCTGAGCCCTCTACTGCGCCCGCCGAACAATTAACATAGACATATGAGGTATGTGCTTACTCGAGAGAAATTGGGTTTCAAATACAAGTAAAAATTTTTTCCTTTTTACCCCTTGCAAAAATTCAAAAATTGGGTCTACAAGAACATGCGAGTGTAAAAAATGAAGATTTTGAATTTTCTCCTTCACTTTGCTGCTATTCCTGTGAAACACCTAAAGTGTTAAAACACTTATTGAATGTCATTTTGAATACTTTGGGGGGTGTAGTTTTTATAATGGGGTAATTTGTGGGGTATTTCTAATATGAAGACCCTTCAAATCCACTTCAAACCTGAACTGGTCCCTGAAAAATAGCGAGTTTGAAAATTTTGTGAAAAATCGGAAAATTGCTGCTGAACTTTGAAGCCCTCTGGTGTCTTCCAAAAGTAAAAACTCATAAGTTTTATGATGCAAACATAAAGTATAAATATTGTATATGTGAACCCCAAAAAAATATATTTTGAATATCCATTTTCCTTACAAGCAGAGAGCTTCAAAGTTAGAAAAATGCAAAATTTTCATTTTTTTCATTAAATTTTGGGATTTTTCACCAAGAAAGGATGCAAGTTACCATAAAATTTTACCACTAAGTTAAAGTAGAATATGTCACGAAAAAACAATCTCGGAATCAGAATGATAACTAAAAGCATCCCAGAGTTATTAATGTTTAAAGTGACAGTGGTCAGAATTGCAAAAACGCTCCGGTCCTTAAGGTGTAAAATGGCCTGGTCCTTAAGGGGTTAAAATCAAGTATGTATTGATCTTAATATACAGGGTGGGCCATTTACAGTAACCCCCCGACCTACGATGGCCCCGACATATGATAAAATCGACATACGATGGCCTCTCAGAGGCCATCGCATGTCGATGTCAGCATCGACATACGATGCTTTTATATGTCGGGGCCATCGCATTAACTGCTATCCGACAGCGCAAAATGCTTAAGCTGCTGTCGGATAGCAGTGTAATGTGCCCCAGCAGGTTCACTTACCTATCCCCGCTGCTCCGGGTCCACTTCGCGATCCTCCGGCGTCTTCCGCATCTTCTCCAGGGTCCGGGCCTTGCTTTCCGGCGTCGTTATTACGTCACTACGCACGCCGCGCCGGCGCAGCAGCGTAATAATGTCACCGGAAAGCGAGGCCCGGACCCTGCAGAAGATGCGGAAGAAGCCGGAGGATCGCGAAGAAGACACCGGAGCAGCGGGACAGCATCGGGAGCCCCTGGGAGACCATCGGGAGCGGTGAGGACCCGGTCCGGAGCGGCAGGGACAGGTGAGTATAAATGCACTTTTACTATTGCACGAAACCCTCAACATACGATGGATTCGACAAACGATGGGTCGTTTGGAATGAATTACCATCGTATGTTGAGGGACCACTGTATATGGATACACTTTAATAAAATAGGAATGGTTGGTGATATTAACTTTCTGTCACATTGGTATATGTGAGGGGGAAAATTTTTCAAGATGGGTAGTGACCATGGCGGCCATTTTGAAGTTGGCCACTTTGAATTCAACTTTTGTTTTTTCAATAGGAAGAGGGTCATGTGACACATCAAACTTATTGGCTGAGTCTCTCTGAAGCTTTGGTTTGTATTCTAAAGTGTTGTATTTTAAGTGTGAACATCTAAGAAGTTTTATACGCAGAAGTTTAAAAAGCAGGAGTTGTAAGCAGGACCCACTGTAACTGTAAGTATTACACTCCCTTGATAAAAGTCATTTTTCTTAATAGTTAATAACAGCTGTTTGTCACCAAGGATATGGACAGCAGGATTGGAGGTTTTCTTCAGTGCACATTGTGCCACATGTATACATCTCTGGAGCTTCAGGGTGAATACCGCTGTGACAAATGTGAGCATGTTGCCCACCTGGAAGCTCGTATTAGAGATCTAGAGGAGCAAAATGCAACATTGAGGGCGATTGACAATCTTACAGAGCAAGCAGTTAGTGGGGTAGAAATGGAGGTTGGAGAAACTAGCCAGGAGGCCCAAGTAGGGAGCTGGGTTAATGTAGTTAGAGGGACTGGAAAGGGGACAAGGAAAAGGAAGGTCACTTCTGCTTCTGATCTCCCAAGTAAAATTGCCAAGTTGGGCGATGATGCGAGGGCCTCAGTATCAGAGATGGCAACCCTAGTGGATACTGGTCTCCCTAACAGCCGGGGGAACAGCTCAACTAGTAGTGTGGGGGATGGTACCGCAGGTAGGCCAAGACAGTTAGTTGTGGTAGGGGATTCTATAATCAGGAAGACGGATAGAATCATTTGTCGCCAAGACCACCTCAACCGAATGGTTTGCTGTCTCCCTGTGCCAGGGTTCGGCATGTGGTGGAAAGGATGGACAAATTACTAGGGGGGGCTGGGGATGACCCAGCTGTCGTGGTCCATGTGGGAAGCAACGACAGAATACATGGTAGGTGGAGGTCCTTGAAGAATAATTACAAGGAACTAGGTGCCAAGTTGAAGGGTAGGACCTCTAAGGTTGTGTTCTCTGGAATACTTCCTGTGCCATGCGCATCGCAGGAAAGACAGCAGGAGCTTATGGAGTTAAATGCATGGCTTAAGTCGTGGTGTAAGGGGGAAGGGTTTGGGTTTTTAGAGCACAGGGCTGACTTTTCATTGGGGTACAAACTCTATTCTACGGATAATTTGCACCTGAAGGGAAGGGGGTCCGCTGTGCTGGGGGAGAGAATCCTGAAAGGGGTGGCTGAGTATTTAAACTAGGTGAGTGGGGGGAGGATAATAAAGCAAAGAAAACAGACAGTGGGATGGATAGGTTAGAGAGGGGTCAGGACATAATGGTGGGTGGAGAGGAGTCGTGTGGGGGGAGGTTAAGAGCAGTGGATAAGGAGATTCATGCGTTACAAACCAGCTGTAAAAATAAATGTAGCCCAAAAAATTGTAACCCCAATAATTCAAAAAATTCCATTAGACCCAATAACTCAATAACTACAATAAGCCCCATTAACTCAAAAAATACCATTAGCCCCAATAACTTAAATAATAACGTTAGACCCAATAACGCAAAAAATCCAATTAGCCCCAATAACTTAAATAATAACGTTAGATGCAATAACTCAAAAAATTCCATTAGCCACAATAACTTAAATAGTACAATTAACCCTTATAACTCAAATAATAACTAGTGTTGAGCGGCATAGGCCATATTCGAATTACGAATATTCGCGAATATATAAATGAATATTCGTCATATATTCGCTAAATTCACATATTCGTAATATTCTCATTTTATTTTTGCATATGCGAAAATTCGCGTATGCGAAAAATAACATATGCGAAAATTAGCATATACAAAAATTTGCATATGCGAAAATTCGCACGCCAGTCTCACACAGTAGTATTAGAGCCTTCTTTACACCACACAAGCTGGAAGCTGAGAGGGATGATCACTGTGATGTGTACTGTGAAAAAAAAAAAAAAAATTTTTTTTCGTAATTACAAACATATAGTGCTATATTCGCGAATTTTCACGAATTCGTGAATATGCGATATTCGCGAATAAAATTCGCATTGCGAATATTCGCGAGCAACACTAATAATAACATTAACCCCAAAACTTAATGGAAATGTAAAGTGTATGTTCACAAATGCCAGAAGCCTAGCAAATAAAATGGGGGAGCTTGAGGCATTGATACTGAAGGAACATATTGATATAGTTTGGGTCACTGAGACATGGCTGGTGATATAGTTGGGGTCACTGAGACATGGCTGGTGATATAGTTGGGGTCACTGAGACATGGCTGGTGATATAGTTGGGGTCACTGAGACATGGCTGGTGATATAGTTGGGGTCACTGAGACATGGCTGGTGATATAGTTGGGGTCACTGAGACATGGCTGGTGATATAGTTGGGGTCACTGAGACATGGCTGGTGATATAGTTGGGGTCACTGAGACATGGCTGGTGATATACTTGGGGTCACTGAGGCATGGCTGGTGATATACTTGGGGTCACTGAGACATGGCTGGTGATATACTTGGGGTCACTGAGACATGGCTGGTGATATAGTTGGGGTCACTGAGACATGGCTGGGGATATAGTTGGGGTCACTGAGACATGGCTGGTGATATAGTTGGGGTCACTGAGACATGGCTGGTGATATAGTTGGGGTCACTGAGACATGGCTGGGGATATAGTTGGGGTCACTGAGACATGGCTGGACTCCTCACATGACTGGGCTGTTAATCTGCAGGGTTTACATTGTTTCGCAAGGATAGAATGAACAGAAAAGGTGGTGGAGTCTGTCTGTATGTAAGAAGTGGTATGAAAGTCAGTGTGAACGATGCCATAGTGTGTGATGATTCTGAGGATGTGGAATCATTGTGGGTAGAATTACAAAAGGAGGGAAATACTGAAAAAATAATATTTGGTGTAATCTACAGACCCCCTAATATCACTGAAGAGATAGAAGGTCGGCTGTATAAACAAATAGAGAGGCCGCCCGGGCAGGTACAGTGGTAATAATGGGAGATTTTAACTATCCAGATATAGATTGGGGCCGGGGGTTGGTTAAAACTACAAAGGGGCGACAATTCCTAAATTTATTGCAGGATAATTTTCTGGGCCAGTTTGTGGAGGACCCAACAAGAAGTGATGCCTTGTGGGATCTGATCATTTCCAACAACGCAGAGCTGGTTGGTAATGTAACTGTGCGGGAAAACCTTGGGAATAGCGACCACAATATAGTTACTTTTCACTTAAAATGTAGAAAACAAAGACAGACGGGGAAGGCAAAAACATATAACTTTAAAAAGGCAAATTTCCCTGGGCTGAGATCTGCACTACAGGACATAGACTGGGGGGAGGGGTTCTCAAATACTGATACAGAAGGTAAATGGGACATCTTTAAATCAACTCTAAATAACTATACAGCTAAATATATACCAAAGGGGAACAAATATAAACAATTAAAACTAAATCCTACATGGCTGACAAATGATGTTAAAAGAGCAATAAACAACAAAAAAATAGCCTTCAAAAAATTCAAATCTGATGGGTCAGCGATAACATTTAACCCCTTAAGAACCCTTGAGGTACGCGTACGTCATGGACAGTTCCGGCCCCCGCCGCGCACCGGGTGGGGATCGGACCGGGATGCCTGCTGAAATCATTCAGCAGGCATCTCGTGCAAAGGCCCAGGGGGTCATCAGACCCCCCCATGTTGGCGATCGCAGCAAATCGCAAGTAAATTCACACTTGTGATTTGTGCGATTCCGGGTCATTATGGGTCTATGGTGACCCGGTGACCCGGAATAGAAGGGGGATCGCGGGTGTCCATGACACCCACAACCCCCCTGAAGAGATAGGAGTGAGGTGGCAGGGGTGCCACCCATCCTATCCCTGCCATTGGTGGTCTAGACGCGACCACCAATAGCAGATTGGGGGCGGGGGGGGGGGGGTTTACTTTCGTTTTCCCCGTCCTGCCCACCCACAATAGGCGGGGCAAGACGGAGAAGGACCGGCGCCCAAGATCCACTTACCGATCCGGAGGCTGTGGGAGACGGAGATCAGTGGGCGGCGACAGAGATCGGTGGGCGGCAACGTCGTGCGGCTGGATCCTACGGAAGCCGGTGAGTTGCCTAGCGACATCTGGAGGGTACAGTCTGAGACCACTAGATAGTGGTCTCTAACTGTAGCCCTCCAGATGTTGCAAAACTACAACTCCCAGCATGCCCAGACAGCTGTTTGGGCATGCTGGAATATGTAGCTTTGCAACAGCTGGAGGGCTACAGTTTGAGACCACTATATAGTGGTCCCTAAACTGTAGCCCTCCAGATCTTGCAAAACTACAACTCCTAGCATGCCCAAACAGCTATTTGATGTCCGGGCATACTGGGATTTGTAGTTTTGCAACAGCTGGAGGACCACAGTTTGGAGTGGTCTCTAAAACTGTAGCCCTCCAGGTGTTGCAAAACTGCAAATCCCAGAATGCACAAACAGCTGTCTCGGCATGCTGGGAGTTGTAGTTGCGTACCTCCAGCTGTTGCATAACTACATCTCCCAGCATGCCCTTTAGTGATCAGTACATGCTGGGAGTTGTTGTTTTGCAACAGCTGGAGGCACACTGGTTAGAAAATACTGAGTTAGATAACCGAACCTAACTGAAGGTTTTCCAACCAGTGTGCCTCCAGCTGTTGCAAAACTACAACTCCCAGCATGCACAGTCTGTCAGTACATGCTGGGAGTTGTAGTTTTGAAACAGCTGGAGGTTTCCCCCCAGCGCAAACTCCTAGCGGGAAACTTACTGTAACACGCCAGTGTGAATGTACCCTAAAAACACTACAGTACACTAACACATAATAAAGAGTAAAACAATACATACACCCCCTTACACTGCCCCCCCCCCCAATAAAAATGAAAAACGTATTGTACGCCAGTGTTTCCAAAACGGAGCCTCCAGCTATTGCAAAACAACAACTCCCAGCATTTCTGGACAGCCAGTGACTGTCCAGGCATGCTGGGAGTTTAGCAACAGCTGGAGGCACCCTGTTTTGGAATCACTGGCATAGAATACCCCTATGTCCACCCCTATGCAATCCCCAATTTAGTCCTCAAATGCGCATGGCGCTCTCTCACTTCAGAGCCCTGTCGTATTTCAAGGAAACAAGTTAGGGCCACATATGGGGTATCTCCGTACTCGGGAGAAATTGCACTACAAATTTTGGGGGGCTTTTTCTCCTTTTACCCCTGGTGTAGTTGGGGGCTACACCAGCTTGTTAGTGTAAAAAAATAAAAATGTTTACACTAACATGCTGGTGTTGCCCTATACTTTTTATTTTCACAAGCGTTAAAAGATAAAAAAAGACCCCCAAAATTTGTAACGCAATTTCTCCTGAGTACAGAAATACCCCAGATGTGGGCGTAAAATGTTCTGCGGGCTCACAACAAGGCTCAGGAGTGAGATAGCACTATGTACATTTGAGGCCTAAATTGGTGATTTGCACAGGGGTGGACGATTTTACAGCGGTTCTGACAAAAAAATAAATACCCACATGTGACCCAATTATGGAAACTACACCCCTCACGTAATGTAATAAGGGGTACAGTGAGCATTTACGCCCCACAGGTGTCTGACAGATTTTTGGAACAGTGGTACGTGAAAATGAAAAATGTAATTTTTCATTTGCACAGCCCACTGTTCCAAAGATCTGTCAAACGCCAGTGGCTTGTAAATACTCAATGCACCCCTTATTAAATTCTGTGAGGGGTGTAGTTTCCAGAATAGGGTCACATGTGGGGGGGGTCCACTGTTCTGGCACCACGGGGGGCTTTGTAAACGCACATGGCCCCCGACTTCCATTCCAAACAATTTTTTTCCCAAAAGCTCAATGGCGCTTCTTCTCTTCTGAGCATTGTAGTGCGCCAGCAGAGCCCTTGACGTCCACACATGGGGTATTCCATACTCAGAAGAGATGGGGTTTCACATTTTGGGGGGCATTTTGTCCTATTACCCCTTGTAAAAATTTTCAATTTGAGGGAAAGCTAGCCTTTTAGTGGAAAAAAAAAAATGACACATCCAACTTTCACGAAAAGTCATCAAACACCTGGGGGGTGTTAAAGCTCACTGGACCCCTTGTTACGTGCCTTGAGGGGTGTAGTTTCCAAAATAGTATTCTCTGTGTTTTTTTTTTGCTGTTCTGGCACCATAGGGGCTTCCTAAATGTGACATGCCCCCAAAAACCATTTCAGGAAAACTCACTCTCCAAAATCCCACTGTTGCTCCTTCCCTTCTGAGCCCTCTACTGCGCCCGCCAAACACTTGACATACACATATCAGGTATTTTCTTACTCGAGAGAAATTGGGTCACACATTTTAGGAACAGTTCTCTCCTTTTACCCATTGTAAAAATTCAATAACTGGGTCTACAAGAACATGCCAGTGTAAAAAATGAAGATTTTGAATTTTCTCCTTCAATTTGCTGCTATTCCTGTGAAATACCTAAAGGGTTAACAAACCTTTTGAATGTCATTTTGAATACTTTGTGGGGTTCAGTTTTTATAATGGGGTAATTTATGGGGTATTTCTAATATGAAGGCCCTTCAAATCCACTTCAAAACAGGACTGGGCCCTGAAAAATTCGATATTGAAAATTTTGTGAAAAATTGGAAAATTGCTGCTGAACTTTGAAGCCCTCTGATGTCTTCCAAAAGTAAAAACATGTCAACTTTATAATGGAAACATAATGTAGACATATTGTATATGTGAATCAATATATAATTTATTTGGAATATTCATTTTCCTTATAAGCAGAGAGCTTCAAAGTAAAAAAAAATTCGAAATTTTCTATTTTTTCATCAAATTGTGGAATTTTTCACCAAGATATGATGCAAGTATCGACAAAATTTTTACCACTAACATAAATTAGAATATGTCACGAAAAAACAATCTCAGAATCAAAATGAAAGGTAAAAGCATCCCAGAGATATTAATGTTTAAAGTGACAGTGGTCAGATGTGCAAAAAATGGCTGGGTCCTACAGTGAAAATTGGCTGGGTCCTTAAGGGGTTAAACAGTACAAGGAGCTTAATAAAATCTGTAAAAATGTAATAAAAACAGCAAAAATTCAAAATAAGTGACAGATGGCCAAAGAAAGCAAAACTAATCCTAAATATTTTTTTAGATATATAAATACAAAAAAAAAACAAGGACAGAGCATGTAGGACCCCTTAATAATGATAATGGGGAGGTTGTGACGGGCGATCAAGAGAAGGCGGAGCTACTGAATGGGTTCTTTAGTTTTGTATACATTATGGAAAAAGGAGCTGACATTGGACAGGTCAGTGCTGGTAACACATCATGTACAGGTCAGTGCTGGTAACACATCATGTAATGTACTGAACTGGCTTAATGTAGAGAAGGTACAAGGTAAGTTAAGTAAAGAAAATGTAAGCAAATCTCCAGGGCCAGATGGACTACACCCAAGAGTTCTTAGAGAGGTAAGTTCAGTAATATCTGTACCCTTGTTCATGATATTTAGAGATTCACTGGTGTCTGGTATTGTGCCAAGAGACTGGCGCAAGGCGAATGTGGTGCCAATCTTCAAAAAGGGCTCTAGGTCTTCCCCAGGAAACTATAGACCGGTAAGTCTAACGTGCATTGTGGGTAAATTGTTTGAAGGACTTATAAGGGATTACATACAGGAATACATAGGGGATAATTGTATTATAAGTGATAGCCAGCATGGGTTTACTAAGGATAGAAGTTGTCACCAATCTAATTTGCTTTTATGAAGAGGTGAGTAGAAGCCTTGACAGAGGAATGGCTGTGGATATAGAGGGGGGCTGTGTATATAGAGGGGGGCTGTGTATATAGAGGGGGGCTGTGTATATAGAGGGGGGGGCTGTGTATATAGAGGGGGGCTGTGTATATAGAGGGGGGGCTCTGTATACAGAGGAATGGCTGTGGATATAGTGTTTCTGGATTTTGCCAAAGCGTTTGATACTGTCCCTCATAGACGTCTGACAGGTAAGTTAAGGTCTTTAGGTTTGGAAATTTTAGTTTGTAACTGGATTGAACACTGGCTCATGGATCGTACCCAGAGAGTGGTGGTCAATGATTCGTACTCTGATTGGTCCCGGTTATTAGTGGTTGTTACGCCTAGCGCTCCGGGTCCCCGCTCCTCCCCGGAGCGCGTACGGCGTCTCTCTCTCCGCAGCGCCCCGGTCGGTCCCGCTGACCGGGAGCGCTGCACTGTCATGGCCGTCGGGGATGCGATTCGCACAGCGGGACGCGCCCGCTCGCGAATCGCATCCCAGGTCACTTACCCGTTCCCGTCCCCTGCTGTCATGTGCTGGCGCGCGTGGCTCCGCTCTCTAGGGCGCGCGCGCGCGCCAGCTCCCTGAGACTTAAAGGGCCAGTGCACCAATGATTGGTGCCTGGCCCAATTAGCTTTATTGGCTTCCACCTGGTCCCTGACTATATCTGACCTCCTCCCATGCACTCCCTGGCCGGATCTTGTTGCCTTGTGCCAGTGAAAGCGTTTTGTGTGTCCAAAGCCTGTGTACCAGAACTTCTGCTATCCACCCTGACTACGAACCTTGCCGCCTGCCCCCGACCTTCTGCTACGTCCGACCTTGCTTCTGTCTACTCCCTTGTACCGCGCCTATCTTCAGCAGCCAGAGAGGTTGAGCCGTTGCTAGTGGATACGACCTGGTCACTACCGCCGCAGCAAGACCATCCCGCTTTGCGGCGGGCTCTGGCGAAAACCAGTAGTGACTTAGAACTGGTCCACTAGCACGGTCCACGCCAATCCCTCTCTGGCACAGAGGATCCACCTCCTGCCAGCCGGCATCGTGACAGTAGATCCGGCCATGGATCCCGCTGACGTCCCTCTGCCTTATATCTCTGATATCACCACGGTGGTCGCCCAGCAATCCCGACAGATCGCCCATCTAACCCACCAGCTGTCGGAAGTATTCACCATTGTGCAGCAACTTCAGTCGCAACTTCAGCAGCAATCATCTCCTCCGCCAGCTCCTGCACCCCTTCCGCAGCGAGTGGCCACTCCTAGCCTCCGCCTGTCCTTGCCGGACAAATTTAATGGGGACTCTAAGTTTTGCCGTGGCTTTCTATCGCAATGTTCCCTGCACTTGGAGATGATGTCGGACCAGTTTCCTACTGAAAGGTCTAAGGTGGCTTTCGTAGTCAGCCTTCTGTCTGGAAAAGCCCTGTCATGGGCCACACCGCTCTGGGACCGCAATGACCCCGTCACTGCCTCTGTACACTCCTTCTTCTCGGAAATTCGAAGTGTCTTTGAGGAACCTGCCCGAGCCTCTTCTGCTGAGACTGCCCTGCTGAACCTGGTCCAGGGTAATTCTTCCGTTGGCGAGCACGCCATACAATTCCGTACTCTTGCTTCTGAACTTTCCTGGAATAATGAGGCCCTCTGCGCGACCTTTAAAAAAGGCCTATCCAGCAACATTAAAGATGTTCTGGCCGCACGAGATACTCCTGCTAATCTGCATGAACTCATTCATCTAGCCACTCGCATTGACATGCGTTTTTCTGAGAGGCATCAAGAGCTCCGCCAGGAAAAAGACTTAGATCTCTGGACACCTCTCCCACAGTCTCCATTGCAATCTGCGCCTAGGCCTCCCGCCGAGGAGGCCATGCAAGTGGATCGGTCTCGCCTGACCCTGGAAGAGAGGAATCGCCGTAAGGAAGATAATCTTTGCCTGTACTGTGCCAGTACCGAACATTACTTGGTGGATTGCCCTATCCGTCCTCCACGTCTGGGAAACGCACGCTCGCACCCAGCTCTCGTGGGTGTGGCGTCTCTTGATGCTAAGTCGGCTTCTCCACGTCTCACGGTGCCTGTACGGATTTCTTCTTTAGCCAGCTCTTCCCTCTCAGCCGTGGCCTGCCTGGACTCTGGTGCCTCTGGGAATTTTATTCGGGAGTCCTTGGTGAATAAATTCCGCATCCCGGTGACCCGTCTTGTCAAGCCACTCCACATTTCCGCGGTCAACGGAGCCAGGTTGGATTGCACCGTGCGTTTCCGCACGGAGCCCCTCCTAATGTGCATCGGACCTCATCATGAGAAAATTTAGTTTTTGGTCCTCTCCAATTGCACTTCTGAAATTCTCCTTGGACTACCCTGGCTTCAACACCATTCCCCAACCCTGGATTGGTCCTCAGGGGAGATCAAGAGCTGGGGTACCTCTTGCTTCAAGGACTGCCTTAAACCGGTTCCCAGTACTCCCTGCCGTGACCCTGTGGTTCCTCCTGTATCCGGTCTCCCTAAGGTCGTTATGGACTCTGCCCGCCTTAAGAAGTGCCTCTCCCCCCCTCCCAGTCCAGTCAGTCAAGCCTCGGTGCCTCCTCGTGGCCCTCGTCCTGGTGTCACACTGCCCCGTGCCAGGCCTCGCCCTCTGCCCTCCCTCCCCATTCCCACTCCTGCTGTACTGCCTGCCGTTGAGGAATCCCTCCATCCTTTCCCGGTGTCCTCATCCCAGGGGGGGCAGTTACCGGACAAAGAGAAGGGGAGACCTAAGGGGGGGGGGTACTGTTACGCCTAGCGCTCCGGGTCCCCGCTCCTCCCCGGAGCGCGTACGGCGTCTCTCTCTCCGCAGCGCCCCGGTCGGTCCCGCTGACCGGGAGCGCTGCACTGTCATGGCCGTCGGGGATGCGATTCGCACAGCGGGACGCGCCCGCTCGCGAATCGCATCCCAGGTCACTTACCCGTTCCCGTCCCCTGCTGTCATGTGCTGGCGCGCGCGGCTCCGCTCTCTAGGGCGCGCGCGCCAGCTCCCTGAGACTTAAAGGGCCAGTGCACCAATGGTTGGTGCCTGGCCCAATTAGCTTTATTGGCTTCCACCTGGTCCCTGACTATATCTGACCTCCTCCCATGCACTCCCTGGCCGGATCTTGTTGCCTTGTGCCAGTGAAAGCGTTTTGTGTGTCCAAAGCCTGTGTACCAGAACTTCTGCTATCCACCCTGACTACGAACCTTGCCGCCTGCCCCCGACCTTCTGCTACGTCCGACCTTGCTTCTGTCTACTCCCTTGTACCGCGCCTATCTTCAGCAGCCAGAGAGGTTGAGCCGTTGCTAGTGGATACGACCTGGTCACTACCGCCGCAGCAAGACCATCCCGCTTTGCGGCGGGCTCTGGCGAAAACCAGTAGTGACTTAGAACCGGTCCACTAGCACGGTCCACGCCAATCCCTCTCTGGCACAGAGGATCCACCTCCTGCCAGCCGGCATCGTGACAGTGGTGTACCCCAAGGTTCAGTACTGGGCCCGCTGTTGTTTAATTTATTTATCAATGATATAGAGGATGGTAATAACAGCTCTGTATATAGAGGGGGGGGGCTGTGTATATAGAGGGGAGCTGTGTATATATAGAGGATGGTAATAACAGCTCTGTTTCTATCTTTGCAGATGACACCAAGCTTTGTAGCACGGTACAGTCTATAGAGGATGTGCATAAGTTACAAGATGACTTGGATAGACTAAGTGTCTGGGCATCCACTTGGCAAATGAGGTTCAATGTGGATAAATGTAAAGTTATGCATCTGGGTACTAATAACCTGCAGCATCGTATGTCTTAGGGGGGATTAAACTGGCAGAGTCGCTGGTAGAGAAGGATCTGGGTGTACTTGTAGATCACAGACTACAGAATAGCACAATGTCAGGCTGCTGCTTCCAAAGCCGGCAGGATATTGTCATGTATCAAAAGAGGCATGGACTCAAGGGACAGGGACATAATACTCCCCCTTTATAAAGCATTGGTACGGCCTCACCTGGAATATGCTGTTCAGTTTTGGTCACCTGTCCATAAAAGGGACACTGCGGAGCTGGAAAGGGTGCAGAGACGCACGACTAAACTAATATGGGGCATGGAACATCTTAGCTATGAGGAGCGATTAACCCCTTAACGACACAGGACGTATATTTACGTCCTGCGCCGGCTCCCGCGATATGAAGCGGGATCGCGCCGCGATCCCGCATCATATCGCGTCGGTCCCGGCGCTAATCAACGGCCGGGACCCGCGGCTAATACCACACATCGCCGATCGCGGCGATGTGCGGTATTAACCCTTTAGAAGCGGCGGTCAAAGCTGACCGCCGCTTCTAAAGTGAAAGTGAAAGTGACCCGGCTGCTCAGTCGGGCTGTTCGGGACCGCCGCGGTGAAATCGCGGCGTCCCGAACAGCTGATCGGACACCGGGAGGGCTCTTACCTGCCTCCTCGGTGTCCGATCGACGAATGGCTGCTCCGTGCCTGAGATCCAGGCAGGAGCAGTCAAGCCCCGATAATGCTGATCACAGGCGTGTTAATGCACGCCAGTGATCAGCATTAGAGATCAGTGTGTGCAGTGTTATAGGTCCCTATGGGACCTATAACACTGCAAAAAAAATGTAAAAAAAAAGTGTTAATAAAGGTCATTTAACCCCTTCCCTAATAAAAGTTTGAATCACCCCCCTTTTCCCATAAAAAAAATAAAACAGTGTAAAAAAAATAAAAAATAAACATATGTGGTATCGCCGCGTGCGTAAATGTCCGAACTATAAAAATATATCATTAATTAAGCCGTACGGTCAATGGCGTACGCGCAAAAAAATTCCAAAGTCCAAAAAAGCGTATTTTGGTCACTTTTTATATCATTAAAAAATGAATAAAAAGTGATCAAAAAGTCCGATCAAAACAAAAATCATACCCATAAAAACTTCAGATCACGGCGCAAAAAATGAGTCCTCATACCACCCCATACGTGGAAAAATAAAAAAGTTATAGGGGTCAGAAGATGACATTTTTAAACGTATAAATTTTCCTGCATGTAGTTATGATTTTTTCCAGAAGTGCGACAAAATCAAACCTATATAAGTAGGGTATCATTTTAACCGTATGGACCTACAGAATAATGCTAAGGTGTAATTTCTACCGAAATATGCACTGCGTAGAAACGAAAGCCCCCAAAATTACAAAATGGCGTTTTTTTTTCGATTTTGTTGCACAATGATTTTTTTTTCCGTTTCGCCGTGCATTGTTGGGTAAAATGACTAATGTCACTGCAAAGTAGAATTGGCGACGCAAAAAATAAGCCATAATATGGATTTTTAGGTGGAAAATTGAAAGGGTTATGATTTTTAAAAGGTAAGGAGGAAAAAACGAAAGTGCAAAAACGGAAAAACCCTGAGTCCTTAAGGGGTTAAAGGAGTTACAATTGTTTAGTCTTGAGAAGAGACGTTTAAGGGGGGATATGATAAACGTATATAAGTATATTAATGGGCCATACAAAAAATATGGAGAGAAACTGTTCCAGTTTAACCCCCCCCCCAAAAGGACGAGGGGGCACTCCCTCCGTTTGAAGAAGAAAAGGTTTAGTCTAAAGGGGCGACACGCCTTCTTTACCATGAGAACTGTGAATTTATTGAACGGTCTACCTCAGGAACTGGTCACAGCAGGAACAATTAACAGCTTTAAAACAGGGTTAGATACATTCCTGGAACAAAATAACATTAATGCTTATGAAGAAATATAAAACAACATCCCTTCCCCTTATCCCCTTACATCCTTCCCTTCAATACCCTGGTTGAACTTAATGGACGTATGTCTTTTATCAACCATACTAACTATGTAACAATTATAAAATGTGTTCAATGTGCTGCCCATTGTGTTCGATTGTCAATGCAACCCTCTTCTCTATATACTACTATATACTATTCTATACACAGCAGGAGAAATGCTAGCACAGGCTTCCAGTATCCGTATACACTACTATATACACTGTAGGAGAAATGCTAGCACAGGCTTCCAGTATCAGTATACACTGCTATATACTACTATATACACCCCAGGAGAAATGCTAGCACAGGCTTCCAGTATCCGTATACACTGCTATATACTACTATATACACCGCAGGAGAAATGCTAGCACAGGCTTCCAGTATCCGTATACACTGCTATATACTACTATATACACCGCAGGAGAAATGCTAGCACAGGCTTCCAGTATCCGTATACACTGCTATATACTACTATATACACCGCAGGAGAAATGCTAGCACAGGCTTCCAGTATCCATATACACTGCTATATACTACTATATACACCGCAGGAGAAATGCTAGCACAGGCTTCCAGTATCCATATACACTGCTATATACTACTATATACACCATAGGAGAAATGCTAGCACAGGCTTCCAGTATCCGTATACACTGCTATATACTACTATATACACCGCAGGAGAAATGCTAGCACAGGCTTCCAGTATCCGTATACACTGCTATATACTACTATATACACCGCAGGAGAAATGCTAGCACAGGCCTCCAGTATCCGTATACACTGCTATATACTACTATATACACCGCAGGAGAAATGCTAGCACAGGCTTCCAGTATCTGTATACACTGCTATATACTACTATATACACCACAGGAGAAATGCTAGCACAGGCTTCCAATATCTGTATACAATGCTATTTACTACTATATACACTGCAGGAGAAATGCTAGCACAGGCTTCCAGTATCCGTATACACTGCTATATACTACTGTATACACCGCAGGAGAAATGCTAGCACAGGCTTCCAGTATCCGTATACACTGCTATATACTACTATATACACCGCAGGAGAAATGCTAGCACAGGCTTCCAATATCTGTATACAATGCTATTTACTACTATATACACTGCAGGAGAAATGCTAGCACAGGCTTCTAGTATCCGTATACACTGCTATATACTACTATATACACCGCAGGAGAAATGCTAGCACAGGCTTCCAGTATCCGTATACACTGCTATATACTAATATATACACTGCAGGAGAAATGCTAGCACAGGCTTCCAGTATCCCTAGTTTCAGGTGCTGCAGAATGGGCAAAACAAAAATGTGAACAGGACCCTCAGTTTCCGCAGAAGATTTTGTTCAGTGATGAGGAAACTTTTATGTGAATGGTGAAGTTACCAAACAAAACCAGCGCTATTGGTCTGACACTAAACACATTGGATAGATCCCTCCAAGACTGTTGGAACACAAACATTGATGGTCTGGTGTGGTATATGGGGTACAAAGATAGTGGGGCCTTTCTTCATCAATGGAAACCTCAAGGCCACTGGATATGTGAAATTGCTCCATGATGTGTTTCCCTCTTTATGCGCTGAAGCTGCACGTTCCCTGAGTTTTTCCAGCAAGATGGCGACCACCACATTATGGGTGTCAGGTCCGAGCATTCCTAGAGGAACAGTTTCCTGGAAAGTGGATTGGTCGTCGTGGGCCAGATAAAAGGCCCCCAAGGTCTCCCGATCTGACCCCTTTAGACTTTTATCTTTGGGGTCATCTTAAGGCAATTGTCTATGCTGTGAAGATACGAGATGTGCAGCACCTGAAACTCCAGATACTGAAAGCCTGTGCTAGCATTTCTCCTGCGGTGTATATAGTTGTATATAGCAGTGTATACGGATACTGGAAGCCTGTGCTATCATTTTTCCTGCAGTGTATATAGTAGTATATAGCAATGTATACGGATACTGGAAGCCTGTGCTAGCATTTCTCCTGCGGTGTATGTAGTAGTATATAGCAGTGTATACAGATACTGGAAGCCTGTGCTAGCATTTCTCCTGCGGTGTATATAGTAGTATATAGCAGTGTATACGGATACTGGAAGCCTGTGCTAGCATTTCTCCTGCGGTGTATATAGTAGTATATAGCAGTGTATAAGGATACTGGAAGCCTGTGCTAGCATTTCTCCTGCGGTGTATAGAGTAGTATATAGCAGTGTAAACGGATACTGGAAGCCTGTGCTAGCATTTCTCTTGTGGTGTATATAGTGGTATATAGCAGTGTATACGGATACTGGAGGCCTATGCTAGCATTTCTCCTGCAGTACATATAGTAGTATATAGCAGTGTATACGGATACTGGAAGCCTGTGCTACCATTTCTCCTGCGGTGTATATAGTAGTATATAGCAGTATATAGAGAAGAGGATTGCATTGATAATCCAACACAATGGGCAGCACATTGAACACATTTTATAAGTGGTCAGAAACTTGTAAACAACTCATGAAAGAATAAAGTTACGTTAAAACCAAGCACATCATCGTTTTTCTTGTGAAATTCCCAATAAGTTTGATGTGTCACATGACCCTCTTCCTATTGAAAAAACAAAAGTTGGATTCAAAATGGCCGACTTCAAAATTTGCTCTCAAAAAGCCATATATGACTCCTTCTCTTCTGAGCATTGTAGTTCGCCCGTAGTGCACTACAGGTCAACTTATGGGGTACCTCCATACTCAGAAGAGATGGGGTTACACATTTTGGGGGGTATTTTCCGCTATTAACCCTTGCAAAAATGTGAAATTTGGGGGGAAACACACATTTTAGTGAATGCAAAAGTCATGAAACACCTGTGGGGTATTAAGGCTAACTTAATTCTTTGTTACGTTCCTCACGGGGTCTAGTTTCCAAAATGGTATGGCATGTTGTTTTTTTTGCTGTTCTGGCACCATAGGGGCTTCCTAAATGCAACATGCCCCCCAAAAACCATTTCAGAAAAACGTACTCTCCAAAATCCCCTTGCTGCTCCTTCCCTTCTGAGCCCTCTACTGCGCCCGCCGAACACTTTACATAGACATATGAGGTATGTGCTTACTCAAGAGAAATTGGGCTACAAATATAAGTATAAATTTTCTGCTTTTACCTCTTGTAAAAATTCAAAAATTGGGTCTACAAGAAAATGCGAATGTAAAAAATGAAGATTGTGAATTTGCTCCTTCACTTTGCTGCTATTCCTGTGAAACACCTAAAGGGTTAAAACGCTGACTGAATGTCATTTTGAATACTTTGGGGGTGCAGTTTTTATAATGGGGTCATTTGTGGGGTATTTCTAAGATGAAGACCCTTCAAATCCACTTCAAACCTGAACTGGTCCCTGAAAAATAGTGAGTTTGAAAATGTTGTGAAAAATTGGAAAATTGCTGCTGAACTTTGAAGCCCTCTGGTGTCTTCCAAAAGTAAAAACACGTCAATTTTATGATGCAAACATAAAGTAGACATATTGTATATGTGAATAAAAGAAAAATTATTTGCAATATCCATTTTCCTTACAAGCAGAAAGCTTCAAAGTTAGAAAAATGCTAAATTTTCTAATTTTTCGTCAAATTTGGGGATTTTTCACCAAGAAAGGATGCAAGTTACCATAAAATTTTACCACTATGTTAAAGTAGAATATGTCACGAAAAAAACAATCTCGGAATCAGAATGATAACTAAAAGCATCAGAGTTATTAATGTTTAAAGTGACAGTGGTCAGATGTTCAAAAAACGCTCTGGTCCTAAGGTGTAAAATGTCCTGGTCCTTATGGGGTTAAATAGGGATCGATTTATGTGGTCATGCAGGGACTGAAAAATGTAGCCGACAATAATAAAAATGTAGAAAGGGGCCATTTATATGTAAAAATAGTATATTTTTATAATACATTATTTAATTTTTTTTTTATTGTTAATATATTTCAATATTGGGTTTAATAAAGGATGTGCATGTGTGTGTTTCACTTCTTTTTCTCAATTTTTTTTTACATTTTTTGGGTAGTACTATTACTCCCAGCCATGGGCGGATCCGGGGGGGAGCAACAGGGCAATTGCCCCCCCGAGGGCCACTATACTCTGTGTAATAATATATAGTATTTCACATGCTGACATTCCCCTGTGTAATTATAGCCTGATAGTTGCTCTCCCGAGACTAGACTCTAGATCCGCCACTGCTCCCAGCATGGAACAGACTGTTCCATGATGGGAGGTGTAGTATCTGTACTAATAGAGAGATCACAGCAGGTGTCACTCCTGATACACGATGCGATTGTCCTTTCTATTGCAGAGATGGAGCGGCTTTCTCCTGCGCTCACATCTCTGCACTACACTCCGGCCGGAATAGAATTCACATCACTTATTCATATTTCACGCAGAGAGCTGTGATTGGCCAGATGGTTCCAGCCACTCACCGCTCTCTGCGGGAAATATGAATAATATGTATATATACGGCATATACTCATACTACAGCCGGCTGACCACATCTATACAATATACAGGACGATCGCATCGGGTGTCAAAAGTTATGGAATCCCTGGCAGTGGGTGTCAGAAGTGACAATCCCGGCAATTTGTCTATTAATGCAGGTAATACAGCTCCAAGCATGGAGAAGAGTGTGCTCCAAGTTGGGAGCAGTAGTACCTGCATTAAAGGAGTTCTCTAAGCTAAAACGTTTAACCCACGCTGTGCCCGGGCTGTAAAGCTATACATAATAAATGTCACGATGCCGGCTGGCAGGTAGTGGATCCTCTGTGCCAGAGAGGGATTGGCGTGGACCGTGCTAGTGGACCGGTTCTAAGCCACTACTGGTTTTCACCAGAGCCCGCCGCAAAGCGGGATGGTCTTGCTGCGGCGGTAGTGACCAGGTCGTATCCACTAGCAACGGCTCACCTCTCTGGCTGCTGAAGATAGGCGCGGTACAAGGGAGTAGGCAGAAGCAAGGTCGGACGTAGCAGAAGGTCGGGGCAGGCAGCAAGGATCGTAGTCAGGGGCAACGGCAGAAGGTCTGGAAACACAGGCAAGGAACACACAAGGAACGCTTTCACTGGCACTAAGGCAACAAGATCCGGCAAGGGAGTGCAAGGGAAGTGAGGTAATATAGGGAAGTGCACAGGTGATACCCTAATTGGAACCACTGCGCCAATCAGCGGCGCAGTGGCCCTTTAAATCGCAGAGACCCGGCGCGCGCGCGCCCTAGGGAGCGGGGCCGCGCGCGCCGGGACAGAACAGACGGGGAGCGAGTCAGGTAGGGGAGCCGGGGTGCGCATCGCGAGCGGGCGCTACCCGCATCGCGAATCGCATCCCGGCTGGCAGCGGGATCGCAGCGCCCCGGGTCAGAGGACGTGACCGGAGCGCTGCAGCGGAGAGAGTGAAGCGAGCGCTCCGGGGAGGAGCGGGGACCCGGAGCGCTCGGCGTAACAGTACCCCCCCCCTTGGGTCTCCCCCTCTTCTTGGAGCCTGAGAACCTGAGGAGCAGACTTTTGTCAAGGATGTTGTCCTCAGGTTCCCAGGATCTCTCTTCAGGACCACAACCCTCCCAGTCTACTAAAAAAAAATTTTTCCCTCTGACCTTTTTGGCAGCCAAAATTTCCTTGACCGAGAAGACGTCCGAGGAGCCGGAAACAGGAGTGGGAGGAACAGATTTGGGAGAAAAACGGTTGAGGATGAGTGGTTTGAGAAGAGAGACGTGAAAGGCATTAGGGATACGAAGAGAAGGAGGAAGAAGAAGTTTATAAGAGACAGGATTAATTTGACACAAAATTTTGAAAGGACCAAGATAGCGTGGTCCCAACTTGTAGCTAGGGACACGGAAGCGGACATATTTAGCGGAGAGCCATACCTTGTCTCCAGGGGAAAAAACGGGGGGAGCTCTTCTTTTCTTATCCGCGAACCTCTTCATGCGTGAAGAAGCCTGTAAGAGAGAATTTTGGGTCTCTCTCCATATAATGGAAAGGTCACGAGAAATTTCATCCACAGCGGGCAGACCAGAGGGCAAGGGGGTAGGGAGGGGGGGAAGAGGGTGACGGCCGTACACCACGAAAAATGGGGATTTGGAGGAAGATTCAGAGACCCTGAAGTTATACGAGAATTCGGCCCATGGAAGGAGATCTGCCCAGTCATCCTGGCGGGAGGAAACAAAATGTCGCAAATAATCACCCAGGATCTGGTTAATTCTTTCTACTTGTCCATTGGACTGGGGATGATATGCAGAGGAAAAATTTAATTTAATCTTGAGTTGTTTACAGAGAGCCCTCCAGAATTTAGACACGAATTGGACCCCTCTATCCGAGACAATCTGCGTAGGCAACCCGTGAAGACGAAAAATGTGTACAAAAAATTGTTTAGCCAACTGAGGCGCAGAAGGAAGACCAGGAAGAGGGATGAAATGTGCCATTTTGGAGAATCGATCAACGACCACCCAAATAACGGTGTTGCCACGGGAAGGGGGTAAATCAGTAATAAAATCCATACCAATCAGAGACCAAGGCTGTTCGGGGACAGGCAGAGGATGAAGAAAACCAGCGGGCTTCTGGCGAGGAGTCTTATCCCGGGCACAGATAGTGCAGGCTCGCACAAAGTCCCCAACATCCGTCTCCAGAGTCGGCCACCAATAGAAGCGGGAGATGAGTTGCACAGATTTCTTGATGCCCGCATGACCTGCGAGATGGGAGGAGTGACCCCATTTGAGGATTCCGAGGCGTTGGCGTGGAGAAACAAAGGTCTTTCCTGGAGGAGTCTGCCTGATGGAGGCAGGAGAAGTGGAGATCAGGCAGTCAGGTGGAATGATGTGTTGCGGAGGGAGATCAACTTCTGAGGCATCCGAGGAACGAGAGAGAGCATCGGCCCTAATGTTCTTATCGGCAGGACGAAAGTGAATCTCAAAATTAAATCGGGCAAAGAACAGAGACCACCGGGCCTGGCGAGGATTCAGCCGTTGGGCAGACTGGAGGTAGGAGAGGTTCTTGTGGTCGGTGTAGATAATAAAAGGAAATCTTGATCCCTCCAGCAGATGCCTCCATTCCTCAAGTGCTAATTTAATGGCTAGAAGCTCTCGATCCCCGATGGAGTAGTTCCTCTCCGCTGGAGAGAAGGTCCTAGAGAAAAAACCACAAGTGACAGCATGCCCGGAAGAATTTTTTTGTAGAAGAACAGCTCCAGCTCCCACTGAGGAGGCATCAACCTCCAATAGGAAGGGTTTGGAAGGGTCAGGTCTGGAGAGCACGGGAGCCGAAGAAAAGGCAGACTTGAGTCGTTTAAAGGAGTCTTCTGCTTGAGGAGGCCAGGACTTGGGATCAGCATTTTTTTTGGTTAAAGCCACGATAGGAGCCACAATGGTAGAAAAATGTGGAATAAATTGCCTGTAATAATTGGCGAACCCCAAAAAGCGTTGGATAGCACGGAGTCCGGAGGGGCGTGGCCAATCTAAGACGGCAGAGAGTTTGTCTGGATCCATCTGTAGTCCCTGGCCAGAGACCAAATATCCTAGAAAAGGAAGAGATTGGCATTCAAACAGACATTTCTCAATTTTGGCATAGAGTTGGTTGTCACGAAGTCTCTGAAGAACCATACGGACATGCTGGCGGTGTTCTTCTAGATTGGCAGAAAAAATTAGGATATCGTCCAGATATACAACAACACAGGAGTATAACAGATCACGAAAAATTTCATTGACAAAGTCTTGGAAGACGGCAGGGGCATTGCACAGTCCAAAGGGCATGACCAGATACTCAAAGTGTCCATCTCTGGTGTTAAATGCCGTTTTCCACTCGTCCCCCTCTCTGATGCGGATGAGGTTATAGGCGCCTCTTAAGTCCAATTTAGTGAAGATGTGGGCACCTTGGAGGCGATCAAAGAGTTCAGAGATGAGGGGTAAGGGGTAGCGGTTCTTAACCGTGATTTTATTAAGACCGCGGTAGTCAATGCAAGGACGTAGGGAGCCATCTTTTTTGGACACAAAGAAAAATCCGGCTCCGGCAGGAGAGGAGGATTTACGGATAAAGCCCTTCTTTAGATTCTCCTGGACGTATTCGGACATGGCAAGAGTCTCTGGGGCAGAGAGAGGATAAATTCTGCCCCGGGGTGGAGTAGTGCCCGGGAGGAGGTCGATAGGGCAATCATAAGGCCTGTGAGGAGGTAGTGTCTCAGCTTGTTTTTTGCAGAAAACATCCGCGAAGTCCATATAGGCCTTAGGGAGACCGGTTACTGGAGGAACCACAGAGTTACGGCAAGGGTTACTGGGAACCGGTTTTAGACAGTTCTTGGAACAAGAGGACCCCCAACTCTTGATCTCCCCAGTGGACCAATCCAGGGTAGGGGAATGAAGTTGAAGCCAGGGAAGTCCAAGGAGAATTTCCGAGGTGCAATTGGGGAGGACCAAAAGTTCAATCCTCTCATGATGAGATCCGATGCTCATAAGAAGGGGCTCCGTGCGGAAACCTATGGTACAGTCCAATCTTTCATTATTTACACAATTGATGTAGAGGGGTCTGGCGAGACTGGTCACCGGGATGTTGAACCTGTTGACGAGAGAGGCCAAAATAAAATTTCCTGCAGATCCAGAGTCCAAGAAGGCCACAGCAGGGAAGGAGAAGGCAGAGGCAGACATCCGCACAGGCACAGTAAGACGTGGAGAAGCAGAGTAGACATCAAGGACTGTCTCACCTTTGTGCGGAGTCAGCGTACGTCTTTCCAGGCGGGGAGGACGGATAGGACAATCCCTCAGGAAGTGTTCGGTACTAGCACAGTACAGGCAGAGGTTCTCCATACGGCGTCGTGTCCTCTCTTGAGGTGTCAGGCGAGACCGGTCGACCTGCATAGCCTCCACGGCGGGAGGCACAGGAACAGATTGCAGGGGACCAGAGGAGAGAGGAGCCGAGGAGACGAAACGCCTCGTGCGAACAGAGTCCATATCTTGGCGGAGTTCCTGGCGCCTTTCAGAAAAACGCATGTCAATGCGAGTGGCTAGGTGAATGAGTTCATGTAGATTAGCAGGGATTTCTCGTGCGGCCAGAACATCTTTAATGTTGCTGGATAGGCCTTTTTTGAAGGTCGCGCAGAGGACCTCATTATTCCAGGACAATTCTGAAGCAAGTGTACGGAATTGTACGGCATACTCGCCAACGGAAGAATTACCCTGGACCAGGTTCAACAGGGCAGTCTCAGCAGAAGAGGCTCGGGCAGGTTCCTCAAAGACACTTCGGATTTCCGAGAATAAGGAGTGTACAGAGGCAGTGACGGGGTCATTGCGGTCCCAGAGCGGTGTGGCCCATGTCAGGGCTTTTCCGGACAGAAGACTGACTACGAAAGCCACCTTAGACCTTTCAGTGGGAAACAGGTCCGACATCATCTCCAGATGCAGGGAACATTGGGAAAGAAAGCCACGGCAAAACTTAGAGTCCCCATCAAATTTATCCGGCAAGGATAAGCGTATCCCAGGAGCGGCCACTCGCTGCGGAGGAGGTGCAGGAGCTGGCGGAGGAGATGACTGCTGAAGCTGTGGTAGTAACTGTTGTAGCATAACGGTCAGTTGAGACAGCTGTTGGCCTTGTTGCGCTATCTGTTGTGACTGCTGGGCGACCACCGTGGTGAGGTCAGCGACAACTGGCAGAGGAACTTCAGCGGGATCCATGGCCGGATCTACTGTCACGATGCCGGCTGGCAGGTAGTGGATCCTCTGTGCCAGAGAGGGATTGGCGTGGACCGTGCTAGTGGACCGGTTCTAAGCCACTACTGGTTTTCACCAGAGCCCGCCGCAAAGCGGGATGGTCTTGCTGCGGCGGTAGTGACCAGGTCGTATCCACTAGCAACGGCTCACCTCTCTGGCTGCTGAAGATAGGCGCGGTACAAGGGAGTAGGCAGAAGCAAGGTCGGACGTAGCAGAAGGTCGGGGCAGGCAGCAAGGATCGTAGTCAGGGGCAACGGCAGAAGGTCTGGAAACACAGGCAAGGAACACACAAGGAACGCTTTCACTGGCACTAAGGCAACAAGATCCGGCAAGGGAGTGCAAGGGAAGTGAGGTAATATAGGGAAGTGCACAGGTGATACCCTAATTGGAACCACTGCGCCAATCAGCGGCGCAGTGGCCCTTTAAATCGCAGAGACCCGGCGCGCGCGCGCCCTAGGGAGCGGGGCCGCGCGCGCCGGGACAGAACAGACGGGGAGCGAGTCAGGTAGGGGAGCCGGGGTGCGCATCGCGAGCGGGCGCTACCCGCATCGCGAATCGCATCCCGGCTGGCAGCGGGATCGCAGCGCCCCGGGTCAGAGGACGTGACCGGAGCGCTGCAGCGGAGAGAGTGAAGCGAGCGCTCCGGGGAGGAGCGGGGACCCGGAGCGCTCGGCGTAACAATAAACTTTCACTTACCTGCCTACGATCCTCCGTTGTTCCGATATCGCCGTCCCGGTCTCTTCCACTTCCTGCGGGTCGGTGACTTCACTCTGCGCTCAGCCTATCAGCGGCCGCAGCAATGTCCCGTCGCGGCCGCTGATAGGCTGAGCACAGAGTGAAGTCACCGACCCGCAGGAAGAGGAAGCTGACAGGGACCGGAGCACGGGCGGCGATATTGGAACAACGGGGGATCGTAGGCAGGTAAGCGAAAGTTTATTATGTATAGTTTTACAGCTCGGGCACAGCGTGGGTTAAAAGTTTTAGCTTAGAGAACTCCTTTAATGCAGGTACTACTGCATGACAAGGTAGACTCTTTTTTAGGCAAGGCCCTACACTAACACTAACTACACTACCTTTTCTAATCTGCCCTATCAATCTTACCCTAGCACACATAACCAAAAAAACACTATAAAAGCACAAGGTTTACTAGTTTACACAGGACCCTACACTGACACTTACTGCACTACCTTTTCTCATCTGTCCTAGCAATCTTTCCCTAGCACATTTAACCAAAAAAAACACTTTAAAAGCACAAGGTTTACTCTTTCACCCTTTTTCATATCTCCCCTAACACATCATCTAAGGAAAAAATCCTAAAATACACAAGTATTATAGAGCAAAAATCGCATCAGCTCACCCTCTTGACCAGCGCACAGACCCGGTGTGGACCTCGCCCCAATAATGGAAAGAAAGAAATTGTCCAGCGCTAGACCCAGGAATGGATATGTTTATTCAGCCAGGGTAGACCTACAGGTACACTGAGATATGTGACGCGTTTCGGCTTGTGTCACCGACACAAGCCGAAAAACGCGTCACATATCTCTGTGTACCTGTAACTCTACCCTGGCTGAATAAGCATATCCGTTCCTGAGTCTAGAGCTGGACAATTTCTTTCTTAAAATACACAAGGTACTCTTTTGAGAAGAACCCTACACTGACTACACCTTTTTTCCATGTCTCCCCTAGCTATTGTCACGATGCCGGCTGGCAGGAGGTGGATCCTCTGTGCCAGAGAGGGATTGGCGTGGACCGTGCTAGTGGACCGGTTCTAAGTCACTACTGGTGTTCACCAGAGCCCGCCGCAAAGCGGGATGGTCTTGCTGCGGCGGTAGTGACCAGGTCGTATCCACTAGCAACGGCTCAACCTCTCTGACTGCTGAAGATAGGCGCGGTACAAGGGAGTAGACAAAGCAAGGTCGGACGTAGCAGAAGGTCGGGGCAGGCAGCAAGAATCGTAGTCAATAAGGAATAGCAGGAGGTCAAATACACAGTATGGACAAACACAGTAACGCTTTCACTAGGCTCTAAGGCAACAAGATCCGGCAGGGGAGTGCAGGGACAGGGAACAGATATAGTCTGGGAGCAGGTGGAAGCCAATTAAGCTAATTGGGCCAGGCACCAATCATTGGTGCACTGGCCCTTTAAGTCTCAGGGAGCTGGCGCGCGCGCGCCCTAGAGAGCGGAGCCGCGCGCGCCAGCACATGACAGCAGGGGACCGGGACGGGTAAGTGACCTGGGATGCGATTCGCGAGCGGGCGCGTCCCGCTGTGTGAATCGCATCCCCGACGGCCATGACAGTGCAGCGCTCCCGGTCAGCGGGACCGACCGGGGCGCTGCGGAGAGAGAGACGCCGTAAGCGCTCCGGGGAGGAGCGGGGACCCGGAGCGCTAGGCGTAACAGTACCCCCCCCCTTAGGTCTCCCCTTCTCTTTGTCCGGTAACTGCCTCCCCTGGGATGAGGACACCTGGAAAGAATGGAGGGTTTCCTCAACGGCAGGCAGTACAGCAGGAGTGGGAATGGGGAGGGAGGGCAGAGGGCGAGGCCTGGCACGGGGCAGTGTGACACCAGGACGGGGGCCATGGGGAGGCACCGAGGCTTGCCTGACTGGACTGGGAGGGGGGGAGAGGCACTTCTTATGGCAGGCAGAGTCCATAAAGACCTTAGGGAGACCGGTTACAGGGGGAACCACAGGGTCACGGCAGGGAGTACTGGGAACCGGTTTAAGGCAGTCCTTGAAACAAGAGGAACCCCAGCTCTTGATCTCCCCTGTGGACCAATCCAGGGTTGGGGAATGGTGTTGAAGCCAGGGTAGTCCAAGGAGAATTTCGGAAGTGCAATTGGAGAGGACCAAAAACTCAATTTTTTCGTGATGAGGTCCGATGCACATTAGGAGGGGCTCCGTGCGGTAATGCACGGTGCAATCCAACCTGACTCCGTTGACCGCGGAAATGTAGAGTGGCTTGACGAGACGGGTCACCGGGATGCGGAATTTATTCACCAAGGAATCCAGAATGAAATTCCCAGAGGCACCGGAGTCCAAGCAGGCCACGGCTGAGAGGGAGGAGTTGGCTGAAGGAGAGATCCGTACGGGCACCGTGAGACGTGGAGAAGCCGACTTAGCATCAAGAGACGCCACACCCACGAGAGCTGGGTGCGAGCGTGCGTTTCCCAGACGTGGAGGACGGATAGGGCAGTTCACCAAGAAATGTTCGGTACTGGCACAGTACAGACAAAGATTTTCTTCCCTACGGCGATTCCTCTCTTCCTGGGTCAGGCGAGACCGATCCACTTGCATGGCCTCCTCGGTGGGAGGCCTAAGCGTAGATTGCAACGGAGACTGTGGGAGAGGTGCCCAGAGATCTAAGTCTCTTTCCTGGCGGAGCTCTTGATGTCTCTCAGAAAAACGCATGTCAATGCGAGTGGCTAGATAAATGAGTTCATGCAGGTTAGCAGGAATTTCTCGTGTGGCCAGAACATCTTTAATGTTGCTGGATAGGCCTTTTTTAAAGGTCGCGCAGAGGGCCTCATTATTCCAGGATAGTTCAGAAGCAAGAGTACGGAATTGTATGGCGTACTCGCCAACGGAAGAATTACCCTGGACCAGGTTCAGCAAGGCAGTCTCAGCAGAAGAGGCTCGGGCAGGTTCCTCAAAGACACTTCGAATTTCCGAGAAGAAGGAGTGTACAGAGGCAGTGACGGGGTCATTGCGGTCCCAGAGCGGTGTGGCCCAAGACAGAGCTTTCCCAGACAGAAGGCTGACTACGAAAGCCACCTAGACCTTTCAGAAGGAAACTGGTCCGACATCATCTCCAAGTGCAGGGAACATTGAGAAAGAAAGCCACGGCAAAACTTAGAGTCCCCATCAAATTTGTCCGGCAGGGACAAGCGGAGGCTAGGAGTGGCCACTCGCTGCGGAAGAGGTGCAGGAGCTGGCGGAGGAGATGGTTGTTGCTGCTGTAGCTGTGACTGAAGCTGCTGTAGCTGCGACTGGAGTTGCTGTGTCATGGTGGTCAAGTACGACAGCTGGTGATCTTGTTGGGCGATCTGTCGGGCTTGCTGGGCGACCAGTGTAGTGAGGTCGGCGACAACTGGCAGAGGAACTTCAGCGGGATCCATGGCCGGATCTACTGTCACGATGCCGGCTGGCAGGAGGTGGATCCTCTGTGCCAGAGAGGGATTGGCGTGGACCGTGCTAGTGGACCGGTTCTAAGTCACTACTGGTGTTCACCAGAGCCCGCCGCAAAGCGGGATGGTCTTGCTGCGGCGGTAGTGACCAGGTCGTATCCACTAGCAATGGCTCAACCTCTCTGACTGCTGAAGATAGGCGCGGTACAAGGGAGTAGACAAAGCAAGGTCGGACGTAGCAGAAGGTCGGGGCAGGCAGCAAGAATCGTAGTCAATAAGGAATAGCAGGAGGTCAAATACACAGTATGGACAAACACAGTAACGCTTTCACTAGGCTCTAAGGCAACAAGATCCGGCAGGGGAGTGCAGGGACAGGGAACAGATATAGTCTGGGAGCAGGTGGAAGCCAATTAAGCTAATTGGGCCAGGCACCAATCATTGGTGCACTGGCCCTTTAAGTCTCAGGGAGCTGGCGCGCGCGCGCCCTAGAGAGCGGAGCCGCGCGCGCCAGCACATGACAGCAGGGGACCGGGACGGGTAAGTGACCTGGCATGCGATTCGCGAGCGGGCGCGTCCCGCTGTGCGAATCGCATCCCCGACGGCCATGACAGTGCAGCGCTCCCGGTCAGCGGGACCGACCGGGGCGCTGCGGAGAGAGAGACGCCGTAAGCGCTCCGGGGAGGAGCGGGGACCCGGAGCGCTAGGCGTAACAGCTATTTTCCACCTACAGACCCATAGAAGGGATTGTTTTTTTTTTTGCGCCGCCAATTGTAATTTGTAATGACATCAATAATTTCACCACAAAATCTACAGCACAAAATTATTTCTGGGGCGAAAAAAAAAAAATACATTTTGTAACTTTTGGGGGCTTCCATTTCTACGTACTTTTTTGGTTAACATGACACATATTCCTTATTCTGTAGGCCCATACGATTAAAATGATACTCAACTTAAATTGGTTTTGTTTTATTTAGCTACTTAAAGGGGTACTCCGCTGTTAGACATTTTATCCCCTATCACAAGGATAGGGGATAAGACGCCTGATCGCGGGGGGGCCGCCACTGGGGACCCCCCGCAATCCCCCCTACAGCAGCCTGGAGCTAAGTTTTCTTCAAGGCTGATGATGGGCGGTGTAGGGGATGGGGCATTGTGACATTACGGCTCTGCCCCCTCGTGATGTCACATCCGCCCCTTCAATACAAGTCTATGGAAGGGGCGTCATGCCCCCTCCCATAGATTTGCATTGAGAGGGTGGGGCAAGACATCATGAGGGGGCATCCCCTGCACTGCCCGTCATTAGCCTTGGAGAAAACTTAGCTCCGGGCTGCTGAGGTACCAGGCTGCTGTAGGGGGGATCACGGGGATCCCCAGCCAAGGGCCCCCCCGCGATCAGACATTTTATCCCCTATCCTTTGGATAGGGGATAAGATGTCTAGGGGCAGAGTACCCCTTTAAAAAATCTGAGGGAGATTTATCAAAAATCGGTGTAGAGGAAGAGTGGTGCAGCTGTCTATAGCAACCATTCATGTTGCATTTATAAAAGGCCTCTGAAAAATTTCCAGAAAGTTAAACAGATTTGTAAATTACTTACAAAAATCGTAATCCTTTCAGTACTTATGAGCTGCTGAAGTTCAGTGCTCTCTGATGACACCTGTCTCGGGAACTGTCCAGAGTAGAAGCAAATCCCCATAGCAAACCTCTTCTACTCTGTGCAGTTCCCGAGACAAGCAGAGATGTCAGCAGAGAGCGCTGTTGCCAGACAGCAAAGAACAACTCAACTTCAGCAGCTAACTATTATTGGAAGGATTAAGATTTTTTAATAGAAGTAATTTACAAATCTGTTTAACTTTTTGAAGCCAGTTGATATATATAAAAAAATGTTTTCTTTTCCTTTTTTTTCCATAATTCTTTTTTTATTTTATCACAAAAACAAATACAGACAATAAAGGAGACGGGAGATTAATTCAAACTCTCATTCATATCATCTGTTTCACAACTACAAGTTCCCTGTTTTTTGAGACCAGGGGTTAATGGGTGTACCTACTTCTTTTTAGATATTTCTATCTTTACAGCATAGCTTATTTTCCATCATGGGGTTGCTAATGTAACACATCTAAATAGTTTCCATAATCTCCAATTCTGTTCATGTGTTTTATGATGTAAAATATTTTGAGCTAATAAGCCCCCCATCTTATAATTCCTATGTACAATATTATCTAGCTCATAGACGTTTGGAATACTTTTATGTTTTCCATTTCCTGGCTATTTGGGTACGTGCCACAGATAAAATATGTATTATTATTGTTAATTCTGGAGTCAACAAAGTATTTTGGGTAAACATGACACTTTGGGGGAGATTTATCAAAACCTGTCCAGAGGAAAAGTTGCCCAGTTGCCCATAGCAACCAATCAGATCGCTTCTTTCATTTTGCAGAGGCCTTGTTAAAAATGAAAGAAGGAAGCTGATTGGTTGCTATGGGCAACTGGGCAACATTTCCTCTGAGCAGGTTTTGATAAATCTCCCCCTTTATCTTTATTCTGGAGGTCCATATGGTTACAAGGATACCCAATTTATATAGGACTTATTTTATTTTACTACTTTAAAACATTATAACTACATGCAATTGTGGTAGCCCTTGGGGGGTGTATGGTAGGGATGGTATAATGTTGGTATATGAGGGGTTAATATTAACCCAGTCACTCGTGACGCCAGGGTGAGGGCTGGTATGCTGAATCTATGTTCCGGCCTATAGCCGCCCTTCCCAGAAGTGATATGTGCAATGAAATGACTGAAGGTCCACAAGCAGATTTAACTTGAACTTGAATAACTTTACTGCAGTGCTTGCAATATCCAATACGTAATAACAGTCTCTTAATACAGTTCTTTGGTTGCTTAGCGACTTATAGAAGTTGCGGACCTTGCATTAAACTTATAGTCTCTGAATTTAGGGAGTGATGTGCAGATCCGTCCGGATTTAGGGGAAATATTGGGTCCGGTGATACTGCAGAGTGCTTAGGGGATGACACACTCTATAATTTAGATCATTCAGCCGTTGCAGCAAGGCTCAGGCCTAACTCACTGCTATACAGGTCTTGCTTGCTTGCTATCCCAGGAACAAGAGAGAGATAAGATGGCCGCCGCTCCCTTATATGGGCAGGGGGCGTGGCAAATCTGATTGGTCCGAATGTCTGCCATTCACTTTACATGGTGTGATGGGATTAATAATAATAATAATAATAATAATAATTTATATAGCGCCTACAGATTCCGAGGCGCTTACAATTATGGGGTACAAACAAAGACACGTATCAGATATAATATTACACAATAACTATTCAAACAAGAGTTGTGGGGATATATTGGGGATATGTTGGGGATATGTTGAGGATATGTTGGGGATATGTTGAGGATATGTTGAGGATATGTTGGGGATATGTTGGGGATATGTTGAGGATATGTTGAGGATATGTTGGGGATATGTTGGGGATATGTTGAGGATATGTTGGGGATATGTTGGGGATATGTTGGGGATATGTTGAGGATATGTTGAGGATATGTTGAGGATATGTTGGGGATATGTTGGGGATATGTTGAGAATATGTTGAGGATATGTTGAGGATATGTTGAGGATATGTTGGGGATATGTTGAGGATATGTTGGGGATATGTTGGGGATATGTTGGGGATATGTTGAGGATATGTTGGGGATATGTTGGGGATATATTGAGGATATGTTGGGGATTTGTTGGGGATATGTTGGGGATATGTTGAGGATATGTTGAGGATATGTTGAGGATATGTTGGGGATATGTTGAGGATATGTTGGGGATATGTTGGGGATATGTTGAGGATATGTTGGGGATATGTTGGGGATATGTTGGGGATATGTTGGGGATATGTTGAGGATATGTTGAGGATATGTTGAGGCCAATTAAAGAATGTTGTAGGCCTGTCTGAAGAGATGTGTTTTCAGGCCACGTTTGAAACTATGGATGTTGTTGTTGAGTCTGAGGAATTGAGGGATAGCATTCCAGAGAATCGGTGCAGCACGAGTGAAGTCTTGAAGACGGGAGTGAGAAGTTCGGATTATACAAAATGTTAGTGTGAGATCATTAGCAGATCCAAGAGAACGTGTAGGATGGTAGACAGAGATGAGAGAGGAGATGTAGGGAGGTGCAGCATTGTGGAGAGCTTTGTGTGTGAGACTGAGGATTTTGTACTGTATTCTGGACTGAATTGGTAACCAGTGTAGTGACTGGCACAGGGAGGAGGCGTCGGTGTAGCGGCTGGAGAGGAGATGAGTCTGGCTGCGGCATTAAGGATGGACTGGAGAGGAGAGAGTTTGGAGAAAGGAAGGCCTATTGGTAAAGAGTTACAGTAGTCGAGGCGGGAGTGAATCAAAGCAATAATGAGAGTTTTAGCAGTTTCACTAGTGAGAAACAGCCGGATTCTGGAAATGTTTTTGAGATGCAGGTGACAAGAACGTGAAAGGGACTGAATATGGGGAGTGAAAGACAGATTAGAGTCAAGTATAACTCCAAGACAGTGAGCCTGCTGCCCGGGAGTTATGGTAGTACCACATACCGAGATGGAAATGTCAGGGTTAGGTACAGTATCAGTTGATGGAGAAAAAACAAGAAGTTCTGTTTTCGAAAGATTTAGTTTCAGATATAAAGAGGACATGATGTCTGAGACAGCAGAGAGACAGTCACTGGTATTCTGTAGAAGTGCAGGGGTGATGTTGGAGGAAGAGGTATAGAGTTGGGTGTCATCAGCATAGAGGTGGTACTGGAAACCAAATCTACTGATTGTTTTTCCAATGGGGGATGTATAGAGTGAAAAGAGTAGAAGACCCAGGACCGATCCCTGGGGAACCCCAACAGCAAGGGGAAGAGGAGAAGAAGTAGAGCCAGAAAACGAGACGCTAAAGAAGCAGCCAGAGAGATAGGAGGAAAATCAGGCGAGAGCAGATGGAGCGGAGACTACTGAGGAGGAGTTGGTGATCCACAGTGTCAAAAGCCGCAGACAGGTCCAAGAGAATCAGTAAAGGGAAATTGCCATTTGATTTGGCCGTCAGAAGATCGTCAGTGACTTTGTTTAGGGCCGTTTCTGTGGAGTGAAGGGAGCGGAAACCAGACTGTAAGGGGTCAAGGAAAGAGTTCTCGGAGAGATAGCGGATAAGGCGGGAGTAGACCAAGCGTTCCAGGAGTTTGGAGATAAAGGGGAGATTTGAGACGGGTCGATAGTTGGCTGCACAGGACGGGTCCAGAGATGGTTTTTTCAATAGTGGTTATGATAGAGTGTTTGAAGGAGGAGGGAAAGACCCCAGAAGAGAGGGAGAGGTTAAAGATTTTAGTTAGACGACAGCTGATAGCAGGAGAGAGAGACTGGATGAGGTGTGAAGGCATGGGGTCACTAGAGCAGGTAGTGGGGCGGGCGGAGGAGAGGAGCCTGGAAACCTCATCCTCCGTTACAGGCTCAAAAACTGAGAGTGATGAAGAGGAGACGTGGCTAGGAATTGGATCAGAACTTTTAAGGGACTGGGAGAGGATTTCATCACGAATGTCATCGATTTTAGTTTTGAAGTATTTGGCCAGGTCTTCAGCACAGAGATCAGTGATTGGGGTCTGTACTTTAGGCCGAAGGAGAGAGTTGAACGTGTCAAAAAGGCGTTTTGGGTTGTTAGACAGAGAGGAGATGAGGGAGGTAAAATATGTTTGTTTGGCGAGATGAAGAGCGGAGTAATAGGATTTAAGCAGGAATTTATAGTGCAGATAGTCTGAAGAAGTCTTAGTTTTCCTCCACAGACGTTCAGCACCTAGAGCATCGCCTGAGAAAGCGGGTTGTTAGCGTGTGCCAGGGTTGCTGCCGTCTGTGTCCGGAGGTTCGTGTTTTAGGGGGTGCCATTTGATCCAGGGTAGACTTTAGGGTGTCATGGTAATGTTTGGCTGCTAGATTAGGGCAGGAGAGAGAAGAGATTGGGGATAGTGAAGATTGTAGAATGTCTATAAATTGACTAGTGTTTATGGCACGGAGGTTTCTGTAAGTGTACAAGGTTGGAGTGTCCGGAAGAGGATAGGAGTTACTGATAGAGAAAGAGAGAAGGTTGTGGTCAGAGAGAAAGAGAGAAGGTTGTGGTCAGAGAGAAAGAGAGAAGGTTGTGGTCAGAGCTCAAAAGGAGAATTAGTGAATTTAGAGACAGAGCAAAGTCTAGAGAAGACCAAGTCCAGTGTTTTCCCATCCTTGTGTGTGGAGAGTCAGTAAGCTGTGAAAGGGCAAAGGAGGAGGTTAGAGACAGAAGCCGAGAGGCAGAAGAGGAGATTGGGGTATCAATGGGGATATTAAAATCACCCATGATGAGTGTAGGTGTTTCTGAGGAAAGAAAGTGAGGGAGCCAGGTGGCAAAATGATCCAGGAACATTTGGGGAGAACCAGGAGGACGATAGATGACCGCCACTCTGAGAGACAATGGGCGGAAGAGCCTGAGGGTGTGGACCTCAAAAGAGGGAAATGTGAGTAAGGGTAATGGAGGGATGACTTGAAAAGTGCATTGTGGGGCTAGAAGCACCCCAACTCCTCCACCATGCCTGGTGTCAGATCTAGGGGTATGGGAAAAGTGAAGGTCACCATAAGATAAAGCAGCGAGAGAAGCAGAAGGTTGTATCCATGTTTCTGTGAGAGCAGCAGATTAAGAGAATTAGTGAGAAATAAATCATGAATCTGGGTGAGCTTATTGCACACAGATCGAGAGTTTAGGAGAGCGCAGTTAAAGTTTGTAGTGGTTCCGCAAGAGGCAGGTAGTGTAGAGCAAATATTCGTGAAAGGTGGGCCAGGGTTAGGAGCAATGTCCCCAGCAGATAAAAGCAGAAGAAAGAAAAGGGAGAGCAGATGGCTGGGTGAAGAGATGGAGCGACTCCTGTGCTGTACCATGGAATGAGGTGACTTTGGGTGGTTTATGATGGTGAGCAGTGCATGCGAGCAATACATAGGTGAGGGAAGGAGGCATGGACAGATGTATATAGAGTCCTCTGGAGAAATTGGTGGGGGATATAAGAGAAAATGTATCGCAATGATGTAAGTAATACGTGTGTGCATGATTGACATTCGTTTTTGTTTTTTTTTTCTGAAAAAGAGGGACTTATTTTTGTAGTTATAATGTTGAGTTAGTTCCCTTTTGTTCCCTTCTGGTTGAATTCTAGTATAATTCTTGATATCAGACTTAAAAGCACTTTAGATGGCAGTATTAGATGTCAACAGACCTATTGGCTCAAATATATAGTACCAGGCTGAGCCAGCAAATTGCCAGAGGATTGCAATCAAGTGTGAAAAGGGGTGGGGGAGCAATAGCATTTGGAGAGTAAAGTTAAGAAAAAAATAAACAGTTTGGGATCACTCAGCGGAAAAGAGTTGTGATCAAACAAAATAGAAACACATACCAAATAACAGTACTAAGTATACATGACAATGCAATGATGGGGGTAGTTGTTCAAGAGATGAATGATGACATACCTGTATATGAAAGAATAGGCTGGTGAGAAAATGAAGGGAATGAATGAATTCTGGTATAATTCTTGATATCACACTTAAGAGCACTTTAGATGGCAGTATTAGATTAGGGATAAGGATTAGGCAGTATTAGATTAGGGATAAGGATTAGGCAGTATTAGATTAGGGATAAGGATTAGGCATAAGGGATAAGGGATAAGGATTAGGCAGTATTAGATTAGGGATAAGGATTAGGCAGTATTAGATTAGGGATAAGGATTAGGCAGTATTAGATTAGGGATAAGGATTAGTTAGTATTAGATTAGGGATAAGGATTAGGCAGTATTAGATTAGGGATAAGGATTAGGCAGTATTAGATTAGGGATAAGGATTAGGCAGTATTAGATTAGGGATAAGGATTAGTTAGTATTAGATTAGGGATAAGGATTAGGGAGTATTAGATTAGGGATAAGGATTAGTTAGTATTAGATTAGGGATAAGTATTAGTTAGTATTAGATTAGGGATAAGGATTAGGCAGTATTAGATTAGGGATAAGGATTAGTTAGTATTAGATTAGGGCTAAGGATTAGGCAGTATTAGATTAGGGATAAGGATTAGTTAGTATTAGATTAGGGATAAGGATTAGGCAGTATTAGATTAGGGATAAGGATTAGGCAGTATTAGATTAGGGATAAGGATTAGGCAGTATTAGATTAGGGATAAGGATTAGGCAGTATTAGATTAGGGATAAGGATTAGGCAGTATTAGATTAGGGATAATGATTAGGCAGTATTAGATTAGGGATAAGGATTAGGCAGTATTAGATTAGGGATTGCTTACATCACAGGATCTATATACATTATCAAACCAGAATGAGGCTAGAGATACCAAAGTGAGACCTGGAATGCATCCAGAATGAGGCTTGGAACGCATCACATGACCCGAAAGCCCCGCAACACCATGGAAACAAGTAATTAACCATTTATATACAGAAATATTACTATATACATTATTCTATGGACAAATTAGAAATATATATATACTACAATAGAGGCGACTAGGGGCGGACTGACTAACAGAGATTACTAAATCCTAGGGACTCTGGCTACGGGGACCCGTAGATAAATAAGTACCGTATGAAATGCGGTACTGGGACACCTCACAATGAAATTAGTATGCTGAAAATTGTCATCTTCTGACACCGATAACTTTTTTATTTTTCCGCATACGGGGCTGTATGAGGGCTCATTTTTCTCATAGTTTTTATTGATTCCATTTTTGTTTTTAATGGGACTTTTTGATTCCTTTTTAGAATTTTTTTATAGTTTATGAAGCAACCAAAAATCCAAAATTTTGCACTTTGGTATATTTTTTTTTTGTGTCCGTCATCAATCGCGTGGTTTAACTAACCTTATAATTTAATAGTTTGGACAGTTACACATGCAGATGTACCAAATATGTTTATGTTTATTTTTGATTAAGTTATTTAAAAAAATGTGAAAAGAGGGATGATTCAAACTTTTATTAAGAAGGAGTTAATTCACTCAGCTGATCCACTCAGCTGATCGGGACTCGCGATTTTGCCGCAAATATCCCATATACCCGGCATTAACCGTTGGTTCTGGCTGCTGATAGCAGTCGGGACCCACTGGGTGTGAAGAGCTAGTTAGCGAGCTTCAAACTGGGAGAGCGGGACCAGGGCACACAGGTACGCCCTTGATCCTTAACAGGTTATGCAATATAAGCTATATTTTAAAGCAACCATCCCTCCCACACAAAAGAAGCAATACCATATGGACAACTACTCAGATTGAGACGAATAAATAGCACAGAAGAGGCGTTTAATACTCAGGCCAATGAATTGATACAACGGTTAGAAGATAGGGGATATCCACCTCTAATGTTAAAAAACACACTAGAAAGAGTTAAAAAAATTGACAGGAGCACACTATTAAAAAATAGGAGACACAGAAAACACACTAAAATAAAAGATGAGGACATAAAGAAAGAGAGGTTTACATTTACATTCAAATATAGTCCCATGCATGAAGTAATTAAAAGATCTATACACACAAACTGGCATTTAATAGAAAGAGACCAGATTCTTGGTAAAATAAAAATAGAAAAACCCATGATAGCGTTTAAGCGAACAAAAAATTTAAAAGACGAATTAGTAAAAAGTAAAATAACTGAAAAAAGAACAACAGAAGAAAACTGGTTAAATAAATCAATAATCAGAGGAAATAAAAAATGTGGAAATTTCAACTGGTGCCACCATTTTATAACTGGCAACAGTATTAACATAGGTGGCATTACCAGAGAAATAACAGATTTCATGTGCTGCAGATCCAAAAATGTAATATATGCAATCATATGTGAATGTATGAGATTTTACATAGGCAGTACAATCAGACCCATGAATATCAGATTCAGAGAACACATGCACTCTATAGTGACAAAAAAAGGTTCACCGCGACTGATAGAACACGTGGTCTCTGAACATGCAGGAAATATCAAAAATATAAAATTCTTAGGCATAGAAAAAGTCAAAATAAAACCAGATCAAGATAATGTGAAAAAATTAAGAGAAATAGAAGCCCGTTGGATATTGAGGACGGGAGCGCAAGACATGAGGGGGTTAAATGATAGAATAGATATGGGAGTCTTTCTCTGAACATCGGTTTGGTTACAAATGGTTCTGTTTTTACTAGCCTGGTTTTAAACAGTTTTTTACCACAGCAGTAATGCTATTTTCACTTATACACAATTATGTTATGGTTTATAAGTAATTTTTCTATAAATCTAATATTGGTAAATCTATTTGTAAGATTGAAGCTCCGCTCACCTCGGCACGACGTCACAAGTAAAGAAGGAGATATATAGTCACGTGCACAGGTGAATGGAGACGATCTGTTGAAGTTCCTGAAAGGAAAGAAACAGCTGTCATCGGTTAACGCACTAGTGTTCGGCATCCCGGTGTGGCGTGGAGCCGCTTTACCTGCATGTCCCAGTAATAAACACGAAGATACTACAACGTGGTGAGTTGCCTGTACTTTCTTCTTGACTATTTGGATAAGCTATATTTTAGTTGGTCGGTGTTGTTTCATATTGTTTGGGTAGGCCTGTTAATAGTTGTCCCCATTATGGAGGCAACTATTAACAGAAGGGCCTACCAAAACTTTATGGGGAAGCTATTAGAAGAGGGGCGTTGTCACGATGCCGGCTGGCAGAAGGTGGATCCTCTGTGCCAGAGAGGGATTGGCGTGGACCGTGCTAGTGGACCGGTTCTAAGTCACTACTGGTGTTCACCAGAGCCCGCCGCAAAGCGGGATGGTCTTGCTGCGGCGGTAGTGACCAGGTCGTATCCACTAGCAACGGCTCAACCTCTCTGACTGCTGAAGATAGGCGCGGTACAAGGGAGTAGACAGAAGCAAGGTCGGACGTAGCAGAAGGTCGGGGCAGGCAGCAAGGATCGTAGTCAGGGGCAACGGCAGGAGGTCTGGAACACAGGCTAGGAACACACAAGGAAACGCTTTCACTGACACAATGGCAACAAGATCCGGCGAGGGAGTGCAGGGGAAGTGAGGTATATATATGGAGTGCACAGGTGAACACACTAATTAGAACCACTGCGCCAATCAGCGGCGCAGTGGCCCTTTAAATCGCAGAGACCCGGCGCGCGCGCGCCCTAGGGAGCGGGGCCGCGCGCGCCGGGACAGGACCGACGGAGAGCGAGTCAGGTACGGGAGCCGGGGTGCGCATCGCGAGCGGGCGCCAGCCGCATCGCGAATCGCATCCCGGCTGGAGGCGGTATCGCAGCGCACCCGGTCAGTGGATCTGACCGGGGCGCTGCAGCAGCGAGAGTGTAGCGAGCGGTCCGGGGAGGAGCGGGGACCCGGAGCGCTCGGCGTAACAGGCGTACTCTAACTTTATGGGAGCAGCTATTAGAAGAGGGGCCTACCCAAACTTTATGAGGGCCCCATATAGTTTGGTTAGGCCCCCATGTTTAAGTTGCCCCCATATAGTTGTTGTAGGTCCCTCTCAAAGGGGCCTAAAATTATATGGGGGCAAATATTAGCTAACAAAGGGCCTACAAAAACTATATGGGGCAAATTGCCACCATGTAGTTGTTGTAGGCGCCTCTCTGTTGCTAATTGTTGCCCCCATTTAGTTGTAGTCCTCAGTCCTTGCCCCCCACACTGCAGGCCACATCACACATTTCTTCCCCGGCTCCAGTCATATATTTATTTATTTTAACTTATTAACCTCTGTGCCCGTCGTCCTCCTCTCAGGGCAGAATCTTACTTTGCGCTGCTCCGCTCGGCAATGTCTGCTGCTCCACGCCGCTGGCCTCCTCTTCCGGACTCCGCCACAGCGCTACTGCGGTCACGTGACATCAGGGCCGGCGTCAGCATGAAGAGCGCAGTTGACGTACCTCCCGGCATCCACTGCTGCTGTTTTATAAAGACAGTGGCTGCCGGCCTCGGAAGTACGTGCTGTGCAGTAACAGCGCTGCCACATGTGATCTGCGACTGTGTATGTGATTTGTGTACAATGCGTCGGCTCCAGCAGTCAGTGAGTGACAGTGAGTCACTGACTGACATAAAAAAAAAGAAATTGTCGGAACTGGCCGGGCCTCCTGGGGGTCCGGGCCACTTGAAATAATATCAGTTGTACCCCCCTGATGGCGGCCCTGCCCTAATGCAGAGATCCGAGCGCAGGAGAAAGCCGCTCGCAGCTGGTGTTGCTAATGAAGAAATTTGTTATTTCGAATCGAGTCGAAGTCTGGATTCGGTCCGAATTGTATTTTTCATTAAATTTGGAATGAATTTAACTTCGTCTGATTCGATCTGCTCATCTCAAATTACAATGACAGAATAGAAACAGATTTCTTATTTTGTTGGTTTTTTATTATTTTTTGTTGTTGTTGTTTTGCTAAGTGGGTAGAAAAAAATATTTATTTCTTAATTATATATATATATATATATTGGCCTCCTGTTTTGCAGAAGTCTCCTGGCCCATAAAAATAGTTTTCTTTTGTTATTTTTCTACTAGTGCAGAAGGAGGATGTGGTTGTGGATTTTTACCAAAAGAGGAAGAAGTTGTCCTGGAAATTGACTTTCGATATGTGATAGAAAAGCCTTTCAGCCTGGTAGATGTTGATGTTCATGTGAACTCAGAGCTGGGATCACAGACATTTCACTATGTCCAAGCACTTCTCAGATCAATTTATTAGAGATGAGAGAATTTCTGAAAATTTTGATTCGGCCGAATTGGTCCGAATTTATTTGCCGCAAATCGCTATTAAAAACAGCTATTTCTGGCCTATAGAGAGGCTCAATAGGGGTGTAGAACACTTTGCCTTGCCCTAACACGCATAGGGAGTGTGCTGGGTTAGTGAAATAATACTGTTATTCAGTATGACATGCAGATTACAGACATTGCTATTAGAATTCCTGCCGCAGAGCATCTGGATGTGGCAGATTTTTTAAGTAATTTTTATTTAATTTTATTTGAATTTATAAAAATGTCTTGATTACCCATTCTGGTGAGCATCAAGCTGGTGGTCCGCCGCGAGGCGAGATACCACCTGTTCCAGCTCCTGCCTCTCAGCGCCCCCCTGACTGTGAAAGTGCAAATGTTTAATTTAATCAGTTATGGTTCACTGTTATTGCTCCAAGCTGTTTCATTGGATTCTTGTGATAACTCCACAAGTAATATGACATCAACGACCATTGCGCCTCAGTCTTGAATAGATTGCATTGACTTTTTTTTTTTGTATAATTGCATGGCGGCACAGTGACAGAGCCTAGAGGTGACAGAAGCATGAGGAGACCATAATCTGGCAAAATGACACAGCCTGGAATTAGCGGCCTCACAATTAAAAGATGAATTTTCAAATTTAAATTGAAGATTTATAGTAGCTAGTGCTACCATAAACATATTTAGGTAATGTTCCAGGCCCAGCAGCATCAGTAAACTATATAGTGGCTGAATGACACAGACTGAGGCTGGCAGCAGCATGAGGAGACAATAGGGCTTCATTTTTTATTACATTATTTAAAAAAAAGAAATGGGGAAAGGGGGGGGTGATTTAAACTTTTATTAGGGAAGGGGTTCATTCACATTTACTAACTTTTTTTTGCACTTTTAACTTTTTTTTAATTGGCAATACCATGTGACCTTGCGATTGTATACACTGTTCAATGTTAAGCTTTAACCCAGCATTGATCAGTGTTGTCAGTGCTCTGCTGCTCTAGCCTGCCATGGCTGACTGAGGACATCAGAGCACCGACGGCGAGGAGGCAGGTAAGGTGGCAGGTAAGGGCGATTTCACCACGATGGTCCCGATCAGTTCTGCTAAGCTGCCTGTTTTTTAAACACTTCAGACGCCGCAATCTACTTTGATCGTGACCTGCTAAACTACAACTCTCATCATTCTCAGGCAGCCTTTGGCTGTTGAGAATAATGGCGGGTGTAGTTTAAAAACAGCTGAAGGCTCCCTGTTTGGGAACACAAGGCTCTGTTCACAATATACATTTTTAATATGCGTTTTAAAAATAAAAGGCATGCTAAAAACACACAATGTGAACAGACCCCATACTTACCTGTCTTCTTCTTGTTCCCTGGGTCTTCCTCTGTAGCCCCGCCTATAATGATGTCATCACTAGAGACGGGGCTACAAAAGAAGACCAAGGCACCAAGAAGAAGTTCAATAAGCGATCTTCTCTTCATCCCCCAAAGAGTTAATTAGCGCACAGCCAAAATAATAAGTGACTTTCCTTACTGAGCAGGCACATAGCGCTCAGACCAGTCAATCAGACATGTCAGAAGTTGTTGATCGCAGTGGGTCTCAGCCCCTCAGGCTCCCCTGGCCCGTCATTAACGAACGCAGTGGGTCTCAGTCCTCAGACCCGCTGCCATCAAAAACTTTTGACATGTCTGATGGATTTGTCAAAAGTTGTTTTTGATTACAGTAAGGCCTCGTTTACATTGCCGTCGGACTGCGCTATTCTAAGTCTGCAATCCATCCAAAAAGACGGGAGTTTAGCGGAGAAAAAAATTGTGCAAGCTCTATTTTTTTCTCCGCTAAAATTCTGTAAAATTACCGGGACACCGACGGACCCCATGCAAGTGAATGGGAGCCATCGGGACACGGCAGTAGCCACTTGCATCCAACCCTTTTCAGGGTCTGATCGGCTAAAAAACAAAAAGAGTGAATTGGATCCTTAACAGGTCGGATGCAAACAGCAGTGTGAACCTAGACTAACCCCTAACTCCTTGCTGTCCAGCTGCGCTACAACTCAGACACTACATGATTGAGAGTTGTGCGAGCAGCGAACCCCCCGGATCAAAACCAGGTTCGGGGGCCTCGACTCGCTAAACTCATATTTATTTATCAGCAAAGTTTAACAAAGTAGAAAGAAAGTCGCACTCACCCCGTAGTTGCGGTATAGCAAATCTTGAAGTTTATTCACACCGGCAAGTGGAACAATAAAAGCGGTCACACACGTGGGGAGCGAGAGTAGCCGCTCTCAAGATGCGGGGCACACCACCAAGGCTACTAGTTTTGCGTCACAGGTCGACGCTTCTTCCGTCCAATAAGGTATACGCCTACCATCAGAGGTGGAGGTGTATTTGTATTCATGAACAAAGGAAAAGGGGCGTGGTGACCGCAACATTAAAAAAAGTGCAGTATAAACACCAAAACCAATTAAAAACATAGTAATACAAAACATAATACAAAATAACCACCTATTCTGGTAGCAGATTCACAAAAAAGCTGACAGATCTTGTCTGTCATTCATACCTGTCGGCCCTATAGCATTTAGCCGTATGATCCAGAACGCCTCCCTGCGTAGCAGGAAGGTGTGTTTATCTGTGCCGACAGATATGCTCTTGATTCTCTCCAATCCGGCAAACATGAGCCCCCGGCTCCCACCGCCATGACATTCAGTCATATAAGCGATGAAGTGAGGGGACCCCTTGCCTGTCCGGAGAGAATATAGATGCTCCCTTATACATGTGCATAATTGTTGTTTAGTTTTGCCTACATTGTATCTTCTACAAGGGCATATTAGACAGTACACAATGTAAGTTGACTTACAGGTGATCAATTGGTTGACGAAAATGTTAACACCCCCAACTATAAAATTTCTTTTAGACAAGTAAAATTGGCAAAATTTGCAATTCTCGCATGGGAAATTTCCCTTAGGTGTGACTTTTTTCAACCAGTGATCATCTCCATCCTGACACTTTTTTTTATGTTTTTTTAATTACGTCTCCAATTGTGGTGGATTTTCGGCTTTACTTTGCTTCCTCACTCAATTCTTCATCATTTTCAAAGTAATACCAGTTGTCAATAATGTTCTTTTTTATTATATGGTTGATGGGTGAGTTAGCAAAAGAAAATACAATGCGTTTGTTATTTTTCTGGTGTTTTTTCTTTTTCTTTGGGATTATTAGGTCTTCTCTATCTCTCATTTCTGTTTTTTTTTTATAGTCCTGCTCTATTATAACTGGTGGATAACCCCGTTCTCTTAATCTTCCTTTTAACTCTTCTGCCTGTGTTATAAATGTATCGTTATTACTGTTAACCCTTTTTAACATTAAAAACTGGCTATATGGCATGTTATCTCTAACGTAACTGGGGTGGGAGCTACTATAATGAAGTAATGTATTTTTAGAAATAGCTTTCCTGAAGCCTGTAGTTTGAAGCTCACCTTCACTAATGTTCAGCTTAACATCCAAAAACTCAAAGGAGCGACCTCCATATACATAGGTAAAAAGCATATTAACGGTGTTCTTTTCATTCAGGTAGCAGACGAAGCTCTGGAATTCTTCTTCAGTACCGTTTCATACTATTAGAACATCGTCTACATACCTGAGAAAAAAGACAATTTTTATCCATGTATGGATTGCTGCCAGAAAATAGGAATTTTTTCTCCAACATAGTGAGAAACACTTTGCGTAAGTGCATGATACAGGCGAGCCCATTGCAGTGCCATCGGCTTGCCTGTACCACTGGTCTCCATGTTTGAAGTCATTATTCTCAAGAAGAAATCTTACGGATTCACAAATAAACCTCCTGAAGCCTGTTGACCTCTCAGCCTCGGTCAAAAAGGAATCCATAGCCTCTATACCCGCATCGTAAGGGATGCGAGTATAGAGGCATTCAATATCAAGGGATACTAAACTATAGGATTCCTGAAAGGTAAAACATTTTAAAGGCTCCCAATAATTCTCCAGTATCTTTAAGCAAAGTAGGGATATGTTTTAGTAAAGGGGCTATCAACCATTCCAGGTATGCAGATAGTGGCTGAGTGACGGAGCCTATGCTGGCCACTATGGGCCGTCCTGTGGGATTGTATAGGTCTTATGTACTTTAGGTAATATGTACCATCTAGCTGGCCTTGATGTAGCAGGTAGGAGCTTCTCGGCAGTTTTTTCAGAAATCATTTTATTTTCAGTATGGCGCCTTAGGAGGGAGCGGAGATTGTCAGTGGTCCTCCTAGTGGGATTTTACTTAAGGGGTATATGTACAGCTCTGTCACCTAATTGGCGATCTACTTCTATTTTATGGGCTTGTGCACCCCAGACCACCACCGCTCCTCCCTTGTCAGCCCTAGTTATTAGAAGATCTTTTCTTTTTCCTAACTACTCTAAAGCCCTTTTCTCTTTCAAGGTAATATTCTTTTCAGGTATAGGATAAATAAGGGCCTCTACATCTTTTTTTTACTGCTCTACAGAACAGGTCCGCATTTCCTCCAGGAACGATCGGTGGAGAGAATGTAGATTTATTCCCTCTCTGGAAGTAAGCTTGTTCATCAATTTCCTCCAAACTTGGGAATGTGGGAACTTCACCTTCCATTAAATCACATAGCATCTCTGCGTTACATTGATCCTGTTCTGTAAATTCGTTGGACACCATAAATCCCAGCCTAGAAACCGCACATGGTTTTTCCCCTTCTAATAGCATAGTACTCTCTGGCTTTTTGATACTGCCACTTTTTTGCAAAAAAATGTATTAAGACAGATTTTACGTAATGCCTTGTGTAGATCAATTTCAAAATGTGTAGAATTGAATTTATCGTGTAGTCCGAAATTGAGTCCTTTAGATTGGAACGACATACAGTCCTTATCTTGGACTACATCTGTCAAGTTCACTACATTGTCCACAGTTACTGTTGTTTCCAAGCCACTCCTTTTCTCTTCCAAGATTTTCCTTGTGTGTATTTTGCTTTTTTTCCTTCTCCCTCTTCCTCTCCTGATGCGCTTCCTAAAGGGACAGCGGTAGATGTATTGGGTTGCTCAGGGATACGGGATCATGCTGTATCTTCAGAGAGACTAGAGTCTGACTCTGTAGTCAAGAAGTCAGACACAGTTTTAGTTTCCCTGATTTGTTCTTCTGACTCTGCATGCGACCAGATTTTGTATTCCTCTTTTTATTTCTAGATCTATTTTCAGTGGCATAATTAGAGTTCTTCCAAGAAAAAGTACATCCGTTTTCAAAATCATGCTTATCTCTAATATACTTGTCCCTCTTTTGTTCTTTTATGTCAGCTTGCAAAATGGTTAATTTCTTATCCAGATTTTTCATGGAGGTGATATATTTCTCTTCAGACAGCCGCGTTTTTAGTGCATTTTTTGCTTTACATAATTCTTGTGCAATTTTTTCATATTCCATTTTATTCTTTTGATATACTAATAGTTGTAAAGTTTGAAAATGTTGCAAGTATGCTCCTTCCCAGGCTTGTACAATACCCATGTCATTCTGGAATTGTGAGGGGGGTTTATATACACGGAATCCCCGTGGCACCCGATTGCTCTTGATATAAGCTTCCAAAGATAGTATGGTCCAGTATGTTTGCATTTCTTTTTCATTCAAGGAGTGTACTCGGAATTCCAGGTTTTTAGTGCTCAGGATAGTAAGGTTATCATGTGAATGGCAAATTGTAAAGTATGACCCCGCATCTGCTCGACCCACGTGCATAGTGCAGTCTGACTCATGACCCGTATTTTGTGCAATGTCCATAGAGGCGTTGGCTCCTGAAGGGTTAAGTGTGCTCATGGTGTAGCAGAAAACAACAAGCAATCCAAATCCAGTTTTAACACAGAAGGAGAGTATACACCAAGCACTACTGAGTCCAATTAGCCAGATAGAGTTACGGGGGTGGTTCTAGCTGCCGTGACCAATATGCCTCAGCAAACCCGCTAGGTGGAGATGCAGACTCGTATGTAGAGACAACTCTTAACAGCAAAGTTTAATGAAGTAGAAAGAAAGTCGCACTCACCCCGTAGTTGCGGTATAGCAAATCTTGAAGTTTATTCATACCGGCAAGTGGAACAATAAATGCGGTCACACACGTGGGGAGCGAGAGCAGCCGCTCTCAAGATGCGGGGCACACCACCAAGGCTACTAGTTTCGCATCACAGGTCGACGCTTCTTCCGGCCAATAACGTATACGCCTACCATCAGAGGTGGAGGTGTATTTGTATCCATGAACAAAGGAAAGGGGCGTGGTGACCGCAACATTAAAAAAGTGCAGTATAAACACTAAAACCTATTAAAAACATAGTAATACAAAAGATAATACAAAATAACCACCTCCGTAGCGTCGACCTGTGACGCGAAACTAGTAGCCTTGGTGGTGTGCCCCGCATCTTGAGAGCGGCTGCTCTCGCTCCCCACGTGTGTGACCGCTTTTATTGTTCCACTTGTCGGTGTGAATAAAATTCAAGATTTGCTATAGCGCAACTACGGGGTGAGTGCGACTTTCTTTCTACTTCGTTAAACTTTGCTGTTAAGAGTTGTCTCTACATACGAGCCTGCACCTCCACCTAGCGGGATTGCTGAAACATATTAGTCACGGCAGCTAGAACCACCTCCGTAGCTCTATCTGGCTAATTGGACTCAGTAGTGCCTGGTGTATACTCTCCTTCTGTGTTAAAACTGGACTCATATTTATTTATATTTGTGCATTCTTGCTTACAAACAAAGTAAATATCCGGCTGATATATGGAGAGATGGATATTTTTAAATTCCCTTTAACTCATTATACAATTTTCTGCGTCTGAACTGTAGCGCCCTGTTTCCACCCTGTGCATTACTATACTATACACTACACACAGCTTAGCACATGCACTGTGACAGCAGATCTCTGGAAATTCTCTAGAATTTTCTTATCATGTCCAAAATGCCAATATAAAGCCTCACAGCCTTGTCTATCGCATAAAGGTATTTTATTTTAGAAAACAGTTTTCTATGCTGCCATATATATTGGATTCCTTTTATGTTTTGAAGGTATTATCCGGCATTTGTTTTTTTTTTCTTTTTCTAACCTATATGCCCGGGCCCATTACGTCAAACTGCCGCTCAACGTATCACTGTACCGGGCAGGACATCAATGTGAATGGATGGGTTGTGGCCGTGACATCCCAAGGGTGTGGTCATGACATCACGATCATGGCCCTTGGCTAGTAACGTTCAGAACAAATGTCAAGAACTCTGCAGCACGTGCATTGTGGGAAAATTGTTTGAAGGACTCATAAGGGACTACATACAGGAATACATAGGGCATAATAGTATTATATGTGATACCCAAGGTTCAGTACTGGGCCCGCTCTTTATTATTAATGATATAGAGGACGGGATTAACAGCTCTGTTTCTATCTTTGCAGATGACACCAAGCTTTGTAGTACGGTACAGTGTCTGGGTGTCACGATTCGGCTCACAGGTAGTGGATCCTCTGTGTCAACGAGGGATTGGCGTGGACCGTGCTAGTGGACCGGTTCTAAGAGGCTACTGGTGTTCACCAGAGCCCGCCGCAAAGCGGGATGGTCTTGCTGCGGCAGTAGCAACCAGGTCGTATCCACTAGCAACGGCTCAACCTCGCTGACTGCTGAGAAGGCGTGGGACAGAAGGACTAGGCAGAGGCAAGGTCAGACGTAGCAGAAGGTCGGGGCAGGCGGCAAGGTTCGTAGTCAAGATGGATAGCAGAAGTACAGGTAACACAGGCTTTGGACACACTAAACGCTTTCACTGGCACAAGGCAACAAGATCCGGCAAGGGAGTGCAGGGGCAGTGAGCAGATATAGTCTGGGAGCAGGTGGGAGCCAATTAAGCTAATTGGGCCAGGCACCAATCATTGGTGCACTGGCCCTTTAAGTCTCAGAGAGCTGGCGCGCGCGTGCCCTAGAGAGCGGAGCCGCGCGCGCCAGCACATGACAGCAGGGGACCGGGACGGGTAAGTGACCTGGGATGCGATTCGCGAGCGGGCGCGTCCCGCTGTGCGAATCGCATCCCCGACGGCCAAGACAGTGCAGCGCTCCCGGTCAGCGGGACTGACCGGAGCGCTGCAGGGAGAGAGACGCCGTGAGCGCTCCGGGGAGGAGCGGGGACCCGGAGCGCTAGGCGTAACAGTACCCCCCCCCCCCCCTTAGGTCTCCCCTTTTCTTTGTCCGGTAACTGCCTCCCCTGGGATGAGGACACCGGGAAAGAATGGAGGGTTTCCTCAACGGCAGGCAGTACAGCAGGAGTGGGAATGGGGAGGGAGGGCAGAGGGCGAAGCCTGGCACGGGGCAGTGTGTCACCAGGACGGGGGCCATGAGGAGGCACTGAGGCTTGCCTGACGGGACTGGGAGGGGGGGAGAGGCACTTCCTATGGCAGGCGGAGTCCCAGTTCTTGATCTCCCCGGTGGTCCAATCAAGGGTGGGAGAATGAAGCCGGAGCCATGGCAGACCGAGGAGGACCTCAGAGGTACAGTTGGGGAGGACGAAGAGCTCAATCCTTTCGTGATGGGGTCCAATACACATCAGGAGGGTTTCTGTGCGGTAACGCACGGTGCAATCCAATCTGACTCCGTTGACCGCGGAAATGTAGAGCGGCTTGACGAGACGGGTCACCGGGATGCGGAATTTATTCACAAACGACTCCAAAATAAAATTCCCAGAGGCACCAGAGTCCAAGCAGGCCATGGCTGAGAGGGAGGAGTTGGCTGAAGGAGAAATCCGCACGGGCACCGTGAGACGTGGAGAAGCAGACTTAGAACCAAGAGATGCCACACCCACGTGAGCTGGGTGCGTGCGTGCGTTTCCCAGACGTGGAGGACGGATAGGGCAATCCACCAAGAAATGCTCGGTACTGGCACAGTACAGACAGAGATTTTCTTCTCTACGGCGATTCCTCTCTTCCTGGGTCAGGCGAGACCGATCCACTTGCATGGCCTCCTCGGCGGGAGGCCCAGGCGTAGACTGCAAAGGACGCTGTGGGAGAGGTGCCCAGAGATCTAAGTCTTTTTCCTGGCGGAGCTCTTGGTGTCGCTCAGAAAAACGCATGTCAATGCGGGTAGCCAAATGGATGAGTTCTTGGAGGTTGGCAGGAATCTCTCGTGCGGCCAGCACATCCTTGATGCGACTGGATAGGCCTTTTTTAAAGGTCACGCAGAGAGCCTCGTTATTCCATGATAACTCGGAAGCAAGAGTACGAAATTGGATGGCGTACTCGCCCACTGAAGAATTACCCTGGACCAGGTTCAACAGGGCAGTCTCGGCAGAAGAAGCTCGGGCTGGCTCCTCGAAGACACTCCGGACTTCAGCGAAGAAGGACTGGACTGTGGCTGTGGCAGGATCATTGCGGTCCCAGAGCGGTGTGGCCCAAGACAAGGCCTTTCCTGAAAGAAGGCTTACTACGAACGCCACCTTAGACCGTTCTGTAGGAAACAAGTCCGACAACATCTCCATATGCAGGGAACACTGAGACAAAAATCCACGGCAGAGTTTAGAGTCCCCATCAAATTTGTCCGGCAGGGACAAGCGGAGGCTAGGAGCGGCCACTCGCTGCGGAGGAGGTGCAGGAGCTGGCGGAGGAGATGGTTGCTGCTGTAGCAGAGGCAGAAGTTGCTGTAACATGACGGTCAACTGCGACAGCTGCTGTCCTTGTTGGGCAATCTGCTGCGATTGCTGAGCGACCACCGTGGGAAGGTCAGCGAGACTTGGCAGCGGCACCTCAGAGGGATCCATGGCCGGATCTACTGTCACGATTCGGTCACAGGTAGTGGATCCTCTGTGTCAACGAGGGATTGGCATGGACCGTGCTAGTGGACCGGTTCTAAGAGGCTACTGGTGTTCACCAGAGCCCGCCGCAAAGCGGGATGGTCTTGCTGCGGCAGTAGCAACCAGGTCGTATCCACTAGCAACGGCTCAACCTCGCTGACTGCTGAGAAGGCGTGGGACAGAAGGACTAGGCAGAGGCAAGGTCAGACGTAGCAGAAGGTCGGGGCAGGCGGCAAGGTTCGTAGTCAAGATGGATAGCAGAAGTACAGGTAACACAGGCTTTGGACACACTAAACGCTTTCACTGGCACAAGGCAACAAGATCCGGCAAGGGAGTGCAGGGGCAGTGAGCAGATATAGTCTGGGAGCAGGTGGGAGCCAATAAAGCTAATTGGGCCAGGCACCAATCATTGGTGCACTGGCCCTTTAAGTCTCAGAGAGCTGGCGCGCGCGCCCTAGAGAGCGGAGCCGCGCGCACCAGCACATGACAGCAGGGGACCGGGACGGGTAAGTGACCTGGGATGCGATTCGCGAGCGGGCGCGTCCCGCTGTGCGAATCGCATCCCCGACGGCCAAGACAGTGCAGCGCTCCCGGTCAGCGGGACTGACCGGAGCGCTGCAGGGAGAGAGACGCCGTGAGCGCTCCGGGGAGGAGCGGGGACCCGGAGCGCTAGGCGTAACACTGGGTATCTACTGGGTAAATGAGGTTCAATATAGTTACTGTCACGATTCGGCTGGCAGGAGGTGGATCCTCTGTTAAAGAGAGGGATTGGCGTGAACCGTGTTGGTGGACCGGTTCTAAGTTGCTACTGGTATTCACCAGAGCCCGCCGCAAAGCGGGATGGTCTTGCAGCGGCGGTAGCAACCAGGTCGTATCCACCAGAACGGCTCAACCTCTCTGACTGCTGAAGATATGCGCGGTACAAGGGAGTAGACAAGAGCAAGGTCGGACGTAGCAGAAGGTCAGGGCAGGCAGCAAGGATCGTAGTCAGGGGCAACGGCAGGAGGTCTGGAACACAGGCTAGGAACACACAAGGAAACGCTTTCACTGGCACAATGGCAACAAGATCCGGTGAGGGAGTGCAGGGGAAGTGAGGTATAAGTAGGGAGTGCACAGGTGAACACACTGATTAAGCCTGCTGCCCCAATCAGTGGCGCAGTGGCCCTTTAAATTGCAGAGACCCGGCGCGCGCTCGCCCTAAGGACCGGGGCCGCGCGCGCCGGGACAAGACAGACGGGGAACGAGTCAGGTACGGGAGCCGGGATGCGCATCGCGAGCGGGCGCCTCCCGCATCGCGAATCGCATCCCGGCTGAGAGTGATATTGCAGCGCACCTGGTCAGCAGGTCTGACCGGGGCGCTGCGAATGAGAGGATGCTGCGAGTGCTCCGGGGAGGAGCGGGGACCCGGAGCGCTCAGCGTAACAGTACCCCCCCCCCCCCTGGGTCTCCCCCTCTTCTTGGAGCCTGAGAACCTGAGGATAAAACTTTTGTCTACGATGTTGTCCTCAGGTTCCCAGGATCTCTCTTCTGGGCCACAACCTTCCCAATCCACCCCAAATTTTTTTTTTCCACTGACAGTCTTGGAGGCCAGAATCTCCTTCACGGAGAAGACGTCAGAAGAACCAGAAACAGGAGTGGGAGAAACAAGTTTGGGAGAGAAGCGGTTAATGATGAGTGGTTTAAGGAGAGAGACATGGAAGGCATTGGGAATACGAAGAGAAGGAGAAAGAAGAAGTTTGTAAGAGACAGGGTTAATCTGGCACAAGACTTTGAAAGGGCCAAGATAGCGTGGTCCCAGTTTGTAACTGGGGACACGAAAGCAGACATATTTAGCGGAGAGCCATACCTTGTCTCCGGGAGCAAAAATGGGGGAAGTTATTCTTTTCTGATCGGCAAATCTTTTCATCCGGGATGAAGCCTGTAAAAGAGAATTTTGGGTCTCTTTCCATATGGTGGAAAGATCACGAGTCACTTCATCCACAGCGGGCAAACCAGAGGGCAAGGGAGTAGGGAGGGGGGGAAGAGGGTGACGGCCGTACACCACGAAAAATGGGGACTTAGCAGAAGATTCGGAGACTCTGAAGTTGTATGAGAATTCGGCCCATGGTAGAAGATCTGCCCAGTCATCCTGGCGGGAGGAAACAAAATGCCGTAAATAGTCACCCAGGACCTGATTAATTCTTTCTACTTGCCCATTGGATTGGGGATGATAAGAAGAAGAGAAGTTTAATTTGATCTTGAGCTGTTTACAGAGGGCCCTCCAGAATTTAGACACGAATTGGACGCCTCTATTCGAGACGATATGCGAGAACAAACCGTGAAGGCGAAAAATGTGTACAAAAAATTGCTTTGCCAACTGAGGCGCTGAAGGAAGACCAGGAAGAGGAATAAAATGTGCCATCTTGGAAAATCGATCAACGACCACCCAAACAACTGTGTTGCCACGGGATGAGGGCAAGTCCGTAATAAAGTCCATACCAATCTGTGACCAAGGCTGTTCAGGGACAGGCAGAGGATGAAGGAGACCAGCAGGCTTCTGGCGAGGAGTTTTATCCCGGGCACAGACAGTACAGGCCCGCACAAAATCAACAACATCAGTCTCCAGAGTCGGCCACCAATAAAAACGAGAGATGAGTTGCAAGGATTTTTTGATGCCCGCATGGCCTGCGAGGTGGGAGGAGTGTCCCCATTTGAGAATCCCGAGACGCTGGCGTGGAGAAACGAAGGTCTTCCCTGGAGGAGTTTGCCTGATGGAGGCTGGAGAAGTGGAGATCAGACAGTCAGGAGGAATGATGTGTTGCGGAGAGACCTCTACTTCAGAGGCATCAGAAGAACGAGAGAGGGCATCGGCCCTAATGTTCTTGTCAGCAGGGCGAAAATGGATTTCAAAGTTAAAATGGGCAAAGAACAACGACCACCTAGCCTGGCGAGGGTTCAGTCGTTGGGCAGACTGGAGATAGGAGAGATTCTTGTGATCAGTGTATATGATAACTGGAAATTTTGATCCCTCCAGCAGGTGCCTCCATTCCTCAAGCGCCAATTTAATGGCCAGTAGTTCTCGATCACCAATGAAGTAGTTTCTCTCCACCGGAGAGAAGGTCCTAGAAAAAAAAACACAAGTCACAGCATGCCCGGAAGAATTTTTTTGTAGGACAGCTCCAGCTCCCACTGAGGAGGCATCTACCTCCAATAGGAAGGGTTTAGATGGGTCAGGTCTGGAGAGCACGGGGGCAGAAGAAAAGGCAGTCTTGAGATGTTTAAATGCGTCTTCCGCTTGGGGAGACCAGGACTTGGGATTGGCATTTTTCTTGGTTAGAGCCACGATAGGAGCTACAATAGTGGAAAAGTGTGGAATAAATTGTCTGTAATAATTGGCGAACCCCAAAAAACGTTGGATAGCACGGAGTCCGGAGGGGCGTGGTCAATCTAAGACGGCAGAAAGTTTATCTGGGTCCATTTGTAGTCCCTGGCCAGAGACCAAGTATCCTAGGAAAGGAAGAGATTGACATTCGAAGAGACATTTCTCCATTTTGGCATAAAGTTGATTGTCCCGAAGTCTCTGAAGAACCATGCGGACATGCTGGCGGTGTTCTTCTAAGTTGGCAGAAAAAATCAGAATATCGTCCAGATAAACCACAACACAGGAATATAGGAGATCACGAAAAATTTCATTAACAAAGTCTTGGAAGACGGCAGGGGCGTTGCACAGGCCAAAGGGCATGACCAGATACTCAAAGTGTCCATCTCTGGTGTTAAATGCAGTCTTCCATTCGTCCCCCTCCCTGATGCGGATGAGATTATATGCACCTCTTAAATCCAGTTTGGTAAAGATGTGGGCACCTTGTAAGCGATCAAAGAGTTCCGAGATAAGAGGTAAGGGGTAGCGTTTTTTTACCGTGATTTTATTAAGTCCGCGGTAATCAATGCAAGGGCGTAGGGAGCCATCTTTTTTGGACACAAAAAAAAATCCAGCTCCGGCAGGAGAGGAGGACTTGCGGATAAACCCCTTTTTTAAATTCTCCTGGATGTACTCTGACATGGCAAGAGTCTCTGGAGCAGACAGAGGATAGATTCTGCCCCGGCGTGGAGTAGTACCCGGGAGGAGGTCAATAGGACAGTCATAAGGCCTGTGAGAAGGTAAAGTCTCAGCTTGCTTTTTGCAAAAAACGTCAGCATAGTCCATATAAGCCTTAGGAAGACCGTATACAGGAGGAACCACAGGGTCACGACAGGGAGTACTGGGAACCGGTTTAAGACAGTCCTTGTGACAAGAAGTACCCCAGTTCTTGATTTCTCCTGTGGACCAATCAAGGGTTGGGGAATGGCGTTGAAGCCACGGTAATCCGAGAAGAATTTCAGAAGTGCAGTTGGAGAGGACCAAAAATTAAATTTTTTCGTGATGGGGTCCGATGCACATTAGGAGAGGTTCCGTGCGGTAACGCACGGTACAGTCCAATCTTTCATTGTTAACAGAATTGATGTAGAGGGGTCTGGCGAGACTGGTCACCGGGATGTTGAACCTGTTGATGAGAGAGGCCAAAATAAAATTTCCTGCAGATCCGGAATCCAAGAAGGCCATAGCAGAGAAGGAGAAGGTAGAAGAAGATATCCGCACAGGCACAGTAAGGCGTGGAGAAGCAGAGTTCACATCAAGAACTGTCTCACCTTTGTGCGGAATCAGCGTACGTCTTTCCAGGCGGGGAGGACGGATAGGACAATCTTTCAAGAAGTGTTCGGTACCGGCACAGTACAGGCACAGATTCTCCATGCAGCGTTGTGTCCTCTCTTGAGGTGTCAAGCGAGACCGGTCAACTTGCATAGCCTCCACGGCGGGAGGCACAGGAACGGATTGCAGAGGACCAGAGGAGAGAGGAGCCGGGGAGAGAAACCGCCTCGTGCGAACAAAGTCCATATCCTGGCGGAGCTCCTGACGCCTTTCGGAAAAACGCATGTCAATGCGGGTGGCAAGATGAATAAGTTCATGCAGGTTAGCAGGAATTTCTCGTGCGGCCAGCACATCTTTAATGTTACTGGATAGGCCTTTTTTAAAGGTCGCGCAGAGGGCCTCATTATTCCAGGATAATTCGGAGGCAAGAGAACGGAATTGGATGGCGTACTCGCCAACAGAAGAATTACCCTGGACCAGGTTCAGCAGGGCAGTCTCAGCAGAAGAGGCTCGGGCAGGTTCCTCAAAGACACTTCGAATCTCCGTGAAGAAGGAGTGTACAGAGGCAGTGACAGGGTCATTGCGGTCCCAGAGCGGTGTGGCCCATGACAGAGCTTTCCCAGACAGAAGGCTGACTACGAAAGCCACCTTAGACCTTTCAGTAGGAAACTGGTCCGACATCATCTCCAAGTGCAGGGAACATTGCGAAAGAAAGTCACGGCAAAACTTAGAGTCCCCATTAAATTTATCCGGCAAGGATAATCGTAGGCCGGAAGCGGCCACTCGCTGCGGAGGAGGTGCAGGAGCTGGCGGAGGAGATTGTTGCTGGAGCTGTGGTAATAGCTGCTGTAGCATCACGGTCAGTTGAGACAGCTGCTGGCCTTGTTGCGCTATCTGTTGCGACTGCTGGGCGACCACCGTGGTGAGGTCGGCGACAACTGGCAGTGGGACTTCAGCGGGATCCATGGCCGGATCTACTGTCACGATTCGGCTGGCAGGAGGAGGATCCTCTGTGCCAGAGAGGGATTGGCGTGGACCGTGTTGTTGGACCGGTTCTAAGTTGCTACTGGTATTCACCAGAGCCCGCCGCAAAGCGGGATGGTCTTGCAGCGGCGGTAGCAACCAGGTCGTATCCACCAGCAACGGCTCAACCTCTCTGACTGCTGAAGATAGGCGCGGTACAAGGGAGTAGACAGAAGCAAGGTCGGACGTAGCAGAAGGTCGGGGCAGGCAGCAAGGATCGAAGTCAGGGGCAACGGCAGGAGGTCTGGAACACAGGCTAGGAACACACAAGGAAACGCTTTCACTGGCACAATGGCAACAAGATCCGGCGAGGGAGTGCAGGGGAAGTGAGGTATAAGTAGGGAGTGCACAGGTGAACACACTGATTAAGCCTGCTGCGCCAATCAGTGGCGCAGTGGCCCTTTAAATTGCAGAGACCAGGCACGTTCGCGCCCTAAGGAGCGGGGCCGCGCGCGCCGGGACAAGACAGACGGGGAACGAGTCAGGTACGGGAGCCGGGATGCGCATCGCGAGCGTGCACCTCCCGCATCGCGAATCGCATCCCGGCTGAGAGTGATATTGCAGCGCACCCGGTCAGCAGGTCTGACCGGGGCGCTGCGAATGAGAGGATGCTGCGAGCGCTCCGGGGAGGAGCGGGGACCCGGAGCGCTCGGCGTAACAGTTACTTTTGACTTAAAATGTAGAAAACAAAGACAGGCAGGGAAGGCAAAAACATATAACTTTAAAAAGGCAAATTTCCCTGGGCTGAGATCTGCACTACAGGACATAGACTGGGTGGAGGTGTTCTCAAATACTGATATAGAAGGTAAATGGGACATCTTTAAATCAACTCTAAATAACTATACAGCTAAATATATAGCAAAGGGGAACAAATCTAAACGACTAAAACTAAATCCTACATGGCTGACAAATGATGTTAAAAGAGCAATAAACAACAAAAAAAATAGCCTTCAAAAAATTCAAATCTGATGGGTCAGCTATAACATTTAAACAGTACAAAGAGCTTAATAAAATCTGTAAAAATGTAATAAAAACAGCAAAAATTCTAAACGAGAGACAGGTGGCCAAAGAAAGCAAAACTAATCCTAAATGTTTTTTTAGATATATAAATGCAAAAAAACCAAGGACAGAGCATGTAGGACCCCTTAATAATGATAATGGGGAGGTTGTCACGGGCGATCAAGAGAAGGCGGAGCTACTGAATGGGTTTTTTAGTTCTGTATATACTATGGAAGAAGGAGGAGCTGACATTGGACAGGTCAGTGCTGGTAACACATCATGTACAGGTCAGTGCTGGTAACACATCATGTACAGGTCAGTGCTGGTAACACATCATGTAATGTACTGAACTGGCTTAATGTAGAGATGGTACAAGGTAAGTTAAGTAAAGAAAATGTAAGCAAATGTCCTGGACTGGATGGACTACACCCAAGAGTTCTTAGAGAGGTAAGTTCAGTAATATTTGTACCCTTGTTCATGATATTTAGAGATTCTCTGGTGTCTGGTATTGTGCCAAGGGACTGGCGCAAGGTGAATGTGGTGCCAATCTTCAAAAAGGGCTCTAGGTCTTCCCCAAGAAATTATAGACCGGTAAGTTTAACGTGCATTGTGGGTAAATTGTTTGAAGGACTTATAAGGGATTACATACAGGAATACATAGGGGATAACTGTATTATAAGTGATAGCCAGCATGGGTTTACTAAGGATAGAAGTTGTCAAACCAATCTAATTTGCTTTTATGAAGAGGTGAGTAGAAGCCTTGACAGAGGAATGGCTGTGTATATAGAGGGGGGCTGTGTATATAGAGGGGGGCCCTGTATATAGAGGAATGGCTGTGGATATAATGTTTCTGGATTTTGCCAAAGCGTTTGATACTGTCCCTCACAGATGTCTGACAGGTAAGTTAAGGTCTTTGGGTTTGGAAATTTTAGTTTGTAACTGGATTGAACACTGGCTCATGGATCGTACCCAGAGAGTGGTGGTCAATGATTCGTACTCTGATTGGTCCACAGTAATTAGTGGTGTACCACAAGGTTCTGTACTGGGCCCGCTGTCGTTTAATTTATTTATCAATGATATAGAGGATGGTATTAACAGCTCTGTTTCTATCTTTGCAGATAACACCAAGCTTTGTAGCACAGTACAGTCTATAGAGGATGTGCATAAGTTACAAGATGACTTGGATAGACTAAGTGTCTGGGCCTCCACTTGGCAAATGAGGTTCAATGTGGATAAATGTAAAGTTATGCATCTGGGTACTAATAACCTGCATGCGTCGTATGTCTTAGGGGGGATTAAACTGGCAGAGTCACTGGTAGAGAAGGATCTGGGTGACTTGTAATGTCAGGCTGCTGCTTCCAAAGCCGGCAGGATATTGTCATGTATCAAAAGAGGCATGGTCTCAAGGGACAGGGACATAATACTCCCCCTTTATAAAGCATTGGTACGGCCTCACCTGGAATATGCTGTTCAGTTTTGGTCGCCTGTTCATGAAAGGGACATTGCGGAGTTGGAAAGGGTGCAGAGACGCGCGACTAAACTAATATGGGGCATGGAACATCTTAGCTATGAGGAGCGATTAAAGGAGTTACAATTGTTTAGTCTTGAGAAGAGACGTTTAAGGGGGGATATGATAAACGTATATAAGTATATAAATGGCCCATACAAAAAATATGGAGAAAAACTGTTCCAGGTTAAACCCCGCCCCAAAGGATGACGGGGCACTCCCTCCGTCTGGAGAAGAAAAAGTTTAGTCTCAAGGGGCGACACGCCTTCTTTACCCTGAGAACTGTGAACTTATGGAACAGTCTACCTCAGGAACTGGTCACAGCAGGAAAAATTAACAGCTTTAAAACAGGATTAGATACATTCCTGGAACAAAATAACATTAATGCTTATGAAGAAATATAAAATCCCATCCCTTCCCCAATATCGCGCCACACCCCTACCCTTCAATTCACTGGTTGAACTTGATTGACATATGTCTTTTTTCGACCGTACTAACTATGTAACTATGTAACTATGTAACTATGTAACCTCCTTTATAAAGCATTGGTGCAGTCTATAATACTCCCCCTTTATAAAGCATTGGTGCATTCTATAATACTCCCCCTTTATAAAGCATTGGTGCATTCTATAATACTCCCCCTTTATAAAGCATTGGTGCATTCTATAATACTCCCCCTTTATAAAGTATTGGTACGGCCTCACCTGGAATATGCTGTTCAGTTTTGGTCCCCAGTTCTTAAAGGAGATGTCCGGTGCTCACTTTTCTTATTTTATCCATTCCGGGCTGAAAAATAAAAGAAAACAACTTTTCTCTTACCTGCCTAGGCTCCCCCGGTGCTTCAGTACAGGTGTTCGGTCCCCGGGCTGTATTCTTCTTACTTCCTGTTAGCCCGACACGTCACACGGAGCTTCAACCTATCACTGGCCGCAGCGATGTCCCGCCTCGGCCATTGATAGGCTGAAGCTCCGTGTGACGTGCAGGGCTAACAGGAAGTAAGAAGAATACAGCCCCGGGACGAAAGCCTGTACCGGAGCACCGGGGGAGCGTAGGCAGGCAAGAGAAAGCTTATTTTCTTTTTTTTTGCAGCCCGGAACGGATACAATAAGAAAAGTGAGCACCGGACATGTCCTTTAAAAGGGACGTTGTGGATCAGGAGAAGGTGCAGAGACGCGCAGCTAAACTAATAAGGGGCCGGAACATCTGAGCTATGAGGAAAGATTAGAAGAATTACATTTGTTTATGATGAACGTATATAAGTATATAAATGGTCAATAAAAAATGTGGGGAAAAACTGTTCCAGGTTAAAGCCCCTCAAAGCTATGTAACTATGTAAGCATCGGAGTACACCTTTAAGTAAATATTCAGCAGTTGGAGAACAGATACTAAGATTAAGTAGAGTTTCCTTTAAGAGTTTCCCATATCCCAGTGTCTGTAATCCTGATCACTCATAGAGAGAACATTTTAGGGTAGAGTCACACGTGCAGTATTTTGGGGAGTGTTTGCTGCTGCATATTTTCCTACACATTGAAGTCAAGGGGTAGCAGAATCAGCTGTAGAAAATACGCCACAAAATATGGCATATGTGACCCTACCCTAAAGGGATATTTACAGTTGTGATAAGATCTGTACTATTTCTTAATATTGAATTTAAAGGGGTTATCCAGGAAAAAACTGTATATATATATATATATATATATATATATATATATATATATATATATATATATATATATATATATATATATATATATATGGCTTCAGAAAGTTAAACAGACTTGTAAATTACTTCTATTAAAAAATCTTAATCCTTCCAGTACTTATGAGTTGCTGAAGTTGAGTTGTTCTTTTGTGTCTAAGTGCTCTCTGATGACACCTATCTTGGGAATTGTCCAGAGTAGAAGCAAATCCCCATAGCAAACCTCTTCTACTCTGTGCAGTTCTCGAGACAAGCAGAGATGTCAGCGGAGAGCACGGTTACCAGAAAGAAAAGAACAACTCAACTTCAGCAGCTGATGATTGAATGGATTAAACATTTTTAATAGAAGTCATTTACAAATCTGATAAACTTTCTGGAGCCATATATATATATAAGTTTTTTTCTGGAATACCCCTTTAACCTCATCCAATACCTTCAGATGAGTTGGAGGGCAGATTGTGAGCTAAACCTTCTCCTCCAACATCAGACCAGTCTTCACTCATATTCTTATGGGTGATTGGGCCCGAATCCATCAGACACACTAGCAAATCTTACAGAAAGTTTCCCAAAAAAAAAATAATAATAATAATAATAATAAGAATAAGACGAATAAAAATAAAATAAAAAAAAACAGCACATGGCTGTTCATATGGAGATAGGCTATTGTGCAGCTATAGCTGCACAATAGCCTATCTTCATATGAACAGCCATGTGTTGTTTTTTTTATTATTATTATTATTATTATTATTATTATTTTTTTTACTTTTGGCCATGTAGTGCCGGGGTTCTCAACCCTTGGTACGCATACCACTAGGGGTACGGCAAGTGATATGCGGGGGTACGGCATTTTGTGGAAAAATATCATCCATACACTGGCCGGGAATTTTTCAGTGCAGAGCGGAGACTGGACACCGCAATTGCCGCAGGAGCCGTGGCAGCTCACTATTAAGCAGAGTGTGCTCCATGTTGGAAGCAGTTGTGTCTGCAGTTAAGGACAGATCACAGCAGGCATCACTCCTGACACCTGCTGCGATTGTATCTATTGCAGAGATGCAAGTGCAGGAGAAAGCCACTCGCATCTATACATTACACAGGACGATCGCAGGGGGTGTCGCTAATGAAGAAATTAAATCTTTCGAATTAAGTTGAAGTCCGGATTCGGTCCGAATCAAATTTTTCATGAAATTTAAAACTAATTCGACTTTGTCCGATTCGATTCACCCATCTCTATTTACAAAAACAGAATGGAAACAGATTTCTTATTTTGTTATTTTTAAATTTTAAAAAAAAATTTTTTGTTGTTGTTGTTTTGCTAAGTGGGTAGAAAAAAATATGAATTTCTTAATTTTTTTTATATTTTTTTTATATTTTGGCCTCCAGTTTTACACAAGTCTCCTGGCCCAACAATATAGTTTTCTTTTGTTATTTTTCAACTAGTGCAGAAGGAGTATGCGGTTGTGGTTTTTTACCAAAAGAGGAAGTTGTCCTCGAAGTTGACTTTCGATGTATGATAGAAAAGCATTTCAGCCTGGTAGATGTTGATGTCCATTTGACCTTAGCATGTCCAAGCACTTCTCAGATCTATTTATGGATGATGATTGTATTTAGAGAAGTCGCTGCCACAAATGACACAACTCCTCTCATGTCCTCTCGTGGCAGGGGAAGACGAGGCCGAACTATTCTTACTCCTGACACTACTTTGGTGGGTGCAGGAAGCATTGAATTATGAGGCAACTGAATCCAGAGAAATTTACCAAATCCAGACACCTTTAGAATGTCGTCCATCACACTTTGAAGATCACCAGGAACATCTTGAAGAGAAGACTCTATTACCTAGTACAATGCCTCGGAATCCATGGCCTACTTTTCTTCAATGATAAAGTCCATTTATCTACCGGTGTAGAAGCATTGTGCCAGGTATAAAGTGAAGAATCTGCATAAACACAGCATTTTCTTCAATTAGCTGATTAGTGAGGTTGTTGGGAGTCAAACTGTAATGCCAGCTGTTGGTAGCGCAGCACATCCCTCTTCTCATCACAGTCGAGCCCCCTGCTTTGCTCTCCCTTCTCACTGCATGCTCTGGACTTCCTCCTCCTTACTGTCGCAGGTGGTGCCAATACTACAGCTTTAAGTGTTTGTGTGCATCATGCAGAACAGGAACCCATATATAATCCTGCTCCACTCTTTCCCTGATGCCCAAGCAACATTGAAGGTTCCTGTCTGCATTATTTCTGTGCTCCTGACCTAAGCCTGTTTCCTGACTCTGTCCCTACCTGATCCTCCTGTGTTTTGTTGCCCTCTTGCGTATGATCTGGACTGTTGACCATGCCTCTGTATTCTGAGCAAACACTACCTAGCTGCTTCTGAGCTACTCAGCTCTGCTTTTAAAATCTGCTTAGCTCTCCTACATTAGACACTGTTTGCTATGCTTTTGCCATCTACAGTGCCAACTCACCCCCCCCCCCCCCCTTTGTCTGTATCCCTAGTGCTTGGTACCAATGCGTTTTGGCTTGACTGGCCAGCTGCCACTTAACCAGGACCACTCTTGTGGTAGCAAACTGGGATTTCCCCTGCAACTGAAGTCCATCCTGCAGCAGGATAAAGGGTGAAAACCAAGTGAATACTTAAACTCTGCTCCCAACTTGTCCCAAAGCCAAACCTGTAAGTGGCAGAGCAGTTCCACAACTGTTGGGGCTTTGCATAAACCCCACTAATTGTATATAAATGACCTATTCTAAGGATAGATCATGAACAAAAAAGCTTAGAGAATCCCTTTAATATAAGTTAACCTTTATTTCTTCAGCAGTAAAACATAGTACATGTACAAACAGCAAAACTTCAAAAAGACCTGCAATAGCAACATATTATAGGGCAAATATTCCGTGGTACATAGAAGGTCCAACACTACAAGGGGTTTAACAGGCAAACAGAAAACTTTCCTAAAATAAAAGAGCACATTCTTACCTCTCTCAATCCCCCGATGCACCTGCCATCACATTTTCCAGTCCTGGTCATGCCCCCATTCTCATAGCTTCCTATCAGAGGAAACTATGAGAATGGGGGCATGATCGGGACTGGAAAATGTGATGGCAGCTGCATCACAATCTGATCTGTGAGTAATATGTTATTAGAATAATGTAATATGTCAATGAAAAATTAAGCATTATGGTAAAAATAAACCATAATGCTTAAAATAATATTGAAAAAATATTTCATAACTTAATAAAATATTTGACCTTCATGAATACAAATACAAAAAGTCTGGCAAACAGGATGCAAATCATCCTCAATTGGGCCTACTAAAAAATATAATTTTCAGGTATGAGTTCATTAATGTCATAGAGCTAGGAAATAGCTTTTGCAATAGAATAATGTTAACATAGATATAATAAAATATTCAAATTTATTGGTGGCAACAAGCAATAAACATTAATGAGTATTAAAAAAACAAAACAAGACACAAAGTCAGTGAATAATACATTAGTAATAACATTTGTATCCACATCACAGTATAACCACATCAAATTCAATCACAGAAGTTAAAGAGGTATTCCAGGAAAAAACTTTTATATATATATATATATATATATATATATATATATATATATATATATATATCAACTGGCTCCAGAAAGTTAAACAGATTTGTAAATTACTTCTATTAAAAAATCTTAATCCTTTCAGTACTTATGAGCTTCTGAAGTTAAGGTTGTTCTTTTCTGTCTAAATTATCTCTGATGACACGTGTCTCGGGAAACGCCCCGTTTAGAAGAGGTTTGCTATGGGGATTTGCTTCTAAACTGGGCGTTTCCCGAGACAGGTGTCATCAAAGAGGATTTAAACAGAAAAGAACAACCTTAACTTCAGAAGCTCATAAGTACTGAAAGGATTAAGATTTTTAAATAGAAGTAATTTACAAATCTGTTTAACTTTCTGGAGCCAGTTGATATATAAAAAAAAGTTTTTTCCTGGAATACCCCTTTACTTCACATATCATATTCACATAATACTCTGCAAAGAAAAAGAAAAGACCAAAATGATAAAAGATGGCTAAATACAAAATTTTCTAAAATTCTAATAAATTCTGATAAATACAAGTATCTCTATTATCCCTAAATGACCAGTATGCCACAGATAAAAGAATAAACCTTAAAGGGGTATTCCGCCCCTAGACATCTTATCCCCTATCCAAAGAATAGGGGATAAGATGTCAGATTGCCGCGGTCCCGCTGCTGGTGACCCCCGGGATCGCCGCTGCGGCACCCCGCTGTAATTACTGCACAGAGCGAGTTCGCTCTGTGCGTAATGACGGGCAATACAGGGGACGGAGCAGCGTGACGTCATGGCTCCACCCCTCATGACATCACGGACCGCCCCCTTAATGCAAGTCTTTGGCAGGGGCGTGACGACCGCCACGCCCCCTCCCATAGACTCGTATTGGGGAGGCGGGCTGTGACATCACAAGGGGCGGAGCTGTGACGTAATGATGCTCCGGCCCCTGTATTGCCCGTCATTACGTGCAGAGCAAACTTGCTCTGTGCAGTAATTACAGCGGAGTGCCACAGCAGCGATCCCGGGGGTCGCCAGCAGCAGGACCGCGGCGATCTGACATCTTATCCCCTATCTTTTGGATAGGGGATAAGATGTCTAGGGGCGGAGTACCCCTTTAACTTACCTCCCACCGCTGCCACTGGTATCACTGTCCTCCAGCCCTGATCTCCTTCTGCTTCTGGGTCCCGACACCTGACATTGCGTTCAGGTAATCAATGGCAGCAGCAATATCCCCCTCAGTCGGTGATAGACTAAGAGGCAGTGGGATGCATTGGGCTCGGGGCCGGCTTTCTTCACGGTGCTCGGGCCCAACACATCACACTGCAGCTCAGCTTATATGAGATGGCACAACGCTGAGGCCGGCAGAAAGAAAAGGAAAGCAATATCAGTGGGAGGTAAAATAAAAGAACTCGGAGTACCCCTTTAATCCGTGGTACTAAAAAAAGGATATACAAATGTATTAATATCAAGTAGTTAGACAAAGAAAATATAAACTAATCTATATGTATCATATGGTTGCTTTGGTGCAGATTAGACCCCCACATTTATCTGCAGAGGAAGATGGAGTGACCAATATACTAACTTTAAACCCTTAAAGACTCAGGGTTTTTGCACTTTCGTTTTCTTCCTCCTCAACTTCTAAAAATCATAACGCTTTCAGTTTACCACCTACAGACCTATATGAGGGCTCATTTTACGCGCTACCAATTTTACTTTGTAATGACATTAGTCATTTCACCACAAAATCTATGGCGAAAGCAAAAAATTTATATTTGTAGCGGCTCCCACTTCTACGCAGTGCAGCATGACACCTTATGTTTATTATGTAGGTCCATACGGTTACAAGAATTCCCAATTTATGTAGGTTTTATTTTATTTTACCACTTAAAAAAATTATAACTAAATGCACCAAAATTTGTATGCATAAAGTTGAAATCTTCTGACTCCTATAACTTTTTTTTATTTTTCCCACATATGGGGCTATTTGAGGACTAATTTTTTGTGCTGTGATCTTTAGTTTTTATCTGTACCATTTTAGTTTTTGGGACTTTTTTATCGCTTTTTATACATTTTTTTTTTTTAGGGTATACAAAATGACCAAAAATACACAATTTTGGACTTTGGAATTTTTTTTATGTATACACCATTGACCTTGCTGTTTAATTAACATTATATTTTTATAGTTTGGACATTTACGCAAGTGGCGATACCACATATGTTTATTTTTATTATGCTTACATATTTTTTTTATATGGAATTTGGGAAAAGGTGGGTTCTCCCTTGCATGTTTATCTATTCTTGTAGTTACAGACGAGGATGAGGCACACTAATTCACATTTATTAATTTTTTTTACTATTTTTCTACACAATTTTTTTTAGTCCCCATAGGGGACTATTTCATGCAATCTTCTAATTGCATATACTGTTCAATGCTATTCCATAGCATAGCATTGATCAGTGTTATCTGCCAGCTGGAGCATTGCAGAAGAGATCGGACAGTGAGGAGGCAGGTAAGTGCCCTCCTGCCATCTTCCAAGCTGATCGGGATACCACGGTTTCACTGAGGTGATCCCGATCAGCCTGACTGAGCTGCCGGGAATGCTTCTTTTACATTTTAGACACGGCGATGAACTTTGATCGCCGTGTCTATAGGGTTACTGCTGGGCATCACCGCGATCGGGGCATCAGACATGGGTCCTACCAGTTGATAGCTACCTGGACCACCTCGTTATGATGCGGGGTCAGCTCATGATCCCATGTCTTAACAGGTGAGCGAGCACAAGCTGTACAGATACGCCCTGTGTCCTTAAGAGGTTAAAAGGGTACTCCGCTGCTAGACATCTTATCCCCTAACCAAAGCATACCACACGCGATCTCCGGGCTGACACTGCAGTGTTGTGAACACGGAAGCTTGGAGTTTTCATGTCTATAATGTCATGCCATGCCCCCTCCATTCATGTCTATAGGAGGGGCTATGTACTAGCAGTCATGCCTCCTCCTATCGACATGAATGGGTAGCGAGTAACGGCTGTGGTCGCTCATTATCCTGCACAGAGTAGAATTTGCTCCTTGCACCGGATGACTGTGGTCCCAGCATCCGGACCCCCGTGAACAGACATTATATGTCCTATCCTTTGCATAGGGGATAAGATGTCTAGGTGAGGAGTACTGCTTTATATTGATGAAAGTGATTTGAGGGGGACATTTCTACATGCTAGAAAGATGGTGGCCAGAAGTTCAGGAAATCGCAAGCCATGTTATCAGAACAAAGTGGAATGGAGACATGGTCCTCTTTGGCTCATCAGCCCCAACAGACAGCTCTGGGAGCCTAAATTCTTCTCCGTCTCCTTTATCTAATCCCTCTTTCTCCTCTTTATCATAAGATTGTTCCTCGGTAACACTAGACTGGTCATGTCTACCTTGAGAACTGGTCAGATCCCTGACATGGAAAAAATATACTTGGCTCCAAGTTATATCCAAATACTAGAACCATACATGTCAAATATAGTGACAGTAATATATTTGTTATAGTTCTGCTACTTCATATAAAAATATAGTATACGCCCATACACAAGCTTACAAAACCTCTGATCTAATAAGGCAGCATCATATAATACACAAAATGTGCCCATATAGGTAGAATTGGTGTGATGTTGGACTTTCTAAGATCTTTTTTACATAGTTAAAAAAATCTAGTGCAACCGTATTGATAAATCTAAAGAAGCTTATGCTATGAATACAACTGTGGTCTTATTCCTGATATATGTCTTTACTGGCCAATGAGGACAGTGCCAGTGTGGAGGGGACATGCTGATCACATGGAGAGTCTTCACTAAGAGACATTTGTAGATAATAACATTTCCTGAGAATTGTCTATTTTACAGAGTTATTTCATCACTTTGTTTTGTATGTGAGAGACCAATCACTAAGAGAGTCCACACCTCAGTCCTGAGGATATAAACCCTGCAGCCCCCGAGCTCCACACAACACCCCGAGCACAGACATCACTGAGAAGCCTCCAGAGACCCCCAAAGACATCACTGAGAAGCCTCCAGAGACCCCCAAAGACATCACAGGTGCAGTATGGATCATGTGACCTCATTATCTGTACTTAGAAAGTTATCACTGTGTTATCTGTGGTGTTACATAGGACTGCAGGTCACATCTATACATTATCTGTACTTAGAAAGTTATCACTGTGTTATCTGTGGTGTTACATAAGACTGCATGTCACATCTACTACATTATCTGTACTCAGAGAGTTATCACTGTGTTATCTATGGTGTTACATAGGACTGCAGGTGACATCTACTATATTATCTGTACTCAGAGAGTTATCACTGTGTTATCTGTGGTGTTACATAGGACTGCAGGTCACATCTACTACATTATCTGTACTCAGAGAGTTATCACTGTGTTATCTGTGGTGTTACATAGGACTGCAGGTCACATCTATACATTATCTGTACTCAAAGAGTTACCACTGTGTTATATGTGGTGTTACATAGGACTGCAGGTCACATCTATACATTATCTGTACTCAAAGAGTTATCACTGTGTTATCTTTGGTGTTACATGGGACTGCAGGTCACATCTACTACATTATCTGTACTCAGAGAGTTATCACTGTGTTATCTGTGGTGTTACATAGGACTGCAGGTCACATCTACTACATTATCTGTACTCAGGGAGGCCTGCAGGTGACAATTATTCAATAAAAACTACTTGATTCTTTGCAATAGAGTCTCTATATGACACCAATCACACTAAGCTTTACATATATAATCACTGCTCCTGTGTATGTTTATCTATTCTTGTAGTTACAGACGAGGATGAGACACATGATCCTGGCCGCGCTCTGTATGTGGAGCTGTATAATGACTGTGACTCCGCTGCTAACTGAGGAGCAAATAGGAAGAGCGACAAACTACATCCAGCAGCACCTCACTAAGTGAGTACATGTCTGGCTTTTTAGGTTACACAGCGACTTTGGTCATTGTCACTTTACTTTTATTAAATATACATATATATATATATAGTGTGTGTGTGTGTGTGTGTGTGTGTGTGTGCAACACAAAAAAAGAAACACAGCCGCACATCCACCATTTGTAATTTGATCTACTTGCTTCCCAGCATAATTTCAAAAACTAACAGGTTGTTAGTATACATTTTGATCAAAAAGTACAAGCCCACTCGCCACGTCAAGGCCACCTCGTTAGAGTGGATCCCTAACCTGACACTGGCGTAGCGCCCGGCGGCGACAAATGCCTCCGAGACCCCATGCCCAACGGGGGGAGCGTCCCAGTGGCCTGACTCTGGGCCACTCCACCCCATAGACAAAGCATCACAGAAACAATGGCCGCCACAGAGAACCACACCAGTATGAAACCTACCATGTGCTCACTGTCAGAGGGCTGGGAGAATGGTAAGAGGAAACACTTATGCAGTTTCCTGCTAATTAACCCCTTAAGGACCAGGCCATTTTACACCTTAAGGACCGGAGCGTTTTTTGCAATTCTGACCACTATCACTTTAAACATTAATAACTCTGGAATGCTTTTAGTTATCATTCTGATTCCAAGATTGTTTTTTCGTGACATATTCTACTTTAACTTAGTGGTAAAATTTTATGGTAAGTTGCATCCTTTCTTGGTGAAAAATCCCAAAATTTGATGAAAAAAATGAAAATTTTGCATTTTTCTAACTTTGAAGCTCTCTGCTTGTAAGGAAAATGGATATTCCAAATATATTTTTTTTGGGTTCACATATACAATATGTCTAATTTATGTTTGCATCATAAAATTTATGAGTTTTTACTTTTGGAAGACACCAGAGGGCTACAAAGTTCAGCAGCAATTTTCCGATTTTTCACAAAATTTTCAAACTCGCTATTTTTCAGGGACCAGTTCAGGTTTGAAGTGGATCTGAAGGGTCTTCATATTAGAAATACCCCATAAAAGACCACATTATAAAAACTACACCCCCCAAAGTATTCAAAATGACATTCAATAAGTGTTTTAACCCTTTAGGTGTTTCACAGGAATAGCAGCAAAGTGAAGGAGAAAATTCAAAATCTTCATTTTTTACACTCGCATGTTCTTGTAGACCCAATTTTTGAATTTTTGCAAGGGGTAAAAAGGAGAAAATTTTTACTTGTATTTGAAACCCAATTTCTCTCGAGTAAGCACATACCTCATATGTCTATGTTAATTGTTCGGCGGGGCAGTAGAGGGCTCAGAAGGGAAGGAGCGACAAATGGTTTTTTGGGGGCATGCCGCATTTAGGAAGCCCCTATGGTGCCAGGACAGCAAAAAAAAAACACATGGCATACCATTTTGGAAACTAGACCCCTCAGGGAACGTAACAAGGGGTAAAGTGAACCTTAATACCCTACAGGTGATTCACGACTTTTGCATATGTAAAAAAATATATATATATTTTTAACCTAAAATGCTTGGTTTCCCAAAAATTTTACATTTTTAAAAAGGGTAATAGCAGAAAATACCCCCCAAAATTTGAAGCCCAATTTCTTCCGATACAGAAAACACCTCGCATGGGGGTGAAAAGTGCTCTGCTGGCGCTCTACAGGTCTCAGAAGAGAAGGAGTCACATTTGGCTTTTTTGAAGGAAATTTTGCTCTGGGGGCATGCCGCATTTAGGAAGCCCCTATGGTGCCAGAACAGCAAAAAAAAAAAAACACATGGCATACCATTTTGGAAACTAGACCCCTCGGGGAACGTAACAAGGGGTAGTTTGAACCTTAATACCCTACAGGTGTTTCATGACTTTTGCATATGTAAAAAAATATATATTTTTTTTACCTAAAATGCTTGTTTTCCCAAAAATTTTACATTTTTAAAAAGGGTAATAGCAGAAAATACCCCCCAAAATGTGTTAAGCAATTTCTCCCGAGTACGGCGATACCCCATATGTGACCCTAAACTGTTGCCTTGAAATACGACAGGGCTCCAAAGTGAGAGTGCCATGCGCATTTGAGGCCTAAATTAGGGACCTGCATAGGGGTGGACATAGGGGTATTCTACGCCAGTGATTCCCAACGGCTATCTGGCAATACTGGGAGTAGTTGTTTTGCAACAGCTGGAGGCTCCGTTTTGGAAACAGTGGCGTACCAGACGTTTTTCATTTTTATTGGGGAGGGGAGGGGGGCTGTGTAGGGGTATGTGTATATGTAGTGTTTTTTACTTTTTATTTTATTTTTTGTTAGTGTAGTGTTTTTAGGGTACAGTCGCACGGGCAGGGGTTCACAGTAGTTTCTCGCTGGCAGTTTGAGCTGCGGCAGAAATTTTGCCGCACCTCAAACTTGCAGCCCGATACTTACTGTAATCCTCCGCCCATGTGAGTGTACCCTGTACATTCACATTGGGGGGGGGGGGGGGGGAACATCCAGCTGTTGCAAAACTACAACTCCCAGCATGTACGGTCTATCAGTGCATGCTGGGAGTTGTAGTTTTGCAACAGCTGGAGGCACACTGGTTGTGAAACACCGAGTTTGGTAACAAACTCAGTGTTTTGCAACCAGTGTGCCTTCAGCTGTTGCAAAAGCTACAACCCCCAGCATGTACGGACAGCGGAAGGGCATGCTGGGTCTTGTAGTTATGCAACAGCTGGAGACACACTGGTTTGCTACTTAACTCAGTGTGCCTTCAGCTGTTGCAAAACTACAACTCTCAGCAGTCACCGACAGCCAACGGGCATACTGGGAGTTGTAGTTATGCAATCACCAGATGCACCACTACAACTCCCAGCATGCACTTTAGCTGATTGTGCAAGCTGGGAGTTGTAGTTACACAACAGCTGAAGGTACACTTTTCCATAGAAAGAATGTGCCTCCAGCTGTTGCAAAACTACAGCTCCCAGCATGCCCTTTTTGCATGCTGGGAGCTGTTGCTAAGCAACAGCAGGAGGCTGTCACTCACCTCCAACGATCCTCGCCGCACAGGTCAGTCCCTCGTCGTCTCCGCCGCCGCCGCTGCTCCTGGGGCCCCGATCCCAACAGGGGCGCCGGGGATCGGGGTCCCCAGCACCCGGGGTGCACGTCCCGCACCCGCTCACGTCCTCCGGAAGAGGGGCGGAGCGGGAGTGACACCCGCAGCAGGCGCCCTGATTGGTCGGCCGGTAATCCGGCCGACGAATCAGGGCGATCGTGAGGTGGCACCAGTGCCACCTCACCCCTGCTGGCTCTGGCTGTTTGGGGCCGTCTCTCACGGCCCCGATAAGCCAATAATTCCGGGTCACCGGGTCACTGGAGACCCGATTGACCCGGAATCCGCCACAGATCGCTGGACTGAATTGTCCAGCGATCTGCGGCCAACGCCGACATGGGGGGTCATCATGACCCCCCTGGGCGATATGCCCCGATGCCTGGTGAACGATTTCAGCAGGCATCGGGGACCGGCTCCGCTCCAGATGGTTGCGGGGGGCCGGTAAAACACATGACGTTCTCATACGTCATGTGTCCTTAAAGACTCGGAAATGGAGACGTATGAGAACGTCATGTGTCCTTAAGGGGTTAAAAACGCCTGGACCAAATGGGTGGAGCGGAGTGCAGGCCATGGAAGAAGGGTCAGACTACAAATGTGCAACACAAAAAGAGAAACACAGCCGCACATCTACCATTTCCACAGCCTGCACTCCGCTCCACCCATTTGGCTCAGATGGTTTTATTTAGCAAGAAACTGCATAATGGTTTCCTCCTACCATTCTCCCAGCCCTCTGGCAGTGAGCACATGGTAGGTTTCACACTGGTATTGTTCTTTGTGGCGGCCATTGTTTCTGTGATGCTTTGTCTGTGGGGTGGAATGGCCCGGAGACAGGGGCTTGGTCGGGCAGTAGTGGGGCTGCCTGGACACTGGGTCGCTCCCCCCGTTGGGCATGGTGTCTCGGAGGCAGTGGTCGCCGGTGACAGGTTAGGGACCCACTCTAACGAGGTGGCCTTGACGTGGCGAGTGGGCTTGTACTTTTGGATCAAAATATATCATAACAACCTGTTAGTTTTTGAAATTATGCTGAGAAGCAAGTAGATCAAATTACAAATGGTGGATGTGCGGCTGTGTTTCTGTTTCTCTTTATGTTACATATATATATATATATATATATATATATATATATATATATATATATGTATATATATATATATATATATATATATATGTATATATATATATATATATATATATATATATATATATATATACACACTCCAAGTAAAGCAGCACTCCAAAAATCAGAAAAATGAGGATAAGGTGCAAGCTGTATGGGAGCCCGGGTTAGAGGATACACTTCACATAAATTTCCAAGAAGCAGCTGCTGCTTCTTGGAAATTTATATATATATATATATATATATATATACATGGTTCAAGAAATTTGTGCAAAGAAAACTCCAGCTTAATGTCCACTTATATACACCGAGCGTTAAAAGAAACAACACTAGTGCCTCAGCACGCTGTAACGTGGACTAACTGCTGATATAAAATACTGAACCCTATATCTCCTTTACATGTTTCTTGGCAACAGTCTCGTCTTTAGGGGTTTAGAGGCAAGACTTGCCACTTTAAAGGGGTACTCCGCCCCTAGACAACTTATCCCAGGGTTTGGGCAGCTGTAGTCGGGACATCACATCACACCCCCTTGAGATGTCATGCCACGCCCCTCCCTTCAATGTCTATCTGTCGTCAAAACAAATCACTTCTCTCCTTAATCACCTTTCTTTGCAATGGAAGTCACATGGTATAGCTACACACGACCAATTACTTTTCCTCCTGCCTTCACCATTTCTAATGTAATATATAAATGTTTGGGAACTTTTTGAAAGTCATTCATATCTGAGCAACTTTTTGACATCCTTAATTGCAGGGACTTTAACTATCAGTATTCCTACTTTGTCAAGTTCACTGAAGAAGAATGCAACCGAGGGTTAACCTATGACATCTTACACAAGGCCCTGAAAGGAGAAAATGCTGACACCATATACCAGCAGGTAGACGACTATCACATCTATGAAGGGAAGCGAATGGTCGTCTCTTCATACGACACCTTTGAAAAGAGCAACAAAAAGCACACCCTGCACCCCGAATATCGCCTGCTCAACCCCGACTTTCATTCCCCGATCAGCCGTCTGCTGACCGACGGGCTTTTTGCCGGTTGCAGCATATTCTATACTTTTTTCTCCCCATGTACCTCAAAGTGTTCCCTACCTGATGGGAATTATAATATTATAGACAAACTCAGCACAATTGTTGGACTCCCTAAAGACAGGGTCTTCATATTCAAACAAGTATATCAGCGGGATACAAAGCAGCCGAGCATGGTGGTCTGGGACTCCTGGAAATCGCTAAATAACTACATCCGACTGCTCCGCTGTAGTGAAAACAACTGCGTCCAATGCTTTAAAAATGACATTCCCCAATATCATTGTTATACTGGTTCCCAGCAGAGTAAAACATTGGATTTTTAGCTCTGCATCCAGATAATGTAAAAAATTAAATAAAACATAGTAACCGATCCTATAATGCTATGGTCTTAACTCATATTTAAATTTTTAACAAATTATAGGGAATCTGCCTCTGTTAGATGACTGTAGCCTTCCTGTGGTTGATGGTTTTGGCAAAGCTAGTAGAATGTACTTTTTATTTCCCAGCCAAGTGTCCAGGAGGCGGGGCTAAGCTGCTCCAATCAATGGTAACAGGAGTCGTCCCGTAAAATTGGAAATTAGCAAATTTCGTGCCTATTCACAAGAAAGGTAGAAGGGAGGAATCAGGCAACTAAAGGCCAGTAAGTCTGACATCAATAGTGGGGAAATTAATGGAAACCCTACTAAAGTATAGGATTGTGGAACATCTAAAATCCCATGGATTGCAAGATGAAAAACAACAGATCATGTCAAACAAATCGTATTAATTTTTTTGACTGGGTGACTAAAATAATAGATGGCGGATGGGCAGTAGACATCGCATATCTAGATTTTAGTAAGGCTTTTGACACTGTCCACATGGAAGACTTATCAATAAACTACAGTCATTGAGCTTGGACTCCCATATTGTTGAGTGGATTAGGCAGTGGTTGAGTAACAGACAACAGAGGGTTGTAGTCAATGGAGAATATTGAGAGCAAGGTCTTGTTACCAGTGGGGACCTCAGGGATCTGTACTGGGACCAATTTTGTTAATATTTTCATTAGTGATATTACAAAAGGTCTCGATGGTTTTGGTCTTTTTGCTGATGACACAAAGATATGTAACAGGGTTGATGTTCCTGGAGGGATCCGCCAAATGGAAAAGGATTTAGGAAAACTAGAGAAATGGTCAGAACTCTGGAAACTGAAATTGAATGTGGATAAGTGCAAGATAATGCACCTGGGGCGTAAAAACCCTCGGGCTGAATATAGAACATGTGACACAGTCCTATATATATATAAGGCTATCCTTCATATAAGATAGGGATAGGTATTAGGCTATCCTTCATATAAGATAGGGATAAGCATAAGGCTATCCTTCCTATAAGATAGGGATAGACATAATGCTATCCTTCATATAAGATAGGGATAGGTATAAGGCTATCCTTCATATAAGATAGGGATAGGCATAAGGCTATCCTTCATATAAGATAGGGATAGGTATAAGGATATCCTTCATATAAGATAGAGATAAGCATAAGGCTACCCTTCATATAAGATAGGGATAGGTATAAGGCTATCCTTCATTTAAGATAGAGATAAGCATAAGGCTATCCTTCATATAAGATAGGACCAGGGACTATTCATAGGATTCAGATTATTGAGCAGAATAGATGGGCCAAATGGTTCTTATCTGCCGATACATTCTATGTTTCTATGTATCTATGCTCAAGTGCCACAGTCTGGCTTATGCCGGGCCTCCACCTGACACCTGATACAAGCTGCATTTGTTTTCTCTAGGATGCATATACAAGTTCTACTGTGATACATTATGAGATATAACTTGCCACAATTCTTTCTCATAGGTGCCACATGAGTTGGGGAGAAAAAGAAAGTCCCTGCTTATTCATCTAGATTTGTATAGATATAAGGATGCAGTATGGGCACCCCATTATAAGATACATGTGCACAACACAGCCCCGTAAGAACTAAAAAGGGCCAACCTTAGAAAAAGGTCATCTTTTTTATATTGAGTTCTACTTAACTCAATAGCAAAGAGCAGTTTTTGCTCACATACAGATGTGGCCATGGTTATCTTGAGTGTTAAAGGAGTTGTCCATTATAAAAAAAAGCATATCCCCTATTCACAGTGTAGGGAATAAATGTCTAACCACTGAGACCCCCCCCACAATCTCCCGGGTCTCTGCATAAATGAAGTGTGTGTTGACTACAGCACAAAGCTGTGGTCAACATTCACCCTCCATGCATCTCTATGGGAGAGCCAGAGATACACGAATGCTGTATCTCCGGCTCTCCCATAGAGATGCATGGAAGGGGCGTGTTGGCCACAATGGCGTGTGGTGGTCTGTGGTGACATGGGGGGTGAAAGATACACTTGTCAGGTCGTGACATTAGGGCACCGTTAGCCTATACACGGTCCGAGGTGGAGACAGCTTCTCCTGGGCCGGGCACTGGGCAATGAACACACTGATGCCGGGTTACGGATAGCTGCCTTTCACTGAGGCAGGTGTAGATGGTACAACACACACAGTACGGTTCGGAGTAGAAGGGATGCAGTGTAACCCTTGGGAGCCCTGTTGCCTTGCTGGGACTTATGGAGCTTTTCACCCACTTGTATTAGGTAGACTTAAGACTTGGAGATTAAGAGATATCCCACGCTGACGAGGGTCCTGTTAAGGTCCAACTACTGACATGGTATGACTCACCAATAGAAATGAGCGAACTTTTCAAAAATTTCCCAATCCCTAAGATTAAAAGATGAATTTAGGAATTTAAATCGAAGATTTTGGATAGCAGGTGCTACCTATGAGAAAATCTGAAATTCCCAGACCCAGGCCCAGCAGCGCTATCAGTAAACCATATATTGCCTGAATGACACAGCTTGGAGTAGGCTAATGCACGAGTACACAACAGGGCTTCACAATCCCCCTCAAAAAACACAACAATTTTTGAAATTTTTGAAAAAGATTTTTGATAGCGGGTGCTACCTATGGGAAAATTTGAAATTCCCAGACCAAGGCCCAGCAGCGCCATCAGTAAACCATATATTGCCTGAATGACACAGCCTGGAGTTGGCTGATGCACGGGTACACACCAGGGCTTCACAATCCCCCCCCAAAAAAAACACAACAATTTTTGAAATTTTTGAAAAAGATTTTGGATAGCAGGTGCTACCTATGAGAAAATTTTAAATTCCCAGACCCAGGCCCAGCAGCGCCATCAGTAAACCATATATTGCCTGAATGACACAGCCTGGAGTTGGCTGATGCATGAGTACACACCAGGGCTTCACAATCCCCCCCAAAAAACACAACAATTTGAGAAATTTTTGAAAAAAGATTTTGGATAGCGGGTGCTACCTATGCGAAAATTTGAAATTCCCAGACCCAGCAGCGCCATCAGTAAATATTTATTGCCTGAATGACCCAGCATGGAGTTGGCTGATCCACGAGTACACACCAGGGCTTCACAATCCCTAAGAAAAAAAAAAAACATTTTTGAAATTGTTGATGAAAATTTAGGACAGTGGGTGCTACCTATATATTGCCTCAATGACACAGCCTGGAGTTGGCTGATGCATGAGTACGCACCAAAGCTTCAAAATCCCTAAGACAAACATTTTTGAAATTTTTTACGAAAATTTAGGACAGCGGGTGCTATCTATATATTACCTGAATGATGCAGCCTGGAGTTGGCTGCAGCATGAGGAGACCATTGAAATGTCTGATTTTTTATTTGAAATTTAAATCAAAATTTGTGTCCCGGACCCTGCCGTGTGGGTACAAAAGACCTAATCTCACAAGCACCCATAGGGCTTGTGAGATGTAGGCGCAACGCCTCTATTGCCCTGACCGGCGAGTCCAGAAAACTCTATAATGCAGGACGGTGGACCACAAAAAGACATTCTTCTCTAAAGTAATTTTTTATGAAATAAAGAAGCAGAGTTCATTCCTCTTTGTATTTTTTTTTGAAAATTGTACTTAAAAAACTCACACGCAACAAGCGTTCAATGGTGTAATGGTTATTATTCAAGTTTATTACTGTGATAATTATCAGAAAATTCGAAAAAAACACTACCCAAGAGTGTTTAATAACCCCATACATTGCACCATAAATGTTGAAATTTAAATTAAGCATGTATATATGTATTTCAAAAATGCTAAAATTAAAGGCCCAAGCCCAGAAGCATCATGAAGGCAAGTAGTTCCTGAAAGACACAGGAGCAGTCAGGAGTAGGCCTCAGCAGTACCCAAGAGGCTTTCATAACCCCTTACGATTAATTGCGAGATCGAGCAATAACAGGTGTGTTATGCCCTCAGATGTCCGGGGCTTCACGTGCGCTACTCTGAGCGGACCAGCCTCTGTCTATCCTTCACCGACAGGTACGGGTAACCCGCTGAACCCCGTTCGTGATAGGGATCGGAGATTGAAATTATTTGCAAGGAAAGAAGAATTCCAACTAAGTGCGGGTCATAAGCTCGGGTTCATTAAGTCCCTGCCCTTTGTACACACTGCCTGTCTCTACTACCGATTGGATGGTTTAGTGAGGTCCTCGGATAGACCACGGCGGGGTACGCGAAGGCCCTGGCAGAGCGCCGAGAATTTAAAGATCATTGTTGAAATTTGCATTAAGCATGTATTAGCTACTGCTAAACTTCTAAAAATTAAAGACCCAAGGCCAGAAGCATCAGTAAGTCAAGAAGTTCCTGAAAGACACAGGATGAGTCAGGAGCAGGCATTCACTGTACCCAAGAGGGTTTCATAACCCCTTACATTTAAAGATCAATGTTGAAATTTGCATTAAGCATGTATTTAGCTACTGCTAAACATCCAAAAATTAAAGGCCCAAAGCCAGAAGCACCCGTGAGGCAAGTAGTTCCTAAAAGACACAGGATGAGTCAGGAGCAGGCATTCACAGTACCCAAGAGGGTTTCATAACCCTAATTGATAACCCAAGAGGGTTTCATAAACATAATTGGGAAGTGTTGGTGTAGAAGCATGGTCAATCTACTCTGAGGCATCTGGCATTGGTGGCTGGAAATCCTGGCTGATCACTCCCTGATTCATCTTGACAAAGGTAAGTCTCTCCACATTTTTTGTGGACAGATGAGTTCGCCTAGGGTTGACTATGACCCCGGCTGCACTAAACACCCACTCTGATGGCACACTACTGGCCAGGCAGGACAGCTTTGTCAGGTCAAACTCTGCAAGTTTGGCTGTCCAAAAGTCCAGCGGATCTTCAATGTTTGTTGGCATGGCCATGTCAAGGTATGCCACCACCTGCTGATTAAGGTCCTGCTCCATGTCTACTTGCTGCTGATGAGTTGCTTCACTATGCGGGTGAAGAAAGCTACTCATCAGCGACTGTAGTCTCAGGCTGCTGCTGATTGAGCTGGTACTGCTCCTGCCACCCCACCCCTCCCCAGCAGCCATGGCAGTGGAAGGTGAGTGCAGAGGGCCCCCCGAGTCAGACCTGCGAGTGGAAGGACCATGTTGCCAATAGGCATCGGCCAACTGACTACGTAGGATCTCTCTGTAGTAGGTCAATTTGTCCTCCTTCTCAGTGGGTGTAAAAAAGGCCCCCATTCTGGGACGGTAACAAGGGTCCAACAGGGTGGTGAGCCAGAAGTCATCCCGCTGACAAATTCTGACAATTCGGGGGTCACTACGCAAGCAACTGAGCATGCATCGTGCCATTTGCGCCAGTGACTCGGAGGGACTACATGCCTCCATCTCCACTGCATACTGCCATGGTGTGTCTGGGTCCTCTGTCTCGCCTTCTTCATAACCCTCCAGCTCCTCTGGCTGCTCCTGCTCCTCCTCTCCTGTCCGATGACTAGAAACACCGGCCATCTCATCCAACCTAAACTGTGCTCCGCTCTGCCCCTCATCATCCTCCTCCTCCAGTTCAGCCCCCACAGGGCTCATGTAGCATTGAGATGTAGGCGCAACGCCTCTATTGCCATGACCAGCCATTGTTTCAATCATTTGTTGTAGGAAATGTAGGAGTGGAATTATGTCGTTCATGCCATAATCCAGGCGACTTACAAATAATGTGGCTTCCTCAAAGGGCCTCAGCAAACGGCAGGTGTCACGTAGGAGCTGCCACTGGTTCACATTGAAGTTACACAGGGGAGAACTCCTATCTGCTTGGATCATCAAGAAATCGGTGATGGCTTTTCTTTGTAAATATAGTCTGTCCAACATAAGGAGGCTGGAATTCCCATGTGTGGCGACGTCACAAATAAGACTATGTTGTGGGATACCGTTCTGACGCTGCAGCTCCAGGAGGGTGTGCTTTGCAGTGTATGAGTGGCTGAAGTGCATGCACAGTTTCCTTGCCATTTTCAGGATGTTTTGCAAATGGGGTAAAGACTTCATGAAGAGCTTGACAACCAGATTCAACACGTGTGCCATGCAGGACGCATGTTTCATACTTCCTTGTCGCAGCGCGGACACGATGTTCTTCCCGTTGTCATTTCCAGATTTTGTGGAGTAAGCCATACTCGGATTTCTTGTCGAATGAACTTTAGCAGTTCCTCCCCTGTGTGACTCCGTTTGCCAAGGCAAACCATGTGAAGAACAGCTTGACACCACCGTGCCCTACACACATGGTACGATGAAGAGCCACCGAGATTTGTATGTGCAGTGGAGGCCGAGGACACGGTGGAGGATGAGGAGGCAGAGTCGCAAACTGTCACAGGACCAACTGCCTGAGAGCGAGAGTGTGGAGGAGGAAGCGGTGTGACCTGTCCAAGATGCTGTTGTGGCTGTGCAGGAACCAAATTTACCCAGTGGGCCGTAAAAGACAAGTATTGTCCCTGCCCATAGTTACAGCTCCACACACCGGCTCTGGCGAGCACTTTTAGTTTCAAAGTGAGAAATTTATTGATAGCCATAAACAAAAAAAAAATACAACAGCAACAATGTAAATGAGAAGGCTAAGCTTGCCTATAACAATGCCATAACATTTAGTACAACAGTAAAAGCATGACAAGTCGATCTTCCATCAAATGACATACAGGGAAGGAAGAGAGAAGATCGGCAGGTAATGACATAAAGGTGAATAAGGGGAGTCAGGTGTCACACATCACAAGGCAGACATAATGAACACTAACATCATAGAAGCATCAGTATACTATATCATTAAATAATAAGAAACATCTGGGGCGTAAGAAGAGGAGATCCAAGGGTCCCAAACCTTAAGGAATCTGTCCACAGTATCGGCTCTAATAGCGTTCAACTTATCCGAGAGAAGTATGTCGTTAATTCTAGTTATAACCATACCAAGAGACAGGGTCATAGAGCGCCAATGCACGGCAATATGTATTCGTGCTGCAAGAAGTATGAATTGCGCTAAGCGAAAGGTGGGATTATTAAAGCCCGCAGGTTTGTAGCCCAAAAGGCATAGCTTAGGACACAAGGGGCACCTTCTATCAGTAATCGTTGAAATAAGATCGACCACCTGTTGCCACAGAAGTGCGACGCGAGGACAAGACCACCATATATGGTACATGGATCCCCTATCTCTGCAACCCCTGTAACATAATGAAGAAACTGCTGGATATATGGCATGTAATCTCGTGGGAACATAATAAATCCTGTGCAATATTCTAAGGGAAGTCTCCACCAAGGAGACCTGCCAGCTCCCCTTACTAAGGGTCTCACAACAGGAATGCCATTCTTGTGTGGTGAGTGTTTCCCCAATGTCCTCCTCCCATTGTGTCATGAAAGGAAGTTTAGCATCACGGGGATGAGGTTGGGAGTTTAAGATATGCCAACGGAGATGAGTACAACACCCGAAAGGCCTCCACAATCGGCCCCACAAATCTCATAGCCTTCAAGACTCCAAACATATATTCCCAAGAGACTGAATCAAACGCGTTTTCTATGTCCAACCCTAAGAGCGCTAGCGGCATGTCCATCTGTGATGCCCATTGAATTATATTGAGAACCTTACGGATGTTGTCAGGTGCTTGTCTCCCCGGAATGAATCCTACCTGATCGTTATGCACTAGATCAGGGAGAAGTCTATTGAGTCTCCTGGACAGAATGGAAGTAAATATTTTTGCATCTAGATTGATTAAAGAGATGGGGCGATAATTGGAAGGAAGTAGGGGATCCTTGCAAGGCTTGGGGATGACTACTATGGAGGCTTGCATGAATTCTTGGGGCAGGGGTTTACCGGACATAATAGAATTACATAAAATGGTAATATGAGGGGCCAATAGGGAATTACATTTCTTGTAATACATAGTGGAAAGACCATCAGGGCCTTGCGCTTTGTCTACTTTCAAGCCAGAGATAACATCTGACACTTCCTCAAGAGAAATAGTGGCATTCAGAGATTCCCGAGCAGCATAAGTAAGATGAGGTAAAGATACAGAGCTTAAGAAGGCATCTACCTCAGCTGTAGAAGGAGGAGAGGAGCGTTCAGAATAGAGTGAGGTGTAAAAAGAGTGGAAAGTGTTTTATATTCGTGAAGGGTGAGAGGTGGTAATACCCAGTCTCAATTGAATGTACCCTAGTCGAGTCCTGTTTCTGCTTCAACATGGTGGCAAGTAGCTTATCAGGCTTGTTAGCCAATTTATAATAAGTAGCCTTAGTCCATCTCAGGGCTTTTTCCGTGTTGCTCAGTAGAACAGCATCAAGCTGCATACTAGTTGTTTTAATAGCTCTATATAAATATGTGGTGGGATTAAGCTGATGGGCTGTAATTAGACGGGTAAAGCGAGTTTCCACGTCTGGGCCTGGAGTCTGCTACGTTTAAGTTTGGATGCTAAAGCAATAAGCTACCCCCTAATGACAGCTTTATGGGCAGTCCAGACCCATCCCACGTCAGAATCTGGGGAGAGGTTGATAGCAAAGTAGTTAGTGATTTCCTCCTCTAGTTGGTCTCGGACATTAGGACGTGTCAAAAGCGACTCATTAAGTCGCCAAGAAAAGGGAGTGAGGCATTTGGTGCCAAATTGGAAATGTGAAAGGACAATGTCGTGGTCCGACCATGCACAGTGGACGTGTCTAGAATAAAATAAGTGGTGTAGAGCGGGGGAATTAGCCATGATCCAATCAATTCTCGTGTAAAGATTATGTGCGGGCGAGTAATAAGTGTAACCACGTATTCCCAGATTGTGTTCCATCCATGTATCCGTCAAATGAAGTGACTGTAACGTTCCACTGAGAAGCCTCTGCTGAGGGCCTGTGCGTCTGAATAATCTGGTACTAGAACGGTCCAAGATCCCATTGTATACCAAATTAAAATCACCGCACCATATCAAATGATCAAAGGTGAGGGAGCCTAGCCGTCCCACCATTTGGACCAGAAATTGCAGAGGGTCCTCATTGGGAGCATACGAGTTTACTATACAGAGCTTGGTCTCCTGTAGGGTACCCTCCAGTATCAAAAACCTACCCTCCGGATCAGTGTGCATTGTGTGTAGGACAAAGGGAAAGGAATTGTGTACGAGGATAGCCACACCCCTGGATTTGGAAGTGAAGGAGGACAGATGGACTCTAGAGTATTGGGGGTTAACATATTTAGGGAATGAAGTCTGGGTAAAATGTGTTTTCTGTAAACAGATTATCTCAGGGTGATACTTCTGGTAATCCAAAAACGCTTTTCTGCGTTTTGTTGGGGAGTTAAATCCCCTAACATTATGCAAAAACACTCTACACATGCTAAGTGAAGGGGATGGGGAAGCGAATAAATGTGTGTGAACCAATTTGACCTAACGAGCCTGTTATAAGTAGGGGGAAGTTAGGTAGAGCAATAAATGTCATAACAGCTATTAATGGGTACAGGAGTACCTTGACGCCAAGTAATAGGATAGGGTAGGGAGTAGGTAGGGAAAGAAAGGATAAATGCAAAGACAAATACACAAAAAAAAAGAAAAACAATAATGCAAAAGAAAAATACCATCCCCGAGCGATCGCCGACGGGGGCACTCCAATACCTCTCCCCACCCCCGTTGGTCGATCACATACAGGCAACTGAGGCAACGTGATAATCCATCTTGCCATACATCCTCGCTATAAGGGCAAAAGCCCAGGTGGTACGAGGGTATACAGCAAATTAACCATGCAAAATAAGGATACATCTAGATTGACTCTTTACCCACCCTCCAGACCAAGTCCCGAATACAACAGAGGGATTAACGGCACTGGTGAATAGGGCTCTCGGGTATCAAGAGTAGGAGGCTATAGTCAATAAAACAGTTAATAACCATAGGAGTAGAAATAATAACCTGTAACCGGACAGGCCCAAACAAGTCCACCAACAGAAGTTATAGATGACCTTACAGGTGTCGCGGTTCCACCAACTTCAAAAACGGGAATCCCAGGAGAATAATAATAACATCCATTCTCATAACCAGAGACCTCGGGAGTCAGGGATAACGATCCAATTTTCGAGGTCCAGAGGAAAACAGAACAATCAGGTGTGATGTGCCTTTACAGCAACAAGTCATCCCGGTTTCTGGGGTTGAGTGCGGTGTCGTTTGTGAGACGAATCAACTCGATTCCACATCCTTTTAAGCTTAGGTTGTCTCTTGGGCAATGGTGGTGGGTCCTCGTAAGGGACACGTTCTTTGCGGAGTGCCTTCATGGCCTCCTGAGGAGTATGTACGGTGTAAGGGGAAGCATTAAGCACAAATTGCAAGTTAAAGGGGAACCCCCACTTGTAACGGACCTGTGCCTTTTGGAGAGCTAGAGTCACTGGCCGCATGTTGCCACGACGTTCCAACGTGGAAGGTGCCAAGTCCGCATACAGGTGAACAGAGGGTGGCATGCCCGGCAGCAGGGACATATTCCTCGCAGCTTGAAGTATGCGATCTCTCGCTTCAGGGTAATGGAGGCGTAGCACGAAATCCCGGGGCATCTGTGCGTTCTTAGGTCTGGTCAGAGCCCTATGAATTTGGTCCATCCTTAGGAGAGACAGGTCGGCTTGAGGGAGGAGAGCCTGGAACAATGCGGTCACCGGACCTGGCAAGTCTGTAAAGGACTCTGGTAAGCCTCTGATACGAATGTTGGCCCTTCTAGACCTATTCTCCAAGTCCTCAATCTTAAATTCAAGGAGGTCCAATCTTTCAGAGTGCTCAGTAATGGAGGTGCGGTCAGCCTCCACCCCATCAGCAATCTCGTCCACACGGATCTCCAGGTCAGCCACCCTGTGGCCTAGTTCTCCCACTAGCCTGGTAAACTCTGCAACCGCTGAGGCCAGCTCGGTCTTAAACAAGGCTTGAATGTTGCGGAACAAGTTGTTCTGGTCCGGCGGGTCCGCCTGTGTGACCGGTGTAGGATCAGTGTCGGCAATGTCCTACTCCTCCTGTGTGCACGGGGTAAGTGCGCTAGGAGACACCAGCGCCATTTTAGCTTTCGTCCCTGAACGGAACATGTCCGGAATAGTCTGTGAAAGCGACGGGCTGCTGCTGCCTGGACATCTTAGGGAAGTATCCAAAGATAATCACCACTGAGGAGCTGAATTAGCAGCGCTTAATGAGCACGGAGCTCACATGGAACACGTCCTCACCAGTGAGCTGCGTGCATGCACCCCCCTGCTGTGCACTTTTGAACACACCGACAGGCTCAAGGACTGGCCCACCTTCTCTTGTACAAACTTATGCAGGGCTGGTACTGCCTTTTTCGCAAAGAAATGACGGCTTGGGACTCTACGGCTCGGCACAAGCCATCAATTCCCAGAAAGCTGCAGAGTCCACCAGTTGGAAAGGGATGGACTGCAACACCAGCAACTTGGACAGGAGCACATTCAACTTCTGCGCCGCTGGATGAATGGGCGCATACTGTTGTCTCTTGGACATGGCTTTGCCGATGGATTGTTGGCGGAATTGCTGACTAAAAGCTGGAGAAGCAGGAGCATCTGGAGCGACAGAAGGAGGGTTTGACACACAGCTCCCTTTGGTTGAGGTGGTGGAGCCTTGGCTGGATGAAGGAGGGAGTGGACTGGGTGATGCGGCAGGCTGGACCACTACATCAGAGCCACGGTTCTCCCAGGCCGCTTTATGGTGGCGAAGCATGTGTTGATGCAGGGCCGTGGTGCCAACATTGGGACCCTGGCCACGCTTCACCTTCTGCCGACATATCTTGCATGTGGCTACCCACCTACAGTCCGCACTAATTGACTGCTACTGGCGCCGTCTCCAGGAACCCCTGTTCCACTACCTCCCGGAAAGGTAGGCTGCCGCGAAGCAGGTGGTCTCTCCCGGGAACGTTTGGCTCCAGCATTTCCACTCCTGCCACCATGCTGACTGTCAACCGTGCTACTGCCTGTCTGGCTCAGCTGCTGCCTCACAGGCAACCTGCAACTCTCTTCTCCTGATGATGATGAAGCCCCTTCTGCACCCGGCTCCCAATTGCGATCGGCTTCATCATCATCAACAGGTGTCTGGATTTCACTGATGTCCTCCTTAGGTTCCCCAACAGTGTCTGCTTCAGGACCCTGAACCCCAGCAACACCGCCTCCCATGTCACTCTCCGCATCACTACTTGGCCGCCTAGCAGAGGAAGCGGCGCATATCTCCTCCCCTTCTTGGCTGGGCAGTAGCTGCTGACTGTCCTCTATTACATCGTTCTCAGAGAATAGTGGAGCTGAATAGTGTTGCTCGCGAATATTCGCAATTTGAATTTTATTCGCGAATATCGCATATTCGCGAATTCGCGAATATTCGCGAATATAGCGCTATATATTCGTAATTACGAATATTCTTTTTTTAATTTTTTTTTACTTTATTTTTTTTTTCACAGTACACATCACAGTGATCATCCCTCTCTGCTTCCAGCTTGTGTGGTGTAAAGAAGGCTCTAATACTACTGTGTGAGGCCGGTGTGCGAATTTTCGCATATGCTAATTTTCGCATATGCGAATGTTCGCATATGCGCATTTTCGCACACGCGAATATTCACATATGCGAAAATACAACGAGAATATTACGAATATGCGAATATTCGCTAATATGACGAATATTCGTCCATATATTCGCGAATATTCGCGAATTCGAATATGGCCTATGCCGCTCAACACTAGAGCTGAACCCACAGTATAAGATACTTCTGTAGGAGAGGGAACAGCATAGGACAAAGGCAATGGGAGGACAGGGACTGCTCCGGGGCCATGCCAACTGAGGGTTGTGTCTGAGGAACCCACCGACTGTTGACTGGGGGTGTCAGATGTCACTTGTGATGAAGTGGATGAGCGTGTTAACCAATCGACGACGGCAGATGGGTTGCTGGTCGAAACACGACCGCTGGCTGATAAAGGGAGCTCAGGCCTCTCGCTGTGACTCCTGCTGCCACTCGCCCCTAGTCTGCTGCCAACTCTGCCTAAAGTATTTAGGCCTCTGCCACTCCTCTGTGCACGTCCTGGCACTTCTCTGCCTGACATACTTAGTGCGTATATGAGGGTATTACAATACGCTTCACTTCTCTTTAAACAGTATTTGTCTAGAACAGCAGCAGGTGATTACTTATGGCTGTCCTTCACAGTATGTAGGCCCTTGACAGATTAACAGGTAGAAAATGGTACCCTACTTGGATGTACGTATGCGGTATGCACTGATGAGGGCAGAAATGTGCGCAACTATACGCAGAAAAAAATCTGCATTTTTGAAAAACACCAGCAGGTGATTACTTTTGTTAGGAATCAGGACTTTCCCTGTATCTAGACTTGTTACAGATACAGAATAGTAGACTGCTTGGATGTGGGCATGTGTTATGCACGTATGAGGACAGACAAATGCACTACAGTCCGCTGAAAAAGAACTTATTTGTGAACAGCAGCAGGACCCAACAGTGCAGCACCACAAAAAAAAAAAAAAAAAAAAAAAAGACAGGGATTAAACCCTATATTGCACTCTGTCACACAATTATGAGCAGCAATAGGAATAACACTAAGATCATAAAACATACTTTTATTGGTGTACATTTAAAATATAGGCACACATAAATTTAAACAAAAAGAATTACAATACAGTGTTTAAATTACAACCCAGCTTATCCTAGTGTTGGATATATTGCTGGAGTTTAGGCTATTTTGGCCCTGCTAGTCGCATAGGACCCCCTACCTATTACTGCAAGCGCACAGCCGTGGGCACTTTCCTCAACGTGCTTTCTGTTTGCGTTCTACTGTGGAACGCAAGCGAGACGCACACATCCGATGCGCTCTCTAGTGAGGCACACGATGCGCTCCAAGGTGAAGCGCATACCAGTATCCGGCCTGCGCTTACACAGGGAGACGCTGTAATTATGCGTTTCACTGTGGAGCGCAGACCGGAAGTTACCTCACCTCCGGTCTCTGCGCACCTCATTGACAGACTCTGGGGGTGTATAAAGGAGCGGGAGTCCGGCACATGGCAGGTGCCGCGCTATCCTGAACTCCTAAATATGCTGACCACCAATCCAGCTAAATGTAAGCAAAGAACCTACACTAAGTACTACCAATGCATATTTTATGCCTATGTGGTTATATCTCACCCTAGGCAAAAATTTACTGTATTTTTATAGGCAGTACCCGGCATCCAAATGGCCCATAAACCCTCCTAAGGACGTCATATGATAGGAACATCTCTCTATATATTTATTATATATTATATATATTTTATATACATTTTTCTATATATATTTATGTATGACCCTCAATACTCCTTATACATGATACACTCATACTCAACTATTCACCCACAGATACTGCCCCAAGTCTTATGTAGGACCATCATCCTGTGGGTGTATATTCTGTGCCCCCTTATACAAGGTAATTATAAAGACCCTTGACCTCCCCTCTATATCAATCCCACCTACGGGAGTTGTATTGATATCCCCTTTTTCTTTGTTAGGCTTATTTTATCAGCCTATAACCAAAGAATAATAACTCAATAAAGTGCCTGTATCCGTGTATCTACCGCTCTGCACCTATACACTCATCACACCAACCAAAGGTAGGCGACTATGATTATCTTAAAAATCCGAAACAATATGTACAAACTCAACAATACTCTACATACAGTAATATTATGTACCCACAGGTTGGTATCTATCTAAATACAAGAGGAAACACAAGCCTTGGACCATGACCTACATAACCTTCTCTGGGCCTTTCTATCTAAGCACACCAGAATACTTGTCAGTTTTTGAAATTATGCTGAGAAGCAATTAGATCATAATACACAATTGTGGATGTGCGGCCATGTCTGCTTTTTCTACCTGGATTCACATTGTGTATTCTATCCCCTCCTTCTTTTTTTTTTGTTGTTTCCACTTGGCCTGCACTCCTCCCCACCCCCTCAGCCCAACCCTATATAAGTAGCAGGTAACTACACCTGGGCCCTTTCATTTTTTAGCAGCCTCCCAGTCTGACTGGGAGCTCATGGTAAGTGAGCTGTTACACCTTGTTCACACTGATGTGGTGCTGTGCGGCATCCGTTGCTGCCGCGGCGCCGTGTCTGTGGGGGGTGCGGCCCGGGGACTGGTTTGGGTGGCACTGGGGCTGCTCTGCCAGTGGGTTGTTCCCCCTGTGGGCACTGGTGTTGTGGCGGTGGTGGGCGCCGACCAGTGCTACACCATTTTATGCTAGGGACGTTAGCGACCCAATCTTAATAGGTGGCCTTGACGTGGCGAGTGGGCTTTGTACCTTTTGATCAAAAAGTATACTAACAACTTGTTAGTTTTTGAAATTATGCTGAGAAGCAATTATATCATTATACAAGATTGTGGATGTGCGGCCATGTCTGTTTTTTCTACCAGGATTCAGAATACTTATCTATACCTCTACATGTCGTATCACGATTATACTACTATTCAGTGAGAGAGGTTACGGGAGAAACTATACTCCTGCCCTCTACACACTTGTCCCTGAAGAGTTGGGCCGCTTGAAAATGCGCCGCAACGAAACGCGTTGGAATTATGTGGCTTAAACTGTACTAAATTTTTATGCAATCTTTGTACCCAATTTTTTGATTTTGCCTACAATTTGTATACTCACCGAATAATTAGGCTGAGGTTTCTATAAACCAGCTGAGTTATTGCTGGTGACGCGCTATATACACTGCACCCGGCGCCTCCATTCCCTCCAGAACCAGGGAGAGACAGGAGGTTCCTGTTGCAGGTTGGCGTTTTCTAGGAAGGCCTTTCTGCAGTAACAGGTAGGGGGTCCTATCCTAGCAGGGCCAGTATAGCCTAAACTCCAGCAATATATCCAACACTAGGATAAGCTGGGTTGTAATTTAAACACTGTATTGTAATTCTTTTTGTTTAAATTTATGTGTGCCTATATTTTAAATATACACCAATAAAAGTATGTTTTATGATCTTAGTGTTATTCCTATTGCACTTCAAAATTACACGTAGGTCTACACGCATCATTTTCTCATTCCTATTCACACAATTCTGAGCAGCAGAAGATTTGTGGAGCAAATAAAAATAAACTCAATTGGGCTGAAAAATGAGGAGATGAGATGGTTGATAAAGTTCCGGCAGATTGGAGATGTGTATGAGGCAGCTGACAGCTATCTGCCCCTCTCTGCTGCAATGCTCAATAACGTGAATAGGAGGTTTAGCAATCAATGATCCTTCTCAGAGTAACAGCACAGCACTCTGTACTCCTGCCTTTCCCTAATGCTGATGTGACTAGCAGTTGCAGTGTAACGCTGTGGTATGAGCTATTCACACACAGTCCTGTCCTCTCCATCTAAGTGCATAGATGAAATAAAGAGAGGCAAGATGGCCGCCGATTATATAGGGGCTGTGACATCACAGGGGTCAGTGAACACTGATAGGCTGCATCTCACATGTGATTCAGGGTCATCCCGCCTACTTTCATTCCCGCCATACTTTCCTACCCTCCCATAATCCTCTGCCCCATGTACTCACATGTGGATCTGCCACTTTAGGTGTCCCTTAGCCGGGAAAGCTGTAAAATGGAATTTTATGAAATTTGTAACAAATTCGGGTTTGTCAGCTTCGGTTCGCTCATCTCTACTCACCAACTCCTGTACAGGGAACACTTGCAGAATGGTGGGGTTGACTTAAAGGGGTATTCCGACCCTAAGACATTTTATCCCCTATATAAAGGATAGGGGATAAGATATCTGACCGCGGGCGTCTCGCCGCTGGGGACCCCCGCAATCTTGCATTTGGCACCCACCTCTTCGAGCTGCACGCTCGATGACGTCACAACTCCATGTGATATCACGCCCTGTCCTCGCTATGCCGTTACACCCCTCCCATAGACTTGCATAGCAGGGGCAGGGATGATGTCACACGGGGTGGAGTCATGACATCACGATACTCCGGCCCCGTGTTCGGCACACGGCAGTTTGTGAGCTGGCAGTGCGGCTCGAAGAATTGGGTGCCGAATGCAAGATTGCAAGGGTCCCCAGCAGCGGGACCCCTGCGGTTAGACATCTTATCCCCTATCCTTTGGATAGGGAATAAGATGTCTTAGGGCCAGAATACCCCTTTAATAAGAGATTTTCTTTAGGCTTCCCTCTGAATCACCTCACACTTCTTCCAACTCCTTTCCACACTGTAGCTCACATGGAACTCTGCACAGCAGCTACAAACTCTACACAGAGCTAGAACTAGTCTCTGGCAGCTCTTCCCCCACTACATTATATACAGGGCAATTTAGGGGTTCCCATTGGGTAGACAGGGTCACCTGGTTACTCTGCAACAATAGAACAGTGGGCCCATCACAGGAGCAGCAGGCATGCCCGAGGAGATTCGCATCCCATTCATATTTGCCGCTCAGAGCCGCAATTGGCCAGGTGGTGCCGGCCAATCACCACTCTGAGCGTCAAATATGAATCAGTGATGTGAATTTCTATATCAGTGGCAGTTTTTCTGGCTTTTTTTTCTGGTGTTTTTCAGGTGTAAAAAAAAAGTGGAAACCTTAGGGATCAGGATGACACTGCTTCATCTGTATATTATTTTACGAACGTTATTGCTACAGTCATGAAAATAGGTGCCTGTTTTTTGTTTTTTTTACAACCGTATTTTTAGCACGGAATTGTCAGATATTTGGGGAATTAAATATTCAGTTTTTGAATTGTGGCACCAGTTCAGTAAATTTCCTTAAAGGGTAAACAATCTATTGTGAGGCATCGGTATCTATTACTGTGGTGGCCCAGTACAGCATTTCCAGCTGGTACCCATCAGAGTAGGTGGGTGGCTGAGATAATAGAAGGTTTGCTAGATGCAAAAGGTGTCTCTTATATTATATTGCATTGTCATGTATAGTGTCATTTTTGGATTTTAAATGTAATTACCATTTTGCACCTGTAACACTCACGTTTCAGAAGAAAGGAACACTGGTGGATTTGAATCCGCTGGACCTGTGTGGCGATGTCTCAGACCGTACCAGGGAGCGGAGTCCAGAGCCTGCTGCAAAGCGGGATGGACTTGCTGCGACAGGCGGCACCCAGGTCGCTATCCCTGGCACGGCTCGACAACACAGGCGGCTGAGGAGATGCGAGGCACAGGAGGAATAAGGCAGCTCGTAGTCAGGATAGCAGAAGGTAAGGGCAGGCGGCACAGTAGCATAGTCAGGACATAGCAGGAGGTCAGTAGGCAGGCGGCAGAGGAGCAAGGTCAGGTCACAGTGCAAAGGATCAGATACACAGCAAGGCAACTCTCAAGAATGCTTTCTCTCAGGCTCAAGGCAACAAAGATCCGGCAAGGAAGTGTGGGAGGAGGAGGAATTTATCAATGAATCACAGGTATACTACACTAATGGGCGCACTGGCCCTTTAAATCTTAAAGCTCTGGCGCTCATGCACCCTAGGGGACGGGGACACGCGCTGGAGCAGAGAGGCAGAGAAGCACCTGGTGAGTGATGGACTGGGATTCGCAAATGGGGGCACATCCTGCAATGTGAATCCCAGCCCCGCCACAGCAGCAGGTAACAGGACTGTGCGCTCACAGCCAGTATGTGCGGCCAGAGCGCATAACGTAACAGCACCACAAGTCTAATGTATACATAGAGAGGATTACAGCCCGCAGAGGGTTAATTTTCTTATATTGTTTTTCATGTGTAGCTGAATAGTTGATTTGATTACATGAAGCCTCTTAGTCAATAGCTTCAGAAAAATCCCAACTCCCCCCTACTCTCCTGGAAAAAAGAGGATGACCTTAGTTCTAGTCAGAGTATTCTAAGCCTGGCTATTGTAAGCGCACATGCTTAAAGGGGTACTCCAGTGGAAAACACAGTTTTTTCCAATCAGGTGCCAGAAAGTTAAACAGATTTGTAAATTACTTCTATATAAAAATCTTAATCCTTCCAGAACTTATCAGCTGCTGTATGCTCCACAGGAAGTTGTGTAGTTATTTTCTGTCTAACCACAGTGCTCTCTGCTGCCACCTCTGTCCGTGTCAGGGACTGTCCTGCTCTGGACAGTTCCTGAAATAAAGGGATAAGCGCTCCATAGAGTAGTATTGTTTAAACCCTAAGGGTGAGAAAGTGGTGTAAATTAACTGCTCACCCTGGGTAGTTGTGTAGCCACATACACAACAATGGTAATAGCATGCAAGGTAGGTCATCTGCTGCCCTCTGGTAAGTATATGGCAATGGATAGTTGGCTTTCGAGGAACCCGGCTCATCGGCGCTTATCCACCAGACAGGTGAGTAGATAAAAGAGGATTTACTGACCAGAATGCAACGTGTTTCGCTGCGCTTGCGCAGCGAAGCGTGTTGCATTCTGGTCAATAAATCTTCTTTTATCTACTTACCTGTCTGGTCGATCAGCGCCGTTGAGCCGGGTTCCTCTGAAGCCAACTATCCACTGGACAGTTCTTGACACAGACAAAGGTGTCAGCAGAGAGCACTGTAGTCAGACTGGAAAGAACTACACAACTTCCTGTGGAGCATACAGCAGCTGATAAGTGCTGGAAATATTAAAGGGGTTATCCAGGAAAAAAACTTTTTTTTATATATCAACTGGCTCCAGAAAATTAAACAGATTTGTAAATTGTTTCTATTAAAAAATCTTAATCCTTTCAGTACTTATGAGCTTCTGAAGTTAAGGTTGTTCTTTTTTGTCTAAGTCCTCTCTGATGACACGTGTCTTGGGAAACGCCCAGTTTAGAAGCAAATCCCCATAGCAAACCTGTTCTAAACTGGGCGTTTCCCGAGACGCGTGTCATCAGATAGTACTTAGACAGAAAAGAACAACCTTAACTTCAGAAGCTCATAAGTACTGAAAGGATTAAGATTTTTTAATAGAAGTAATTTACAAATCTGTTTAATTTTCTGGAGCCAGTTGATATATAACAAAAAGTTTTTTCCTGGAATACCCTTTTAATATTTTTAAATAGAAATAATTTACAAAGGATAATAGAAAAGATGTCTGATCGCAGGGGTCTGTCTTCTAGGACCCCTGCAATCTCCGTCCCGGCTTCGAAGCGGCTGTGGTTGTCACACCCTCTACATTTAAGTCAATGGGAGAGACCAAGATAAAGCTATGGCATATCTCTGTATCTCCCAGAGAGATATATAGAGGGGCATGACAGATAAAGCTTCAGGCTGTGGTTGCTAGTAATCCGGCATAGAGTGGAGTTGGCTCCGTGCATGCAGATTACAAGGGCGCCAGGCAGGAGATCGTGGGGGGGGGTCAGACTCTTATCCCTTATAATGTGGATCGGGGATATGATGTCTAGGGGTGGAGTACCACTTTAAGTTGCACAAAATCAGCAAGAGAGTAGTTGGTCGGCACTGCAATGCAAAACACCGGTGGTGCTCGATCCTCACAGCTGCTCACCCGCTTGCTAACAAAACCGCTTATCCGAGGTGCTCCATCACAGAAAGTAAGTGTCCATAAATATGCAAAGAACGATGATGGCACTCACGGTACTGCATTTTCTTATGCTTTATTTTCAGTCATGTCAGAGACAGATTGGCCAACGGGCCGTTTCTCGCTCCGAGGAGCGAGAAACGGCCCCTTGGCCAATCTGTATCTGACCCGATTGAAAATAAAGCATAAGAAAACCTTAGACCATTCTGGCCTGAAGCCACTCGACGACCTCGTCCCTGATTCCACCGCCACACCTAGCCAACGCTTTCAGTATCTGCAACATCAACACTTTTATTCCTCTCGGAGGACCGACCTGCACTTACATCGCCCCCTTTCCTCGTTTGAGAAGCTATGTGTCTCTACGTCAGGGCCTGGTCGCCCAGTTAACACTATCTACACACTCCTCCTAGACTCCCTCAGAATGGAATCCCTTCCCTTCAGATCAAGCTTGGAGAGGGAGCTGTCGCGTGGGTTCTCTGACGAGGAATGGAATAAGGCAGTTCGTATGTGTCATAAATCCACTATCTCTAGTAAAGCGCAGGAAACGAACTATAAAGTTCTGACGAGGTGGTATAGAGTTCCAACACTACTGTCTCGTATGTATCCCGGGGTACAGGACGTTTGCTGGCGTTGTGGCGGTGGAGGAGGCACGATGTCACACATTTGGTTATACTGTCCCATCCTGGCCCCGTTCTAGTCGACTGTTCGAGAGGTCATACACAAACTAACTTCCGTACCACTTGACTTAGATCCGGCTGCTCTCCTTCTTTCCATTCTCCCTCAGTCTGTCCCAAAATGGCACTCTCGTCTGATTGGTTTTATGCTTCTGGCGGCAAGGTCAGTAATCCCAAGGCTCTGGAAACCCACTACACCCCCGTCTTTCTCTTCCTGGGCCCAAGAACTGTCCAAAATACATAGGATGGAGGAGCTTATCGCTGACTCCAAAAACCAAGTGACTACGTTTTTGTCTTCCAATGACTATAGAACCTCTTACATGACACCCTAGCCACCTCCTCAATTCTCTTGCGCCTTTATCGAGTGTGTTGCCCTGCCCAGCATAGCCAGCACGCCTGCCCTGCGGGGGCCCTGCCCGGGGCTGTCGCCTCCGGAGGTATGTACACCCTCTGACGTACCCCTCCCTCCCACCCCCACTACTCACATTCTCCTTATCTCTGTCCCTTTCTCCCTTCTTTCTCCATCTCTCTTTTTCTCACATCCTCTGTTTCTCATGGGAACTATCAACCTATTCCCACATTTGTTAGTCACCAATTGCTTCCTCAAGCTCTAACTGGTAGTTTTGACTCCTCAGTGTATGGCCTAGTATCCACGCAATGCTGATAGTGTTAACCCAAACTTGTTTTGTTCGGATATTGATATGTGTTATTCTGTCCCCTCATGCGGAGCTCTGCTTATGCCAACTACCAATGCGCAGCTGTTTTTTGGTGACCTATGATGCCTATATATGATAGTCTCTCATTTTCTTTGAGTTTGATTTACATAAGTCCAATATTTTACCATGCATATTCTTGTTACTTGATCCCACGGACTTTTTGGATATGTTACTGTTAATCCAAATTCTGTATGACTTTTAAAATTTAATAAAACTTACTGTTTAAAAAAAAAAAAAGCATAAGAAAACGCAGTACCGTGAGTGCCACTTTAAGTTGCCTCCGGTCAAGCATGTACTCGGAAGTCACTGCCCTACAGTCTAGCTTTCGTTCTCACTGTAAGGAGACAACTTCTACTTTGTTTTCAAGTCTCCAAGAGGAGGGAATTTTCTGGAACAGACAAGTTGTACAATCTCCGATCTGCATTGGTTTTGGTGCAGGGGTTTGTTATGGGCCTCTGGTTGGACCTGTGCCAGCCCGTAAAGTCAAGGAAGACCTTTCAGGATAGGGGGGATTTATCAAAACCTGGCAGAGGAAAATTTGACCAGTTGCCCATAACAACCAATCAGATTGCTTCTTTCATTTTTAAAAGGCCTCTGGAAATTGGAGAAGCAATCTGATTGGTTGTTATGAGCAACTGGTCAACTTTTCCTCTGCACAGGTTTTGATAAATCTCCCCCATGGTTTTCTGAATGTTGTGTCACAGATTGCCACCAAAAGAGTAAAGGTAAATCCTTCATATTGGCGCACACCATTGTTTACTACCTGAGAAGATCCTGGTCATTAGTTTTTGTAATTTGGACTTTCGAACTATTGAGCTGGGAGCCCTGCAAATCCCAGAGAAGAATGTGTGCAAAATATACCAGCAGTACCTACTAGAATAAATATCATTGATAAGCAAAGAAGCAAAACAATGTTAAATGTGATCACAGAATAGCACTAGGCAAAAAAGAAAGATTGGGGCGTCACCGATGAATACGATCAAAGCAGCTCAGTATACATGGTGCTGGAGCTGATATACCGCAGCTGATGCTGCTTCCAGGGTCTCACAGTGACCCCCACACCACAAATTCCTGTACAAACTGCCAAAACCTGACGGGTTTCCCCCCTTCTATATACACAACATAAGGGGTTCATCAGGGGATAACACAGAAAAGTGTAAAACAAAAGACAAACACAAAATCTTCCCTGCAGACGTGTCAGACTGGACAATACCACATCCTGGGCTTTGGTGTAAGGGGTCTCAATCATGATTACCCATGGGGTCTCTATCATGATTACCCATGGGGTCTCTATCATGATTACCCATGGGACCTGAGTGAGCGACCCAATCATGGACTGTCTTGGACATTTCTTGCAAAGCATTTTTATCATTTAGGCTATGTTGGGAAGATTTCATGTTTGTCTTTTGCTTTACACTTTCCATTTTTTTCCCCTGATGAATCTCTTATGTTGTGTATATAAAAAGGGGGAAACTGATGATGATGATAATGATGATAATTATTATTATTAATATTATTGTTATTGTTATTATTATACTTTTTATTATTATTATTATTATTATTATTAGTAGTAGTAGTAGTAGTAGTAGTATTGTCATAATAATAATAATAATAACAGTGCTCTGCTATCACATTTAACATTGTTTTTCTTCTTTGCATGATAATAGTCTCCTTTTTGTGAGTATTTTAATACATAACCAATAAAGTTATATTTTAGGTAGCACCTATCTCGTTCTGTGATTTTAAGAGAACCCTGCACCCATACTTCTCCAGGAACGTATTAACATGTAGGTGCTAAGAAAGCCCTAAAGGAGTACTCCACTGGAAAACATTTCTTTTTTTTAAATGAACTGATACCAGAAAGTTAAACAGATTTGTAAATTATATAAACACAATGGAGAGGCTCCTGTCTATCTGACCGTCACTAAAGACCCGAGCGACCCAACAAACACCTATACCCACGGTGTAAAAAATAGGGACAATGTATTAAAAGTAAATGGGGCTCAAAGGTCAAAGATATCTGGTTTAGAATAATTTATATTTATTAATATAGCATATAAAATGAATTAAATAGGGAATGCACAGGGCCCTTGTACTCCCCTAATTAATTTAATACACAGTAAAATATATATAATAATCCCAATATAAAAATAGCAACTAAAAACTAAAATTCAATGCAAACTAAAAATAACTGTAAAAATTATTCTGCGATTTGAGCCTGTGTGATCTATATAGCGATCGGCTAATCCTGTAGAGAAGCACAGTACAAATGTTCATTCCTGTTCACAGATACAATGTAGCAGCTGCAGATAACAGTAAGTCAATTAGTATTGTATCTGTCCAGCCTGTGGCAACTAAATTCCACCGATATAATGATACAATATAGCGCTTTGTGGATAATCGCTTGAGATCGATCTTTAAGTGTCTCTGTGTATACCGCAAAATATCACATCAACCAGTTGGCAATAGAATCCAAAAAATGCTCACCGCTCCTGGGATACCATGGATCTCCCTTCGGTGTAGTCCTGTGGACCGGCTGTATGGTGTATTTCGCCCGGTGACTGGCCTCAGTCAGGGATCGTGCTGCTGGAGTCTCGGCCGACTCCTAAGGACGCAGCACTTGGTGGTGGGCACCGTTTGGGGGGACTGCAGCGCTGCTGAAGAAAAAACCGAGGATGGTTTTGAAAAGCGTCCAGCGATTCTAAATATGCGATATTGAGCCTGCTAATATAGAACATCTGCCTAACAGCACAAGCGATCATCCGACAGATCCAAGACATTAGTTACAGTGCGCTATCTCCCGAGCGCGCGACCTGTGCACGAGGAACCACTCACTCTGTATACCGCATCCAGCCGCTATTTTAATTACAAGTTTAAAGCTAACCGGGCTATCTACAACAAGGATTCGATGTTTGCTGACCGCCTTGTTTCCCAGTTGGTTCGATCAAGGGACTCAGCTTGACAGCGCTGCAGTCCCCCCAAACGGTGCCCACCACCAAGTGCTGCGTCCTTAGGAGTCGGCCGAGACTCCAGCAGCACGATCCCTGACTGAGGCCAGTCACCGGGCGAAATACACCATACAGCCGGTCCACAGGACTACACCGAAGGGAGATCCATGGTATCCCGGGAGCGGTGAGCATTTTTTGGATTCTATTGCCAACTGGTTGATGTGATATTTTGCGGTATACACAGAGACACTTAAAGATCGATCTCAAGCGATTATCCACAAAGCGCTATATTGTATCATTATATCGGTGGAATTTAGTTGCCACAGGCTGGACAGATACAATACTAATTGACTTACTGTTATCTGCAGCTGCTACATTGTATCTGTGAACAGGAATGAACATTTGTACTGTGCTTCTCTACAGGATTAGCCGATCGCTATATAGATCACACAGGCTCAAATCGCAGAATAATTTTTACAGTTATTTTTAGTTTGTATTGAATTTTAGTTTTTAGTTGCTATTTTTATATTGGGATTATTATATATATTTTACTGTGTATTAAATTAATTAGGGGAGTACAAGGGCCCTGTGCATTCCCTATTTAATTCATTTTATATTCTATATTAATAAATATAAATTATTCTAAACCAGATATCTTTGACCTTTGAGCCCCATTTACTTTTAATAGATTTGTAAATTTCTTCTATTTAAAAATCATAATCCTTCCAGTACTTATCAGCTGCTGTATTTTATAGAGGAAGTTCTTTTCTTTTTGAATTTCTTTTCAGTCTCACCACAGTGCTCTCTGCTGAGACATCTGTCCATGTCAGGAACTGTCCAGAGCAGGAGAGGTTTGCTATGGGAATTTGCTCCTACTCTGGACAGTTCCTGACATGGACAGAGGTGTCAGCAGAGAGCACTGTGGTCAGACTGGAAAGAACTACACAACGTCCTGTGGAGCATACAGCAGCTGATAAGTACTGGAAGGGTTAATATTTTATTTAGAAGTATTTTACAGTGTTTAGCTTTCAGGCATCAGTTAATTAAAAAACAAAATGTTTTCCAGTGGAGTACCCCTTTAAAGATTTTTTTTCCCTTCACTATATCTGCTAAAGAAACCTTCAGTACCATGGACAGTGACCAAATCCCCATCCTCCTGACTCCAAGGCTGATTCAGAGCTGTATTTCAAGAGACTGTGTAATAATCCAAAGGATAGGGAATAAGATGTCTGATAACGGGGGTCCCGCCGCTGGGAACCCCTGTGATCTCTCCTGCAGCACCCCCTGTCATCTGCTGCATGGAGTGAAGTTTGCTTCATGCCTGATGATGGGCAATACAGGGGCCGGAGTATCGTGACATCACGGCCCCATCCCCTCTTAACATCATGGCCAGCCCCCTCAATACATGTCTATGGGAGTAGGCGTGATGGCCGCCACGCCACGGTACATCTACATCACGATACTCCGGATCCTGTATAATTGGTCATCAGTCAAAGAGCGAACTTCGATTCATGCTGCAGATGACAGGGGGGCTGCAGGAGAGATTGCCGGAGTCTCTAGCGACGGAATCCCCACGATCAGATATCTTGTCCCCTATCCCCTTATAATGTTTTTATTCATTCACATTGGTTTTCTCCCAATCCTGGCCCTTTTATTCCCATAAGGTATATACCACTTATAGTGAGAATTTAGGATCATTTTAAAAGTCTCCTATTTATTGTCAGTATTCTTTGCTTGAGGACATTATCCCAATTTATATTGTTAAGGGCCTTTCTGAGTTGATCAAACTTTGCTTTCCAAAAGTTAATTGTTCTTGTGGCCCCCCGAGAGGTTCCCTTATTGAAGAACAAGTTATAAATGATTATTTTATGATCACTATTTCATAGGTGACCTTCTACATGTACATTAGATACTCTGTCAGGTATGTTGGTTAATATTAGGTCCAGCAGTGTCACCTATTTCATCCCAGCTCAGTTGCATCAAAATTCTGCAGTTAGGTCATGTAATCTCCTGTATGACCACCAGAAAATCACATGCCCTAATGTATAGATAGGAGGTCAATCTCTTTTATGTTACTGACTTCTCACTTTTGTCCTCTTTCTACATTTCTATGTACCTTCCATTGGTAGGCCTTTATTTATATAGCAACAATAATTTTTGCAGCGCTGTATAGAAGATCGGGATAAGGTTGTGAGTTTAGAGTTCATTTTTAGTGATGAGCGGCAGGGGCCATATTCGAATTTGTGATATTGACAAATATTCATCCTATGTTCCCGAAATTCACATATTTGCTATGTTCGTTCACTTTTTTTCCCATGGGAAATTTGCATAAAAATGTGCATAAAAATTAGCATGTGAAAAAAAAAAGAAAGTAAAAAAAAACAAATATTTGTCATTACGAATATATAGGACTATATTCTAAATATTAGCGAAATCACAAAGTGCCGATATTCGCAATAAAAATTTGTATTACGAATAATCGTGCTCAACACTATTTATTTTTACTGTGTTCTCGATAGCATCATGTCATGCTGTGACAACACCAGGGCCTATCAGCGGCTTGGAGCTAGAATCTGTTACTTCTGCTCTCAGCATCCATAGCCGTCCCAGGTGCACATAAATGCTTTGCCAATCTGCTCAGGGTTTGATTGTGTTCTTGTTTATCTGCACTCGTGTGAACACTGCTCCTGGTATATTCTAATCTGGGTTTTCTGACCGGGACTTCCTGTACATTTATTCTCTGCTTAGTGATTTGGTATACAAAAAAGAAGGTTGCAGCAGCACTCGGTCCAAAAATGGAGGCTCTAAGCGCACTTTTTTGATCAAAACGTGCCCCCCCATCCACCACGCGGAGGGGGCTTTTTGTCGGATGGGACCCTAACATGCTTTATCCATTCACCTTTGCTGGGCATATGGCCTCTGACTGGGTGACATGCAGGATCCACTTAAAAACCTCCTGTAAAACAGGGAGGGGTGCCACTCCCCCTAACTTGCATAACAAAAACACAAAAAAGAAAAATAGCAAGCACAACTACCTAATACACGGGTGCACACTGCTGTGGCAAATACAATGTATACAAAAAAGAAGGTTGCAGCAGCACTCTTGGTGAAAAAATGGAGGCTCTTACTGCACTTAGTGATTTGGTAACTTATGCTGCTATCTCGGATTTGACTCGGCTTGTTAGACTTCTCTATTTCTGCTTGTCTGTTTGGGTTGACACAGCCATATTATTCAATCCTGAACAATTCATGTTAAAGGGGTAGTCCAGTGGTGAAAAACTTATCCCCTATCCTAAGGATAGGGGATAAGTTTCAGATCACGGGAGGTCCAACCGCTGGGGCCCCCTGTGATCTCTCTGTACAGGGGCCAGGCTCGCTGGCCAGATAGCGCGTGTTTACCAATACACAAAGCGGCTGCCGACACGCCCCCTCAATACAACTCTATGGCAGAGTCGGAGATTGCCGAAGGCAGCGCTCCGGCTCTGCCATAGAATTGTATTGAGGGGGTGTTTCAGCCGCTGCTTCGTGCGGTGGTCAGCATGCCCTCTTCCCGTGGGCTGTTGGGGCCCCGTACAGCAAATTGCGGGGAGCCCCAGCAGTCGGACCCCCTGCGATCTGAAACTTAACCCTTTATCCTTAGGATAGGGGATATGTTTTTCACCACTGGACTACTCCTTTAAATAGTAATAAATAAATACATACATTAATAAATAAATAAATAAATGAATAAGTAAATAAATAAATAAACAAATAAGTAAATAAATAAATGAATGAATGAAAAATTAAATAAATTAAACTAATAAATGAGTAAATAAATAAATACATAAATAATACATTAAATACATGAATAAGTACATACAAAAATAATAAATGAGTAAGTAAATAAATGACTAAATATATAAATAACTTAATTATTAAATAAAGTAGTCAACACCATAGCTCTTGCATATAATGGCAGTCTTTATTGATATAAAATTCCTAAATGATTTTTCTTTTTCTAATGCAAATGTATTCTTCCTCTTCTGCCTTCTCTTTTGCTTCCTCTTCTGATTCCTCTACTGCTTCCTCTTCTGCTTGCTCTTCTGCTTCCTCTTCTGCTTCCCCTCCTGGTTCATGTTCTGCTTGCTCTTCTGCTTCCTCTTCTGCTTGCTCTTCTGCTTCCTGTTCTGCTTGCTCTTCTGCTTCCTCTTCTGCTTGATCTTCTGCTTCCTGTTCTGCTTGCTCTTCTGCTTCCGCCCCTGCTGCCTCTCTTGCCTCTCCTGCTTCCAGTTCTGCTTGCTCTTCTGCTTGCTCTTCTGCTTCCTCTTCTGCTTGCTCTTCTGCTTCTTCTTCTGCTTGCTCTTCTGCTTGCTCTTCTGCTTCCTCTTCTGCTTGCTCTTCTGCTTCCTCTTCTGCTTGCTCTTCTGCTTCCTCTTTTGCTTCCTCTTCTGCTTCCCCTTCTCCTTCCTCTTTCGATTCCTCTTGTCCTTCCTCTTTTGCTTCCTCTTCTGCTTCATCTTCTGCTTCCTCTTTTGCTTCCTCCTCTGCTTCCTCTCCTGCTTCCTCTCCTGCTTCCTCTCCTGCTTCCTCTTTTGCTTCCTTTTCTCCTTCCTCCAATGGTTCACTGCTTGATTCCCCCTGATAGCACTCGTCTCGATGATCGCCATCTTTAAAACACTGAACGCAGCTTTTTCCAGTACAGCGATACAGATCAATGTAGTCATTTATGGGTGTCCAAGAACCCCAAACCTCATCGTTCGTCTTTTCCGTATCTCGCCAAAATATGTCTTTAAAAGCAAACACTCTGTCTTTGGGAAGGGCATAAATGCTGTAAAATTTCTCGATAATGTTATTGCTTCCATCAGGTAGTAAACATTTAGATGTACACGGAGAAAAATAGGAATAAAATATGGTGCAGCCGGCCATGGGTTCGCGGGCCTGCAGGCGGCTGATGGGGGAAAGATAATCGGGGTCCAACAAGCGATACTCAGCATGGAGGCTGCATTTCTTTTTGGGAGTTTCACAGGCGCTGTGGGAAGAGATAACTATTCGTTCTCCTTCATAGAGATGTAAATTATTGACTTTCTCACGTATATCTTCTGCATTTTCTCCTCCCAGGGCCTCCTTCACAACGTCAATGGTTAAACCTTTTTTGCATTCTTCTTTAGTGAACTTGACAAAGTAGGCGTACTGATCATTAAAGTCCCTGCAAGAAAGAACAAAAACAGAATTGTAGAAAAGTTGCATATTAACTGTGTAGAGATAAAAGAGATCTATCTAGCTAACAAACTCAAAGGTTATACGGACACAAGAAATTATTCAAAAATATAATCTGATTTATTAAAATACCAGTCAGAATATGAGAGCTATAGATATGTCTAACTGCCCTCCACAGGTCCCATATAATGAACGCCTCCTTTACCCGGAGTACCGGATTGGTTCATCTGTGCTGTTGGAGAGGAGGACTGTTTTCCGTGCACGGGGCCGGGTGATCTGTTACTGTATTGCTTCCATGTTTTTATGAACATCGGCCTCTTTTTCTATTCACATTCTGTTGTGTTATCACATATGTGGGAAGTGTAATAGAATGGAAGAAAGGTGAGCGGGCTGGAGGTGAGGCCGGGGGAACATATTCTGGGTGATATGGATGTATTATCAGATGGGCAGATGATACTGGTGTAAGATAAGTCCTCTGAATGTAGACATCACTATGAGACTTTTTGTAAGTAGATTTACAGACCAATACTCCCGATTAACTTACAGAATCCAAATAGAGCTTTATTTGTAGGTCAACAAAACTTCCCAGCAAGGTCACATGACTCGGGCTCACCCTGGAGCCTTCTCAAACCTGCCTAGTAAACATACAGAAAGTCGCCATATTAAGCATATATGGCGCACACCAATGACGTCTTAGAGAAAACGCAGACAACTGTAACCTCATGTAAGACAGAATAGAGAGGCCATAACTAATCACATAAATAGGCTCTTATGTTTGCACTTTGTGCTTATAGAACTGTTTAGTTCATTTTTACTGGGATGTGATGTAACAAAAAATCTGCAATTTTGGACTTTTTTTTTTTGTATTTTTATTTTTTTACATTTAGGTAATTCTCCGTACAGGATCATTACCATTATATTTTAATTGTTTATACATTTCCATGCACAGTGATACCAAATATGTTTATTTATTTAACTTTTTGGGGGGAAAATAAGGGGATTTTATTTTTTATTCAGGAGGGTTTTTTCACTTTTTTTAAAACACCATTTTTTATTTTACATATTCTATTCTATTTATTATATTTTTAGCAGGGGGAATCATTTTAATCATCTATCGAGTGCAGTGCAGTGGCATTGATCAGTAATATCTGCAATCCACTTGTATAGTCTGCCAGAAGGCAGACTATATACATGATCCAGGAAGAGCAGCATGAAGAAGGTAAGGAGACCTCTTGCCACCATCTTGACTTATCGTACCCCTGCAATCGCGCTGTGGGTAGTCCAATAAGTCTCTCAAAGTCGCCTTAATACATTAGATGCTGTAATCAGCTTTGGGCATAGCATCTAAAGGGTTAATGGCAAGATTGTTGATCCTCGGCTGGCCTACAGCTTTGGTACTCATGTCTCTAGACTGTAAACCTGTCTGATCCAGAGTGACAACCTGCTGACCAAAACAAGATGTCAATACTTCACTGGAGCCTCTCGTCAGGTCAGACAAACATGGCTGCAAGGGACACAGGTTTCATCTTCAGAGACAATAAATGATGGCGCAGATCAGAAGGAATGCACACTATCACAGAGACCACAGGAGGGTACAGCATGGGTCGGTACCAAGAGACATCATAAGGACTGTCATGACGAGCGTTCCGGTCTCTGCCTCTGGACCGGAGCGCTCGCCTCCTGCTGCAGCCATGCGCGCCCCGGTTCTTCACCCTCACCGGGGGCGCAGTGTCCCTGTGGTCTCCGGCAGGGATGCGGGTCGCGTCGCGGCTCGTCCCCGCACGCGATCCGTATCCCAGTCTCACTTACCTCTCCCCGCTCCTGTGTACACCGGCCACGTGTCCCGGCGTGCGCGTCCTCGCTCTCGGGGGGCGCGCGCGCGAGCTATGTTAAGTTTAAAGGGCCAATGCACCAATGATTGGTGCCTGGTCCAAATGGTTAATTAAGGGCCAAATATAAAAGTACCCTGCCCCTTCCTGCCCTTGCCGGATCTTTGTGCCCTTATACCTCTGAGAAAGAGTTCCCTGTTGCCTAGTATTGCCTTGCCTGTTGCCGTTCCCGTTGTTACCGTCTACTTGCCTCTGAACCCTTGCCGCCAGCCCTGACCTCTGCTACGTCCGACTACGCTTTTGCCTGCTCCATGTGTACTACGCCATATCAGCTGCCTGAGAGGTCGAGTTGTTACTGGGGGACACGACCTGGCAGTTACCGCCTCAGCAAGTCCATCCCGCTTTGCAGCAGGCTCTGGTGAAAACCAGTAACTGCTTAGAACCGATCCCTCAGTACGACCCGCACCATCGCCTCTTTGGTCTAGAGGATCCACTACCTGTCCTGCCGGTTCGTGACAAGAACAAAAACAGAAGTACAAAAGTCCACAGATCAAAGCCAGGAGGTCATGTATACACAGAATCAGCAGACAAAGGGTTACTGGATAGACAGTTCAGAGGTTAGAAGTAAGAAGAAGGGGGCAGATCCTGCACAATGCTACCTAGTGCTCATCCTAAAACAGGAAGAAGAAAGAAGGCCGGAGGATCGGGCGGAGGTGTACAGGAGCTGCGGGAGACCGAGGCTGGGTAAATATGTATTTTTTTCTATTTTCCCCCACCCAAACACTATATTTGTTTTTAAAAAACACTGGATAACCCCTTTAAAGTAGATGTCTAATTCAAATAGGTCACTGAGCAGACGGAATGGATGCCGATTGACTCGGTATCCAGGCACACTGGCCTACCAGCACCGATGGGCTAGTGACTATGATGACAATGCTGTGAGACCAATGTTTAGTGCCCCCCCTAAGGTAAGGGCATCAGGCAGTGGGGTGGGTAAGTATTTTTTACCTACACAATTTCTGTGAATGTATTGATATTTGTATAGCATTAATACCTGCATTCATCTTTCTCAGCTGTGTAAATGTGTTCTACCCAAGTGTATGGACGTCTATGTTACGCTATTAATGCTGCAATAATTCACATGCCGTATGATGTGGCTATGTATGCTTTATACCTGTAATAAACATAAAATTCCATTAGGATTTGTGCAATACAGCAATATTTATATTTGTTGATATATTATTGCCATGGATACAAAGTTTGTGTTGTCTTAAAGATACGATGTCATAGATATGCGCCAATACATGCTAAATAGGGCAACTTCCTGCATGTTTCATATGTAACCAGAGGGAGCCGAAACGCGTCACATGATGTCTCCTTGCTGGGAAGTATTGACTATCGGCAATTAATGTTCTGCTTGGATTCTGTAAGTTTATTGTGAGTGTCGGTCTGAAGATATACTTACACTTCGGGGATGGCTGTCCCTAGACCGGAGCATCGTGAGGGTGCAGGGTTTCGGTTGATTGATTGACAGACATCAGCCTCATTTCTTCAATGGCCGATTGTCATACAGCACAATCTGTCACTATAATAGAGAATATATATACATGCTAGCTTGGCTGAGACCGCTTGGCTGAAACCGCACAACCCCCCCCCCCGACACCACCAGCTGTACCATTTAAATTATTTTTGAAAAAACTGATTATTCTTGACATCTACAATCAAGAGGAGATTAAACAGAAAAAAACATATAACAGAAAATTATTTGATACATACGAGGGATACAGAGGGTATACCTGTCTCCTCATCTCACCCCCCCACTGTTGGAGTCCCCAAGGCTCTGTCTTGGGGCCCCTACTTTTTCCCATCTACACTTTTGGCCTAGGACAGATCATAGAATCCTAAGGCTTTAAATACCTCAAATCTACCTCTCTGGTCCGAATGTCCCCTTCCTTCTATCCAGGATCCTAGCGAGTCTATCGGCTACATCTTCCATCTTCTCCTCCCGCTTTCTAAAACTCAACACAGAGAAAACAAAGAGCATTATCTTTCCCCATCTCACTCCACTCTCCCACCTGATCAATAACAGTCAATGGTTTCGCTCTCTCCCTTAGTTCCACAAGCCCACTGCCTTGGGGTCACCTTCAACTCTACTTTGTCCTTCAAACCAAACATATAAGCCCTTACCCCCTCCTGCCACCTCAAAAACATCTCCCAAACATTGCTCCTTCCTCATCATTGACTTCACTAAACTCCTGGTACATGCCCTCATCATCTCCTGTCTGGATTACTGCAACATTCTCCACTCTGCTATCTGACTAAACCACCTCTCCTGAAATTTCTCAAATGCCTCTCCCCCTCTTGCAACCCCTTATACTGGCTACCTATTGCTAACCAGGACATACAAGGCCGCCTATAATCTGTCTCCCCCATACCTCTCTGAGCTGATCTCCTCTTTTATCAGTCAGTCATTGTACTTGCTATTGAGTCGTGTATTTTACCGCTTATGATATGTACAGTGCTCTGGACCGAAGGGCACTGTTACGCCTAGCGCTCCGGGTCCCCGCTCCTCCCCGGAACGCTCACGGCGTCTTTCTCCCTGCAGCGCCCCGGTCAGTCCCGCTGACCAGGAGCGCTGCACTGTGTTGGCCGTTGGGGATGCGATTCGCACAGCGGGACGCGCCCGCTCGCGAATCGCATCCCAGGTCACTTACCCGTCCCGGTCCCCTGCTGTCATGTGCTGGCGCGCGCGGCTCCGCTCTCTAGGGCGCGCGCGCGCCAGCTCTCTGAGACTTAAAGGGCCAGTGCACCAATGATTGGTGCCTGGCCCAATTAGCTTAATTGGCTCCCACCTGCTCCCTGCCTTTATCTAGTCTCCTCCCTTGCACTCCCTTGCCGGATCTTGTTGCCTTGTGCCAGTGAAAGCGTTTAGTGTGTCCAAAGCCTGTGTACCTGAACTTCTGCTACCCATCCTGACTACGAACCTTGCCGCCTGCCCCCGACCTTCTGCTACGTCTGACCTTGCTTCTGCCTACTCCCTTGTACCGCGCCTATCTTCAGCAGTCAGAGAGGTGAGCCGTTGCTAGTGGATACGACCTGGTCACTACCGCCGCAGCAAGACCATCCCGCTTTGCGGCGGGCTCTGGTGAAAACCAGTAGTGGCTTAGAACCGGTCCACTAGCACGGTCCACGCCAATCCCTCTCTGGCACAGAGGATCCACTACCTGGAAGCCGAATCGTGACAGTAGATCCGGCCATGGATCCCGCTGAGGTGCCGCTGCCAAGTCTCGCTGATCTTCCCACGGTGGTCGCTCAGCAATCGCAGCAGATTGCCCAACAAGGACAGCAGCTGTCGCAGTTGACCGCCATGTTACAGCAAATTCTGCCTCTGCTACAGCAACAACCATCTCCTCCGCCAGCTCCTGCACCTCCTCCGCAGCGAGTGGCCGCTCCTAACCTCCGCTTGTCCCTGCCGGACAAATTTGATGGGGACTCCAGACTCTGCCGTGGATTTTTGTCTCAGTGTTCCCTGCATATGGAGATGTTGTCAGACTTGTTTCCTACAGAACGGTCTAAGGTGGCGTTCGTAGTAAGTCTTCTTTCAGGAAAGGCCTTGTCTTGGGCCACACCGCTCTGGGACCGCAATGATCCTGCCACAGCCACAGTCCAGTCCTTCTTTGCTGAAGTCCGAAGTGTCTTTGAGGAACCTGCCCGAGCCTCTTCTGCTGAGACTGCCTTGCTGAACCTGGTCCAGGGTAATTCTTCCGTTGGCGAGTACGCCATACAATTCCGTACTTTTGCTTCTGAACTATCCTGGAATAATGAGGCTCTCTGCGCGACCTTTAAAAAAGGCCTATCCAGTCGCATCAAGGATGTGCTGGCCGCACGAGAGATTCCTGCCAACCTCCAAGAACTCATCCATTTGGCTACCCGCATTGACATGCGTTTTTCTGAGCGACACCAAGAGCTCCGCCAGGAAAAAGACTTAGATCTCTGGGCACCTCTCCCACAGCATCCTTTGCAGTCTTCGCCTGGGCCTCCCGCCGAGGAGGCCATGCAAGTGGATCGGTCTCGCCTGACCCAGGAAGAGAGGAATCGCCGTAGAGAAGAAAATCTCTGTCTGTACTGTGCCAGTACTGAGCATTTCTTGGTGGATTGCCCTATCCGTCCTCCACGCCTGGGAAACGCACGCACGCACCCAGCTCACGTGGGTGTGGCATCTTTTGCTTCTAAGTCTTCTTCTCCACGTCTCACGGTGCCCGTGCGGATTTCCTCTACAGCCAACTCCTCCATCTCAGCCGTGGCCTGCTTGGACTCTGGTGCCTCCGGGAATTTTTTGTTGGAGTCCTTTGTTAATAGATTCAGCATCCCGGTGACCCGTCTCGTCAAACCGCTCTACATTTCCGCGGTCAACGGAGCCAGATTGGACTGCACCGTGCGTTACCGCACAGAACCCCTCCTGATGTCTATCGGACCCCACCACGAAAGGATTGAGTTCTTCATTCTCCCCAACTGTACTTCTGAGGTCCTCCTCGGTCTGCCTTGGCTCCGGCTTCATTCCCCCACCATTGATTGGACCACCGGGGAGATCAGGAACTGGGACTCTGCCTGCCACAGGAAGTGCCTCTCCCCCCCTCCCAGTCCCATCAGGCAAGCCTCTGTGCCTCCCCATGGCCCCCGTCCTGGTGTCACACTGCCCCGTGCCAGGCCTCGCCCTCTGCCCTCCCTCCCCATTCCCACTCCTGCTGTACTGCCTGCCGTTGAGGAAACCCTCCATTCTTTCCCGGTGTCCTCATCCCAGGGGAGGCAGTTACCGGACAAAGAGAAGGGGAGACCTAAGGGGGGGGGTACTGTTACGCCTAGCGCTCCGGGTCCCCGCTCCTCCCCGGAACGCTCACGGCGTCTTTCTCCCTGCAGCGCCCCGGTCAGTCCCGCTGACCAGGAGCGCTGCACTGTGTTGGCCGTTGGGGATGCGATTCGCACAGCGGGACGCGCCCGCTCGCGAATCGCATCCCAGGTCACTTACCCGTCCCGGTCCCCTGCTGTCATGTGCTGGCGCGCGCGGCTCCGCTCTCTAGGGCGCGCGCGCGCCAGCTCTCTGAGACTTAAAGGGCCAGTGCACCAATGATTGGTGCCTGGCCCAATTAGCTTAATTGGCTCCCACCTGCTCCCTGCCTTTATCTAGTCTCCTCCCTTGCACTCCCTTGCCGGATCTTGTTGCCTTGTGCCAGTGAAAGCGTTTAGTGTGTCCAAAGCCTGTGTACCTGAACTTCTGCTACCCATCCTGACTACGAACCTTGCCGCCTGCCCCCGACCTTCTGCTACGTCTGACCTTGCTTCTGCCTACTCCCTTGTACCGCGCCTATCTTCAGCAGTCAGAGAGGTGAGCCGTTGCTAGTGGATACGACCTGGTCACTACCGCCGCAGCAAGACCATCCCGCTTTGCGGCGGGCTCTGGTGAAAACCAGTAGTGGCTTAGAACCGGTCCACTAGCACGGTCCACGCCAATCCCTCTCTGGCACAGAGGATCCACTACCTGGAAGCCGAATCGTGACAGGCACTATAAAAATAAATAATTATAATAATAGTATACAAAAGCAAAGAACGTGAGAACTCCAGCTCGGTACAGATCGATAAGCCGTCTTTACTCACATGAAGCTACACGGATCACAGGTACAAACAGGATGTAGCGCGTTTCGGCCAGGTGCTTGCCTTACTCATACGTAGTATGAGTAAGGCCAGCACCTGGCAGAAACGCGCCACATTCTGTTTGTATCTGTGATCCGTGTAGCTTAATGTGAATAAAGACGGCTTATCGATCTGTACCGAGTTTGAGTTCTCCTGTTCTTTGCTAACTTCTACTGGGTGCAGTCCCCACCTTTCTCCGTGCTTGGCTTTGCGGGCCTTGGGGTGACCTGATATACATCTCTACTTGCTAGTATACAAAAGCATACACATAAGTAACGTGAATCGAAACAGGGCACCTAAAGTACACAAACAAGGAATGAGTAAAGTACCCCTTTAATAGCAGGATATGTGCTTCATTTCCTCTGCCGTTTCTGATCCCATAACTTGCTTTGAGACTATCGCGTTCTGGAGATGAAGCCCCCCTAGACTTGCATGAGTGTCTCCATATCGCAATTGTCACGGGCAAATCAGGGGATCATAATAGGCCCAACCTTTAAGCGCAGATCATGCCTCCTAGAGCCGATTAGATGTACGCACCCCTCCCCTTTGCATTCCCTCCTCTTCATTCACCCGTACCCCCTCCCTTCACCTCCTTGGTTAAACTTGATGGACATGTAGGTACCTAGTAGAGATTTGCAAGAGCATCTACCTCAAATATCAAGATGTAAAGGGAACAAGTTTTTCTGAGGAGGCCACATAAATGCCATTTCTTCGATAAGCCAAGTCCTAATGAGGGCATCATGGGAAGAATCAATCAAAGCTTCATATAAGCCTTGAGGTCCTATTGGCTCTACTAGTCATTTCCATTAAGTGGTTGATACGATTTACTTTATTAATCCAATTTGTAAAAGTGGGTAGAGAGGATTGCAACCACCACAAGACTTTGCTGCTTCCACTGTCAAGATGGACTGTACTATTATTCTTCTTCAATGGGGTAAAGTCAAGGGGTTAAAATGTATACTTTGTGTAGATAAATAGGCAGAGTAACTGGAGTTGCCTGTCTTCCTATTTATACCTTGTGGAAGATAAAAAGCAACAATGATGCCCTTGTCCTCATGTCCCGTCCTCATATCCCATCCTCATATCCCGACCTCATATCTCAAACTCACATCCTGTCCTCATATCCCATTCTCATATGCTGTTCTTATATCCCATCCTCATATCCTGTTCTTATATCCTGACCTCATATCCCGTCCTCATATCCCATCCTCATATCCCAAACTTTTATTCTGACCTAATATCCCATACTCATATTGTCACGATCCGGACTGGTATATGGGTAGTGGATCCTCTGGATCAGTGAGGCGATGACGCGGGCCGTATGCGGGCCGTACTCAGCGTTACACATATCCTGTCCTCATATTTTAAACTCACATCCTGTCCTCATATCCCGTCCTCATATCCCAACCTCATATCCCGACCTCAGAACCTGTCCTAATATACCGACCTCATATCCCATACTCACATCCCATACTCATATCCCATGCTCATATCCCATACTCATATCCTGTCCTCATATCTCAAACTCACATCCTGTCCTCATATCCCGTCCTCATATCCCAACCTCATATCCCGACCTCAGAACCTGTCCTAATATACCGACCTCATATCCCATACTCACATCCCATACTCATATCCCATGCTCATATCCCATACTCATATCCTGTCCTCATATCTCAAACTCACATCCTGTCCTCATATCCCGTTCTCATATGCTGTTCTTATATCCCATCCTCATATCCTGTCCTCATATCCCGACCTCATATCCCGTCCTCATATCCCATCCTCATATCCCAAACTTTTATTCTGACCTAATATCCCATACTCATATTGTCACGTTCCGGACTGGTATGTGGGTAGTGGATCCTCTGGATCAGTGAGGCGATGACGCGGGCCATACCGGGGAACCGGTTCTAAGGAGTTACTGGTTTTCACCAGAGCCCGCCGCAAGGCAGGATGGGCTTGCTGCGGCGGTAACTCCCAGGTCGTATTCCCCGATAGCGACTCGACCTCACTGACAGCTGAGATAGGCGTGGTACCGAAGCACTAGACAGAGGCAAGGTCAGACGTAGCAATCGGTCAGGACAGGCGGCAATGGTTCGTAGTTAAGGGCAACAGCAGAAGGTCTGGATACACAGGTATGAACACACACAAAACACTTTCACTGAGCACTAAGGCAACAAGATCCGGCAAGGACAGGAAGGGGAAGTGGGTTTATATATGCTTTGGACTAATTGGGACAGATTGGGAGTGATTAACAGTGATTGGGCCAGGCACCATTAAATGATGCACTGGCCCTTTAAATTTAAGAGAGTCGGCACGCGCATGCCCTAGAACACGGAGCCGCGCGCGCCGGGAGGACACAGCGGGCAGAGGAGGGTGAGTAGAAAGGGATGCGATCCGCAAGCGGACTTGTGCCGCCACGCGGATCGCATCCCAGTCGGCATAACTGTGGCAGCGCTCCCGGTCAGAGTGATAGCCTGGGGCGCTGCAGGAGGCCAGACGCGGTGAGCACCCCGGCATGGAAGCGGGACCCGGAGCGCTCGGCGTTACACATATCCTGTCCTCATATCTTAAACTCACATCCTGTCCTCATATCCCGTTCTCATATGCTGTTCTTATATCCCATCCTCATATCCCGTCCTCATATCCCATACTCATATCCTGTCCTCATATCTCAAACTCACATCCTGTCCTCATATCCCGTCCTCATATCCCGACCTCATATCCCGACCTCAGAACCTGTCCTCATATCCCGACCTCATATCCCATACTCACATCCCATACTCATATCCCATACTCATATCCCATACTCATATCCTGTCCTCATATCTCAAACTCACATCCTGTCCTCATATCCCGTCCTCATATGCCGACCTCATATCCCGACCTCAGAACCTGTCCTCATATCCCATACTCATATCCCATACTCATATCATCCTGTCCTCATATGTCAAACTCACATCCTGTCCTCATATCCCATCCTCATATCCCAAACTTTCATTCCGACCTAATATCCCATACTCATATCCTGTCCTCATATCTCAAACTCACATCCTGTCCTCATATCCCAACCTCATATCCCGTCCTCATATCCCGACCTCATATCCCATCCTCATATCCCGACCTAATATCCCGTACTCATATCCTGTCCTCATATCTTAAACTCACATCCCGTCCTCATATCCCGTCCTCATATCCCGTCCTCATATCCCGACCTCATATCCCGACCTCATATCTCAAACTCACATTCTGTCCTCATATTCCGTTCTTATATGCTGTTCTTATATCCCATACTAATATTCTGACCTTATATTCCGACCTCATATCCTGACCTCATGTCCCAGGTGATAGGTGGGATTATAAAGCCAGGGGGTTTGTATGATGTACATTGGGGGGGGGGGGGGGCATGCCTTACTATCATCACCTATTCTTATTAAAATTAAGTTAACACCCATTTGACAATGTTAGAGATTGTTAGACAAACTATACACCCTCAAATCTCAGGAGCAAAATAATGTATCAAGAAATTGTAAAAAGGTGTGCGAAACCTGAGCTAATTATTGACAGTAATGGTTTTTTTTCTTTGGCTTTTCTACAGGTCCTCTTTATCGTAACCAATGTCACATTATGTAGCCATAAGCTGAAGAGACATACTTACTTAGTTAAGTGTTGCCTAATGTAGTTTGACACTGTTCCTATCTGTTCCTCATCTAACAGCGGATTCACAGAGGGTATAGAGCTCCACATACAAAGCATGGTCAGGATCATGTGTCTCATCCTTGTCTGCAACTGGAAGAGATAAACATACATGGGAGCACAGTGAAAACTCTCTGAGTACAGATAATGTATTAGATGATACCTGCAGTCCTAAGTAAAAGATAAGACAGTATGGTATAGCTATGGGTATTGGCTGATACAATCAGAGCTTCAGCTTTTCTTAATGTCTAGACATTGAATAATAAGGTTACATGACGGATACTGCACCTGTGACATCATTGGGGGTCTCTGGAGGCTCCTCAGTGATGCCTTTGGGGTCTCTGGAGGCTCCTCAGTGATGTCTTTGGGGTCTCTGGAGGCTACTCAGTTATGTCTTTGGGGGTCTCTGGAGGCTCCTCAGTGATGTCTTTGGGGGTCTCTGGAGGCTCCTCAGTGATGTCTTTGGGGGGTCTCTGGAGGCTCCTCAGTGATGTCTGTGCTCGTGGGTTGTGTGGAGCTCTGGGGCTGCAGAGTTTATATCCTCAGGACTGAGGTGTGGACTCTCTTAGTGATTGGTCTCTCACTGACAAAACACAATGATGAAACAACTCTGTAGAAGAGACAATTCTTAGGAAATGTTACGATCTACATATATTTCCTAGTAGAACCCTCAGTGTGACCAGCCTCTCCCCCACCCTGGGACTGTATTTACAGCCTTTTCTGTCCTTACTTAAGTGATGGACCCTAATCTTCCCTCTTTTAGATAATAGTGGTGATTTATCAGTGTTGCTACTGAAGAGCTTGTAACTATAGTGAAGGAAAAAAAATAATTGACCCCCCCCCCCCCCAATCCTGCTGATTTTGTTTATTTGCACTGATAAAGAAATGATCAGCCTATAATATTAATGGTTGTCTTATTTGAATAGTGAAAACCAGAATAACAACAAAAAAATCTAGAAAAATAAATTTTAAGTTATATATTGATTTGCCTTTTGTTTAGTGAATTAAGTATTTGACCCCATTGTAAATCATGGTTAAAGGGGTACTCCAGCGCTAAGACATCTTATCCCCTATCCAAAGGATAGGGGATAAGATGCCTGATCGTGGGGGTCCCGCTGCTTCCACGCAGCACCCCGTTAGAATCAGCCCCCGGAGCGTGCTCGCTCCGGGTCTGATTACTGGTGATCACCGGGACGGAGCATAGTGACGTCACGGCTCTGCCCCCTCAATGTAAGCCTATGGAGGGGGCATGACAGCTGTGTTGGAGAGATGAAAATATTTGTTTCCCTCTTCTTAAAATTGTAGTAAGGAAGTTAGTGGAAACTTGGACCGGTCCTGGCGCTGGGACTCTGGATATGAAAAGGACTAGGAACACCGTTATATTCCTTTAAATAGATTTTATTTTACAAACTCATATGCAACGCGTTTCTGGTCCAAAACAGACCCTTCATCAGGCAAGGTGTGTGTAGTAGACAGATATGGTGGGTTAAAATACATTTCAGCACAAAATTCCAAAGGTTACGTTAATCAGGGCATTCTGTAACCTTCTACGTGATTTACGCAATTAGTATGTATTCCAGCTGACAACCGTAACCACTAAACGTGGGTCAACATAGAGATCCAAGTTATAAATTTAACAACCAATTTAATTTCGGACCAGAAACGTGTTGCATATGTGTTTGTATAATAACATCTACTTAAAGGAATACAACGGTGTTCCTAGTCCTTTTTATATCCAACGCCAGGACCGGTCCAAGTTTCCACTAACTTCCCTACTGCTTCAAGCGGGAACAGCAAGGCTGCTACCAGAGGACCTTGGCTGCGGGTCTGGAGACATACTGATTTAAGAACGCTTTTTGAGGTGTTGTGCTCTGAGCGCAACCGAACTTGGTGAGTTTAACATTATTACCACCGTAATCTGGTCTGTAACGTCCTTCACTAAGGGTGCAAATTCCCCTGTCACTTTTTTCCTATTCTCTTCTTAAAATTGGATAGGATACTGGACTACTTACTCGAATAGAAAACAACCACTGTTTAATATGAACTAAAACAGGGTTTATTGAATTGCTGCAACATCAAATTTTGAGATCCACACAATCTCTTGGTCAGGCATTATACACAAACAACTGGTTCTCGACAAGGTTAAAGGAAAATGGTTCCTAATCAGTGCTGGGTCATAGGTCACGCAAAGACTCAGCTTTACATGGAACTAAAACATATTGATGATAATAACACATATATGTAAACCATAAAAGTAACATACATCATTAAAACATAATTAGATATAACCATTAAAATAAATAATAGAGGAAAGGCACCGCTGCAGCTTTCCTATTTTGTTACGAGGTAATTTATTTATTTAGAGCAAAACCTGTTTACCGCCTATTCAGTAACTTTGAAAAATCTTCACTTGTTCCTCAGAGTAGGAGGCGGCTCAGGAGGTGAAGAGCCAGGTGAACCCCTGAGATGCTGGTTCAAATCCTGGGAATATAGAATAGAAGCTCAGGGTTCCTGTTGTGGTTGGGACACGAAAGACATTACAAAACGTGTTAGGGCAGCTTTTTAATGAAACTTAAGTTAATTTTTTACATGAAACTAAAACATATTGATGATAATAAAACAAGCAATTTATCACTCATATAGGTAAACCATAATAGTCAGTCCTCATGTAGATATACCCGGCACTGTTACTTCACAACGTAGGTAAGCAGCTATGTTCCTCTGGCTAATAGACCATTCCGGTGCTCACATAGAAGATGCATTCAATATAGATAAATTAAAGAATGGAGCACTCACCCGGTCTTGGCGTGTAGTACAACTTCTTTATTGTATCACGACATATTCAACACAACGCGTCAGGCGAGGGAGAGGACAGGAACTGGTGGAGTGGGGGAGTGGGATGGGCGACGGTCCGTCGCCCATCCGACTCCCCCACTCCACCTGTTCCTGTCTGCTCCCCCGCCTGACACGTTATGTTGAATATGTTGTGATACAATAAAGAAATTGTACTACACGTCAAGACCGGTGAGTACTCCATTCTTTAATTTATCTACCGTATATACTCGAATATAAGCTGAGTTTTTCAGCACTATTTTTCGTGCTGAAAACGTCCCCCTCGGCTTATACTCGAGTGAACAAAAAAAAAAAGTTTCTGGCTTAGCTGTGAGGGAATGGTCCGGGCCGTCCATCTTCGGCCATCTATGCTGCAGGGACCGTCCGGTGGGGAGGGTCAGTCATTCCGGGCTTTCCATCTTCTCCGGGAGGCCCTCTTCTCTGCTCCAGGCCGGCCCCGGACTAGTGACGTTGCATTGACGCCATCGCGTAGGGACGTTCATATGCAGGGACGTCACGAACGTCTGTTGCGCACAGATGTCCCTGCGCGCAATGTCACTAGTCCTTGGCCGGCCTGGAGTGGAGAAGAGGGCCTCTCGGTGAAGATGGAAAGCCCGGAACGACTGACCCTCCCCACCAGATGGTCCCTGCAGCATAGATGGCCGAAGATGGACGGCCCGGACCATCCCCTCACAGCTAAGCCAGAAAAGTTTTTTTTGTTCAGAAAAACAAAAGGGGGGTCTGGTTGATGACGAAGGCCGCAGTGTTTTTCAACCTGCGGACCTCCAGATGTTTCAAAACTACAACTCTCAACATGCCCGGACAGCCGATGGCTGTTCGGGCATGCTGGGAGTTGTAGTTTTGCAACATCTGGAGGTCCGCAGGTTGAAGACCCCTGAGAAAGGATTGACAGGCAGTGAGGATGAAGGGGGGGATGATGACGAGGGGGATGATGATGACAAGGGGGATGATGACGAGGGGGATGATGACAAGGGTAATAATGACACGGTGATGATGACGGGGTGATAATGACAGGGTGATAATGACAGGGTGATGATGACGAGGGTGATGATGACAGGGTGATGATGACGAGGGTGATTGTCACGATGCCGGCTGGCAGGAGGTGGATCCTCTGTGCCAGAGAGGGATTGGCGTGGACCGTGCTAGTGGACCGGTTCTAAGTCACTACTGGTGTTCACCAGAGCCCGCCGCAAAGCGGGATGGTCTTGCTGCGGCGGTAGTGACCAGGTCGTATCCACTAGCAACGGCTCAACCTCTCTGACTGCTGAAGATAGGCGCGGTACAAGGGAGTAGACAGAAGCAAGGTCGGACGTAGCAGAAGGTCGGGGCAGGCAGCAAGGATCGTAATCAGGGGCAACGGCAGGAGGTCTGGAACACAGGCTAGGAACACACAAGGAAACGCTTTCACTGGCACAATGGCAACAAGATCCGGCGAGGGAGTGCAGGGGAAGTGAGGTATACATAGGGAGTGCACAGGTGAACACACTAATTAGAACCACTGCGCCAATCAGCGGCGCAGTGGCCCTTTAAATCGCAGAGACCCGGCGCGCGCGCGCCCTAGGGAGCGGGGCCGCGCGCGCCGGGACAGGACCGACGGAGAGCGAGTCAGGTACGGGAGCCGGGGTGCGCATCGCGAGCGGGCGCCACCCGCATCGCGAATCGCATCCCGGCTGGAGGCAGGATCGCAGCGCACCGGGTCAGTGGATCTGACCGGAGCGCTGCAATAGCGAGAGTGTAGCGAGCGCTCCGGGGAGGAGCGGGGACCCGGAGCGCTCGGCGTAACAGTACCCCCCCCCCCCTTGGGTCTCCCCCTCTTCTTGGAGCCTGAGAACCTGAGGACCAGACTTTTGTCTAGGATATTGTCCTCAGGTTCCCAGGATCTCTCTTCAGGACCACAGCCCTCCCAATCGACCAAAAAAAAGGTTTTCCCTCTGACCTTCTTGGAGGCCAGTATCTCCTTTACGGAGAAGATGTCCGAGGAGCCGGAAACAGGAGTGGGAGAAACAAGTTTGGGAGAGAAACGGTTGATGATGAGTGGTTTAAGAAGAGAAACGTGAAAGGCATTAGGAATACGAAGAGAAGGAGGAAGAAGAAGTTTGTAAGAGACAGGATTAATCTGGCACAAAATTTTGAAAGGACCAAGATAGCGTGGTCCCAATTTGTAGCTGGGAACACGGAAGCGGACATATTTAGCGGAGAGCCATACCTTGTCTCCGGGAGAAAAAATGGGGGGAGCTCTTCTTTTCTTATCAGCAAACTTCTTCATGCGTGATGAAGCCTGTAAGAGAGAATTTTGAGTCTCTTTCCATATGGTGGAAAGATCACGAGTTATTTCATCCACAGCGGGCAAACCAGAGGGCAAGGGAGTAGGGAGGGGGGGAAGAGGGTGACGGCCGTACACCACGAAAAATGGGGATTTGGAAGAAGACTCAGAGACTCTGAAGTTATACGAGAATTCGGCCCATGGTAGAAGATCTGCCCAGTCATCTTGGCGGGAGGAAACAAAATGCCGTAAATAATCACCCAGGACCTGGTTAACTCTTTCTACTTGCCCATTGGACTGAGGATGATAAGCAGAAGAAAAGTTTAATTTAATCTTGAGTTGTTTACAGAGAGCCCTCCAGAATTTTGACACGAATTGGACGCCTCTATCCGAGACGATCTGCGTGGGCAACCCGTGAAGACGAAAAATGTGTACAAAAAATTGTTTTGCCAACTGAGGCGCTGAAGGAAGACCAGGAAGAGGGATGAAATGTGCCATCTTGGAAAATCGATCAACGACCACCCAAACAACAGTGTTGCCACGGGATGGGGGTAAGTCTGTAATAAAGTCCATACCAATCAGAGACCAAGGCTGTTCGGGGACAGGCAGAGGATGAAGAAGACCAGCGGGCTTCTGGCGAGGAGTCTTATCCCGGGCACAGACAGTGCAGGCTCGCACAAAATCAACAACATCCGTCTCCAGAGTCGGCCACCAATAGAAACGAGAGATGAGTTGCACGGATTTCTTGATGCCCGCATGGCCTGCGAGATGGGAGGAGTGACCCCATTTGAGGATTCCGAGGCGTTGGCGTGGAGAGACGAAGGTCTTCCCTGGAGGAGTTTGCCTGATGGAGGCTGGAGAAGTGGAGATCAGGCAGTCAGGAGGAATGATGTGTTGCGGAGAGAGCTCTACTTCCGAGGCGTCCGAGGAACGAGAGAGAGCATCGGCCCTAATGTTCTTATCGGCAGGGCGAAAGTGAATTTCAAAATTAAACCGGGCAAAGAACAGAGACCACCTGGCCTGGCGAGGATTCAGCCGTTGGGCAGACTGGAGATAGGAGAGATTCTTGTGATCGGTGTAAATAATAACCGGAAATTTTGATCCCTCCAGCAGATGCCTCCATTCCTCAAGTGCTAATTTAATGGCCAGTAGCTCTCGATCCCCGATGGAGTAGTTCCTCTCCGCCGGAGAAAAGGTCCTAGAAAAAAACCCACAAGTAACAGCATGCCCGGAAGAATTTTTTTGTAGAAGAACCGCTCCAGCTCCTACTGAGGAGGCATCAACCTCCAATAGGAAGGGTTTAGAAGGGTCAGGTCTGGAGAGCACGGGAGCAGAAGAAAAGGCAGCCTTGAGCCGTTTAAAGGCGTCTTCCGCTTGAGGAGGCCATGACTTAGGATTGGCATTCTTTTTGGTTAAAGCCACGATAGGAGCCACAATGGTGGAAAAATGAGGAATAAATTGTCTGTAATAATTGGCGAACCCCAAAAAACGTTGGATAGCACGGAGTCCGGAGGGGCGTGGCCAATCTAAGACGGCAGAGAGTTTGTCTGGATCCATTTGTAGTCCCCGGCCAGAGACCAAGTATCCTAGGAAAGGAAGAGATTGACATTCAAACAGACATTTCTCCATTTTGGCATAAAGTTGATTGTCACGAAGTCTCTGAAGAACCATGCAGACATGTTGGCGGTGTTCTTCTAGGCAAGCAGAAAAAATCAGAATATCGTCCAGATACACAACAACACAGGAATATAAGAGATCACGAAAAATTTCATTAACAAAGTCTTGGAAGACGGCAGGGGCGTTGCACAGGCCAAAGGGCATGACCAGATACTCAAAGTGTCCATCTCTAGTGTTAAATGCCGTTTTCCATTCATCCCCCTCCCTGATGCGGATGAGATTATAAGCACCTCTTAAGTCCAGTTTGGTAAAGATGTGGGCACCTTGGAGGCGATCAAAGAGTTCAGAGATAAGAGGTAGAGGATAGCGGTTCTTTACCGTGATTTTATTAAGACCGCGGTAGTCAATGCAAGGACGTAGGGAGCCATCTTTTTTGGACACAAAGAAAAATCCAGCTCCGGCAGGAGAGGAGGATTTACGGATAAAGCCCTTTTTTAAATTTTCCTGGATGTACTCAGACATAGCAAGAGTCTCTGGGGCGGACAGAGGATAAATTCTGCCCCGGGGTGGAGTAGTGCCCGGGAGGAGGTCAATAGGACAGTCAAAAGGCCTGTGAGGAGGTAGAGTCTCAGCTTGTTTTTTGCAAAATACATCAGCAAAGTCCATATAGGCCTTAGGGAGACCGGTTACAGGGGGAACCACAGGGTCACGGCAGGGAGTACTGGGAACCGGTTTAAGGCAGTCCTTGAAACAAGAGGTACCCCAACTCTTGATCTCCCCTGTGGACCAATCCAGGGTTGGGGAATGGTGTTGAAGCCAGGGTAGTCCAAGGAGAATTTCAGAAGTGCAATTGGAGAGGACCAAAAGCTCAATTTTTTCGTGATGAGGTCCGATGCACATTAGGAGGGGCTCCGTGCGGAAACGTATGGTACAGTCCAATCTTTCATTGTTAACACAATTGATGTAGAGGGGTCTGGCGAGACTGGTCACCGGGATGTTGAACCTGTTGATGAGAGAGGCCAAGATAAAATTTCCTGCAGATCCGGAATCCAAGAAGGCCATGGTAGAGAAGGAGAAGGTAGAGGCAGATATCCGCACAGGCACAGTAAGACGTGGAGAAGCAGAGTTGACATCAAGGACTGTCTCACCTCAGCGTACGTCTTTCCAGGCGGGGAGGACGGATAGGACAATCCTTCAGGAAGTGTTCGGTACCGGCACAGTACAGGCAGAGATTCTCCATGCGGCGTTGTGTCCTCTCTTGAGGTGTCAGGCGAGACCGATCAACTTGCATAGCCTCCACGGCGGGAGGCACAGGAACGGATTGCAGGGGACCAGAGGAGAGAGGAGTCGGGGAGAAAAAACGCCTCGTGCGAACAAAGTCCATATCCTGGCGGAGCTCCTGACGCCTTTCGGAAAAACGCATGTCAATGCGAGTGGCTAGATGAATGAGTTCATGTAGGTTAGCAGGGATTTCTCGTGCGGCCAGAACATCTTTAATTTTGCTGGATAGGCCTTTTTTAAAGGTCACGCAGAGGGCCTCATTATTCCAGGATAGTTCTGAAGCAAGAGTACGGAATTGTACGGCGTACTCGCCAACGGAAGAATTACCCTGGACCAGGTTCAACAGGGCAGTCTCAGCAGAAGAGGCTCGGGCAGGTTCCTCAAAGACACTTCGAATTTCCGAGAAGGAGTGTACAGAGGCAGTGACGGGGTCATTGCGGTCCCAGAGCGGTGTGGCCCATGACAGAGCTTTTCCAGACAGAAGGCTGACTACGAAAGCCACCTTAGACCTTTCAGTAGGAAACTGGTCCGACATCATCTCCAAGTGCAGGGAACATTGCGAAAGAAAGCCACGGCAAAATTTAGAGTCCCCATCAAATTTATCCGGCAAGGATAGTCGTAGGCCTGAAGCGGCCACTCGCTTCGGAGGAGGTGCAGGAGCTGGCGGAGGAGATGATTGCTGAAGCTGAGGTAGTAGCTGCTGTAGCATCACGGTCAGTTGAGACAGCTGGTGGCCTTGTTGCGCTATCTGTTGTGACTGCTGGGCGACCACCGTGGTGAGGTCGGCGACAACTGGCAGAGGAACTTCAGCGGGATCCATGGCCGGATCTACTGTCACGATGCCGGCTGGCAGGAGGTGGATCCTCTGTGCCAGAGAGGGATTGGCGTGGACCGTGCTAGTGGACCGGTTCTAAGTCACTACTGGTGTTCACCAGAGCCCGCCGCAAAGCGGGATGGTCTTGCTGCGGCGGTAGTGACCAGGTCGTATCCACTAGCAACGGCTCAACCTCTCTGACTGCTGAAGATAGGCGCGGTACAAGGGAGTAGACAGAAGCAAGGTCGGACGTAGCAGAAGGTCGGGGCAGGCAGCAAGGATCGTAATCAGGGGCAACGGCAGGAGGTCTGGAACACAGGCTAGGAACACACAAGGGAACGCTTTCACTGGCACAATGGCAACAAGATCCGGCGAGGGAGTGCAGGGGAAGTGAGGTATACATAGGGAGTGCACAGGTGAACACACTAATTAGAACCACTGCGCCAATCAGCGGCGCAGTGGCCCTTTAAATCGCAGAGACCCGGCGCGCGCGCGCCCTAGGGAGCGGGGCCGCGCGCACCGGGACAGGACCGACGGAGAGCGAGTCAGGTACGGGAGCCGGGGTGCGCATCGCGAGCGGGCGCCACCCGCATCGCGAATCGCATCCCGGCTGGAGGCAGGATCGCAGCACACCGGGTCAGTGGATCTGACCGGAGCGCTGCAATAGCGAGAGTGTAGCGAGCGCTCCGGGGAGGAGCGGGGACCCGGAGCGCTCGGCGTAACAGTGATGATGACAGGGTGATGATGACGAGGGTGATAAGGACAGGGTGATGATGACGAGGGGGATGATGATGGGGGTGTTAATGACGGGGGTCTGGAAGATGACAGGGGGGGGAATGATGACATGGGGGGATGATGTATTTCCCACCCTAGGCTTATAGTCGAGTCAATAACTTTTCCTAGGTTTTTGGGGTGAAATTAGGGGCCTTGGCTTATATTCCGAATGGCTAATACTTGAGTATATACGGTATATTGGAAGCATAAACCATAACAGTAACATACATCATTAAAACATATTTAGATATAACCAATAAAATGGAAAATAGAGAAAAGGCACCGCTGCAGTGCTAAAGCAAGCGGGCGGCTAGAAAACTCCATGTCCGCATGGACCGATGTTTACCTTATTGATGCTGTACATTGCAGACACCTGCGTTACCACGTGTGTAGTCACAGAGAAGCAGTACCATGAATGGATACCACTCTGTACGGTCCGATGTTTACCCAGTTTGTGTTGATAACTACCCACATCTGTGTTGCCATGTGTGTAATCACAGACTGGCAATATTATGAATGGGCACCGTTCTAGATCGGTGTGTAGGAAAGCAGCGGATGGGCAGGTTGTTATGAATGGATGTAACTCTGAGATCGATAGTCACAGACACACTGTTCTGTATTAGTGATGGGCGGCATTGGCCATATTCGAATTTGCGATATTTTGCAAAAATAAAGAAAAATATTCGTCCGATATTCGCGAATTTCGCATATTCCTTATATTTGCAAATTTGCATATTCGCGGAAGAAAACAGTGAGGAGGTGAGCAACTTTACTATTGGTTCCTAGGGATGTTGTTAATAACCTCTGACAAGTGTATTTGCATCATTCTAATTGGCCCATAAATTAAAAGAAGGAATGTGCGAATAAGAGCATATGCGGGAAAAAAATGAATATTCGCAATTTCGAATATATAGCGAACATATTCGCAATATTCGTGATAAAAATTTGAAATGCGAATATTCGCGCCCAACACTATTCTGTATAACAATAAATGGAGATGTTGGAAAATAAAATATATAATAACGCATACAGTGTTTTGGGAGGTGGAGCATAGTGATGAACATTATGATGTTATATGGAATTGCATTTATATTTATAACTACAGAAGAGAGAAAAATCGAAATAGAAGGAATGAGAAGCCAGGCTGGACTGGCCATGCTCAAAGTAATCCCTACACTATGGTTTCCACTATTTCATTGAGTCCCTTTGGAGCAATGGTGGCATTTTATATATCCTCTATACCTCTTTTATGTAGAGTTTCGAATCTCTTCGTAACATCGTCAGGGATATGATCAATGGGTGTTATTTTTATAGGGTGAGTTTCATCCTCCTGAGTCACGGCACAATGCCTTGAGAGGCCGTGCAGTAGGAATTTCTTGTTTATGTTTGTTTATTCAGCAATGCAGAGGCTGTGTGGTCCGTCCTATATACTGCAGGCCACATATGCAATCAATCAAATAAACGACAAATGATGATTGACAGGTAAGTCGGTGTTTCAGTTTGAATATTTCCCCAGTTTCGTAGGATTTCCCCTCCGTGATTTTATTTTTTATTTCTTTGCAGCATAACCATCTTGTGGACTGACATTTAAAGCCCCCAATAGGTAAGACCTGAGTTTTTTTGTTATTTCCTTTATGCTGTCATTTCTGGCTCGTGGCAAAATATTTTTCGAGTAGGTGCTCGCCGGAATGTGATACATAGTTTTTATTTAAAGGAGTACTCTGGTGGAAACATTTTTTTTTTAAGTCAACTGGTGCAAGAAAGTTAAACAGATTTGTAAATGACTTCTATTAAAACATCTTAATCCTTAAGAGATCAGTGTGTACAGTGTTATAGTCTCCTATGGGATAACAATGATCAGTATAAGAGATCAGTGTGTGCAGTGTTAAAGTCTCCTATGGGATAACAATGATCAGTAGAAGAGATCAGTGTGTGCAGTGTTATAGCCTCCTATGGGATAACAATGATCAGTATAAGAGAACAGTGTGTGCAGTGTTATAGTCCCCTATGGGAGCTATAACACTGCAAAAAAAAAAGTGGAAAAAAAGTGAATAAAGATCATTTAATAAAAGTTTGAATCACCCCCCTTTTCCCATTAAAAAAAAAAAAAACTGTGTAAATAAAAATAAACATATGTGGTAATGCGGAAATGTCCAAATTATAAAAACATATAGTTAATTAAACCGCACGGTAAATGGCGTACGCGCAAAAAAATTCCAAAGTCCAAAAATAGTGCATTTTTGGTCACTTTTTATATCATGAAAAAATGAATAAAATCAATAGGTCCTATCAATGCAAAAACGGTACCGATAAAAACTTCAGATCACGGCGCAAAAAATTAGCCCTCATACCGCCCCATGCACGGAAAAATAAAAAGGTTGTAGGGGTCAGAAGATGACAATTTTAAACGTATAAATTTTCCTGCATGTAGTTATGATTTTTTCCAGAAGTGCGACAAAATCAAACCTATATAAGTAGGGGATCATTTTAATCGTATGGACCTACACAATAAAGATAAAGTGTCATTTTTACCGAAAAAGGTACTGTGTAAAAACGGAAGCCCCCAAAATTACAAAATGGAGTTTTTTTTTCCAATTTTTTCTCACAATGATTTTTTTCTCCATTTCGCCGTAGATTTTTGGGTAAAATGACTGATGTCATTACAAAGTAGAATTGGTGGCGCAAAAAATAAGCATAAGGATTTTTAGGTGCAAAATTGAAAGAGTTATGATTTCTTAAAGGTAATGAGGAAAAAATGCCGTGACACAGGAGGATGAAACTCACCCTATAAAAATAACACCCATTGATCATATCCCTGACGATGTTACGAAGAGATTCGAAACTCTACATAAAAGAGGATAGAGGATATATAAAATGCCACCATTGCTCCAAAGGGACTCAATGAAATAGTGGAAACCATAGTGTAGGGATTACTTTGAGCATGGCCAGTCTAGCCTGGCTTCTCATTCCTTCTATTTAGATTTTTCTCTCTTCTCTAGTTATAAATATAAATGCAATTCCATATAACATCATAATGTTCAACACTATGCTCCACCTCCCAAAACACTGTATGCGTTATTATATATTTTATTTTCCAAATCTCCATTTATTGTTATACAGGGTGGGCCATTTATATGGATACACCTTAATAAAATGGGAATGGCTGGTGATATTAACTTCCTGTTTGTAGCACATTAGTATATGTGAGGGGGAAAACTTTTCAAGATGGGTGGTGACCATGGCGGCCATTTTGGAGTCGGCCATTTTGGATCCAACTTTTGTTTTTTCAATAGGAAGAGGGTCATGTGACACATCAAACTTATTGGGAATTTCACAAGAAAAACAATGATGTGCTTGATTTTAACATAACTTTATTCTTTCATTAATTATTTACAAGTTTCTGGCCACTTATAAAATGTGTTCAATGTGCTGCCCATTGTGTTGGATTGTCAATGCAACCCTCTTCTCCCACTCTTCACACACTGATAGCAACACCGCAGGAGAAATGCTAGCACAGGCTTCCAGTATCCGTATACACTGCTATATACTACTATATACACCGCAGGAGAAATGCTAGCACAGGCTTCCAGTATCCGGAGTTTCAGGTGCTGCACATCTCGTATCTTCACAGCATAGACAATTGCCTTCAGATGACCCCAAAGATAAAAGTCTAAGGGGGTCAGATCGGGAGACCTTGGGGGCCATTCAACTGGCCCACGACAACCAATTCACTTTCCTGGAAACTGTTCATCTAGGAATACTCGGACCTGACACCCATAATGTGGTGATGCACCATCTTGCTGGAAAAACTCAGGGAACGTGCTGCTTCAGTGCATAAAGAGGGAAACACATCATCATGGAGCAATTTCTCATATCCAGTGGCCTTGAGGTTTCCAGGGTCTCCCGATCTGACCCCCTTAGACTTTTATCTTTGGGGTCATCTGTAGGCAATTGTCTATGCTGTGAAGATACGAGATGTGCAGCACCTGAAACTACGGATACTGTAGGCCTGTGCTAGTATTTCTCCTGCGGTGTATAGTAGTATGTAGCAATGTATACAGATACTGGAAGTCTGCGCTAGCATTTCTCCTGCGGTGTATATAGTAGTATATAGCAGTGTATACGGATCCTGGAAGCCTGTGCTAGCATTTCTCCTGCGGTGTATATAGTAGTATGTAGCAATGTATACAGATACTGGAAGTCTGCGCTAGCATTTCTCCTGCGGTGTATATAGTAGTATATAGCAGTGTATACGGATACTGGAAGCCTGTGCTAGCATTTCTCCTGCGGTGTATATAGTAGTATATAGCAGTGTATACGGATACTGGAAGCCTGCGCTAGCATTTCTCCTGCGGTGTTGCTATCAGTGTGTGAAGAGTGGGAGAAGAGGGTTGCTTTGACAATCCAACACAATGGGCAGCACATTGAACACATTTTATAAGTGGTCAGAAACTTGTAAATAACTCATGAAAGAATAAAGTTACGTTAAAACCAAGCACATCATTGTTTTTCTTGTGAAATTCCCAATAAGTTTGATGTGTTACATGACCCTCTTCCTATTGAAAAAACTAAAGTTCCTGGACCAGGTGGGCTTCATCCCAAGTAGACAGGCCCCGGACCAGACTCGAAGAATAATAGATCTGATCACTCTTTTACATTCACCTTGGGATGGCAATACTAGTTGCCAAACGGGGTTTCTGCTTTCTCTAGACCTACGGAAGGCCTTCGACTCTTTCCATTTGGAATGCATGTTTTTAGCTCTGGAACGCATGGGCTTTGGCCAGGAATTTATCAGACTCCTACACACATTATATGCGGATCCTTGGGCTACGGTTAATGTTTGAGGTTATACCTCGGAGGCCTTCCGGGTCAGGAGAGGAACGAGGCAGGGTTGTCTCCTCTCCCCTGGCCTGTTTGCCTTAGCTATGGAACCGCTGGCAGTGGTTATTCGCAACTCTCCCTCTATTTTGGCATCGGGGCGGGGACAGGGGAACACAAAGTGGCCCTCTTTGCAGCTGACCTCCTGCTGACTTTGTCCTCCCCCTTGACCTCCCTAAATTCGCAGAGATATCGGATTTGGAACTAAAATCTTCCAGACAGAACGGTTAAACTGCTAAAACTGAACTTTGATTTCCAATGGAACACGCATAGTCTTCCTTACTTAGGTATTAATTTGACCCCCTCGATTTCCTCCTTGTACTCAGCCAACTTTCCCCCCTTATTCCGAGACATTACGAGTGACTTACGTACTTGGACTAACTTCCCCTTATCGTGGTTTGGTAGAATTGCCTCGATCAAAATGAATCTCTTACCTAGAGTGCTTTATGCTTTCCGTGCCCTGCCAATCTCCGTTCCCTCTCAAGCTATAGGCTGCTTGCAATCGGACTTTCTTACTTTTATTTGGGGCTCCAGGGGCAGCAGAGTGGGACGCAGTACACTGTTTGCTCCCCGTTCTAAAGGGGGATTGGGGCCCCAAATCTTAAAAAATATTACCAAGCAGCGAGAATAGGACAGCTTACCCAATTTCACATACTCCACTTTAGCCCCCAATGGGTTTCCATCGAACAGTTAGCTGCACCTACCGTACCTCTATCCCTCTTACATTGGCTCCCAGCTAAAGAAAGACCCTCCATCCTACAATTGTGGGATAGTCTTCATAATAGATTCCCCTTACAATCAGCCCACACCCCGGTAGCACCACTTCTACGTAATCCTAAATTTCCTCCTGGCATGGTCTCGCTGGCTTTCTCATGGTGGACAAATAAGGGATTATTTTGCATAGGTGACTTTATTGATAGACTGGGTATTAAACCAATTGCATACTTCCGCACCTTCTATAAGCTACCCGAGTCAGAATTATTCCGCTACAGTCAAATTTCTCACTTTTGTCAGATCTTAAGAAGATGGGGATGGACATTACTTCCCGCACCTCTTATGAATCAATGTGTCTGTGAGCTTTTGACAGTAGGGGCACTATCTCTTCTATCTATAACACCCTATTATCTACCCCCACCAAATTACCGTATATGATTGCCTGGGAGAAGGACCTGTGGAAGGAAATTGACCTGAAAGATTGGACCCTTAGCGCCTCTATTACCTCCAAACTCTCCATTAACACATCCTTGCAGGAAGCTGGCTGGAAGGTGCTACTTCGATGGTACTTGGTCCCTACTAGAATAGCTAAAATGTACCCCACAGCCTCTCCATTGTGCTTCCGTAATTGCCAGCAGCAGGGGACTATGTTCCACATTTGGTGGACTTGCCCACGAGTAAAACGCTTTTGGATACGGGTCTACTATTTTATCCTGTCGGTCACAGGTGTGAACCTTGTGAAATCCCCGGAGCGAGCTCTATTAAATGCCCCAATCCCGAATGTCTCAAAGGGACTTCTCAAACTTATTTCCTACATCTTTCTAGCTGCCAAGATAGCTATAGCGACTAATTGGAAATCAGGTTCTGTGAAATTTCAGCTGATACGCCCCAAGCTAAACTGGATAATGGCTAATGACAAACTGACGAGCCTCCTAAATGATTCCCAACAGTCTTTTGAAGCTACCTGGCAACCTTCGGTGGACTATCTGGTTAACCCTTGTGAAGTTTCTGCCTTTGCACTTTTCCTCTCTTTCTCTCTCTTCTCCTTCTCCTACTGGATCTATCTTCTCTCCCTTGTTTCACTATTCGTGTTGTCTTCCCCTGTGTATCTGTCTTTGTATTGGTCACAACCCGGTGTTACCGAGCTAATCTGTCTTAACATATATTGATTGATTTAGATAGTCGGGTCTCCTTCAAAAAGCTCATCTTGTGACTATTGTTCAATCGGAGGAACCTTTATAAGTATCCCTATTCGGAAGCCACAACTGGCTTGTGACTTGACAATCCGAGTTTATCGGACTTATGTTTACTGTATTGATAACTTACATATGGGAGTTTACAATCCTTTCCTGTTGACATAAAGTGCCTTAACTATGTTACATGTATTGTATACTTTATTCTTTACTAAAAACTTTAATAAAAACATTGAAACAGAAAAAACTAAAGTTGGATTCAAAATGGCCGACTTCAAAATGGCCGCCATGGTCACCACCACCCATCTTGAAAAGTTTCCCCCCTCACATATACTAACAGACAGGAAGTTAATATCACCAACCATTCCCATTTTATTAAGGTGTATCCATATAAATGGCGCACCCTGTATATTTTATTTTCCAATATCTCCATTTATTGTTATACAGAACTCTGTGTGTCTGTGACTATCGATCTCAGAGTTACATTCATTCATAAAAACCCGCCCATTCGCTGCTTTCCTACACACCGATCTAGAACGGTGCCCATTCATAATATTGCCAGTCTGTGATTACACACATGGCAACCCAGATGCCCGTAATTATCAACACAAACTGGGTACCGTATTTTTCGCCCTATAGGACGCACCGGCGTATAAGATGCACCCAATTTATAGGTGCAAAATTTAAAAAAATAAAGATTTTAAACCCAATAGTGGTCTTCAACCTGCGGACCTCCAGATGTTGCAAAACTACAACTCCCAGCATGCCCGGACAGCCATTGGCTGTCCGGGCATGCTGGGAGTTGTAGCTTTGCAACATCTGGAAGTCCGCAGATATAAGACCACTGCATAGGGGGTAATACTCACGTGTCCCCGCCGCTCCGGACCCGTCACCGCTGCCCTGGATGTCGCTCCATCGCTGTCGCCGTGTCCCTGTCACTCCGGAACGTCTCTGCTGCCGGCCGGGTCCTCACTCACCGTCGCCGCCATCACGTCGTTACGCACGCCGACGCCGACTTTTTCCCCCCAGTTTTGGGGAAGAAAAAGTGCGTCTTATACGGCGAAAAATACGGTAACATCGAACCATACAGAGTGGCATCCAATCATGGTACTGCTTCTCTGTGACTACACACTAAAGTTGCTCGCGAATATTCGCAATGCAAATTTTATTCGCAAATATCGCATATTCGCGAATTTGTGAATATTCGCGAATATAGCACTATATATTCGCAATTATGAATATTTGCTTCTTTTTCACAGTACACATCACAGTGATCACCCCTCTCTGCTTCCAGCTTGTGTGGTGTAAGGAAGGCTCTAATACTACTGTGTGAGACTTGTGCGCGAATATTCACATATGCGAATATTCGCGAATATTGATCTTCTTTTTGCTTGTGGGCCAATGAGAATGATGCAAATACAGTTGCCGGAGATTAGCAACATACGCAGCAACCAATAGTAAAGTATCCCACCCCTTCGCTATGGGTGGGTTCACACCACATTTTTCCCCATACGGGAGCGCATACGGCTGCGGGGAACTAATACCGTGCGCTCCTGTATCCGCGCCCATATGGTAATTCATTTCAATGAGCCGACCGGAGTGAAACGTTCGCTCCGGTCGGATCATTTTTCCCCGTATGCGCTTTTCCAACCAGACCTAAAACCGTGGTCGACTATACAGTGGTCTCCAAACTGTAGCCCTCCAGATGTTGCAAAACTACAATTCCCAGCATGCCCAGGCAGTCAGTGCATGCTGAAAGTTGTAGTTTTGCAACATCTGGAGGACCACAGTTTGGAGACCACTACTTAGCGGTCTCCAAACTGTTCTTCCCCAGTTGTTGCATAACTACAACTCCTAGCATGCCTTTCGGCTGTCAGTGCATGCTGGGAGTTGTAGTTTTGCAACAGCAGTAGGCACACTGGTTGGGAAACACTGAACTAGAGTCTGTTTCCTAACTCAGTGATCCAAACCCGTGTGCCTCCAGATGTTGCGTAACTACAACTCCTAGAATGCACTGACAGACTGTACATGCTGGGAGTTGTAGTTTTGCAACAGCTGGAGGCACACTGGTTGGAATCACTGAGCTAGAGTCTGTTTCCTAACTCAGTGGTTCCCCACCAGTGTGCCTACAGCTGTTGCAAAACTACAACTCCCAGCATGTATGGTCTGTTGTAGTTTTGCCACAGCTGAAGGTTTACATGTACAGGGTACATTCACACGGGCGGGTTTACAGTGGGTTTCCTTCTATCAGTTTGAGCTGTGGTAAATTTTCCGCCTCAGCTCAAACTCCCAGCGGAAAACTAACTGTGAACCCCCGCCTGTGTGAATGTACCCTAAAAACCTAAAAACACTACACAACACTAAAACAAAATTAAAAGTAAAACACTACATACACACCCTCACACGCCCCTCGCCCCCTCCCAATAAAAATGAAAAACATCTCATACGGCATTGTTACCTAAACGGAGCCTCCAGCTGTTGCTAAACAACAACTCCCAGTATTGCCGGACAGCCATTGACTGTCCTGTCAGGCTAGGAGTTTTGCAACAGCTGGAGGCACTCTGTTTGGGAAACATTGCCATGGGGTTTTGGTGGAGACAAGCGCCATCCTGGTATCGGGGTCCGCCCCTATTGTAAATTCCTAATTTAGACCTCAAATGCACATGGCGCTCTCTCACTTCAGAGCCCTGTTGTATTTCAAGGAAACAGTATAGGGCCACATATGGGGGGAAAATTGCGTTACAAATTTTAGGGGGATTTTTCTGCTTTTACCCCTTATGAAAAGGAAAAGTTGGGGTCTACACCAGTCTGTTAGTGTAAAAAAAAAAAAAAATGCTCAGGAGAGAAGGAGCGCCATTGAGCTTTTGAAGAGAGAATTTTTTGGAATGGAAGTTGGGGGCCTTGTGCGTTTACAAAGCCCCCCGTGGTGCCAGAACAGTGGACCCCCCCCACATGTGACCCCCATATTGGAAACTACACCCCTCACAGAATTTAATAAGGGGTGCAGTGAACATTTACACCCCACTGGCGTTTGACAGATCTTTGGAACAGTGGGCTGTGCAAATGAAAAATGAAATTTTTCATTTTTACGGACCACTGTTCTGAAAATCTGTCAGACACCTGTGGGGCTTACATGCTCACTGCACCCCTTATTACATTACATGAAGGGTGTAGTTTCCAAAATGGGGTCACATTTAGGCGGCTCCATTGTTCTGGCGCTATGGGGGCTTTGTATACACACGTGGCTTTCAATTCCGGGCACATTCTCTCTCAAAATCCCAATGGCGCTCCCTCTCTTCTGAGCCTTGTAGTTCGCCCACAGAGCACTTTACATCCACATATGGGGTATTTATATACTCAGAAGAAATGGGGTTACAAATTTTGGGAGGCTTTTTTCCTATTTTACCTTGTGAAAATGAAAAATTTAGGGCAACACCAGCATTTTAGTGAAAAAAAAAGTTTGTTCTCATTTTCCCATCCAACTTTAACAAACATTTGTCAAACACCTGTGGGGTGTTAAGGATCACTATACCCCTTGTTACATTCCATGGGTGGTGTAGTTTCCAAAATGGGGTAACATGTGGGTATTTATTGTTTTATGTTTATGTCAGAAATGCTGTAAAATCAGCCACCCCAGTGCAAATCACCAATTTAGGCCTCAAATGTACATAGTGCGCTCTCACTCCTGAGCCTTGTTGTGCGCCCGTAGAACATTTTACGCCCCAATATGGGGTATTTCTGTACTCAGGAGAAATTGTGTTACACATTTTGGGGGTCTTTTTTTTTCCTTTTACTGCTTGTGAAAATAAAAACTATGGGGCATGTTAATGTAAAAACTTGTATTTTTTTTACACTAACAGGTGTAGACCCCAACTTTTCATTTTCATAAGGGGTAAAAGGAGAAAAAGCCCCTTAAAATGTGTAACACAATTTCTCCCGAGAACGGAAACACCCCATATGTGACCCTAAACTGTTTCCTTGAAATGCGACATTGCTCTGAAGTAAGAGAGCGCCATATGCATTTGAGGACTGAATTAGGGATTGCATAGGGGTGGACATAGGGGTATTCTACACCAGTGATTCAAAAACAGGGTGCTTCCAGCTGATGCTAAACTCCCAGCATGCCTGGACAGTCAGTGGCTGACCGAAAATGCTGGGAGTTGATGTTTTGCAACAGCTGGAGGCTCCGTTTTGGAAACACTGCCGTATGATATGTTTTTCATTTTTATTTGGGGGGGTGGAAGTGTAAAGGGTGTATATGTAGTGTTTTACCCATTATTATGTGTAGTGTAGTGTTTTATGGTATATTCGCACAGGTTGGTTTATGGTGAGTTTCCCGCTAGGAGTTTGTGCTGCAGCGGAAAATTTGCCACAGCTCAAACTTGAAACAGGAAACTCACTATAAAACCGCCCATGTGAATGTACCATGCATGCTGGGAGTTGTAGTTTTGCAACAGCTGGAGGCACACTGGTTGGAAAACCTTCAGTTAGGTTCTGTTACCTAACTCAGTATTTTCCAACCAGTGTGCCTCCAGCTGTTGCAAAACTACAACTCCCAGCATGTACTGGGAGTTGTAGTTATGCAACAGCCGGAGGTGCTCAACTACAACTCCCACCATACCGAGACAGCTCTTTGCTGCTTGGGCATGCTGGGATTTGCAGTTTTGCAACAGCTGGAGGGCTACAGTTTAGAGACCACTGCACAGAAAATATAAAGAAAATATATTCGCGCATATATGAATAATAATATATTTTCGTATATGTGAATAATATTTTCGAATGCACGAATTTTCGCATACGCGAAACAAAAGTTGCGAATATAACGAATATGCAAATTTAGTGAATATATGACGAATATTCACGTATATATTCGCGAAATATCGCAAATTCGAATATGGCCTATGCCGCTCATCACTACTCCTCACCTTACAGAGGATACCACATTGACGACCCATACCCACCCAGAATACGGTCAACTGCAAGGCAGCATCACACACCAACTAGTCACTAGAAGTGACAATGAAGCGGATTACAGTGTTGTGCTCGCAGTACAACACCAAAAGGTGAGCACGCTCCCATACCCCTTCCTGTGTTGATTTCATACACCAGGGATAATTGCACATAGTTGCGCTTTGTTTTTTCAGTTTTTTTTCTTTTTCTATGCGATTTGGTATTTCTAGTAAACGCCAGGGTCCGGGACATTAAACTTGGGAGTGTAATATTACATTTAAATTTCAAAATCTTAAATTTAAATTTCAAAAAATTGATGTGATCTTTTCAAGACTGAGGCCTTATAGTCGTCGACGTCATATAGTAGCTGTGGAATTACCACAAGAATCCAATGAAACAGCTTGGAGCGATAACAATGAACCCTAAGTGATTAAATGAAACATTTGCACTTTCACAGTCAGGGGGGCGCTGAGAGGCAGGGGCTGGAACAGGTGGTATCTCACCTGGCAGAGAACCGCCAGCTTGATGCTCACCAGAATGGGTACTCAAACAATTTAAATAAATTCAAATTTAATGAAATAAAAATTACATAAAGAATCTCTTTGTTCTCTTCAATTTTGACGCCATATGGTCTCCCTGCTGCCACATCCAGACGCTCTGCGGTAGTGATTCTAATAGTGATGCCGGTAATCTGCATGTTATTTTGAATAACAGTATTATTTCACTACCCCAGCACACTCCATATGGGTGTTAGGACAAGGCAAAGTGTTCTATACACCTATTGAGGCTCTCTGTAGGCCAGAAATAGTCGTTTTTAATAGCGATTTGCAGCGAATGAATTCGAAACAAGCCCAATATTTTTGGAAAATTTGTTGAATCGCCGAATAGAATTTTTAAAAAAATGTGCTCATCTCTAGTGGCCATCTATTAGATTGCTCCATGTCTAAGCCAAAAACAAGGTATAGGCTTTTTCCCATTGAACAAACTAGAATGTCAAAAATGTTGACTATAACTGTATTTAGTAATGGTTGGGTAATATATTCACATTCTACTCCTTCTGCTATTGTGTGAAGGATGTACTTTGTGAGTTAAAGGGGTACTCCCACCCTAGACATCTTATCCCCTATCCAAAGGATAGGGGATAAGATGTCTGATCGTGGGAGTCCCACCGCTGGGGACCCCTGCATTATTGCATGCGGCACCCACCTCTTTTTTCACCGGAACCGCTGGAGTCGCGATCCCGGGAACGGAAGTCCGTGACGTCAGAACTCCACCCCCGTGTGACGAAGTGTATGGGAGGGGGCGTGACAGCCATTTTCAATGGTAGGGATAAAATTCCTAAAAGCCTACAGCGCCACCGAGCGCTACAACTACTGTGGATTAACCCTATCAGCGCTATGTATGCTATGTAACTATTACAAGACAATCATTCTCCATTACCTATCATCCACAGAGATAGGTTACCTGCATCCCCCGGACTATTGCTTGGCACCTTGTCCCATATATCTCTCTAGTGCAATATTAGCCCCGATTGTATTATAATTTTTTTATTTATTTTTTATATAAGATTAATATTTTAGTGTGTCGTCCGAAGCAAGGGCCCTGCCAAGGACCTCACTATTAAACTACTGAGATTACTGTAACCTAATAAATGTTTAATATCTGACACAACTCTTCATCTACTATCTCTTTATTTCTCTATCCTTTATCTCATACCCCTAGTCTGGTAGGACGGCTTCATTTATTTATCCATTGCTTTTATTGGTTGGATCAACTTTCATTCTGTCTCCGTCATAAATCTATAACATTTGTAGCCATGAACATAAAAAAAAAAAAAATAATGATACAAATAAATAAATAAATAAATAAAAATAAATAAAATAAATATTAATAAATAAATAATCAGACACCAATACAAAACAGTATACACAGCGTCCTATATATAACTATGTTATACAATAGACAAGGCGTGGAGTCTTTGTGTTTGTGCATGTGATGTTTATGTTATAAATCTATTTTTTCCTAATTTCTTTTTTTTTCTTTTCTGTATTTTAGAATCAGTCCTGGGGAGTTTTGAGAGATCACGTGCGGAGCTGCATGCAGTAGACAGTTTTGCGCCGCATGCTCTTCGGGAGGGATTGTAGTATTTCTCTTGAAGAAACATTCTAAGTCTGTACAAAGATTTAGCAGTAAATTGTGCAATGTAACTATTTAACATTACATGACCGGTCTCTGCTGTAAATGAAGTGAATCGTCCAATGAATCCCCATGAAGTACCCTGGGTTATAACCTACAGATCTCATACAGTATAAAGGCTAGGGCTGGCCCTCTGAGGACCCGGGGAGCCAGATAGGGGGGCCCAGGTAAGTTCTATGTTTTGCTTTGGTTTACATAAAATTGCAGAAAAATGCTCCGATTCTGCAGTAATTTGCAAAACAAAGAAACTTACACTCTGCCGTCTACTAGTCATGAGCGAAATTCGCATATTCACTATGTTTTTTTTTCTATGTTTTTTTTCATGCGAAAATTCGTAATGAAATTCACCTAAAAGAAGGGAGGGATCAGTGTCTTCTGACTGGAAGTGCTGATATTCACTAATATTAGACATGAACAGCAGTCTATGTATGGGGTGAGTATTATCAGCAATCTATCTATGGAGTGGGTATGAGCAGCAGTCTATGTATAGGAAGACATAGGCAGCAGTCTATGTATGGGTATGAGCAGTATTCTATGTATGGGGACATGAGTAGCAGTCTATTTATAGGGGGACATGAGCAGCAGTCTATGTATGGGGGACATGAGCAGCAGTCTGTGTATGGGGAAGCTTAGGCAACAGTCAATGTATGGGGGCAATGGACAGTAGTCTATGTATGGGGACACGAGCAGCAGCCTATGTATGGGGGACATGAGCAGCAGTCTATGTATGGGGAGGCTTAGGCAACAGTCTATGTATGGGGGCAATGGACAGTAGTCTATGTATGGGGACACGAGCAGCAGCCTATGTATGGGATATGAGCAGCAGTCAATGTATGGGGTGGGTATGAGCAGCAGTCTATGTATAGGAAGACATAAGCAGCAGTCTATGTATGGGTATGAGCAGTAGTCTATGTATGGGGAAATGAGTAGCAGTCTATGTATAGGGTGCATCAGTAGCAGTCTATGTATGGGGGACATAAGCAGCAGTCTATGTATGGGGAGGCTTAGGCAACAGTCTATGTATGGGGCAATGGACAGCAGTCTATGTATGGGGACATGAGCAGCCGTCTATGTATGGGGCATGATCAGCAGTCTATGTATAGGGGGCATGAGCAGCAGTCTATGTATGGGGGACATGAGCAGCAGTCTATGTATGGGGCATGAGCAGCAGTCTATGTATGAGAGGCATAATCAGCATTCTATGTATGGGGCATGAACAGCAGTCTGTGTACGGGGTGGGTAAGAGCAGCAGTCTATGTATGGGAAGACATAGGCAGCAGTCTATGTATGGGTATTAGCAGTAATCTATGTATGGGGACATGAGTAGCAGTCAATGTATAGGGGGCATGAGCAGCAGTCTATGTATGGTGGACATGAGCAGCAGTCTATGTATGGGGTGAGTATTATCAGCATTTATGTATGGGGTGGGTATGAGCAGCAGTCTATGTATAGGAAGACATAGGCAGCAGTCTATGTATGGGTATGAGCAATATTCTATGTATGGGGACACGAGTAGCAGTATATTTATAGGGGGACATGAGCAGCAGTCTATGTATGGGGACATGAGCAGCAGTCTATGTATGGGGAAGCTTAGGCAACAGTCTATGTATGGGGGCAATGGACAGTAGTCTATGTATGGGGACACGAGCAGCAGCCTATGTATGGGGGACATGAGCAGCAGTCTATGTATGGGGAGGCTTAGGCAACAGTCTATGTATGGGGGCAATGGACAGTAGTCTATGTATGGGGACACGAGCAGCAGCCTATATATGGGGCATGAGCAGCAGTCTATGTATGGGGTGGGTATGAGCAGAAGTCTATGTATAGGAAGACATAAGCAGCAGTCTATGTATGTGTATGAGCAGTAGTCTATGTAGGGGGACATGAGTAGCAGTCTATGTATAGGGGGCATCAGTAGCAGTCTATGTATGGGGGACATAAGCAGCAGTCTATGTATGGGGAGGCTTAGGCAACAGTCTATGTATGGGGCAATGAACAGCAGTCTATGTATGGGGACATGAGCAGCCGTCTATGTATGGGGCATGCTCAGCAGTCTATGTATAGGGGGCATGAGCAGCAGTCTATGTATGGGGGACATGAGCAGCAGTCTATGTATGGGTATGAGCAGTAGTCTATGTATGGGGACATGCGTAGCAGTCTATGTATAGGGGGCATGAGCAGCAGTCTATGTATGGGGAGGCTTAGGCAACAGTCTAGGTATGGGGCAATGAACAGTAGTCTATGTATGGGGACATGAGCAGCAGTCTATGTATATGGGGCATAATCAGCAGTTTATGTAAAGAGGGGTATAATCAGCAGTCTATGTATATGGGGCATAATCAGCAGTTTATGTAAAGAGGGGTATAATCAGCAGTCTATGAAAAGAGGGGTATAATCAGCAGTCTATGAAAAGAGGGGTATAATCAGCAGTCTATGTAAAGAGGGGTATAATAAGCAGTCTATGTATCGAGGGGTATAATCAGCAGTCTATGTAAAGAGGGGTATACTCAGCAGTATATGTATAGAGGGGTATAATCAGCAGTCTATGTAAAGAGGGGTATAATCAGCAGTCTATGAAAAGAGGGGTATAATCAGCAGTCTATGTAAAGAGGGGTATAATCAGCAGTCTGTGTATAGAGGGGTATAATCAGCAGTTTATGTAAAGAGGGGTATAATCAGCAGTCTGTGTATCGAGGGGTATAATCAGCAGTATATGTATAGAGGGGTATAATCAGCAGTCTATGTAAAGAGGGGTATAATCAGCAGTCTATGAAAAGAGGGGTATAATCAGCAGTCTATGTATAGAGGGGTATAATCAGCAGTCTATGTATAAAGGGGTATAATCAGCAGTCTATGTAAAGAGGGGCATAATCAACAGTCTATGTAAAGATGGGTATAATCAGCAGTCTATGTAAAAAGGGGTATAATCAGCAGTCTATGTATAGAGGGGTATAATCAGCAGTCTATGTATAGAGGGGTATAATCAGCAGTCTATGTAAAGAGGGGTATAATCAGCAGTCTATGTAAAGAGGGGTATAATCATCAGTTTATGTAAAGAGGGGTATAATCAGCAGTCTATGTATAGAGGGGTATAATCAGCAGTCTATGTAAAGAGGGGTATAATCAGCACTCTATGTAAAGAGGGGTATAATCAGCAGTCTATGTAAAGAGGGGTATAATCAGCAGTCTATGTATAGAGGGGTATAATCAGCAGTCTATGTATAGAGGGGTATAATCAGCAGTCTATGTAAAGAGGGGTATAATCAGCAGTCTATGTATAGAGGGGTATAATCAGCAGTCTATGTAAAGAGGGGTATAATCAGCAGTCTATGTATAGAGGGGTATAATCAGCAGTCTATGTATAGAGGGGTATAATCAGCAGTCTATGTATAGAGGGGTATAATCAGCAGTCTATGTATAGAGGGGTATAATCAGCAGTCTATGTATAGCGGGGTATAAACAGTAGTCTATGTATAAAGGGGTATAATCAGCAGTCTATGTAAAGAGAGGTATAATCAGCAGTATATGTAAAGAGGGGTATAATCAGCAGTCTATGTATAGAGAGGTATAATCAGTAGTCTATGTATAAAGGGGTATAATCAGCAGTATATGTAAAGAGGGGTATAATCAGCAGTCTATGTAAAGAGAGGTATAATCAGCAGTCTATCTATAGAGAGGTATAAACAGCAGTTTATGTATAGAGAGGTATAATCAGCAGTCTATGTATAGAGGGGTATAATCAGTAGTCTATGTATAAAGGGGTATTATCAGCAGTATATGTAAAGAGGGGTATAATCAGCAGTCTATGTAAAGAGAGGTATAATCAGCAGTCTATCTATAGAGAGGTATAAACAGCAGTTTATGTATAGAGAGGTATAATCAGCAGTCTATGTATAGAGGGGTATAATCAGTAGTCTATGTATAAAGGGGTATTATCAGCAGTCTATGTAAAGAGGGGTATAAGCAGCAGTCTATGTATAGAGGGGTATAATCAGCAGTTTATGTAAAGAGGGGTATAAGCAGCAGTCTATGTATAGAGGGGTATAATCAGCAGTTTATGTAAAGAGGGGTGTAAGCAGCAGTCTATGTATAGAGGGGTATAATCAGCAGTCTATGTATAGAGGGGTATAATCAGCAGTTTATGTAAAGAGGGGTTTAATCAGCAGTCTATGTATCGAGGGGTATAATCAGCAGCCTATATATAGAGGGGTATAATCAGCAGTCTATGTATGGAGGGGTATTATCAGCAGTCTATATATAGAGGGGTATAATCAGCAGTCTATGTATAGAGGGGAATAATCAGCAGCCTATATATAGAGGGGTATAATCAGCAGTCTATGTATAGAGGGGTATAATCAGCAGTCTATGTATAGAGGGGTATAATCAGCAGTCTATGTATAGAGGGGTATAATCAGCAATCTATGTATAGAGGGGTATAATCAGCAGTCTATGTAAAGAGGGGTATAATCAGCAGTCTATGTATAGAGGGGTATAATCAGCAGTCTATGTATAGAGGGGTATAATCAGCAGTCTATGTATAGAGGGGTATAATCAGCAGTCTATGTATAGAGGGGTATAATCAGCAGTCTATGTATAGAGGGGTATAATCAGCAGTCTATGTATAGAGGGGTATAATCAGCAGTCAATGTATAGAGGGGTATAATCAGCAGTCTATGTATAGAGGGGTATAATCAGCAGTCTATGTAAAGAGGGGTATAATCAGCAGTCTGTATAGAGGGGTATAATCAGCAGTCTATGTATAGAGGGGTATAATCAGCAGTCTATGTATAGAGGGGTATAATCAGCACTCTATGTATAGAGGGGTATAATCAGCACTCTATGTATAGAGGGGTATAATCAGCAGTCTATGTATAGAGGGGTATAATCAGCAGTCTATGTATAGAGGGGTATAATCAGCAGTCTATGTATAGAGGGGTATAATCAGCAGTCTGTGTATAGAGGGGTATAAGCAGCAGTCTATGTATAGAGGGGTATAATCAGCAGTCTATGTATAGAGGGGTATAAACAGCAGTCTATGTATAGAGGGGTATAATCAGCAGTCTATGTATAGAGGGGTATAAACAGCAGTCTATGTATAGAGGGGTATAATCAGCAGTCTATGTATAGAGGGGTATAATCAGCAGTCTATGTATAGAGGGGTATAATCAGCAGTCTATGTAAAGAGGGGTATAATCAGCAGTCTATGTATAGAGGGGTATAATCAGCAGTCTATGTATAGAGGGGAATAATCAGCAGCCTATATATAGAGGGGTATAATCAGCAGTCTATGTATAGAGGGGTATAATCAGCAGTCTATGTATAGAGGGGTATAATCAGCAGTCTATGTATAGAGGGGTATAATCAGCAATCTATGTATAGAGGGGTATAATCAGCAGTCTATGTAAAGAGGGGTATAATCAGCAGTCTATGTATAGAGGGGTATAATCAGCAGTCTATGTATAGAGGGGTATAATCAGCAGTCTATGTATAGAGGGGTATAATCAGCAGTCTATGTATAGAGGGGTATAATCAGCAGTCTATGTATAGAGGGGTATAATCAGCAGTCTATGTATAGAGGGGTATAATCAGCAGTCTATGTATAGAGGGGTATAATCAGCAGTCTATGTATAGAGGGGTATAATCAGCAGTCTATGTAAAGAGGGGTATAATCAGCAGTCTGTATAGAGGGGTATAATCAGCAGTCTATGTATAGAGGGGTATAATCAGCAGTCTATGTATAGAGGGGTATAATCAGCACTCTATGTATAGAGGGGTATAATCAGCACTCTATGTATAGAGGGGTATAATCAGCAGTCTATGTATAGAGGGGTATAAACAGCAGTCTATGTATAGAGGGGTATAATCAGCAGTCTATGTATAGAGGGGTATAATCAGCAGTCTATGTATAGAGGGGTATAATCAGCAGTCTATGTAAAGAGGGGTATAATCAGCAGTCTATGTATAGAGGGGTATAATCAGCAGTCTATGTATAGAGGGGTATAAACAGCAGTCTATGTATAGAGGGGTATAATCAGCAGTATATGTATAGAGGGGTATAAACAGCAGTCTATGTAAAGAGGGGTATAATCAGCAGTCTATGTATAGAGGGGTATAATCAGCAGTCTATGTATAGAGGGGTATAAACAGCAGTCTATGTATAGAGGGGTATAATCAGCAGTCTATGTATAGAGGGGTATAAACAGCAGTCTATGTATAGAGGGGTATAATCAGCAGTCTATGTATAGAGGGGTATAATCAGCAGTCTATGTATAGAGGGGTATAATCAGCAGTCTATGTATAGAGGGGTATAATCAGCAGTCTATGTAAAGAGGGGTATAATCAGCAGTCTATGTATAGAGGGGTATAATCAGCAGTCTATGTATAGAGGGGTATAATCAGCAGTCTATGTATAGAGGGGTATAATCAGCAGTCTATGTATAGAGGGGTATAATCAGCAGTCTATGTATAGAGGGGTATAATCAGCAGTCTATGTATAGAGGGGTATAATCAGCAGTCTATGGATAGAGGGGTATAATCAGCAGTCTATGTATAGAGGGGTATAATCAGCAGTCTATGTAAAGAGGGGTATAATCAGCAGTCTGTATAGAGGGGTATAATCAGCAGTCTATGTATAGAGGGGTATAATCAGCAGTCTATGTATAGAGGGGTATAATCAGCAGTCTATGTATAGAGGGGTATAATCAGCAGTCTATGTATAGAGGGGTATAAACAGCAGTCTATGTATAGAGGGGTATAATCAGCAGTCTATGTATAGAGTGGTATAATCAGCAGTCTATGTAAAGAGGGGTATAATCAGCAGTCTATGTATAGAGGGGTATAATCAGCAGTCTATGTATAGAGGGGTATAATCAGCAGTCTATGTATAGAGGGGTATAATCAGCAGTCTATGTATAGAGGGGTATAATCAGCAGTCTATGTATAGAGGGGTATAATCAGCAGTCTATGTATAGAGGGGTATAATCAGCAGTCTATGTATAGAGGGGTATAATCAGCAGTCTATGTATAGAGGGGTATAATCAGCAGTCTATGTATAGAGGGGTATAATCAGCAGTCTATGTATAGAGGGGTATAATCAGCAGTCTATGTATAGAGGGGTATAATCAGCAGTCTATGTATAGAGGGGTATAATCAGCAGTCTATGTATAGAGGGGTATAATCAGCAGTCTATGTATAGAGGGGTATAATCAGCAGTCTATGTATAGAGGGGTATAATCAGCAGTCTATGTATAGAGGGGTATAATCAGCAGTCTATGTATAGAGGGGTATAATCAGCAGTCTATGTATAGAGGGGTATAATCAGCAGTCTATGTATAGAGGGGTATAATCAGCAGTCTATGTATAGAGGGGTATAAGCAGCAGCTTCTGTGTGAAGGGAATTTTAGGAAATAATAAGTGCATGACAAAGGATTTTTAGGGCTTATTCAGAGTCTAAAATAATCTTGCAGTTTGTTCGGTGCCCATTATGTCTTAATTATGTCCCTATCAACGGGCTCCAGAAAGTTAAACAGATTTGTAAATTACTTCTATTAAAAAATGTTAATCCTTCCAATAATTATCAGCTGCTGAAGTTGATTTGTTCTTTTCTGTCTTGCAACAGTGCTCTCTGCTGACATCTCTGCTTGTCTCGGGAACTGCACAGAGTAGAAGAAGTTTGCTATGGGGATTTGCTTCTATTCTGGACAGTTCCCGAGACAGGTATCATCAGAGAGCACTTAGACAGAAAAGAACAACTCAACTTTCTGGAGACAGTTGATATATAAAAAAAAGTTTTTTCCTGGATAACCCATTTAACCCCTTATGGACCAAGCCCTTTTTTGTCTTAACCCCTTAAGGACGCAGGACGTAAATGTACGTCCTGGCGAGGTGGTACTTAACGCACCAGGACGTACATTTACGTCCTGTGCATAACCGCGGGCATCGGAGCGATGCCCATGTCATGCGCGGCTGATCCCGGCTGCTGATCGCAGCCAGGGACCTGCCGGCAATGGCCGACGCCCGCGATCTCGCGGGCGTCCGCCATTAACCCCTCAGGTGCCGGGATCAATACAGATCCCGTCATCTGCGGCAGTTCGCGATTAAAATGAACGATCGGATCGCCCGCAGCACTGCTGCGGGGATCCGATCATTCATAACGCCGCACGGAGGTCCCCTCTCCTTCCTCCGTGCAGCTCCCGGCGTCTCCTGCTCTGGTCTGTGATCGAGCAGACCAGAGCCGAAGATGACCGATAACACTGATCTGTTCTATGTCCTATACATAGAACAGATCAGTATTAGAAATCATGGTATTGCTATGAATAGTCCCCTATGGGGACTATTCAAGTGTAAAAAAATTTTTTAAAAAATGTAAAAGTAAAAGTAAAAAAAAGTGAAAAATCCCCTCCCCCAATAAAAAAGTAAAACGTCCGTTTTTTCCTATTTTACCCCCAAAAAGCGTAAAAAACATTTTTTATAGACATATTTGGTATCGCCGCGTGCGTAAATGTCCGAACTATTAAAATAAAATGTTAATGATCCCGTACGGTGAACGGCGTGAACGAAAAAAAAAAAAAAAAGTCCAAAATTCCTACTTTTTTAATACATTTAATTTAAAAAAAATTATTAAAAATGTATTAAAAGTTTTTTTATAAGCAAATGTGGTATCAAAAAAAGTACAGATCATGGCGCAAAAAATGAGCCCCCATACCGCCACTTATATGGAAAAATAAAAAAGTTAGAGGTCATCAAAATAAAGGGATTATAAACGTACTAATTTGGTTTAAAAGTTTGTGATTTTTTTTAAGCGCAACAATAATATAAAAGTATATAATAATGGGTATCATTTTAATCGTATTGACCCTCAGAATAAAGAACACATGTCATTTTTACCATAAATTGTACGGCGTGAAAACAAAATTTTCCAAAATTAGCAAAATTGCGTTTTTCGTTTTAATTTCCCCACAAAAATAGTGTTTTTTGGTTGTGCCATACATTTTATGATATAATGAGTGATGTCATTACAAAGGACAACTGGTCGCGCAAAAAACAAGTCCTTATACTAGTCTGTGGATGAAAATATAAAAGAGTTATGATTTTTAGAAGGCGAGGAGGAAAAAATGAAAACATAAAAATTTAATTGTCTGAGTCATTAAGGCCAAAATGGGCTGAGTCCTTAAGGGGTTAAAGGGGTACTCCCCTGAAATTTTGCCTTTCTATCCTTCTTTCTAACTGTTGCCTTTCTATCCTTCTATCTAATCCTTCCTCTACTTATCAGCTGTTGTATGCTCCACAGGAAGTTATTTTCTCTTTGAATTTCCTTTCTGTCTGACCACAGTGCTCTATGCTGACACCTCTGTCCATTTTAGTATCTGTCCGGAGCAGGATAGATTTGCTATGGGGATTTGCTTGTACTCTGGACAGTTCCTAAAATGGACAGAGGTGTCAGCAGAGAGCATTGTGGTCCGACAGAAAATAAATAAAGAAATTCAAAAAGAAAATAACTTCTGTGGAGCATATAGCAGTTGATAAGTACATGAAGGATTAAGATTTTTTAATAGAAGTTATATACAAATCTGTTTAACTTTCTGGCACCAGTTGATTAAAAAAAAAAAGTTTTACAGGGGAGTGCCCCTTTAACCCCTTAAGGACCAGGCCATTTTACACCTTAGGACCAGAGCATTTTTTGAACATCTGATCACTGTCATTTTAAACATTAATAACTCTGGAATGCTTTTAGTTATCATTCTGATTCCGAGAATGTTTTTTCGTGACATATTCTACTTTAACATGGTGGTAAATTTTTGTCGATACTTGCATCCTTTCTTGGTGAAAAATCCCAAAATTTTATGAAAAAATTGAAAATTTAGCATTTTTCTAACGTTGAAGCTCTCTGCTTGTAAGGGAAATGAATATTCCAAATAAAAAACAATTTATTCACATATACAATATGTCTACTTTATGTTTGCATCATAACATTTATGAGTTTTAATTTTGGAAGACACCAGAGGGCTTCAAAGTTCAGCAGCAATTTTCCGATTTTTCACAAAATTTTCAAACTCACTATTTTTCAGGGACCAGTTCAGGATTGAAGTGGATTTGAAGGGTCTTCATATTAGAAATACCCCACAAATTACCCCATTATAAAAACTGCAACCCCCAAAGTATTCAAAATGACATTCAGTCAGCGTTTTAACCCTTTAGGTGTTTCACAGGAATGGCAGTAAAGTGAAGGAGAAAATTCACAATCTTAATTTTTTACACTCGCATGTTCTTGTAGACCCAATTTTTGAATTTTTACAAGGGGTAAAAGGAGAAAATGTATACTTATATTTGTAGCCCAATTTCTCTCGAGTAAGCACATACCTCATATGTCTATGTCAAGTTTTGGCGGGCGCAGTAGAGGGCTCAGAAGCGAAGGAGCGACAAGGGGATTTTGGAGAGTACGTTTTTCTGAAATGTTTTTTGGGGGGCATGTCGCATTTAGGAAGCCCCTATGGTGCCAGAACAGCAACAAAACCCCACATGGCATACCATTTTGGAAACTAGACCCCTTGAGGAACGTAACAAGCAATTAAGTGAGCCTTCATACCCCACAGGGGTTTCACGACTTTTGCATATGTAAAAAATAAAAATAAAATTTCACTAAAATGTGTTTCCCCCCAAATTTCAAATTTTTGCAAGGGTTAATAACAGAAAATACCCCCCAAAATTTGTAACCCCATCTCTTCTGAGTATGGAGGTACCCCATCAGTTGGCCTGAAGTGCACTACGGGCGAACTACAATGCTCAGAAGAGAAGGAGTTATATTTGTCTTTTTGAGAGCAAATTTTGCTCGAGGGGAATGTCGCATTTAGGAAGCCCCTATGGTGCCAGAACAGCAAAAAAAAAAAAAAACACATGGCATACCATTTTAGAAACTAGACCCCTTGAGGAATGTAACAAGGAATAAAGTGAGCCTTAATACCCCACAGGGGTTTCACGACTTTTGCATATGTAAAAAAAAAAAAAAAATCCACTAAAATGTGTGTTTCCCCCCAAATTTCACATTTTTGCAAGGGTTAATAGCAGAAAATACCCCCCAAAATTTGTAACCCCATCTCTTCTGAGTATGGAAGTACTCCATAAGTTGACCTGAAGTGCACTACGGGTGAACTACAATGCTCAGAAGAGAAGGAGTCACATTTGCAAATGTTGCTGAAATGGGGGGCACATGTCGCATTTAGGAAGCCCCTATGGTGCCAGAACAGCAAAAAAAAAAAACACATGACATACTATTTTGGAAACTGCACCCCTCAAGGAACATAACAAGGGGTACAGAGAGCCTTAACACCCCACAGGTGTTTGATAAATATTCATGAAGTGAGATGTGAAAATGAAATTTTTCATTTTCACAAGTGGTAAAAGGAGAAAATGTCGTTGTAAATGTGTAAGTGGAGTAAGTACATACATCAAGTCTGGGCGTATACAGCGTGCACACCGGTCTCAGAGGTGCCGGAGATCAGTCAGGGTCCTTGAGCTTTGGCTTTCTCCTATGGAGCCAGAACAGTGGGACCCCCCCTCAAGGGGCATTACATGGGGTAAATAACTGGGGTACACTAAGTAACTAAAATGGGGTACAGTGGGACATAAAATTATAAAACAGATTATGTTCCCAGAATGATGACCCAGAGCATAGCCAAAACAAAAAAATATGCCCGCCCCAAACCCTATGCTCTGAATCATCATTCTGGAATGTGATATGTGTGGCCGTCCCTAACTTGTTGCCTCAAATGCGCACCCCGCTCAGGTGGAGAGAGCGCTGCGCATTTGAGGCAACGATGATAGTAACTAAGTGACCCATGACCCAGAGAAAAAAATACCCCCAGAGGTCTTATCAGTTTTTTTTTTTTTTTTATGAGTTTTCTTGGGGCAATTTAGTGGTTTTATGATGTTAAAATTTGGAATGTGTTCTGGACTTGGTACATTGGGGTCAAATTATGGAAGATTAAAATGAAAAGGGAAAATGTAGTACTGCATGGAAGTGTGATACTCCCTGAAGCAGTTTTTAATGCAGAGGCCCGGATGATCGGAGCAAGTGTCACATTGAGTGGTGGTGTCCTTCCGAATCCCCCTCCTGTTACACACTCTGCATTTTTTCTGGGATCGTCCCTTCTTTCCAGTGTGGGGGACCTCACCTGGAAAGTGGACCTCACCTGGAAAGTGTTGGCCTGGGACGATCCTGGCACCTATTACTTCAGTTCTTTGGGAAGTCCGGCCTGCTCTTTCCTGGTCACCAAAGATCAGGACCTTTAGGACTTCTTCTTGGAACTGGAGGAATGTCCCTGTGTTGCCAGCATACTGGGACAGTACAAAAGAGTTGTACATGGCAACCTTTATCAAGTAGACCGCAACTTTTTTGTACCATACCCGTGTTTTCCGCATGGCGTTATATGGCTTGAGGACTTGATCAGAAATATCAACTCCCCTCATATACCGATTGTAGTCCAGAATACAATCGGGCTTGAGGACCGGTGTTGTGGTACCTCGCACAGGGACTGGTGAGCTGCCGTTGCCATGAATAGTAGTAAGCATAAGGACATCCCTCTTATCCTTATACTTCCAACAACAGGTTTTCATGGGCAAGGGCACGGGACTCACCCTTGGGAATAGATGTCTTAACAAAATTTAGAGGGAGGCCTCTCTGGTTTTTCCGCACGGTCCCACAAGCGGACGTGGATCTGGCGGCAAGGGATGTGAAGAGAGAGATGCTGGTATAAAAGTTTTCCACGTACACGTGGTAACCCTTATCCAGCAATGGGTGCACAAGCTCCCAAACAATTTTCCCGCTAACACCCAGAGTGGGGGAACAATCTGAGGGTTCAATACGGGAATCTCGTCCCTCATACAATCTAAACTTGAGAGTGTACCCGGAGGTACTCTCACAAAGTTTATAGAGCTTCACGGCATACCGCGCCCGCTTCGAGGGAATATACTGGCAGAAGATGAGTCTCCCCTTAAAACTGATAAGAGACTCATCAACCGAGAGCTCCCTGAGGGGTACATAGGCCTCCAAAAATTTGGCCCCTAAGTGATCGATGACCGGCCTCACTTTGTAAGGCCGGTCATAGGTGGGATCACCTCGGGGTGGACATGCCGCATTATCTGCATAATGCAGGCATTTCCAAATGGCCTCGAACCGCCTCCGTGTCATGACCATACTGTAAAGCGGGTTCTGGTAGAGGATGTCCCCGCTCCAGTACTGTCTGACACTTGGTTTTTTGACAAGGCCCATATGCAGCAAGAGGCCCCAAAATGTCCTCATTTCTGCTGCATCAATGGCGCACCATTTATTGGACCTGGCCAAAACAGAATCAGGGTGGTGGGCGATGAACTGCCTGGCGTACAGATTCGTCTTCTCCACCATGTGATTGACAAAACTGTCACTGAAAAAATAACTGAAATAGTCAATTTCAGTGAATCCAGAATTGTCAATCCGTATTCTGGAGTCGCCAACAAACTCCGGAACCCGTGGCTGATAATCCTCTGGGGGTCTCCAGACAGGTTCACCGGAAGAGGGCTCCGGTAAACTTGTCTGGGGGTGTCGGACTACTAGTACGAGCGGCATCACCACTCGCACTAGTGCCGGCCACTGGGCCACTATCATGGGGGGTGCATGGCCTCGTCTGGCGGCGTCTCCGCCGCCGTGCAGGGGGCTCATCATCAGTACTAGATGAGGAGGAGAACAATGAAGAACACAGAAATGTTGGATCTTCATCGTCCTCACTGACAGATTCGGAGTCGGAGGCAAGAAAAGCGTATGCCTCCGCTACCGAAAATGCCCGGCGAGCCATTGCCTTTTTTCTACGGTGGCGGGGGGGAGGGTAGTGTGTGTGTGTGGGGGGGGGGGTTATGTACTGTGTGTGTGCTTGGTGTATACTATATATAACGGTGTGTGATTAGAAATCACACACCGTTATATGGGGGAGGGGGGAAATGCTGCAGCCCAAAAAAAAATGGGGGGTCTAATGCTGCGCCCTGAACCCCTAATAGGGCCTGGGTCACATTGAAAAACTGCAGAAGACCCTTGGGGACCTATTAGGGGGTCAGGGGGGGGGAATTTTTTTAAAACATTTTTTTTACTTTATTTTTTACTATTTACCCTACCTTTCCCTGGGCTGTATGCTTTCCCTGATCTATGGGGGGCTTCTCTTCTTCTCTGGGGGATCCGATCTCGGCAGAGGGGGGGTCCCGGTCTTCCTCCAGCAGCTCTGACCGCTGACTGAACTAAGCCAGCGGCGGGAGCTGCGGGAAGATGCTGTTAACCCCTCCCCTGCCGGCTGCTATTGGTTGGACGATCGTCCAGCCAATAGCAGCGATCCTGGGGGGGTGGCGAAATTTCGCCACCTCCCCATGGATACAGTGGGTGATAGGGGGTGTATCATACACCCCCGATCACCTTGTATCTCCGGGTCAGCGGGTCGCACGTGACCCACATCGCCGGAATAGCCGCAAATCGCATGTGTGAATTCACATGCGATTTGCGGCGATCGCCGAATTGGGGGGGTCTAATGACCCCCCTGGGCATTTGCATGGGATGTCTGCTGAATGATTTCAGCAGGCATCCCGGTCCGATCCCCGCCCAGCGCACGGCGGGGACCAGAACTGCCCATGACGTAAATGTACGTCCTTGGCCCTTAAGACCCAGGGTGTCGGGACGTACCGTTACGTCATGGGTCCTGTAGGGGTTAAGGATCACATAAATTTTATTTTTTCATTTCAGTTTTTTTCTCCTCGCCTTTTAAAAATCCTAACTCTTATATTTTCATCCACAGACGATTATGTGGGCTTGTTTTTTGCATGACCAGTTGTCCTTTGTAATGACACCTCTCATTTTACCATAAAGTGTATGGCGCAACCAAATAAATATTATTTGTGTGGGAAATTGAAGAGAAAACCGCAATTTAGAAAAATTTGGAAGGTTTCGTTTTCACGCTGTACAATTTACATTAAAAAGGACATGTTATCGTTATTCTGTGAGCCAATACAATTAAAATGATCCCCATAATTATATACTTTTCTATTATTGTACCACTTTAAAAAAATCTCAAACTTTTTAACCAAATTAGTACGTTTTAAATCCCTCTAATTTGATGACCTATACCTTTTTTGTTTTTCCGTATAAGCGGCAGTATGAGGGCTCATTTTTTGAGCCATTATCTGTACTTTTTAATTATAAGACATTTGCATATATAAAACTTTTAATAAATTTCTTATAAATTTTATTTTGAATATGATGTGACAAAAAAGCAGCAATTTTGGTCTTTTTTTTTTTTACGTTTACGCCTTTCACCATCTGGTATAATTAACATTATATTTTGATAGTTCAGACATTTACGCATGCTTTGATACTAAACATGGTTATTAATTCTTTTTTACGCTTTTTGGAGGTAAAATGGGAAAAGGGGATGTTTTACATTTTTATTTGGGGAAGGGTTTTTTCAAATTTTTTTACTTTTCTTTTCACACTTTTTATGTCCCCATAGTCCGTTGTTCGCGGTCATGTTCATGACATAAATGTATGTCATGGTGCGTTAAGTACTACCTCCCCATCACGGACATTTACATCCGATGTCGTTAAGGGGTTAAAAGCAGAGCATTTCATGTAGAAAAATGCTAATTTTTTCATGACATTTTTTCATTTTTTCACAAAGAAATTATGCAAATATGGACAAAAGTTTGCCACTTTCTTAAAGTAAAATAATTCATGAAAAAACATCTCAGAATCAGATTAATAAGTAAAAACATCTCAGAATTATTAATGCATAAAGTGACACAGGTCAGATATGCAAATTTTGGTGATGTGTTTAAAGAGATATTCCGGTGCTCCAGCATTCTGAACATTCTGTTTAGAATGCTTGGAGCTGGGGCCGTGATCGGGATGTCCTGACGATGCCCCCCTCCAATAGACATGAATGGAGGGGGCATGGCAAGACGTCACGGGGGATGTGGCCATGATGTCACGACCACTGCCGCAGGAACCTGGCATTTGTTTAGAACGTCGGGTACTGCAGGGAGATCCCAGGGGCACCAGCAGAGGGACCCCCGCGATCAGACATCTTATCCCTTTTCTTTTAGGGAGGGGATAAGATACGGTACTCCGCTGCTCAGCATTTGGAACAAACTGTTCTGAACACTGAAGCCGGCGCTGGGAGCTCGTGACGTCATATCTCCACCCCTTCATGACATCACGCCCCGTCCCATCAATGCAAGTCTATGGGGGGGCGTGGCGGCTGTCATGCCCCCTCCCATAGACTTGCATTGAGGGGGCAGGGCGTGACATCATGAGGGGGTGGGGCTATGATGTCACAAGCTCCCGGCTCCAATGTTCGGAACAGTTTGTTCCAAATGCTGAGCAGCGGAGTACCCCTTTAAGGGGTTAATGACTGAGCTTCTTGTGAAGGGAATTATAAAGAGATATCACATTGCCACAAGATCATAGGATTGATCCATGTTATACAGATCAGAGCTTCCATCGACCGATACTACATTGTTTTATCTCTCCAAATTTATAAAAGCAAGCAGGGGCTTCTTTTCTCACAAGTTCATTTTCGTTCTTTTTAGCTGCTCTCATGGGCCTCGTTTCTCCTAACTTAACCCCTTCATGACCCGGGGTTTTTCCGTTTTTGCACTTTCATTTTTTCCTCCTTACCTTTAAAAAATCATAACTCTTTCAATTTTGCACCTAAAAATCCATATGATTGCTTATTTTTTGCGCCACCAATTCTACTTTGTAATGAAATCAGTCATTTTACCCAAAACTCTACAGCGAAACGGAAACAAAAATCATTGTGAGACAAAATTGAAGAAAAAACACCATTTTGTAACTTTTGGGGGCTACCGTTTCTAAGCAGTACATTTTTCGGTACAAATGACACCTTCTCTTTATTCTGTAGGTTCATACGATTAAAATTATACCCTACTTATATAGGTTTGATTTTGTGGAAAGAATCATAACTACATGCAGGAAAATTTATACGTTTAAAATTGTCATCTTCTGACCCCTATAACGTTTTCATTTTTCTGCATATGGGGCGGTATGAGGGCTAATTTTTTGCGTCGTGATCTGAAGTTCTTATCTGTACCATTTTTATAATGATCGGACTTTTTGATCGCTTTTTATTCATTTTTTTCATGATATAAAAAGTGACCAAAAATACGCTATTTTGGACTTTGGAATTTTTTGGCGCCTACGCCATTGACCATGCTGTTTAATTAATTATATATTTTTATAATTCAGACATTTCTGCACGCGGTGATACCACATATGTTTATTTTTATTTAGACTTTTTTTTTTTTTAAATGGGAAAAGGGGGGGTGATTCAAACTTTTATTAGAGAAGGGGGTTAAATGATGTTTATTCACTTTTTTTCCCCACTTTTATTTGCAGTGTTATAGCTCCCATAGGGACCTATAACACTGCACACACTGATCTCCTATACTGATCATTGTTATCCCATAGGAGACTATAACACTGCACACACTGATCTCAGGCACACTGGATCTCAGGCACTGAGCAGTCATTCGGCGATCGGACAGCAGGGAGGAAGATAGGGACCCTCCGGCTGTCTTGTAAGCTGTTCAGAATGCCGCTATTTTGCTGCGGCGATCCCGAACAGCTCCCTGAGCTAATCGTCATTAGTTTACTTTCACTTTAGACTAAAGGGTTAATAGCGCGCGGCACCGCGATCAGTGCCGTGCGCTATTAGCCATGGGTCCCGGCAATTGCTAGGTTCCGGGCCCAACCCGCTATGACGCGGGGCCACGGCGTGGCCCCGGGTTATAGAATGGGAGCCGACCCATGACGTACATGTATGTCATGGGTCGGGAAGGGGACAGGGGTATTCCTCCTTTCCAAAGATGAAGTCTATGCACAATGGCCTCAAATTTTTTTTTCTAAATTGGTGTCCTCCAACCTGTGGCCCTTTAGACTGCCCTACATCATGAAGTGTTAGCCGGACTCTTTACGTTACAATCATTCAATCGAATAGTAAAGTTTTGGGAAAAGCCCTTCTTCAGGCATCTTGAGAAGTTAAAAGCTAGATTGCTGTAGAAAACTTGGAGTCCAGAGAGTCATATACCTGTATGTAAGATATACCCACGAAGGCTTGTCTGTGGGGAGTCTCTAGTAGAAGAAATGACTCCCTATCCACAGGATAGGAGATGATAAGCTGATCAATGGGGGTCCAACCTCTGAGACATCCATGGATGCCCAGTATAAAGAGAACATTGTCCCTGCAATGAAAGGATTGCGTTGTAAATATGTGGCCAGTGCTCCATTCATTTTCTATGGGGTGTCCGTGCATTGCCAAGCCCAGCACTTGAGATGGAATGGAGCACTGGCCACATATTCACATTGTGGTCTATTCTGATGAAATTTCACCTCCATTCTCATGATCAATAGAGGTCCCTTTGGTTCGGACCCCCGACCAATCAGCTTGTTATCCCCTATCCTAAAGGAAGGGGGCATTTTTATGAGATGGGAATACCCCTTTAGGATTGGATTTTCAGATTGTTACGCATGAGTTCTGCTTAAATGGATTTTCCAGGATCAGAATATTATGGCTACTTTCAGCTAGAAACAGCACCACACCTGTCCATGGGTAGTACTGCAGCTGATTCATTTAAGTGAATGAGGATAAGTTGAATACCTCACATTACAGATATATTTTTGTCATTTTGGATAATTCCTTTCAATATGCGAAAAATAAAAGATGACTCAGGTCCCTGGTTGGAATACGTAAATAGCCTTTATTGAGAGAATATGATTGGATTCAATGCAATTTCGTAATTATTTTTTCCCATATACAAAGCTATTTCTGTAATATCATGTGACTAAACATTATAACACTGCTTTTGATGGACACCATTTTTAAAGCATTGGATGCAGTTATTTGCAGCACAGCGAAACAAAGGAGTGTGACTATTCAATGATCTCCAGGAATCCCAGACCTGCCTACTCTTACTCGGCCGCTCCGCATCGTACCAAAGCGCTTTCCCAAAAACAAAGGCCCTGTCTTTGGGGAGTCCATTTATTGTGTCGAGTTGGTCTACAATATTATAATTTCCGTCGGGGAGGGAACACTTTGTTGTACATGGGGAGTAAAAAGAAAAAAATATGCTGCAACCTGCGAAAAGCCCGTCGGTCAGGAGAGTGCTGATCGGGGAAATAAGTTCGGACTCCAGCAAGCGATACTCCGCCTGTAAGTTGTGTTTTTTGTGGCTCTTTTTATATCTGAGGTAAGAAGTGACAACCATTCTTTTTCCTTTATAGATAAGATGAGCATCTACTTCGTGGTACATGGCGCTAGCGTCTTCTCCTCCCAGGGCCTCCTGCAAGACGTCATTTGTTAACCCTCGGATGCATTCATCTTCGGTGAACTTGACAAAGTAAGAATATTGATAGTTAAAGTCCCTGCAAGTAAGGAAGAGTGGAACCAGTGAGAAAGGTCACACAAATACATATATACAGCTGTTTATTATTATTATTTTTATTATTATTATTATTAGAAAAATTCATATGCATCCATAGATAATAGGATCAGTCTATGTTCATTAGGAAATGATTACACTCCTTCCCATTAATGATTCTATTGAACTCTTATGTGACTAATAATAACTCTATATTTGTATTGCACACAGATTCCATAGCATTGTACACTGTTCACACAACAATAAGCTTTTGGAGTATGGGAGGAAACCGGAGTACACCAAAACAAATATAGAGAGAAGATACAAGCTAGTTACAGATGTTGCTCTTGGTGGGGGTTGAACCCAGAATCACAGTGCTTTAAGACAACAGTGCTGACCACTGAGCCAACATGAAAACCACTGACTCAGTGCCAGAGATAAGCAAATGGATTTAAACAAATCAAATGTGTAATGAATAAAAAAAGGCTCTTGCCCAAATCTGAGAAGTTGATGATTTTGCTGGACCAAATTAATAAAGGAGCAGGGACTCCTGTACAAAGACAAGTGTCCCTGCTCTGGTGTTTTCAGAGCAGTAGGTTTATAATATATGTCTGATGCTCAGTTCACATTCACTGGGCTGGGTGCAGAGCTGAAGTTATCATTTGCCTTGTGCTCAGTGCCTAGCTTCCATGACACCCTAGTGTAGGACACTAAGAAAAAGAGGAGCAGGGACTCCTGTAATGTTAACAGGAGTCCCTGCCCCGCTATGGTATTCCCTATGCATTGCTGCTAAATTATTTAGCCACAAAGAGATAAGTGTCAATGCTATACATTTTATATATTTATAAAATATATAAAATATTTTAAATGTATAGCATTATACATATATAGCATTATATTTATATTTTCTAATTTTTTTAAATCATATATTTCACAATAATCTAGTCTCCATAGGGGACTGTTTACTACTGCAGTACAGGCGGCGATTTGCTTATACAATCCGCCTGAGATTGTATTACCAGAGCTTTGATTTGATGCATTTAGGTAAGGAGAAGCTGCCCAGTCGCCATTTTAACTGATCAAGACCGCTCCACTGCGATGTAGAGGTCCAGATCAGGCTCCAAACCCACCGACACATGTTATTTAAGCCTTTAGATGCTGTGATCACTGCATCTAGAGGGTTAAATGCCAGACATCACATTGATAGCAGCCGGTACTCACCGGGTAGAAAGAACACTCAGCTTGTGATCACGCTTTATACACCCGAACATGTAAAGACTGTGCATATATACCCTATCTTATTGAGCAACTAAGAGAGTATGAACTGTCACTAAAATAGAGGTGTTACGCCGAGCGCTCCGGGTCCCTGCTCCTCCCGGGAGCGCTAGCGGCGTTCTCCCCTCTGCAGCGCCCCGGTCAGACCCGCTGACCGGGAGCGCTGCACTGACATTCGCGATGGGGATGCGATTCGCATAGCGGGACGCACCCGCTCGCGAATCGCATCCCAAGCCACTTACCCGTCCCGGTCCCCGGCTGTCATGTTCTGGCACGCGCGGCTCCGCTCTCTAGGGCGCTTGCGCCAGCTCTCTAAAATTTAAAGGGCCAGTGCACCCGTGATTGGTGCCTGGCCCAATCAGTCTAATTAGCTTCCACCTGCTCCCTGTCCATATTACCTCACTTCCCCTGCACTTCCTTGCCGGATCTTGTTGCCTTGTGCCAGTGAAAGCGTTTAGTGTTGTCCAAAGCCTGTGTTCCAGATCTCCTGCTATCCTCATTGACTACGAACCCTGCCGCCTGCCCCGATCTTCTGCTACGTCTGACCTCGCCTCTGTCTAGTCCTTCTGCCCCACGCCTTCTCAGCAGTCAGCGAGGTTGAGCCGTTGCAGGTGGATACGACCTGGTTGCTACCGCCGCAGCAAAACCATCCCGCTTTGCGGCGAGCTCTGGTGAAAACCAGTAGCAACCCTAGAACCGGTCCACTGACACAGTCCACGCCAATCCCTCGCTGACACAGAGGATCCACATCCAGCTAGCCGAATCCTAACAAGAGGATGTATGTAAATTTGTCAAGAGTAAAGTGATCATGTTAAACATCAACTATCTACAGGCAAATACATTTTTATCGATATATCTATTTTTCTGTTGGATATTTGAGCATAATAGTTTGCATTGTACATCGGATCAGATATGTTGTGGTCATGTTTGGTCTTAGATGTGACCACATGGACAATTGTAGCAATGAGACATTGTGATGCTAAGGTAGAGAACCCAATGTTGCTATATGTAAATTAAAGGGCCAGACATGTACTCACTTAGTGAAGTGCTGCTGGATGTAGTCTGTCACTCTTGCCACTTGTTCCTCAGTTAGCAGTGGAGTCACAGTCATTATACAGCTCCAGATACAGAGCGCGGCCAGGATCATGTGTCTCATCCTCGTCTGTAACTACAAGAATAGATAAACATACATGGGAGCCGAATATATCTGCTTCATATAGTGACGCCTGATACAGTGAGTAGTGGTGGGAATGTAGTGGAGAGAGTACAAGGACCTGGTGTGAGTGGTGTCCTCTGGAGAAGAGTCTTAAAGAAGTAGATGTTACCTGCAGTCCTATGTAACACCACAGATAACACAGTGATAACTCTCTGAGTACAGATAATGTATAGATGTGACCTGCAGTCCTATGTAACACCACAGATAACAGTGATAACTCTCTGAGTACAGATAATGTATAGATGTTACCTGCAGTCCTATGTAACCACAGATAACACAGTGATAACTCTCTGAGTACAGATAATGTATAGATGTGACCTGCAGTCCTATGTAACACCACAGATAACACAGTGATAACTCTCTGAGTACAGATAATGTATAGATGTGACCTGCAGTCCTATGTAACACCACAGATAACAGTGATAACTCTCTGAGTACAGATAATGTATAGATGTTACCTGCAGTCCTATGTAACCACAGATAACACACACTGAAAGCATTGACTCTACTGTAGTATAATAATTATTAAGGTCACATGATCCATACTGCACCTGAGATGTCTTTGGGTGTCTGAAGGCTCTCTAGAGGCTTCACAGTAATATCTTTGGGGGTCTCTGGAGGCTCCACAGTAATATCTTTGGGGGTCTCTGGAGGCTCCTCAGTGATGTTTTTGGGGGTCTCTGCAGGTTCCTCAGTGATGTCTTTGGGGGTCTCTGGAGGTTCCTCAGTGATGTCTTTGGGGGTCTCTGGAGGCTCCTCAGTGATGTCTTTGGGGTCTCTGGAGGCTCCTCAGTGATGTATTTGGGGGTCTCTGGAGGCTTCTCAGTGATGTCTTTGGGGGTCTCTGGAGGCTCCTCAGTGAAGTCTTTGGGGGTCTCTGGAGGCTCCTCAGTGATGTCTTTGGAGGACTCTGCAGGTTCCTCAGTGATGTCTTTGGGGGTCTCCGGAGGCTCCTCAGTGATGTATTTGGGGGTCTCAGGAGGCTCCTCAGTGAAGTCTTTGGGGGTCTCTGGAGGCTCCTCAGTGAAGTCTTTGGGGGTCTCTGGAGGCTCCTCAGTGATGTCTTTGGGGGTCTCTGGAGGCTCCTCAGTGAAGTCTTTGGGGGTCTCAGGAGGCTCCTCAGTGATGTCTGTGCTCAGGGATTGTTTGGAGCTTGGAGGCTGCAGGGTTTATGTCCTCAGGACTGAGATGTCGACTCTCGTACTGATTGGTCTCTCACTGACAAAACAAAGTGATGAAATGACTCTGTAGAATAGTCAATTCTAAGGAAATGTTACAAACCCTCCCCAGGCTTCTCCCCATTGTGGTCGCGGCTGTATTTATATCTTATGCCGCCCTCAGCATTTATACTTGTTGATCTTTTCCTATAGACAGTAGTGGTAATGTATCCATGTGGTTACTGATCAGATACCAACAGGCAGAACAAGAATGACATTCAATGACTACAGGTGACATCTCTGAATAGAGGCCATCACTTTCCCTGTCTTTTGGACCCAGACAGTGATGATCACCTCTACTGGTGACATCTTTGGCCCCTCAGTCCTGCAGCTCATCAATCTGTGGTTGAGTCTCTGTGTCTCCTCCACAGAGAACAAGACACGCTTAACTCTAAGGAAGAGATTCAATTCTTGATCTGCTTTCTGCCCTTTATGTGGAGCTGAGAAAGGTGCAAGTGTGCGCCAAAACTAATCGTCCCCTTATAAGTTTTAGATTGTGGGGGATCTGACAGCTGGGGCCCCCTGGAAGCTCCTATATGGAGCCCCGACTCTCCCTGGAGTGGTGCGTCACGATCCTCACCCGAAGCGGGAGCCACCACACCCCTTCCATATATCTCTATGGGAGAGCCTGATGATAGCTGTATGGCTCTCCAATAGAGATTTATGCAGTGGGTTTGGCGTGCCCTTCCAGGGAGAGCCGGGCTCCATACTGGAGGTTGCAGGGAGCCCCAACGGTCGGACTTCCCACAATCTTAAAGGGGTACATTTTTACAGATTTGTAAATTACTTCTTTTAAAAAATCTTTACCCTTCCAGTACTTAAGCATCACCGAAAAAATCCTCCTGATGAACCATAATAGGCTTTAAAACATAACTGTCATGATGCCGGCTGGCAGGTAGTGGATCCTCTGTGCCAGAGAGGGATTGGCGAGGACCGCGCTAGTGGACCGGTTCTAAGTCACTACTGGTTTTCACCAGAGCCCGCCGCAAAGCGGGATGGTCTTGCTGCGGCGGTAGTGACCAGGTCGTATCCACTAGCAACGGCTCACCTCTCTGACTGCTGATGATAGGCGAGGTACAAGGGAGTAGACAGAAGCAAGGTCGGACGTAGCAGAAGGTCGGGGGCAGGCGGCAAGGTTCGTAGTCAGGGTGGATAGCAGAAGTTCTGGTACACAGGCTTTAGACACACAAAACGCTTTCACTAGGCACAAGGGCAACAAGATCCGGCAAGGGAGTGCATGAGAGGAGGTCAGATATAGTCAGGGACCAGGTGGAAGCCAATTAAGCTAATTGGGCCAGGCACCAATCATTGGTGCACTGGCCCTTTAAGTCTCAGGGAGCTGGCGCGCGCGCGCCCTAGAGAGCGGAGCCGCGCGCGCCAGCACATGACAGCAGGGGACGGGAACGGGTAAGTGACCTGGGATGCGATTCGCGAGCGGGCGCGTCCCGCTGTGCGAATCGCATCCCCAACGGCCATGACAGTGCAGCGCTCCCGGTCAGCGGGACTGACCGGGGAGCTGCAGGGAGAAAGACGCCGTGAGCGCTCCGGGGAGGAGCGGGGACCCGGAGCGCTAGGCGTAACAGTACCCCCCCCCTTAGGTCTCCCCTTTTTTTTGTCCGGTGACTGCCTCCCCTGGGATGAGGACACCGGGAAGGAATGGATGGTTTCCTCAATGGCAGGCAGTACAGCAGGAGTGGGAATGGGGAGGGAGGGCAGAGGGCGAGGCCTGGCACGGGGCAGTGTGACACCAGGACGAGGGCCATGAGGAGGCACCGAGGCTTGCCTGAGAGGACTGGGAGGGGGGGAGAGGCATTTTCTGTGGCAGGCAGAGTCCCTAACGACCTTAGGGGGACCGGATACAGGAGGAACCACAGGGTCACGGCAGGGAGTACTGGGAACCGGTTTAAGGCAGTCCTTGGAACAAGAGGGACCCCAACTCTTGATCTCCCCAGTGGACCAGTCCAGGTTTGGGGAATGGTGTAGAAGCCAGGGTAGTCCAAGGAGAATTTCGGAAGTGCAATTGGGAAGGACCAAAAATTCAATTTTCTCGTGATGAGGTCCGATGCACATTAGGAGGGGCTCCGTGCGGTAACGCACGGTGCAATCCAACCTGGCTCCGTTGACCGCGGAAATGTGGAGTGGCTTGACAAGACGGGTCACCGGAATGCGGAATTTATTCACCAAGGACTCCCGAATAAAATTCCCAGAGGCACCAGAGTCCAGGCAGGCCACGGCTGAGAGGGAAGAGCTGGCTGAAGTAGAAATCCGTACAGGCACCGTGAGACGTGGAGAAGCCGACTTAGCATCAAGAGACGCCACACCCACGAGAGCTGGGTGCGAGCGTGCGTTTCCCAGACGTGGAGGACGGATAGGGCAATCCACCAAAAAATGTTCGGTACTGGCACAGTACAGACAAAGATTCTCTTCCTTACGGCGATTCCTCTCTTCCAGGGTCAGGCGAGACCGATCCACTTGCATGGCTTCCTCGGCGGGAGGCCTAGGCGCAGATTGCAGTGGAGACTGTGGGAGAGGTGTCCAGAGATCTAAGTCTTTTTCCTGGCGGAGCTCTTGATGTCTCTCAGAAAAACGCATGTCAATGCGAGTGGCTAGATGAATGAGTTCATGCAGGTTAGCAGGAGTTTCTCGTGCGGCCAGAACATCTTTAATGTTGCTGGATAGGCCTTTTTTAAAGGTCGCGCAGAGGGCCTCATTATTCCAGGATAGTTCAGAAGCAAGAGTACGGAATTGTATGGCGTACTCGCCAACGGAAGAATTACCCTGGACCAGGTTCAGCAGGGCAGTCTCAGCAGAAGAGGCTCGGGCAGGTTCCTCAAAGACACTTCGAATTTCCGAGAAGAAGGAGTGTACAGAGGCAGTGACGGGGTCATTGCGGTCCCAGAGCGGTGTGGCCCATGACAGAGCTTTTCCAGACAGAAGGCTGACTACGAAAGCCACCTTAGACCTTTCAGTAGGAAACTGGTCCGACATCATCTCCATGTGCAGGGAACATTGCGAAAGAAAGCCACGGCAAAACTTAGAGTCCCCATTAAATTTGTCCGGCAAGGACAGGCGGAGGCTAGGAGTGGCCACTCGCTGCGGAAGGGGTGCAGGAGCTGGCGGAGGAGATGATTGCTGCTGAAGTTGCGACTGAAGTTGGTGCACAATGGTGGACATTTCCGACAGCTGGTGGGTTAGATGGGCGATCTGTCGGGATTGCTGGGCGACCACCGTGGTGATATCAGAGATATAAGGCAGAGGGACCTCAGCGGGATCCATGGCCGGATCTACTGTCACGATGCCGGCTGGCAGGTAGTGGATCCTCTGTGCCAGAGAGGGATTGGCGAGGACCGCGCTAGTGGACCGGTTCTAAGTCACTACTGGTTTTCACCAGAGCCCGCCGCAAAGCGGGATGGTCTTGCTGCGGCGGTAGTGACCAGGTCGTATCCACTAGCAACGGCTCACCTCTCTGACTGCTGATGATAGGCGAGGTACAAGGGAGTAGACAGAAGCAAGGTCGGACGTAGCAGAAGGTCGGGGGCAGGCGGCAAGGTTCGTAGTCAGGGTGGATAGCAGAAGTTCTGGTACACAGGCTTTAGACACACAAAACGCTTTCACTAGGCACAAGGGCAACAAGATCCGGCAAGGGAGTGCATGAGAGGAGGTCAGATATAGTCAGGGACCAGGTGGAAGCCAATTAAGCTAATTGGGCCAGGCACCAATCATTGGTGCACTGGCCCTTTAAGTCTCAGGGAGCTGGCGCGCGCGCGCCCTAGAGAGCGGAGCCGCGCGCGCCAGCACATGACAGCAGGGGACGGGAACGGGTAAGTGACCTGGGATGCGATTCGCGAGCGGGCGCGTCCCGCTGTGCGAATCGCATCCCCAACGGCCATGACAGTGCAGCGCTCCCGGTCAGCGGGACTGACCGGGGAGCTGCAGGGAGAAAGACGCCGTGAGCGCTCCGGGGAGGAGCGGGGACCCGGAGCGCTAGGCGTAACAATAACCTTTATTGTCATGTAAAAAAAAATCCCAAATGACAAACATTATGAAAAAAGGGTGGAAAAAGTGCAACACCAAATAATATGTATTCCTAGGAGCCCAGGGGTGTAATACCAGATTAGCTTGATGGTCAAGAAATACAAGTGACAGCTGAGTGACAGCTGATGGTACAGAGTGTCATCATCTATATAAAGATGCTGATCTCAAAATGAACTCAAATATCATGAATGTATATACGGTTAGATGGAAAGAGGAAAGGGGTTAGTGCCCACTAGCATTAAAGGAAAATTGTCAGCTTTCTCCCCCCACACTAACCAGTGGTACTGGCTTGTAGTGCAGGGGACGCTGATCAGTTTGATCCTTACCGTGCCCGGATCTGCCGCGCCGCTCGGCCTTAATCTTCTATTATCGGTATATTCAAATGAGGTGCTAACTGGCACTCTGACATCAGTGCCGGGCGCAGCGCCGCCCAGCTCATCAATATTCCTGCTGTCTCTCTTCATTACAGAGCAGAGAGAAGAGGGAGAGGAGGAATATTGATGAGCTTGGCACTGACATCAGAATGCCAGTTAGCACCTCATGTGAATATACCAATAATAGAAGATTATGGCCGAACGGTGCTGCGGATTCGGGCACGGTAAGGAGTCAAACTGATCAGCGTCCCCAGCACTACCAGCCAGTACTGCTGGTTAGTGCAGGGGGGGGAGAAAGCTGTCAGTTTTCCTTTAAGATGCCAGTCCCTCTGTCCCTGCCTTTTGATAAACCTACCTCCTTAACAGGGTGGCCTCAACCACGGTACCGGTCCCTGCACTAACTTAAGTGAGGGAGAAAAATAAAAAGGGTCAGATATACACCCGGGGCTCCACAATACCCCAAAAAAACGCCCAAACAAAACGTGAAACACACAGGTATAATAAAATCACCAATACAAGCACAAAATTCCCGATTCCAACGCGTTTCACCTGTCCAATTAGTACAGGATCATCAGGGAAAGGACATTGACATAGAGCAAAGTAGCATAATACAGATTGATTATATACAAGCAACAATGACTTATTGCACTGATGATGGGTAGTTAATAGCAAACACTGATAATACAGCACCGCAAGATACAAATAAGCTGTGTCAATATTAATTGGGATGGTGATCATAGCCCAAGAGTATATGCAGTCTGACAATGAATAAGCAGCAACACCACAGTTATATTAATAACTCTCAGCTCATACTCAAGTACAAGTGATAAGGATGACACTTATGATTTTGATTACTGATCTATATATATATATATATATATATATATATATATATATATATATATGTGTGTGTGTGTATGTATAATTTATATATAGTACATTTGAGTAGCCATATTAGTCCAGTGATGCAAATCCTAAAATGTTGCAGTATCCTGTAATAACCTTTTTTATTGGACTAACAGAATTTTGTAGAGAAGTTTCTGGATTCCTCCCTTTATCAAGTCCAAAGCAAATCTAAGCTCACAAGGAGAAGACACAGGTTACAAATATTTAAATATACAGGGGTTATCATATTTATATATATAAACAGGGGTTATCATATTTATATATATATACAGGGGTTATCATATTTATATATATATATACAGGGGTTATCATATTTATATATATATATATACAGGGGTTATCATATTTATATATATATACAGGGGTTATCATATTTATATATATATACAGGGGTTATCATATTTATATATATATATATATATATACAGGGGTTATCATATTTATATATATATATACAGGGGTTATCATATTTATATATATATATATACAGGGGTTATCATATTTATATATATATACAGGGGTTATCATATATATATATATATATATAAAGGGGTTATATTTGTGAGATATAACCTGTGTCTTCTCCTTGTGAGATTAGATTTGCTTTGGACTTGATAAAGGGAGGAATCCCGAAACTTCTCTACAAAATGCTGTTAGTCCAATAAAAAAGGTTATTACAGGATACTGCAATATTTTATGATTTGCATCTATATATTATATATACACACATATATATGTGGTGTCCCGGTACCATATTGAATACCGTACCTAGTGTCGGGGGTCCCCAAAGTCAGAGTTCCTAGTAAGGAATGGGATCCGCCTGCTGAGTAAATCCCCAGTCGCCTCTTTATCTTTAAATTTGATGTGTTATAAGTATATAATATATATAGATGTTGTTTACCTGTATAGCGTCGCAGGACCTTAGGTCATGTGACTAGTGTAGATTCCTTTGTGGTGTACTAAAGGACCTTTGGAGGACCTCAGGTCACGTGTTTACCCACAACACTTTGTAAAGACAATTAACAGTTGGTAAGGACCAATGATCTTTAGTCCAGCCCCTGCCCATATAAGGGAGCTGCAGCCAATGATCGCTCTATTGGGTTGCTGCTCTCGTGGATGCCGGACTAGCAGGACGGATCTACGCAACTTACAAAGACACGCTAGGCCAGAAGCCTGCCGGCCTCAGCCTGAAACTAAACCATGAGTTCAAATCTCAATCCTGCTAAAGCTAGCGTGACTACAGGACCGAATCTAAACCCCTAAATCCAGTGGGACAGCGCAACAATTAACCTTTTAAGCTCAATAGACTCACAAATAGTTCTGCCGCGAACAGTTCACGGCGAATGTAGCATGTTCGCGTACGCGGCGAACATATGTGAAGTTCGATCCGCCCCCTATACTTTAACATTGCAGTAAAATTTGACCCTGTGAGTCAGAGTCAGCAGACACATTACAGCCAATCAGCAGCAGTCCCTCCCTTCCAGACCCTCCTACCTCCTTCACGGACGCCATTTTAAGTTCATTCAGCATGCTGCAGGCTTAGCTAATGGAGGTTTAGACAAGCTGCTCCTGCTGTATAGGGAAAGCGATATCTAGGTTGCTGCTAGGTGGTGTATTCAGGGTCCAGTTTACTCCTAAAGCACTAGTGTAACATCTGCTTTAAGGACAGCACCCCAAAAAGCCCTTTTTAGGGCTGAAATATCAGTCCGTGGGTCTTGCAACAGCTGGGGGCACCCTGGTTGGGGGGGAACCACTGGTTAAAAGGGGAACTCCAGTATAAAACTTAAGTTCCTTCAAGCAACTAACTACTACAGTATTTAAAGGGCTGAAAGATATCAGTCTGTGTTTTGCAACAGCTGGAGGCACCCTGGTTGGGAGGGAACCGCTGGTTAAAAGGGGAACTCCAGTATAAAACTTAAGTTCCTTCAAGCAACTAACTACTACAGTATTCAAAAGGCTGAAAGATATCAGTCTGTGTGTTTTGCAACAGCTGGAGGCACCCTGGTTGGGGACCACTGCTTAAAAGGGTAATTCGGCTGGCAAGCTTTTTTTCTTTAAAGCAACTAACTACTACAGTATTCAAAGGGCTGAAATATATCAGTCCTTGTGTTTTGCAACAGCTGGAGGCACCCTGGATGGGGACCACTGCTTAAAAGGGGAACTCTGCTGACAAGCTTTTTTGCTCATTGTCACACTAGTGCAAATCATATTTGGTGTAACAGTTGTGCAAATTTAAAAAAATACATTTTTTGGCTGTTAAATAAAACCAGTCAGTAAGTTCACATCACAGTTGCCAGTTGTTTTGCCTGCAGGGCAAATTGTGTCACCCTAGTGCAAATCACATTTGGTGTGACACTTGTGCAAATTTAACCAAAAAGTGACAGGCAGAGTAAGGCCACCCCGCAGGGGCCGTCGTGGTGCTGGGATTCCCTTTGGCCCTAGAATGGCCAGTGTTCAGAGGCCACGTACCCTGAACCCCCAAAGTTCTAAGGACTTAGTTGACTGGCTATCACAAGACACCCAATCTACTACAACTTCCGCTCGGAACCTTGACGCACCATCTCCTCTTCTAGCTTAGCTTCAGGCACCTCTCATGCTACCACTTGCCAACACTAGCACCACAGCAGCTTTAGTTGATCTTTGAGAGGAGTTATTTACACATCAGTTTGAAGACATGAGTGATGCGCAACCATTATTGCCAGAGGATGTAGTTAACAGGGATATGTCTCAGTCAGGCAGCATTACACACATGGACGTATGGTGTGATGATGATGTTGTACCCGTTGCTGCTTCCTTTCTTGAGGTGTCAGATAGCGGTGAAGGTGTTGATGATGACGATGTGTCCGTGGATACCACGTGGGTGCCCGCTAGAAGAGAAGATGGGGAGACAGAGAGGAGGAGGAGAAGACGAGTTGGAAGAAGGGGGAGATTGTCGCAAGGAGCTAGTGGCACAGTCAGACAGCATGCATCGGCACCCGGGGTCAGCCAGATGGGACGCCAATCAACGCATGCTGTTGCCACCACCAGAATGCCGTCATCACAGAGCTCAGCAGTGTGACATTTTTTTGTGTATCTGCCTCTGACAACAGCGAGGCCATTTGCAACCTGTGCCAGAAGAAACTGAGTCGTGGGAAGTCCAACACCCACCTAGGCACAACTGCTTTGCGAAGGCACATGATGTCACATCACAAACGCCTATGGGATCAACACGTCAGTACAAGCAGCACACAAAGTCAAAGCCACCATCCTCCTCCTGGTCCAGCATCTTCAGCCAGGTCAACCACTGCGGCCCTCCTTGCCCCCTCTCAACCATCTGCCTCTCCGTCTCTCGCCTTGTGCAGTTCCTGCTCATCTGCCCACAGTCAGGTGTCTCTCAAGGAGATGTTTGAGCGCTAGAAGACAATGTCTCAAAGTCACCACCTAGCCCGGCGTCTGACAGCTGGCTTGTCGGAACTGCTGGCCCGCCAGCTTTTACCATGCAAGCTGGTGGAGTCTGAGGCCTTTAAAAAATTTGTAGCCATTGGGACACCGCAGTGGAAGGTACCCGGCCAGAATTTTTTTGCACAAAAGGCAATCCCCAACCTTAACTCCATTGTGCTAAAGGAAATTATGGCATGTCTGGCACACAGTGTAGGGGCAAGGGTCCATCTGACCCCTGATACCTGGTCTGCAAAGGATGGTCAGGGCAGGTATATCCCCTACACTGCGCATTGGGTAAACCTGGTGACGGGAGCCAAGTATGGAATGCGTGGCTCTGCAGAGGAGTTGGTGACACCGCCACGACTTGCAGGCAGGCCTGCTTCCACCTCCTCTACTCCTTCTACTCCATCCTCTTCCATAACATCCTTGGCCGAGTCCTCTTCCACTGCTGCGTCTTGCTCCACATCACCTGCACCCCCCCCCCCAGGTCTCCAGGTGCAATTCCACATCCCGGATACGGCAGTGTCACGCCATCTTGGGGTTGACTTGCCTCAAAGCGGAGAGTCACACCGCACCAGCGCTCCTGTCGGCCCTGAACGCACAGGTGGACCAGTGGCTGACTCCGCACCAACTGGAGATCGGCAAGGTGGTTTGTGACAAGGGAACAAATTTGTTGGCGGCATTGAGGTTGGGCAAGTTGACACATGCGCCGTGCATGGCACATGTGTGTAATCTGATTGTACAAGGCTTCGTGCTCAAGTACCCAGGCTTATAGGATTTCCTGAAGCAGTCCAGGAAGGTGTGTGGCCATTTCAGGCGTTCCTACATGGCCATGGCGCAGCACTTGTCAGATATCCAGTGGCGAAACAACATGCCAGTGAGGCGCTTGATTTTTGACAGCCCGACACGTTGGAATTCAACACTCCTAATGTTTGACCGCCTGCTCCAACAAGAAAAAGCCGTCAATGAATATTTGTGTGACCGGGGTGCTATGACATCATCTGCGGAGCTGGGAATTTTTTTGCCAAGTTACTGGACGCTCATGCGCAATGCCTGTAGGCTCATGCGTCCTTTTGAGGAGGTGACAAACCTGGTCAGTCGCACTGAAGGCACCATCAGCGACATCATACCGTTTGTTTTCTTTCTGGAGCGTGCCCTGCGAAGAGTGCTGGATCAGGAGGTCATACGCATCGCCACAGCCCTTCGGGGTCCACCATCAGAGAACGACTTGACCGACAGGTAGCAGACTACCTGGCCTTAACCGCAGATATCAACACTCTGATGAGCGATTATCCCCTTGACTACTGGGTGTGCCGGCTTGACCTGTGGCCTGAGCTATCCCAATTTGCGCTCGAACTTCTGGCCTGTCCCGCTTCAAGTGTCCTGTCAGAAAGGTCCTTCAGTGCAGCAGGAGGTATTGTCAATGAGAAGAGGAGTCGCCGTGGTCAAAAAAGTCTGGATTACCTCACCTTTCTTAAGATGAATGAGGAATGGATCCCGAAGGGACTGACACTGGGCGATACATTTGACTGAACAAGGCCTGATCAGATGACCTGCCTTGGCCTAAAAATGGTCCACACGCTGCTATATTTGAACTCTGAATGCCGGATGACTTGCGTGACTTATCCGCCACCAACTAGGGTTCAAGCCACAATGTTTTAGGGCACTTTCTGCCTGGCGAAACAAACAGAAATTTTTCAGCGACAATACCATATTTCCAGCCAGGTGTACATGCCTCATTTTTCTGGCCTCTGCTGCTTCACTTTTTCATGTGCTGCAATTTTTCTGGCCGCTGCTACAGAAGCGGCTGCAACAATACCAAATTTTTCATCCATGTGTACATGCCTAATTTTTCAGGTGCTCTCTGCTGACATCTCTGTCCATTTTAGCAGCCGTGGATATTAGATGTATGTAAGGGTAGCATGGTGGCTCAGAGGTTAGCACTGCTGCCTTGCAGTGCTGGGGCCTTGGGTTCAAATCCCACTATGTGCTGCCTAACATGGGGGAATCCATGTGCTGCCTAAAGGTGGGATCTAACATTGTGGGGGCTAAAGCACATTATTCCAAACCATTTAGGAATAATAGGTGATTTATGCCCTTTATGGATTAAAACCAGACTCTGTATCAACTATGTAATTTTCCATGGGAGTTTTGCCATGGATCCCGCTCCAGCACGCCACAGTCCAGGTGTTAGTCCCCTTAAAACAACTTTTAAATCACTATTGTGGCCAGAAAGAGTCCCTGTGGGTTTTAAAATTTGCCTGCCCATTGAAGTCAATGGCGGTTCGCGAACATTTGCAGAAGTTCGCGTTCGCAGACCAAAAATTTTATGTTCGCGACATCACTAATCACGAGGTCCCAACCACTTGTCAATCTCTAAAAAGACTTTGTTACCTGGACTGTTCTTGTTGAATGCTGCATAAAAGCTTCAGTAAAAGCTCTGACAAGTTTCTGCAAAACTCTGGTTGTGGACAATCAGTTATTTCCTATCTCCCTATCGCTCTTGGGACGGGTGGCGGTAGGACAAGCTTACAGAGAACAGCCCTCACCCTGGCGTCACGAATAGAAAGGGTTAAGCAAGCACCCTTTAGTAACCGCACAGCTACATTCCCATACCATACCCCCCAAAGCTACCACATATATATATATATATATATATATATATATATTCCTCCACAAGGAAACAGCACCCAACACAAGGTCCAGGTAAAGTGCAAGCTACAGGGTCTTTATTGCATCAAGAGAGACAATGCAACGTTTCGGCTAACAAGGCCTTTTTCAAGCATAACAAACATGTACAAAAATCCATTTTAAATAGGTAACAAACTGACATGATTGGTGGAGACACAAGTGTGGTGAATATAGTAATTAAGTATAAGCCAACCTCCTGCATTTCATTGGTTGGGATCAGTGACATATAAAAATGACAGTTGTCAAATAACAATAAATACATTTATAAAGATCCTTCATTAAAACCAAAACCTGTGACACGGAAAAAACATTGATACTGCGGCTGCGCGGCCTCATCCAGTCAGACCGCAACTAACTGGCTCTGCATCTCCTGCATCTGAAAACGTCATTCAGGTGCCGGCCATAACAACAGCCCGAACCAAGAAGACGTAACCGCGAATCCTCTTGCCGCAATGGTGTGAACAGTCTTCTAAAGAGATATTCATTTCTATTGTAAAATTTCTTGTTTTCTGGTGTTCTTCAACGGAGTCCCCTGTCTTGCATATATCCCGATGTGATTCAGTGAGGTACATATAAATGTGTATCTAAAAGGAAAAATTATAAAACCATGATTAAAATCAATGTTCCACGTCAATATAGTAAATATATTTCTACCACCTCCTATAGAATAAGTACTCTGAATATAGATTAAAGAAGAAAGGGAAGAAAAAAAGAGAAGAAAAAGAAGGGGAAAGGAAAAGAAGGAAAAAAAGGAAAAAAAGGACTAATGGAAGGGAAAAAAAGAGGAGAAAAAAACACAAGAACGAAAATGAGATATAAAATGTAAAGAAATATAGAAAAATAATTAAAAATGAGAATGAATGAAAAAAAGAGAGGGGGAAAAAACGGGGAAAAAAAGGGGGGAGAAAAAGAAGCAAAAGAGCATAAAGAAGGAGAAAAAGATAAAAGAGTAAGAACAAGTGAAGGGAATGGAGAGTGCGATAAAGAATGAAAAGGAGAGAAAAAAGTAAAATGAAAAAAGAAGATTGGGAAAGCAGAAAAAAGGGGGGGAAGGGGGCAAAGGAGGAAAGGGAAAAAAAAGGGGGAGAAAAAAAAGAAAATGGAAAAAAGAAAAAAGAGTGCATCCAGTAATCTGAACAACAATCCATATGTCAGTTACATATAAGGTTTCAAACTATAATCGATATTTAGCCCAGTTGGATATAACGTATTTAGTTTGTGTATCCAACGGAGTTCTTTTTGTTTCAATATCCTTTCCCTATCCCCTCCACGTCTATTTTCTTTTTTTTCTCCCCCTTTTTTTTCCCTTTCCTCCTTTGCCCCCTCCCCCCCTTTCTTTTTCTGCTTTCACTATCTTCTTTTTTCATTTTACTTTTTTCTCTCCTTTTCATTCTTTATCGCACTCTCCATTCCCTTCACTTGTTCTTACTCTCTTTTATCTTTTTCTCCTTCTTTATGCTCTTTTGCTTCTTTTTCTCCCCGTTTTTCCCCCCTCTCTTTTTATCATTCATTCTCATTTTTAATTATTTTTCTATATTTCTTTACATTTTATATCTCATTTTCGTTCTTGTGTTTTTTTCTCCTCTTTTTTTCCCTTCCATTAGTCCTTTTTTTCCTTTTTTCCTTCTTTTCCTTTCCCCTTCTTTTTCTTCTCTTTTTTTCTTCCCTTTCTTCTTTAATCTATATTCAGAGTACTTATTCTATAGGAGGTGGTAGAAATATATTTACTATATTGACGTGGAACATTGATTTTAATCATGGTTTTATTATTTTTCCTTTTAGATACACATTTATATGTACCTCACTGAATCACATCGGGATATATGCAAGACAGGGGACTCCGTTGAAGAACTCCAGAAAACAAGAAATTTTACAATAGAAATGAATATCTCTTTAGAAGACTGTTCACACTATTGCGGCAAGAGGATCCGCGGTTACGTCTTCTTGGTTCGGGCTGTTGTTATGACGTTTTCAGATGCAGGAGATGCAGAGCCAGTTAGTTGCGATCTGACTGGATGAGGCCGCGCAGCCACAGTATCAATGTTTAAAAAGATTGTTGAGTAGCGTGTGCCCCCAGCAGATCGCAACTACGGAATAGAGGTAATTGAATTACATTACTGTACTGGTGTCACGGAGCCCCCCCCCCCACTTGCATTTTCCCTGTCACAGGTTTTGGTTTTAATGAAGGATCTTTATAAATGTATTTATTGTTATTTGACAACTGTCATTTTTATATGTCACTGATCCCAACCAATGAAATGCAGGAGGTTGGCTTATACTTAATTACTATATTCACTGCACTTGTGTCTCCACCAATCATGTCAGTTTGTTACCTATTTAAAATGCATTTTTGTACATGTTTGTTATGCTTGAAAAAGGCCTTGTTAGCCGAAACGTCGCATTGTCTCTCTTGATGCAATAAAGACCCTGTAGCTTGCACTTTACCTGGACCTGGTGTTGGGTGCTGTTTCCTTGTGGAGGAAGATCTATGTGGATCCAGTGTGGCACACTGGGGGTTACACTGCACCACGCCTGAGCAGTCCTGTGCTGGAGTTCCCATAGTGATTACTATATATATATATATATATATATATATATATATACACACACAGGGTGGGCCATTTCTATGGATACACCTTAATAAAATGGGAATGGTTGGTGATAACTTCCTGTTTGTGGCACATTAGTATATGGGAGGGGGGAAACTTTTCAAGATAGGTGGTGACCATGGTGGCCATTTTGAAGTCGGCCATTTTGAATCCAACTTTTGTTTTTTCAATAGGAAAAGGGTCATGTGAAACATTAACTTATTGGGAATTTCGCAAGAAAAACAATGATGTGCTTGGTTTTAACGTAACTTTATTCTTTCATGAGTTTTTTTTACAAGTTTCTGACCACTTATAAAATGTGTTCAATGTGCTGCCCATTGTGTTGGATTGTCAATGCAATCCTCTTCTCTATATACTGCTATATACTACTATATACACCGCAGGAGTAATGCTAGCACAGGCTTCCAGTATCTGTATACCCTGCTATATACTACTATATACACCACAGAAGAAATGCTAGCACAGGCTTCCAGTATCCGTATACACTGCTATATACTACTATATACACCCCAGGAGAAATGCTAGCACAGGCTTCCAGTATCTATATACACTGCTATATACTACTATATACACCACAGGAGAAATGCTAGCACAGGCTTCCAGTATCTATATACACTGCTATATACTACTATATACACCCCAGGAGAAATGCTAGCACAGGCTTCCAGTATCCGTATACACTGCTATATACTACTATATACACCGCAGGAGAAATGCTAGCACAGGCTTCCAGTATCCGTATACACTGCTATATACTACTATATACACCACAGGAGAAATGCTAGCACAGGCTTCCAGTATCTGTATACACTGCTATATATTACTATATACACCGCAGGAGAAATGCTAGCACAGGCTTCCAGTATCCGCATACACTGCTATATACTACTATATATACCGCAGGAGAAATGCTTGCACAGGCTTCCAGTATCCGTATACACTGCTATATACTACTATATACACCGCAGGAGAAATGCTAGCACAGGCTTCCAGTATCCGTATACACTGCTATATACTACTATATACACCGCAGGAAAAATGCTAGCACAGGCTTCCAGTATCCGTATACACTGCTATATACTACTATATACACCGCAGGAGAAATGCTAGCACAGGCTTCCAGTATCCGCATACACTGCTATATACTACTATATATACCGCAGGAGAAATGCTTGCACAGGCTTCCAGTATCCGTATACACTGCTATATACTACTATATACACCGCAGGAGAAATGCTAGCACAGGCTTCCAGTATCGGTAGTTTCAGGTGCTGCACATCTCGTATCTTCACAGCATAGACAATTGCCTTCAGATGACCCCAAAGATAAAAGTCTAAGTGGGTCAGATCGGGAGACCTTGGGGGCCTTTCAACTGGCCCACGACGACCAATCCACTGTCCAGGAAACTGTTCATCTAGGAATGCTCGGACCTGACACCCATAATGTGGTGGTCATCATCTTGCTGGAAAAACTTCAGATGACGGCGTCACGCCCCCTCCCATAGACTTGCATAGCATGGGCGGGGGGTGACGTCACACGGGGGTGGAATCGTGACGTCACGATACTCGGCCCCCGTGGTCGCCACCCAGCTGTTTGTGAGCTGGCACCACGGAGTGCAGCTCAAACAAGTGGGTGGCGAATACAAGATTGCGGTGGTCCCTAGCGGTAGGATCCCCGTGGTGAAACATGTTATCCCCTATCCTTTGGATAGGGGATAAGATGTCTCAGGGCCGGAGTACCCCTTTAAGAGAGAATCGATCTTACGCCATTTTTTGTAACCCTATAGGGGAGATTTATCAAAACCTCTTCAGGGTTAAAGTTGATAAGTTGCCCATAGCAACCAATCAGATCACTTTTATTTTCTAGATTTTTTCCTATTAAAAAATGAAAGAAGCGATCTGATTGGTTGCTATGGGCAACTCAGCAACATCTCTGGACAGGTTTTGATAAATCTCCCCCTTTGTATTTTCTAGTTAGTTTTGTGGTAAGCCTGGGGGGTGTAGTGGTAGTGGGGTGTTGCTTGGTAATGAAGGGGTTAATGTTAACCCTGTGTCACGATGCCGGCTGGCAGGTAGTGGATCCTCTGTGCCAGAGAGGGATTGGCGTGGACCGTGCTAGTGGATCGGTTCTAAGTCACTACTGGTTTTCACCAGAGCCCGCCGCAAAGCGGGATGGTCTTGCTGCGGCGGTAGTGACCAGGTCGTATCCACTAGCAACGGCTCAACCTCTCTGACTGCTGAAGATAGGCGCGGTACAAGGGAGTAGACAGAAGCAAGGTCGGACGTAGCAGAAGGTCGGGGCAGGCAGCAAGGATCGTAGTCAGGGGCAACGGCAGGAGGTCTGGAACACAGGCTAGGAACACACAAGGAAACGCTTTCACTGGCACAATGGCAACAAGATCCGGCGAGGGAGTGAAGGGGAAGTGAGGTATAAATAGGGAGTGCACAGGTGAACACACTAATTGGAACCACTGCGCCAATCAGCGGCGCAGTGGCCCTTTAAATCGCAGAGACCCGGCGCGCGCGCGCCCTAGGGAGCGGGGCCGCGCGCGCCGGGACAGGACAGACGGAGAGCGAGTCAGGTACGGGAGCCGGGATGCGCATCGCGAGCGGGCGCTACCCGCATCGCGAATCGCATCCCGGCTGGAGACGGTATCGCAGCGCACCGGGTCAGTGGAGCTGCCCGGAGCGCTGCGGTAGCGAGAGAGAAGCGAGCGCTCCGGGGAGGAGCGGGGACCCGGAGCGCTCGGCGTAACAGTACCCCCCCCCCCCCCTTGGGTCTCCCCCTCTTCTTAGAGCCTGAGAACCTGAGGAGCAGACTTTTGTCTAGGATGTTGTCCTCAGGTTCCCAGGATCTCTCTTCAGGTCCACAGCCCTCCCAATCCACTAAAAAGAACCTTTTTCCTCTGACCGTCTTGGAGGCCAGTATCTCTTTCACTGAGAAGACGTCAGAAGAACCGGAGACAGGAGTGGGAGAAACTAATTTGGGAGAGAAACGGTTGATGATGAGTGGTTTAAGAAGAGAGACATGAAAGGCATTAGGAATACGGAGAGAAGGAGGAAGAAGAAGTTTGTAAGAGACAGGATTAATTTGGCACAAGACTTTGAAAGGACCAAGATAGCGTGGACCCAGTTTGTAACTGGGGACACGAAAGCGGACATATTTAGCGGAGAGCCATACCTTGTCTCCGGGAGCAAAAATGGGGGGAGCTCTTCTTTTCTTATCGGCAAACTTTTTCATGCGAGATGAAGCCTGTAAAAGAGAATCTTGGGTCTCTTTCCATATGGTGGAAAGATCACGAGTCACTTCATCTACAGCGGGCAAACCAGAGGGCAAGGGAGTAGGGAGGGGGGGAAGAGGGTGACGGCCGTACACCACGAAAAATGGGGATTTGGAGGAAGATTCAGAGACTCTAAAGTTATACGAGAATTCGGCCGATGGTAGAAGATCTGCCCAATCATCCTGGCGGGAGGAAACAAAATGTCGTAAATAATCACCCAAGACCTGGTTAATTCTTTCTACTTGTCCATTGGATTGAGGATGATATGCAGAAGAAAAGTTTAATTTAATCTTGAGTTGTTTACAGAGAGCCCTCCAGAATTTTGACACGAATTGGACGCCTCTATCCGAGACTATCTGTGTGGGCAACCCGTGAAGACGAAAAATGTGTACAAAAAATTGTTTAGCCAACTGAGGCGCTGAAGGAAGACCAGGAAGAGGGATGAAATGTGCCATCTTGGAGAATCGATCAACGACCACCCAAACAACAGTGTTGCCACGGGATGGGGGTAGGTCTGTAATAAAATCCATACCAATCAGAGACCAAGGCTGTTCGGGGACAGGCAGAGGATGAAGAAAACCAGCGGGCTTCTGGCGAGGAGTCTTATCCCGGGCACAGACAGTGCAGGCTCGCACAAAGTCCACGACATCCGTCTCCAGAGTCGGCCACCAATAGAAGCGAGAGATGAGTTGCACAGATTTCTTGATGCCCGCATGGCCTGCGAGATGGGAGGAGTGACCCCATTTGAGGATTCCGAGGCGTTGGCGTGGAGTGACGAAGGTCTTCCCTGGAGGAGTTTGCCTGATGGAGGCTGGAGAAGTGGAAATCAGGCAGTCAGGAGGAATGATGTGTTGCGGAGAGAGTTCAACTTCCGAGGCATCCGAGGAACGAGAGAGAGCATCGGCCCTAATGTTCTTATCGGCAGGCCGAAAGTGAATTTCAAAATTAAATCGGGCAAAGAACAGAGACCACCTGGCCTGGCGAGGATTCAGCCGTTGGGCAGACTGGAGATAGGAGAGGTTCTTGTGATCGGTGTAAATAATAACTGGAAATCTTGATCCCTCCAGCAGATGCCTCCATTCCTCAAGTGCTAATTTAATGGCTAGAAGCTCTCGATCCCCGATGGAGTAGTTCCTCTCCGCCGGAGAGAAGGTCCTAGAAAAAAAAACCACAAGTAACAGCATGCCCGGAAGAATTTTTTTGTAGAAGGACCGCTCCAGCTCCTACAGAGGAGGCATCAACCTCCAATAGGAAGGGTTTAGATGGGTCAGGTCTGGAGAGCACAGGAGCCGAAGAAAAGGCAGACTTGAGCCGTTTAAAGGCGTCTTCCGCTTGAGGAGGCCAAGACTTGGGATTGGCATTTTTTTTGGTTAAAGCCACGATAGGGGCCACAACGGTAGAAAAATGTGGAATAAATTGCCTGTAATAATTGGCGAACCCCAAAAAACGTTGGATAGCACGGAGTCCGGAGGGGCGTGGCCAATCTAAGACGGCAGAGAGTTTGTCTGGATCCATTTGTAGTCCCTGGCCAGAGACCAAGTATCCTAGGAAAGGAAGAGATTGGCATTCAAACAGACATTTCTCTATCTTGGCATAAAGTTGATTGTCACGAAGTCTCTGAAGAACCATACGGACATGCTGGCGGTGTTCTTCTAGATTGGCAGAAAAAATCAGGATATCGTCCAGATATACAACAACACAGGAGTATAAGAGATCACGAAAAATTTCATTAACAAAGTCTTGGAAGACGGCAGGGGCGTTGCACAGGCCAAAGGGCATGACCAGATACTCAAAGTGTCCATCTCTAGTGTTAAATGCCGTTTTCCATTCATCCCCCTCTCTGATGCGGATGAGATTATAAGCACCTCTTAAGTCCAGTTTGGTAAAGATGTGGGCACCTTGGAGGCGATCAAAGAGTTCAGAGATGAGGGGTAGGGGGTAGCGGTTCTTTACCGTGATTTTATTAAGACCGCGGTAGTCAATGCAAGGACGTAGAGAGCCATCTTTTTTGGACACAAAGAAAAATCCGGCTCCGGCAGGAGAGGAGGATTTACGGATAAAGCCTTTTTTTAAATTTTCCTGGATGTACTCCGACATAGCAAGAGTCTCTGGGGCGGACAGAGGATAGATTCTGCCCCGGGGTGGAGTAGTGCCCGGGAGGAGGTCAATAGGACAATCATAAGGCCTGTGAGGAGGTAGAGTCTCAGCTTGTTTTTTGCAAAAAACATCCGCAAAGTCCATATAGGCCTTAGGGAGACCGGTTACAGGGGGAACCACAGAGTCACGGCAAGGGGTACTGGGAACCGGTTTTAGGCAGTCCTTGAAACAAGAGGGCCCCCAACTCTTGATCTCCCCAGTGGACCAATCCAGGGTTGGGGAATGGAGTTGAAGCCAAGGTAGTCCAAGGAGGATTTCGGAAGTGCAATTGGGGAGGACCAAAAATTCAATCTTCTCATGATGAGGTCTGATGCACATTAGAAGGGGCTCCGTGCGGAGACGTATGGTACAGTCCAATCTTTCATTGTTTACACAATTGATGTAGAGGGGTCTGGCGAGACTGGTCACTGGGATGTTGAACCTGTTGACGAGAGAGGCCAAAATAAAATTTCCTGCAGATCCGGAATCCAAGAAGGCCATAGTAGAGAAGGAGAAGGCAGAGGCAGATATCCGCACAGGCACAGTGAGACGTGGAGAAGCAGAGTAGACATCAAGGACTGTCTCACCCTTGTGCGGAGTCAGCGTACGTCTTTCCAGGCGGGGAGGACGGATAGGACAATCCTTCAGGAAGTGTTCGGTACTGGCACAGTACAGGCAGAGATTCTCCATGCGGCGTCGTGTCCTCTCTTGAGGTGTCAGGCGAGACCGGTCGACCTGCATAGCCTCCACGGCGGGAGGCACAGGAACGGATTGCAGGGGACCAGAGGAGAGAGGAGCCGGGGAGAAAAAACGCCTTGTGCGAACAAAGTCCATATCCTGGCGGAGCTCCTGACGCCTTTCGGAAAAACGCATGTCAATGCGAGTGGCAAGAGGGATGAGTTCATGTAGGTTAGCAGGGATTTCTCGTGCGGCCAGAACATCTTTAATGTTGCTGGATAGGCCTTTTTTAAAGGTCGCGCAGAGGGCCTCATTATTCCAGGATAATTCTGAAGCAAGAGTACGGAATTGTACGGCGTACTCGCCAACGGAAGAATTACCCTGGACCAGGTTCAACAGGGCAGTCTCAGCAGAAGAGGCTCGGGCAGGTTCCTCAAAGACACTTCGAATTTCCGAGAAGAAGGAGTGTATAGAGGCAGTGACGGGGTCATTGCGGTCCCAGAGCGGTGTGGCCCATGACAGAGCTTTTCCAGACAAAAGGCTGACTACGAAAGCCACCTTAGACCTTTCAGTAGGAAACTGGTCCGACATCATCTCCAAGTGCAGGGAACATTGGGAAAGAAAGCCACGGCAGAATTTAGAGTCCCCATCAAATTTATCCGGCAAGGATAGTCGTAGACCAGAAGCGGCCACTCGCTGCGGAGGAGGTGCAGGAGCTGGCGGAGGAGATGATTGCTGAAGCTGTGGTAGTAGCTGCTGTAGCATCACGGTCAGTTGAGACAGCTGTTGGCCTTGTTGCGCTATCTGTTGTGACTGCTGGGCGACCACCGTGGTGAGGTCGGCGACAACTGGCAGAGGAACTTCAGCGGGATCCATGGCCGGATCTACTGTCACGATGCCGGCTGGCAGGTAGTGGATCCTCTGTGCCAGAGAGGGATTGGCGTGGACCGTGCTAGTGGATCGGTTCTAAGTCACTACTGGTTTTCACCAGAGCCCGCCACAAAGCGGGATGGTCTTGCTGCGGCGGTAGTGACCAGGTCGTATCCACTAGCAACGGCTCAACCTCTCTGACTGCTGAAGATAGGCGCGGTACAAGGGAGTAGACAGAAGCAAGGTCGGACGTAGCAGAAGGTCGGGGCAGGCAGCAAGGATCGTAGTCAGGGGCAACGGCAGGAGGTCTGGAACACAGGCTAGGAACACACAAGGAAACGCTTTCACTGGCACAATGGCAACAAGATCCGGCGAGGGAGTGAAGGGGAAGTGAGGTATAAATAGGGAGTGCACAGGTGAACACACTAATTGGAACCACTGCGCCAATCAGCGGCGCAGTGGCCCTTTAAATCGCAGAGACCCGGCGCGCGCGCGCCCTAGGGAGCGGGGCCGCGCGCGCCGGGACAGGACAGACGGAGAGCGAGTCAGGTACGGGAGCCGGGATGCGCATCGCGAGCGGGCGCTACCCGCATCGCGAATCGCATCCCGGCTGGAGACGGTATCGCAGCGCACCGGGTCAGTGGAGCTGCCCGGAGCGCTGCGGTAGCGAGAGAGAAGCGAGCGCTCCGGGGAGGAGCGGGGACCCGGAGCGCTCGGCGTAACACCCTGTCACTTGTGACGCCAGGGTGAGGGCTGTTAATATGATGTATAGCTTCGGCCTATCGCCGCCCTTCCCAGAAACGACAGGCTTAGGAGGATAATGACTGAAGGTCCACACTGTGGGTAAATTTTAACTGAGGCAAAACTTTACTGTAGAACTTGAGGTACATCCGCATTACAGTTACAGTCCTTGCAATTCAGTTCCATACAGTTCAATGACTGACAGTTGCTGCGGACCTTGCGTTTTTTGTATGCGCATAAAATCAGGGAATTTGCGCGTGGATCCGTCCGGATTTAGGGGTTGCTTAGATCCGGTGGTCCCGCAGGAGACGCTACTCAGTCAGCAGCCAGGAACCAAGAGAGCTAAAATGACCGCCGCGTCCCTTATATGGACAGGGGGGCGGGGCTTAATTTGATAGGTCCAAGGTCAGCTGTCACACACCGTTACACAGACTTATGGGTGAGCACCTGACTTCCTATACACAGTAACCAAAACAAGGCTAATAACATTAAAGCGAGGCCTGGATCGCATCACATGACCCGAAGGCCCTGTGACGCCAGCTAAGGCAAAACCTTACTATGTAAAGGTATATACATTTAAAGTTACACAATTTTAGTTAAGCAAGCGGTGGAAAGGGACTAACTGAGGATGAGGACCCCCGCCCTAACTAGGGACTCTGACTTTGGGGACCTCACCACAGGCAACGGACGTAGACCGGTGCCGGGACACCACAGTTTGAACTGTTATGTCAGTGTTTTCGCTCTAGTTATCTACCATTTACTGAGTTCCAGGTCATTTTAATAAAGCACTTTGATTTGTTTACATGTTACCCTGGTGATGGTACAGCCCCCTTTTTAAAGGGGTACTCCAGCCCTGAGACATCTTATCCCCTATCCAAAGGATAATATGCCTGATCGCGGGGGTCCCGCCACTGGGGACCCCCGCGATCTTGCACGCAGCACCCCGTTACAATCAGTCCCCGGAGCGTGTTCGCTCTGGGTCTGATGACTGGCGATCATGAGGCCGGAGCATTGTGACAGCTGTCACGCCCCCTCCCATAGGCTTGCATTGAGGGGGCGGAGCATGACATCACACAGGGGCGGAGCCGTGATGTCACAATGCTCCGGCCCCGTGATCGGCAGTCATCAGACCCGATGCTGTCACGCCCCCTCCCATAGGCTTGCATTGAGGGGGTGGAGTGTGACGTCACACGGGGGCAGGGTCGTGACGTCACAATGCTCCGGCCCGGGTGATCGCCAGTCATCAGACCCATAGCGTGGATAGGGGATAAGATGTCTTAGCGCTGGAGAACCCCTTTAATAATTCAGACATTTCCACACACAGTGATACCAAATATGTAATAAAAAACATTTTTTTCACATTTTTCTATTTTAAAAAAGGAGAAAAGGGGAAGTGATTAAAATTTGTATTGGGGAAAGGGGCTTTTTTATATTTTTAAAAACCTTTTTTCAGGGATCGACCGATTATCGGTATGGCCGATATTATCGTCCGATAATCACGATTTGGGGCATTATCGGTATCGGCAATTATCTTGCCGATAAGCCGATAATGCCCCGCCCCCGCACCGCCCCCACCGCACTGCGACCGCCACCCCCTCGACCCGCCGCACCACACCCCAGACCCACCGCACCGTGTCGCACCCCCCACCGTGATGCTAGGCGGTATACCGGTATGGATTTTTCCCCATACCGCTATACCGGTCGGGCCCCTCCCCCACCCTCCGAGTCAATAAAAAAATTAAATTTACCCGTAATGGGGGTGGTCCAGGCCATCCTTCCTTCGTGTAGTGTCCGGGGGCGTTCCGGGTGGAGGGTGGTCCGGTCCGGGCTGTCCTTCTTCTCCCACGGTCTTCTTCTCCACTCCGGGCAGGCTCCGGCCTAGTACGCTGCATAGACGCCGCTACGCCGTGACGTCAGGTGCGTCGCTGCGCACGGGCAGGTAGGGGACAGAAGCGGGTGGTGGCGGCGGCGGCCTATGGCCCCGCAAAAGCCACTGCAGATCATTGATTTAAAGCGCCCGCTTAAATCAATGATCTGCAGCGGTGTCGCAGGGGTTAAATAGCCGATAACTTATACCGGAATATCGGTATAAGTTATCGGCTATCAGCCCTAACCTGCACCGATTATCGGTATCGGTATCGGCCCGAAAAAAACGATATCGGTCGATCCCTACCTTTTTTAACTTTTTACTATTTTTTTTTTTTTTTTTAAGTCCCCATAGGGGGATATTGGTTATAATCTTTATATTGCTATTTCTAATTAGTGATTTAGTGATATGCATTGGCACATACCTCAGTACAATCAACAATCTTCTAGCCTTCCTGGTGGCCGACCATACAAGAGGATCCCCGGAGAGTGGCACAGGGGAGGGTAAGAGACCTCCGACCACCAACCACCATCTTCACTCATCAAGACCCCTCAATCTTGCTGTGAGTGGTCCGATGAGTGTCACTCAGCCCTGCAACAGTTTTAGATGCTGTGATCAGTATTAATGGCCGCCATCAGCGGTGAGGTCCCAGCTGCTATCTGCTGTGTATGAAGCGTGCACAGCTCATGTGCATGACATAAATGTATGTTAGGGAGCATGAAGTACCCGGGCACTATAATGCACATTTACATCATGTGTCCTTTTAGGGTTAAGTGGTGTATTATGATCATGTGCTACTCAGGGTCTGTATGGAGTGATATTGTGTACAGGACACGGGCAGGACCCTCGCCCCATGTTGTGCAGGACCCTCTCCACATGTTGTGCAGGACCCTCGCCCCATGTTGTGCACGACCCTTACCAAACATCGGCTGCAACACTTTCAGTTCCTCCTGTCTTCTGAATCTATCTTTATCTCTGATGTTGTTTCCTCTTTTTATTATTTGTTGCGCTGTATATTCAAACAGGGTTTTTTTTGTTTTGTGTTAATGGGGTATTCTAGGAATTTTTTTTTATTTGACTATGTTACAGGGGATGTAAAGTTAGTGTAGTTCATAATATAGTTTCTGTACTAGAGATGTCCTGAACAGTTCGGCGAACAGTTCGCCGGCGAACTCCGGTTCGATCCGCCCCCTATAGATTGGCAATAGGCAGGGACAGAAAAAATAATAGGATGGTGGGAGCTACCCTTTAAAAGCATTTAATCCCGGGTGAGGTACATATAGGCTTCGGGAGGGAGAGAAGAGACGGGACAAGGTCCGTTTCGCAGCTCACGCCGCTTCCACAGGTCCCTCTGGGACCTGTGGAAGCGGCGTGAGCTGCGAAACGGACCTTGTCCCGTCTCTTCTCCCCCTCCCGACGCCTGTATGTACCTCACCCGGCATTAAATGCTTTTAACTGCATACACACCAAATGCCGTGAGTTTCTTTCTACTACATTATGTACCTTATGATTATTGTTGGCTATTCTATAGGGAGGCGAGTTTGTACTTAGGATAATTTTTATCTTCCTACCCAGGTATAACTTTAGTCAATCTGCAGACACTGACATCTATCTGAACAGAAGAACTTATAATTGCAAGTTTAATTTCATTTTGGTTCATATTTTCCAAAAGAAATAGTCCCAAATTATTAGTAAAGGAAATTTCCCTCTGTGTAGCCACCAATAATTTATATCTGATCATTTATTAACCCCTTAAGGACTGAGCTCATTTTCACCTTAAGGACTGAGCCCTTTTTCGCAATTCTGACCACCGTCACTTTAAGCATTAATAACTCTAAAACGCTTTTACCGATTATTCTGAGACTGTTTTTTCGTGACATATTCTACTTTATTTTAGTGGTAAATTTTCGTCGTTACTCGCATCCTTTCTTGGTGAAAAATGCCAAAATTTCAATGAAAATTTTGAAAATGTAGCATTTTTTTTAACTTTGAAACTCTCTGCTTGTAAGGAAAATGGATATTCCAAATAAATGTTATATTGATTCACAAATACAATATGTCTACCTTATGTTGGCATCTGGAGGGCTAATGTTTGGGCACCACTGTAATAGTGGTCTCCAAACTGTGACCCTCCAGATGTTGCAAAACTTCAACTCCCAGAATGCCCTGGGCAGGCTTGGAGTTGCGAATTGGCAACAACTAGAAGGCAGCAATAAAGATCGCTTTACTGCAACCTTTTCTCCCCCCCCCCCCCACCGTCGCCTCCCTACCTGCGCCACTGATCTCTACAGTCTTCACCGATGATCGGCGGTTCCCACGGCATCTTCTAGTCAGGTACTGGCCTCCATCTTCTTCCCCCGTTCTGCCCGACATCCAGGGGTGGGCAGAGCGGGGAGTTTCCATGGCAACCCCCTGTCGTGTGCTGCCATTGGTCAGAACTCATTTCTGACTAATGGCAGGGGATAGGAGGAGATCTCAGCACTGCAAACTCGCTCCTATCCCTAAGGATGATCGGGGCTGTCACTAACAGCTCCAATCATCCCTTTTGTCTGCAAGATCGGGTCACCAGAGACTTGATCAGCCCGGAAAAGCAGAAAATTTGTTACGCCGAGCGCTCCGGGTCCCCGCTCCTCCCCGGAGCGCTCGCAGCGTTCTCTCATTCGCAGCGCCCCGGTCAGACCTGCTGACCGGGTGCGCTGCGATATTACTCCCAGCTGGGATGCGATTCGCGATGCGGGACGCGCCCGCTCGCAATGCGCATCTCAGCTCCCGTACCTGACCCGTTCCCCGTCTGTGTTGTCCCGGCGCGCGCGGCCCCGCTCCTTAGGGCGCGCGCGCGCCGGGTCTCTGCCATTTAAAGGGCCGCTGCGCCACTGATTGGCGCAGCAGGCCTAATCAGTATTCTCACCTGTGCACTCCCTACTTATACCTCACTTCCCCTGCACTCCCTCGCCGGATCTTGTTGCCATTGTGCCAGTGAAAGCATTCCCTTATGTGTTCCTAGCCTGTGTTCCAGACCTCCTGCCGATGCCCCTGACTACGATCCTTGCTGCCTGCCCTGACCTTCTGCTACGTCAGACCTTGCTCTTGTCTACTCCCTTGTACAGCGCCTATCTTCAGCAGTCAGAGAGGTTGAGCCGTTGCTGGTGGATACGACCTGGTTGCTACCGCCGCTGCAAGACCATCCCGCTTTGCGGCGGGCTCTGGTGAATACCAGTAGCAACTTAGAACCGGTCCACCAGCACGGTCCACGCCAATCCCTCTCTGGCACAGAGGATCCACCTCCAGCCAGCCGAATCGTGATAGTAGATTCGGACATGGATCCCGCTGAAGTCCCACTGCCAGTTGTCGCCGACCTCACCACGGTGGTCGCCCAGCAGTCGCAACAGATAGCGCAACAAGGTCACCAGCTGTCTCAACTGACCGTGATGCTACAGCAGCTATTATCACAGCTCCAGCAACAATCTCCTCCGCCAGCTCCTGCACCTCCTCCGCAGCGAGTGGCCGCTTCCGGCTTACGATTATCCTTGCCGGATAAATTTGATGGGGACTCTAAGTTTTGCCGTGGCTTTCTTTCGCAATGTTCCCTGCACTTGGAGATGATGTCGGACCAGTTTCCAACTGAAAGGTCTAAGGTGGCTTTCGTAGTCAGCCTTCTGTCTGGGAAAGCCCTGTCATGGGCCACACCGCTCTGGGACCGCAATGACCCCGTCACTGCCTCTGTACACTCCTTCTTCACGGAGATCCGAAGTGTCTTTGAGGAACCTGCCCGAGCCTCTTCTGCTGAGACTGCCCTGCTGAACCTGGTCCAAGGTAATTCTTCTGTTGGCGAGTACGCCATCCAATTCCGTACTCTTGCCTCCGAATTATCCTGGAATAATGAGGCCCTCTGCGCAACCTTTAAAAAAGGCCTATCCAGCAACATTAAAGATGTGCTGGCCGCACGAGAAATTCCTGCTAACCTGCATGAACTTATTCATCTTGCCACCCGCATTGACATGCGTTTTTCCGAAAGGCGTCAGGAGCTCCGCCAGGATATGGACGTTGTTCGCACGAGGCGGTTTCTCTCCCCGGCTCCTCTCTCCTCTGGTCCTCTGCAATCCGTTCCTGTGCCTCCCGCCATGGAGGCTATGCAAGTTGACCGGTCTCGCTTGACACCTCAAGAGAGGACACGACGCCGCATGGAGAACCTATGCCTGTACTGTGCCGGTACCGAACACTTCTTGAAAGATTGTCCTATCCGTCCTCCCCGCCAGGAAAGACGTATGCTGACTCCGCACAAAGATGAGACAGTTCTTGATGTCTACTCTGCTTCTCCACGCCTTACTGTGCGGATATCTTCCTCTACCTTCTCCTTCTCTGCTACGGCCTTCTTGGATTCCGGATCTGCAGGAAATTTTATTTTGGCCTCTCTCATCAACAGGTTCAACATCCCGGTGACCAGTCTCGCCAGACCCCTCTACATCAATTCTGTTAACAATGAAAGATTGGACTGTACCGTGCGTTACCGCACGGAACCTATCCTAATGTGCATCGGACCTCATCACGAAAAAATTGAATTTTTGGTCCTCTCCAACTGCACTTCTGAAATTCTTCTTGGATTACCGTGGCTTCAACGCCATTCCCCAACCCTTGATTGGTCCACAGGAGAAATCAAGAACTGGGGTACTTCTTGTCACAAGGACTGTCTTAAATCGGTGCCCAGTACTCCTTGCCGTGACCCTGTGGTTCCCCCTGTATCCGGTCTTCCTAAGGCTTATATGGACTATTCTGACGTTTTTTGCAAAAAGCAAGCTGAGACTTTGCCTCCTCACAGGCCTTATGACTGTCCTATTGACCTCCTCCCGGGTACTACCCCACCCCGGGGCAGAATCTATCCTCTGTCTGCTCCAGAGACTCTTGCCATGTCGGAGTACATCCAGGAGAATTTAAAAAAGGGGTTTATCCGCAAGTCCTCCTCTCCTGCCGGAGCTGGATTTTTTTTTGTGTCCAAAAAATATGGCTCCCTACGTCCTTGTATTGATTACCGCGGACTTAATAAAATCACGGTAAAAAACCGCTACCCCTTACCTCTTATCTCGGAACTCTTTGATCGCTTACAAGGTGCCCACATCTTTACCAAACTGGACTTAAGAGGTGCTTATAATCTCATCCGCATCAGGGAGGGGGACGAATGGAAGACCGCATTTAACACCAGAGATGGACACTTTGAGTATCTGGTCATGCCCTTTGGCCTATGCAACGCCCCTACCGTCTTCCAAGACTTTGTTAATGAAATTTTTCGCGATCTCCTATATTCCTGTGTTGTGGTTTATCTGGACGATATTCTGATTTTTTCTGCCAACTTAGAAGAACACCGCCAGCATGTCCGCATGGTTCTTCAGAGACTTCGTGACAATCAACTTTATGCCAAAATGGAGAAATGTCTCTTTGAATGTCAATCTCTTCCTTTCCTAGGATACTTGGTCTCTGGCCAGGGACTACAAATGGATCCAGACAAACTCTCTGCCGTCTTAGATTGGCCACGCCCCTCCGGACTCCGTGCTATCCAACGTTTTTTGGGGTTCGCCAATTATTACAGACAGTTTATTCCACACTTTTCCACTATTGTGGCTCCTATCGTGGCTTTAACCAAGAAAAATGCCAATCACAAGTCCTGGTCCCCCCAAGCGGAAGACGCATTTAAACATCTCAAGTCTGCCTTTTCTTCCGCTCCCGTGCTCTCCAGACCTGACCCATCTAAACCCTTCCTATTGGAGGTAGATGCCTCCTCAGTGGGAGCTGGAGCTGTCCTTCTACAAAAAAATTCTTCCGGGCATGCTGTGACTTGTGGTTTTTTTTCTAGGACCTTCTCCCCGGCGGAGAGAAACTATTCCATCGGGGATCGAGAACTACTGGCCATTAAATTGGCGCTTGAGGAATGGAGGCACCTGCTGGAGGGATCAAAATTTCCAGTTATCATATACACTGATCACAAGAATCTCTCCTACCTCCAGTCTGCCCAACGACTGAACCCTCGCCAGGCTAGGTGGTCGTTGTTCTTTGCCCGTTTTAACTTTGAAATCCATTTTCGCCCTGCTGACAAGAACATTAGGGCTGATGCCCTCTCTCGTTCTTCTGATGCCTCTGAAGTAGAGGTCTCTCCGCAACACATCATTCCTCCGGACTGTCTGATCTCCACTTCTCCAGCTTCCATCAGGCAAACTCCTCCAGGGAAGACCTTTGTTTCTCCACGCCAGCGTCTCGGGATTCTCAAATGGGGACACTCCTCCCACCTCGCAGGCCATGTGGGCATCAAAAAATCCTTGCAACTCATCTCTCGATTTTATTGGTGGCCGACTCTGGAGACTGATGTTATTGATTTCGTGCGGGCCTGTACTGTCTGTGCCCGGGATAAGACTCCTCGCCAGAAGCCTGCTGGTCTCCTTCATCCTCTGCCTGTTCCTGAACAGCCTTGGTCACAGATTGGTATGGACTTTATTACGGACTTGCCCTCATCCCGTGGCAACACAGTTGTTTGGGTGGTCGTTGATCGATTTTTCAAGATGGCACATTTTATTCCTCTTCCTGGTCTTCCTTCAGCGCCTCAGTTGGCAAAGCAAATTTTTATACACATTTTTCGTCTTCACGGGTTGCCCACGCATATCGTCTCAGATAGAGGCGTCCAATTCATGTCTAAATTCTGGAGGGCCCTCTGTAAACAGCTCAAGATCAAATTAAACTTCTCTTCTTCTTATCATCCCCAATCCAATGGGCAAGTAGAAAGAGTTAATCAGGTCCTGGGTGACTATTTACGGCATTTTGTTTCCTCCCGCCAGGATGACTGGGCAGATCTTCTACCATGGGCCGAATTCTCATACAACTTCAGAGTCTCCGAATCTTCTGCTAAATCCCCATTTTTCGTGGTGTACGGCCGTCACCCTCTTCCTCCCCTCCCTACTCCCTTGCCCTCTGGTTTGCCCGCTGTGGATGAAGTGACTCGTGATCTTTCCACCATATGGAAAGAGACCCAAAATTCTCTTTTACAGGCTTCATCCCGGATGAAAAGATTTGCTGATAAAAAAAGAAGAACTCCCCCCATTTTTGCTCCCGGAGACAAGGTATGGCTCTCCGCTAAATATGTCCGCTTTCGTGTCCCCAGTTACAAACTGGGACCACGCTATCTTGGTCCTTTCAAAATCAAGTGCCAGATCAACCCTGTCTCTTACAAACTCCTTCTTCCTCCTTCTCTCCGTATTCCCAATGCCTTCCATGTCTCTCTCCTTAAACCACTCATCCTTAACCGCTTCTCTCCCAAAGTTGTTTCTCCCACTCCAGTTTCCGGATCTTCTGACGTCTTTTCTGTGAAGGAGATTCTAGCATCCAAAACGGTCAGAGGTAAAAGATTCTTCTTGGTCGACTGGGAGAATTGCGGCCCTGAGGAGAGATCCTGGGAACCTGAGGACAACATTCTGGACAAAAGTCTTATCCTCAGGTTCTCAGGCTCCAAAAAGAGGGGGAGACCCAAGGGGGGGGGGGGGTACTGTTACGCCGAGCGCTCCGGGTCCCCGCTCCTCCCCGGAGCGCTCGCAGCGTTCTCTCATTCGCAGCGCCCCGGTCAGACCTGCTGACCGGGTGCGCTGCGATATTACTCCCAGCCGGGATGCGATTCGCGATGCGGGACGCGCCCGCTCGCGATGCGCATCTCGGCTCCCATACCTGACCCGTTCCCCGTCTGTGTTGTCCCGGCGCGCGCGGCCCCGCTCCTTAGGGCGCGCAGCGCGCCGGGTCTCTGCCATTTAAAGGGCCGCTGCGCCACTGATTGGCGCAGCAGGCCTAATCAGTATTCTCACCTGTGCACTCCCTACTTATACCTAACTTCCCCTGCACTCCCTCGCCGGATCTTGTTGCCATTGTGCCAGCCTCCTGCCGTTGCCCCTGACTACGATCCTTGCTGCCTGCCCTGACCTTCTGCTACGTCCGACCTTGCTCTTGTCTACTCCCTTATACCGCGCCTATCTTCAGCAGTCAGAGAGGTTGAGCCGTTGCTGGTGGATACGACCTGGTTGCTACCGCCGATGCAAGACCATCCCGCTTTGCGGCGGGCTCTGGTGAATACCAGTAGCAACTTAGAACCGGTCCACCAGCATGGTCCACGCCAATCCCTCTCTGGCACAGAGGATCCACCTCCAGCCAGCCGAATCGTGACAGTGGGGTGTGGCGCGATATTGGGGAAGGGATGGGATTTTATATTTCTTCATAAGGATTAATGTTATTTTGTTCCATGAATGTATCTAATCCTGTTTTAAAGCTGTTAATTGTTCCTGCTGTGACCAGTTCCTGAGGTAGACTGTTCCATAAATTCACAGTCCTTATGGTAAAGAAGGCGTGTCGCCCCTTGAGACTAAACTTTTTCTTCTCCAGACGGAGGGAGTGCCCCCTCGTCCTTTGGGGGGGGTTTAACCTGGAACAGTTTTTCCCCATATTTTTTGTATGGGCCATTAATATACTTATATACATTTATCATATCCCCCCTTAAACGTCTCTTCTCAAGACTAAACAATTGTAACTCCTTTAATCGCTCCTCATAGCTAAGATGTTCCATGCCCCATATTAGTTTAGTCGCGCGTCTCTGCACCCTTTCCAGCTCCACAGTGTCCCTTTTATGGACAGGCGACCAAAACTGAACAGCATATTCCAGGTGAGGCCGTACCAATGCTTTATAAAGGGGTAGTATTATGTCCCTGTCCCTTGAGTCCATGCCTCTTTTTATACATGACAATATCCTGCCGGCTTTGGAAGCAGCAGCCTGACATTGTGCTATTCTGTAGTCTGTCATTTACAAGTCACCCAGATCCTTCTCTAGTGACTCTGCCAGTTTAATCCCCCCTAAGACATACGATGCTGCAGGTTATTAGTACCCAGATGCATAACTTTACATTTATCCACATTGAACCTCATTTGCCAAGTGGATGCCCAGACACTTAGTCTATCCAAGTCATCTTGTAACTTATGCACATCCTCTATAGACTGTACTGTGCTACAAAGCATGGTGTCATCTGCAAAGATAGAAACAGAGCTGTTAATACCATCCTCTATATCATTGATAAATTATACAACAGTTGTCCCAGTACTGAACCTTGGGGTACACCACTAATAACCGGGGACCAATCAGAGTACGAATCATTGACCACCACTCTCTGGGGACGATCCATGAGCCAGTGTTCAATCCAGTTACAAACTAAAGTTTCCAAACCCAAAGACCTTAACTTACCTGTCAGACATATGTGAGGGACAGTATCAAACGCTTTAGGAAAATCCAGAAACACTATATCCACAGCCATTCCTCTGTATACAGAGCGCCCCTCTATATACACAGCCCCTCTCTATATCCACAGCCATTCCTCTATATACAGAGCTCCCCTCTATATACACAGCCCCCCTCTATATACACAGCCCCCCTCTATATACACAGCCAATCCTCTATATACACAGCCCCCTCTATATAGACAGCCCCCCCTCTATATAAGCAGCCCCCCTCTATATAAACAGCCCCCTCTATATCCACAGCCATTCCTCTGTCAAGGCTTCTACTCACCTCTTCATAAAAGCAAATTAGATTGGTTTGACATTTTCTATCCTTAGTAAACCCATGCTGGCTATCACTTATAATACAATTATCCCCTATGTATTCCTGTATGTAATCCCTTATAAGTCCTTCAAACAATTTACCCACAATGCACGATAAACTTACTGGTCTATAGTTTTCTGGGGAAGACCTAGAGCCCTTTTTGAACATTGGCACCAAATTCGCCTTGTGCCAGTCCCTTGGCACAATACCAGACACCAGAGAATCTCTAAATATCATGAACAGGGGTACAGATATTACTGAACTTACCTCTCTAAGAATTCTTGGGTGTAGTCCATCCGGTCCTGGAGATTTGCTTACATTTATATTACTTAACTTACCTTGTACCATCTCTACATTAAGCCAGTTCAGTACATTACATGATGTGTTACCAGCACTGACCTGTACATGATGTGTTACCAGCACTGACCTGTCCATTGTCAGCTCCTTCTTCTTCCTTAGTATATACAGAACTAAAGAACCCATTCAGTAGCTCCGCCTTCTCTTTATCACCTGTGACAACCTCCCCATTATCATTATTAAGGGGTCCTACATGCTCTGTCCTTGTTTTTTTTTTTTGCATTTATATATCTAAAAAAATAATTAGGATTAGTTTTGCTTTCTTTGGCCACCTGTCTCTCATTTTGAATTTTTGCTGTTTTTATTACATTTTTACAGATTTTATTAAGCTCTTTGTACTGTTTAAATGTTATATCTGACCCATCTGATTTGTATTTTTTGAAGGCTATTTTTTTGTTGTTTATTGCTCTTTTAACATCATTTGTCAGCCATGTAGGATTTAGTTTTAATCGTTTATATTTGTTCCCCTTTGGTATATATTTAGCTGTATAGTTATTTAGAGTTGATTTAAAGATGTCCCATTTACCTTCTGTATCAGTATTTGAGAACACCTCCCCCTAGTCTATGTCCTGTAGTGCAGCCCTCAGCCCAGGGAAATTTGCCTTTTTAAAGTTATATGTTTTTGCCTTCCCCGCCTGTCTTTGTTTTCTACATTTTAAGTGAAAAGTAACTATATTGTGGTCGCTATTCCCAAGGTTTTCCCGCACAGTTACATTACCAACCAGCTCTGCGTTGTTGGAAATGATCAGATCCCACAAGGCATCACTTCTTGTTGGGTCCTCCACAAACTGGCCCATAAAATTATCCTGCAATAAATTTAGGAATTTTCTCCCCTTTGTAGTTTTAGCCAACCCCCGGACCCCAATCTATATCTGGATAGTTAAAATCTCCCATTATTACCACCGTACCTGCCCGGGCGGCCCTCTCTATTTGTTTATGCAGCCGACCTTCTATCTCTTCAGTGATATTAGGGGGTCTGTAGATTACCCCAAATATAATTTTTTCAGTATTTCCCTCCTTTTGTAATTCTACCCACAGTGATTCCACATCCTCAGAATCATCACACACTATGGCATCGTTCACACTGACTTTCATACCACTTCTTACATACAGACAGACACCACCACCTTTTCTGTTCATTCTATCCTTGCGAAACAATGTAAACCCCTGCAGATTGACAGCCCAGTCATGTGAGGAGTCCAGCCATGTCTCAGTGACCCCAACTATATCACCAGCCATGTCTCAGTGACCCCAACTATATCACCAGCCATGTCTCAGTGACCCCGACTATCTCACCAGCCATGTCTCAGTGACCCCAAGTATATCACCAGCCATGTCTCAGTGACCCCAACTATATCAATATGTTCCTCCAGTATCAAGGCCTCAAGCTCCCCCATTTTATTTGCTAGGCTTCTGGCATTTGTGAACATACACTTTACATTTCCATCCTTTATGTTATTGGGGTTAATGGGATTCAAGGGTGTAAGTTTTATCTTCCTGTGAAGCCTATTCCTATTAACTATTCTAACCCCTCCCTCCGCTCCACCCCCAGGTACATTTATAATTCCCACCTCTCTATCTACACTATCTTCCCCCTCTTTGCTGTAGGTTCCCTCCCCCCAAGTCCCTAGTTTAAACACTCCTCCACCCTTCTAGCCATCTTCTCCCCAAGCACAGCTGCACCCTCCCCATTGAGGTGCAGCCCGTCCCTACGGTAGAGCCGGTAACCGACAGCGAAGTCAGCCCAGTTCTCCATGAACCCAAACCCTTCCTTCCTACACCAGCTTCTGAGCCACTTGTTTACCTCCCTGATCTCCTGCTGCCTCTCTGGTGTGGCTCGTGGTACATGGAATATTTCAGAAAATACTACCTTGGAGGTCCTTGCCTTAAGCTTGCGACCTAAGTCCCTGAAGTCATTTTTAAGGACACTCCACCTACCTCTTACTTTGTCATTGGTGCCAATATGTACCATGACTGCTGGGTCCTCTCCAGCCCCGCCCAGCAACCTGTCAACCCGATCCGCGATGTGCCGAACTCGAGCACCAGGAAGACAACACACTGTTCGGCGATCCCGATCCCGGTCTTTGTGACAGATCGCCCTGTCTGTCACCCTAATAATTGAGTCCCCCACCACTAGTACCTGTCTGGCCTACCCTGTACTCCTCCCTCCCTCCTTACTGGAGCAGACACCCCCCCTGGCAGTCAGAGGCAGTATCCTGCTGCAGTTCTGCTAGCTCTGTATCCCCCTCATTTGCCAAGCGGGCAAACTTGTTGGGGTGTGCCAGTTCAGGACTAGCCTCCCTCAGTGGCGTACCAAGGGGGGGGCGGGGGGGGGGGGGGGGGGCGGTCCGCCCCGGGTGCCACTCTCAAGGGGGTGCCAGGGGCGGACTGACCCGCCGCCGCTGCTGAGGTCCGGGACACTCGTCCCAGATCCCCAGCTGACAGCGCTACATTCTCCTGAATGCGCGATACACGCACATACAGGAGAAGGCGTCCCCTCTGTGTGAGCCGCATCTGCAGCTACACAGAAGAGACATGACCTCCGCCCCCACGCAGCACGCAGTACAGGCGCCGTTGACGTCACTCATCGGCACCTGTACTGTGGAGGGGAGAAGACGCGGGCCCCTGCTGCTGAGGAGATCGCTGCGTGGGATGTCAGGTGAGTATCCTTTTTTTTTTCTTTGCATATACCTACAGGGAAGGGGGGGGGAGGGGGGGGGTGCTCTGCATTTACCTATAGGGAAGGGGGGGGAGAGGGGGGGTGCTCTGCATTTACCTATAGGGAAGGGGGGGAGAGGGGGGGGTGCTCTGCATTTACCTATAGGGAAGGGGGGAGAGGGGGTGCTCTGTATTTACCTATAGGGAAGGGGGGGAGAGGGAGGGGGGTGCTCTGCATTTACCTATAGGGAAGGGGTTGAGGGGGGGTGCTCTGCATTTACGTAAAGGGAAGGGGGGAGAGGGGGGTGCTCTCCATTTACCTATAGGGAAGGGGGGGTGCTCTGCATATACCTATAGGGAAGGGGGGAGGGGGGGGTGCTCTGCATTTACCTATAGGGAGGGGGGTGCTCTGCATTTACCTATAGGGAAGGGGGGAGAGGGGGGTGCTCTGCATTTACTTAAAGGGAAGGGGGGGAAAGGGGGGGTGCTCTCCATTTATCTAGAGGGGGGGTGCTGTGCATTTACCTATAGGGAAGGGGGGAGAGGGGGGTGCTCTGCATATACCTAGGGCTGGGCGGTATGACCATATATGTGTATCACGGTATTTTTTTTTACTTATGGCGGTTCCACGGTATATAACGGTATCTCCCCCCCCAAAATCATGTGACCCGCCAGCGCTATTCTGCTCCCCCCAATTAATGATCAGCCCAGCGGGGTACTACTCACATATGTCAAGCACTGCCCTCCTCCTCTTTGTTGGGGGCCTCCGGCGATGGAACTCACTGTACGCCAGTGGTCTCCAACCTGCGGACCTCCAGTTGTTGCAAAACTACAACTCCCAGCATGGCTGTCCGGGCATGCTGGGAGTTGTAGTTTTACAACAGCTGGAGGTCCGCAGGTTTGAGACCACTGCTGTACGCTGTATACCTATGCCAGGGCTGCAAAAGATACAGAAAATTATAATAATAATGTACAGTGGCTCAGGCTGTCACCGGCCAGGGCGGGGCATCGCTCTGGCCGGTGATCGGCTGACGGCTGTCCGGCGTTCCCGTCCCCAGCGTGCGGCCGACGTGGGTGAGTTAAGTTTATTTTCTGTATCTTTTGCAGCCCGGGCATAGCTATACAGCGTACAGCAGTGGTCTCAAACCTGCGGACCTCCAGCTGTTGCAAGACTACAACTCCCAGCATGCCCGGACAGCCGTTGGCTGTCCGGGCATGCTGGGAGTTGTAGTTTTGCAATAACTGGAGGTCCGCAGGTTGGAGACCACTGGCGTACAGAGAGTTCCATTGCCGGCTGTCAGTGAATGCTGGGAGTTGTAGTTTTGCAACATCTGGAGGTCTGCAGGTTGGAGACCACTGGCGTACAGTATAGATTTCCGGCGCCCGGCGGCCCCCAATAAAGAGGAGGAGGGCAGTGCTTGACATATGTGAGTAGTACCCCGCTGGGCTGATCATTAATTGGGGGGAGCAGAACAGTGCTGGCGGGTAACATAGGATTAGTTCCCCGATGTGGGGACAGCGCTGTGCTAGGCTGATAATACATTCCCGAGGGGGAGGGGCCCAACCGGTATTGCGGTATGGGGGAAAATCCATATTATGCAGCCCAAAAAATTTGGTATTCGGTATGAACCAGTATACCGCCCAGCCCTAAATATACCTATGGGAAAGAGAGGGGGGGGGGGTGTAGCTCTGCATATACCTATGGGAAAGAGGGGGGGGGTGTAGCTCTGCATATACCTATGGGAAAGAGGGGGTGTAACTCTGCATATACCTATGGGAAAGAGGGGGGTGTAACTCTGCATATACCTATGGGAAAGAGGGGGGGTGTAATTCTGAATATACCTATGGGAAAGAGGGGGTTACCTGGCTACCTACCTACCTGCCCTTTTACTGTGCAGGACACCAAGGAGGGCATTGTTACAGTTTGTGGGCCTATAGATGGGAAGATTGTGTAGAGGAGGGCGCTGAAAATATGCAGAGTCTGACATGTTTTTCCTGCAGATGTTAAGAGATCCACATGGAGGTCTTATCCGGACGGAGTAGAAAAGGAAAGAGAACGCCGCTGATCAGAAAAGATGTAATTGTGAGTCCCAAAATGTAACTGTAATCACTTATATGGTATATACATCCTGTGTACAGCTGATATCTACTGCCATATGGTCCTGTATATAATCACTTATATTGTATACAGATAATTTATAGTATACTGGTCCGTGTATAGTGGTATTATTCAGTACAGTATGGCGGTATTATCCAGTTATTGTGTGGTGGTATATATTTACTCCTTGTATACTGGTATTATTGGTCATGGAAATTTACCTACGTTAAAGTGTTTCTTATGTATATATATATATATATATATATATATATATATATATATATATATATAAATTTTAGTTTATTGTGTGTGGGATTTGGGTGGAATAGGAGTGTGGCATAAGATTGACGAACTGCAGAGCCTAGCAGGGGCCCTTGCCTTTTTTTGGTCCGGGGGCCCCGAGTGTTGTCAGTCCGCTCCTGGGTGGAGGGGAGGGAGGGGGTGTAATTAAGGGGGGGTGCATGTGTGTGTGTGGGGGTGCCAAAAAAAGGGTCCGCCCCGGGTGCCAAATGCTCTAGGTACGCCCCTGGCCTCCCTGACACGTTTTCCCCTACCCCTCTTTCTAACTGTAACCCAGCTAACTGCCTGACTGTCCTGCAACTCCGTCCCACTGTCCTCCCCCACCTCTACTCCCCAGAGTGCCTGCTCAGTGAGCAGGAGACTCCTCTCCATGTTGTTAATGCTTCTCATTGTTGCCAGTCGCTCCTCTAGATGCAGGATCTGGGCTTCCAAACGGACAACTAGCACACATCTCGCACAACAATATGCACCCTCAAACTGTTATCCAAGGATTGCATACATTGTGCAGGATGTACATTGGATTGCGATTTCCAATATGGAGGCCATCTAGTTATGGGGATTTCACAAATGTATAGGCAAAAACAGACAGTCAAAATTACACTTCAAATTTTTTGTAGACCTTGTGGGTTCAGAAATTAACACTCACAGCGATCTCAACCTCCTGCTTTCAAACTCCTCTTTCACGCCCCCTCTTACACAGCAACACTCAGAAGATCTGTGTTGACTGTCTTTACTTTGTATTCCTGATGATTTTATGGCTGCAATAAACCTGGAATTTTAATGTGTGCCGGTGCTCCCAGTACTTTTCTTCTAACATATTTTGTATTTAATATACTCATTTCTTAAAGGAGTACTCTGCCCCTAGACATCTTATCCCCTATCTCGGCTGCGGCACCCCAGACATCCCGTGCATGGAGCGAACTTCGCTCTGTGCCAGATGATTGGTGATGCGGGCGGAGGCTCTTGATGTCATGGCCATTCCTCCTCAATGCAAGTCTATTGGAGGGGGCGTGGCAGCCGTCATGCCCCCTCCCATAGACTTGCATTGAGGGGGCATGGCCGTGACACCATGAGCCTCCGGCACTGCACCCAACACTCTAAACGAACGTCGGGTGAAGCAGGGAGATCGCAATAAGACATCTTATCTGCTATCCTTAAGATAGGGGATAAGATGTCTAGGGGCGGAGTATCCTTTTAAGTATTCCAACTGCGTATGTGCTATATACCTTTGACATCTATGCTGCCATCTTATGGTCAATTTTGAATACTGTTGTGAACTAGGGCTCCCATCTAGTGGGTAACTTAGTATGGTATAATGACATCATATTGATCTGCATATTCCTTCGTATTTTATATTTCTATATTTTAATTAAACTGTATCTATTTTTACATATTTTATTGTTGATGTCTTATTTGTGCAACGATATTCTTATCTTCCAAATCGTAACGAATAATAGAGGTATTTATTGTGTCGACCTCTGAGGATCTCACTTGTTTATACGTTTTTTTTTATCCGCTGTCCTCATATTTTTATTTTTGAGAGATAACGTTTATTACTTTATCTTTCTCGTGTATAAATTATATGACATGGCCCAAAATTACTGTCATTTTTATTGCAAAAGATAAATGTATAAAAGGTGCAAAGCTTGAACACATCCTCAGGAGTGGTGTATAACTACTATATATCCTGATCCCATAGAGAACGCAGTAGCAGTATACTGATAGAGCTAGAGGGTAGGTGTATAACTAATATGTATACTGATCCCATAGAGATAGCAGCAGTATACAGATAGAGCTGGAGGGGAGGTGTATAATTACTATGTATTCTGATCCTACTGAGAAAGTAGCAACAGTATACAGATAGAGCTGGATTGAATGTGTTTAACTACTATATATCATGATTACACAAAGATAGTAGCAGCAGTATACAGATAAAGCTGGAGAGGAGGTGTAAAACTACTATATATCCTGATCCCATAGAGATAGCAGCAGTAGTATAGTTATAGAGCTGGAGGGGAGGTGTATAACTACTATATATCCTGATCATTTAGAGATAGCAGCAGTATACAGATAGAGCTTAAGGGGAGATGTATAAATACAATAAATCCTGATCCCATAGGGATAGCAGCAGTATACAGATGGAGCTGGAGGGAAAGTTTATAACTATTATATATTATTATCCCATAGAGATAGCAGAAGCAGCAGTATACAGATAAAGCTAGAGGGGAAGTGTATAACTACTTTATAATGCCATAGAGCTATTATCAGTAGTATACATATAGAGCTGGAGGAGAGGTAAATAACTATTGTATTTTCTGATCCCATAGAGATAGCAGCAGTATACAGATAGAGCTGGAGGGGGGTGTATAACTATTATATATCTTAATCCCACATTGATAGCAGCAGTATACAGATAGAGCAGGAGGGGAGGTGTATAACTATTATATATCCCGATCTTACAGCAATAGCAGCAGCAGTATACAGATAGAGCAGGAGGGGAGGTGTATAACTACTATATATCCTGATCCCATAGAGATAGCAGCAGCAGTATACAGATAGAGCTGTAGAGGAAGTGTATAACTACTATATATCCTGATCCCATAGAGATAGCAGCAGTATACAGATAGAGCTGGAGGGGAGGTGTATGACTACTATATATCCTGATCCCATAGAGATAGCAGCGGTATACAGATAGAGCTGGAGGGGGGGTGTATAACTATTATATATCTGAATCCCACATAGATAGCAGCAGTATACAGATAGAGCTGGAGGGGGGGGGGTACAACTATTATATATCTGAATCCCACATAGATAGCAGCCGTATACAGATAGAGCTGGAGGGGGGTGTACAACTATTATATATCTGAATCCCACATAGATAGCAGCAGTATACAGATAGAGCTGGCGGGGGGTGTACAACTATTATATATCTGAATCCCACATAGATAGCAGCAGTATACAGATAGAGCTGGAGGGGGGTGTATAACTATTATATATCTTAATCCCACATAGATAGCAGCAGTATACAGATAGAGCTAAAAAAAAACATGACTGCAGCTGTGCTGAAATAAAACAGATGGTGCTATGGGATTAAAGATGGTGAGTGTTCATGATTTGAGCAAAACATAACATCCCGTATGAGCGGGGGATCAATATACTGATAGATTTTATTGACAGGATATTGTTATTGTTTTTTATGTTTGGTTTTCTGGGTGTAAAACCTTTAATCTAATGTTTGATGTCCCCTTTATAACACTGATATTGGGGAACATCATTTTTAAAGCAGTCAAATGTTACAGTTCCCATCAGGTAGGACACATCTAAATACACATGGGGAGTAAAAAGAACAAAATATGGCACAACCAGCAAAGAGCCGTTGGTCAGCTGACTGTGGATCGGGGAACCGTAGTTTGGATCCATTATTCACCGCGTGGCGGCTGTGTTCTTTATTGTCCTTTTTATATGTGTGGTATGAAGACACGACCATTCTTGTTCCCTTATAGATATGATGGTCATTTACTTTCTTGTACATTTTCCAGCATCTTCTTCGTCTCCTGTAAAACGTTGGAGGTTAACCCTTGGGTGTATTCTTCAGTCAACTTGACAAAGTAGGAATATATAGAGTTAAGGTTCCTGCAAGTAAGAAAGAGGGACACAATACATACACAGCCATAGGTAATAATAAAAACACCACAACATGCTTCTCAGATGCTCTGTCATCAGGGGTAGATCTAGCCTCTCTGCTGCTAAGGGTGAATCTAGCCTCTCTTTTGCCAGGGTTAAATCTAGCCTCTCTGCTGCCAGGGGAGAATCTAGCCACTCTGCTAGCAGGTGTCAAAGTGGTATTCCAGGCAAAAACATTTTAGCCCCTATCCAAAGGATGTCTGATCTCAGGGGTAGAGATAGCAGCAGTATACAGATAGAGCTGGAGAGGGGGTGTATAAACATTTTATCCCCTATCTAAAGGATAGGGGATAGGATGTCTGATCGCAGGGGTAGAGATAGCAGCAGTATACAGATAGAGCTGGAGGGGGGTGTATAAACATTTATCCCCTATCCAAAGGATAGGGGATAGGATTAGTGTTTTGCGAATATTCGCGAGCAACACTAGATAGGATGTCTGATCGCAGGGGTAGAGATAGCAGCAGTATACAGATAGAGCTGTTTTTTTCTGATTGCAGGGTGCCCGCTACGGGAGCCCCCCCCCACGCGATCTCCCTGCAGCACCCACTTTCTATGTGGGTGCTGAATCTCCAGTTTTGGAAACCTCCAGGTTTCCGGGACTGGGGACATGATGTCACGCCACGCCCCCTACATTCATGTCTATGGGAGGGGGCGTGACGGCCGTCACGCCCCCTCCCATAGACATAAATGGAGGGGGTGTGACGTCACGTCCTCTCCCATAGACATGAATGGAGGGGACCTGGAGGTTTCGGAAACTGGAGATTCAGCACCCACATATAAATTGGGTGCTGCAGGGAGATCGCGGGGTGTCTCAGCAGCGGGCCCCCCCCCCCCCCCCGCGATCAGACATCTTATCCCCTATCCTTTGGATAGGGGATAAAATGTTTTTGCCCGAAATACCCCTTTAACCTAGCCTCTCTGCTGCTGGTAAAGTATGATTTAACTGTCCGGCAGCTGGATGCAGAGAATAGCTAGTGTAAGGGGCAGGAAGAGTGGACAGGGCGGGCGAGGTAGACAAGATTTATTGCAGGCTAAGAAAAGAGTGAGGGGGGAGGGAAGACATCAGTGCGGGGGTAGGGGGAGGGCATGGCAGCCCTGCTGCAATGAAAAGTGCAGGGAAGACAAATCACTGCTGGGGCTTTATTATGACTGCTTTATCAGACAGAGTTTCTTTTCAGGAGAATGGCAAAGCTGGGTGGTAGGCCATACACAGTGCAGGGCTGAGAGTGCTCACCCCACCTAAATGATTATTTGACACAATGATGATTCTGGACATCTACATTGTTGGGTGTTTGGTTGTGTAGCTGTAGTCAGAAGAGTCATGTACTCACTTAGAGAGGTGCTGCTGGATGTAGTTTGATGCTCTTGTCAATTGTTCCTCAGATATCAGTAGAGTCACGATCAGTAAACAGCCCCACATACAGAACGCGGTCAGGATCACGTGTCCCATCCTCGTCTGTAACTACAAGAATAGATAAACATACATGGGAGCCGAATACATTTTCTTCATATAGTGACGCCTGATACAGTGTATAGTGCTGGGAATGTAGTGAGGAGAGTACAAGGACCTGGTGTGAACGGTGTTCTCTTGTAACACCAAGATAGAAAATGAGGGACTATTCACACTATGGAATTTCAACAGCAAAAAATCGAAAATAATGAACATATTCTGTAGAAAAAAATAATTTCCGTGTGGTCCTAGAGCTGACTGGTTCAGTTGGCGCCTCCTACAGACGGACTCTCTGCTGTAATATTTCCAGAACGAGATTCCATAGTGTGAATGGACCCCTACAAACATGTGACCTGCAGTCCTATGTAACACAGTGATAACTCTCTAGGTACAGAAAATATAGATTTGATCTGCAGTTCTAGGTAATAGATTACACACTGTGAACTATAAGCATTGGCTTTAGTTTAATATAATAATTTATAAGTTACAACTTTACACTGTACAGCTAGACCTTCAGATTGTGTTAGTATGTAGAATCTGAATATTGAGGTCACATGATTCATACCTCACCTGTTAAGTCTTTTGGGTCTCTGGAGGCTCCTCAGTGATGCCTTTGGGGTCTCTGGAGGCTCCTCAGTGATGTCTTTGGGGGTCTCTGGAGGCTCCTCAGTGATGTCTTTGAGGGTCTCTGGAGGCTCCTCAGTGATGTCTTTTGGGTCTCTGGAGGCTCCTCAGTGATGTCTTTGGGGTCTCTGGAGGCTCCTCAGTGATGCCTTTGGGGTCTCTGGAGGCTCCTCAGTGATGTCTTTGGGGGTCTCTGGAGGCTCCTCAGTGATGTCTTTGGGGGTCTCTGGAGGCTCCTCAGTGATGTCTTTGGGGTCTCTGGAGGCTCCTCAGTGATGTCTTTGGGGGTCTCTGGAGGCTCCTCAGTGATGTCTTTGGGTGTCTCTGGAGGCTCCTCAGTGAGGTCTTTGGAGTGTCTGGTGATGTCTTTGGGGGTGTCTGGAGGCTCCTCAGTGATGTCTTTGGGGCTCTCGGGAGTTTCCTCAGTGATGTCTTTGGGGGTTTCTGGAGGTTCCTCAATGATGTCTTTGGGGGTCTCTGGAGGTTCCTCAGTGATGTCTTTGGGGGTCTCTAGAGGTTCCTCAGTGATGTCTTTGGAGGTCTCTGGAGGCTCCTCAGTGACGTCTTTGGTGGTCTCTGGAGGCTCCTCAGTGATGTCTTTGGGGGTCTCTGGAGGCTGCTCAGTGATGTCTTTGGGGTCTCTGGAGGCTCCTCAGTGATGTCTTTAAGGGGTCTCTGGAGGACCCTCAGTGATGTCTTTGGGGGTCTCTGGAGGCTCCTCAGTGATGTCTTTGGGGGTCTCTGGAGGCTGCTCAGTGATGTCTTTGGGGTCTCTGGAGGCTCCTCAGTGATGTCTTTAAGGGGTCTCTGGAGGACCCTCAGTGATGTCTTTGGGGGTCTCTGGAGGGTTGTCTGGAGCTCCGGGTCTGCAGGGTTTATATACTCAGGACTGAGGCGTGGACTCTCTTAATGATTGGTCTCTCACTGATAAGACACAATGAGGAAACATCTGGATCCTTCTCAGGAAATGTTTAGATCTACAAATGTCTCCCAGTAACCCTCAGTATGTCCATCTCCTCCCCCAGTGCTCTTCTGTTTATAGCTACTGCTGGTCTAGGCACTAATACTGTGCACATCCTTTATTTAAAGTAATGAGGATTTATCAATGTGGTTACATTATATTTTAGTGAGGCAACTTCTGCAACTTTTGGTGTCTCAAGTCGGCCTTAAAGGGGTACTCCAGTGCTTAGACATCTTATCCCCTATCCAAAGGATAGGGAATAAGATGCCTGATCGTGGGAGTCCCGCAGCTGGGGACCCCCCTGATCTTGCACACGGCACCCCGTTTGTAATCAGTCTGATTACGGTCGATCGCAGGAAGGGTGGCATGTGACGTCACGCCTCCGCCCCCCGTGTGACGTCACGCTCCGCCCCTCAATGCAAGCCTACAGGAGGGGGCGTGATAGCTGTCACGCCCCCTCCCATAGACTTGCATTGAGGGGCGGATCGTGATGTCACACGGGGGGCGGAGGCGTGATGTCACACGCCGTCCTCCCTGAGGTCGACCGTAATCAGACCCGGAGCGAACACGCTCCGGGGACTGATTACAAACGGGGTGCCGCGTGCAAGATCAGGGGGGTCCCCAGCTGCGGGACTCCCGCGATCAGGCATCTTATCCCCTATCCTTTGGTTAGGGGATAAGATGTCTAAGCACTGGAGTACCCCTTTAAAGTTACATGTGAGAGACAATCACTATTCTAACCTCCAGCATTCTACCAGAGATCCTGCCATATTACATGCTACTACTGGGTGACGATGGGATTTGGCCTCCAAAAGAGCTCCGGCTGCTGTTATGAGACTTGGGGTGAAAAATGTCCATTTATCCTTTACCTGTGAGTGCCTCTACTGGGGATAAGTGAAGTTGGGGATTTATAGTGGACTTGGTCTTCTCAAAATCGGACTGGTTATCATCATGGCAGGATCTCAAGCTGCAACATGGCTGGTCCTTGCCACCACCGGTCACCTTGGAGTGGGCTGCCCCCTTGTATCTTCCTTGTGGATGATCAACAGATGTTGACCAGAGGCCGAGTCTCCTCCACTCCCTGAGAGGCCGTTTGAGGATGAACCTCAGATTTCTTAGCTGAAAGCAGAACTAGCCTCTCTGCACAAGAAGGAGATGGAGACCACCTCTACTCCTTCCTGTGATATGGTGGACGATTGAGAATACTGTCTGATGAGAGACCTGCCCCACAGCTGATGACGAGAAAGCCCAAGTCTAGGTGAGCCTCTGCTTGCGTGCCATAGAATAATAAGGATGAAATGTGACATAAGATGGCAGTTCGGTCTTCCTTAGGCCTGATACCCTGGGGAAGAGACACTGGTCAACCAATGGGCTGTGAAGCACAACTATTTTCCTGCTACTCTCCACAACTTAATTTGGAAATTGTCAATTACACTCCGCCCATGGGCAAAAGAGGCCACTGGGCAGCTGCTGTCACCTGTTCAGAGTATCCAAACCGAGTAAACACAGTATCCTTCAACTGGGAGGAGGATTGGAATAATCTGCTCCAGCCCAAGTGACGAAAGATGCTTAAGACTGTCCTGACAACCAAGACACTACCCTGGTCCTTTTAGGAGGGGAGTTGGAAGGACTTCCAGGCCTAAGTCTTAAAGGGGTACTCCGGCCCCAAGACATCTTATCCCCTATCCAAAGGATAGGGGATAAGATGTCTGATCGCGGAAGTCCCAAGGCTGGTGACCACCGTAATCTAGCATGCAGCACCCACCTGTAAGTACTGCCGGAAGCGCTGGAGGTTCGCAGTCTTTTGCCTCCCGACCACGGGGACCGAGTATTGTGATGTCATGCCTCTGCCCCCGTGTCACATCATGCTCCCCCCCCCTCAATGCAAGTCTATGGGAGGGGTGTGACTTTTTTATTAAATTTATTAAAGGGGTTATCCAGGAAAAAACTTTTTTTTTATATATCAACTGGCTCCAGAAAGTTAAACAGATTTGTAAATGACTTCTATTAAAAAATCTTAATGTCTGATGACACCTGTCTCGGAAACTGTCCAGAGAAGAAGCAAATTCCCATAGCAAACCTCTTCTACTTGGTGCAGTTCCCGAGACAGACAGAGATGTCAGCAGAGAGCACTGTTGTCAGACAGAAAAGAACAACTCAACTTCAGCAGCTGAAATTTATTGGAAGGATTAAGATTTTTTTTAATAGAAGTAATTTACAAATCTGTTTAACTTTCTGGAGCCAGTTAATAAATAAAAAAAAAAAAATTTTTCCCTGGAATACCTGTATATATATATATATATATATATATATATATATATATATATCTCAATAAAAAGCTTGGATATTTTTTTTAATTATTGCTGCTTTTTCACAAACAAAAACTTAAACTTCACTAATGTGAAGATTGTTTAGGGAACAACCCTTGATCTAAGTATTGTACTGTATTTTATATATAATATATATATATATATATATATATATATATATATATACTGTATATATTTATACTGTATATAGCTCATCATTCTTTCTTCACATGTATATGCATTTTCTGTACTCTTGTTTACCTAGGAACCACCCTCCAACATGTTGTTGAGAATGGCTTTCTTTAATAGGGGATGTTTGCAGTGTCCCGATCCCGTCTCCTATCGACTGAAGTATACAGTTGTTATGTGGCTGAAGATTTCTCTCTCTCTAAGTAAATCTGTATGTGAGTATTGTGAATTTAGCATGTATGGTTTTCCATTTACTGTGTCACACTGCTGCCTGTGCATACATTGTAGCATTTGGAAGTGTAAGAGTTAAATATTCTACCCTTCAAAGGCGTGCTCCGCTGTTCAGCGTTTGGAACAAAATGTTCTGAACGCTTAAAACTCGTGACATCATAGACCCGCCCCTCATGACATCACGCCCCACCCCCTCAATGCAAGTTTATGAGAGGGGGCGTGACGGCTGTCACGCCCCCTCCCATAGACTTGCATTGAGGAGGCAGGGGTGTTACGTCATGAACTCCCGTGAGCTCCCTGTGTCGGCTCTAAGCATTCAGAACATTTTGTTCCAAACGCTGAGCAGCGGAGAACCCCTTTAATGTCACTAATGCTGGATTGCATCTGTAAGTAGGCATGAAACTTTGGTTACATGACCCACCCTCAAATTACTATTAAAAAACTGGGTCTGTGGGATGAGATCTGTAGGTTATAACCCAGGGCCCTACATGGGGATTCATTAGACGATTCACTTCATGTAAAGCAGAGACCGGTCGAGTATTGTTAAATTCCTTTGGAGTTTTCTCAATTCCTTCTGACACATTGCACAATTTACTGCTAAATCTTTGTTCAGACTTAGAATGTTTCTTCACGTGAAATAACACAATCCTTCCCCCAGAGCATGCGGCACAAAACTGTCTACTGCATGCAGCTCAGCACGTGATCTCTCTATGACATCAGATCTCACAAAACTCCCCAGGACCGTTTCTAAAAAAAAAGAAAAACAAAGAAAAAAAAATAAGGAAAAAATAGATTCATAACATGAAAAATCACAGGAACAAACACAAGCCTTGTCTATTGTATAAATCTGTTTTATATAGAACACTGTGTATACTGTTTTGTATTTGTATCTTTATTTTTAATTTTTTTATTATTTTTATTTTATAATGATCCTCCCCCCCAAAAAAAATTAATAAAAAAAATTAAAAAAATCATGAATTTAATAATTATAGGGACATAGCCAAAGTTTTTATCGGTCGAATAAACTAATTTTGTAAGTCGAAGGGGCCATCCAGGCCTCCTACAAATCACCAAACCCCAAACAAAAAACCCCGCTCTTGTATTATTAGTGCAAATATTAAAATATTATTTTTATTCAATATAATTAACCCCTTGCTGCAGAACGCCAGGTTTTTACGGCACTGCGGCATAGGAGGGTTATGAAGCTAGCTCAAGAGCATCATACCAGCACGGTCCCGGCTGCTATCAGCAGCCAGGACCCGTGGCTAATGCCGGACATCGCCGTTCTGGCAGATGTCCGGCATTAACTTTTTAGACGCGGCAATCAAAGTTGATCGCCGTGTCTAAAAGTGAAAGTGAAAGCATCCCGGCAGCTCAGTCGGGCTGATAGGGACATTGCAATAAAATTGTGATGTCCCGATCAGCTAGGACACAGCAGGAGGGTCACTTACCTGCCTCTTGCGTGTCCGAACGGCGATTGATTGCTCCAAGCCTGAAATCCAGGCTTGAGCAATAGCCCACCTATAACCACTGATCCCTGCAAAGCTATGGCTTTGCAGGGAACAATGTAAAAGATCAGTGTGTGCAGTGTTAAAGTCTCCTATGGGATAACAATGATCAGTATAAGAGATCAGTGTGTGCAGTGTTATAGTCTCCTATGGGATAATAATGATCAGTATAAGAGATCAGTGTGTGCAGTGTTATAGGTCCCTATAGGAGCTATAACATTACAAAAAAAGTGAAAAAATAAAGTTAATAAAGTTCATTTAACCCCTTCCCTAATAAAAGTTTGAATCACCCCCCTTTTCCCATAAAAAAATTGTGTAAATAAAAATAAACATATGTGGTATCGCCGCGTGCGTAAATGTCCGAATTAATAAAATATATCATTAGTTAAACCGCACGGTCAATGGCGTACGCGCAAAAAAATTCCAAAGTCCAAAATAGCATATTTTTGGTCACTTTTTATAATATAAAAAAATGAATAAAAAGTCTGATGAAAACAATGGTACTGATAAAAACTTCAGATCACGGCGCAAAAAATGAGCCCTAATACTGCCCCATACATGGAAAAATAAAAAAGTTATAGGGGTCAGAAGATGACAATTTTAAACGTATTATGTTTTTTTCCAGAAGTACGACAAAATCAAACCTATATAAGTAGGGGATCATTTTAATCGTATGGACCTACAGAATAAAGAGAAGGTGTCATTTTTTATGAAAAATGTACTGCGTAGAAACAGAAGCCCACAAAATTTACAAAATGGCGTTTTTTCTTGCATTTTGTCGCACAATGATTTTTTTCCCATTTCACCATAGATTTTTGGGTAAAATGACTGATGTCATTACAAAGTAGAATTGGTGATGCAAAAAAAAAAAGCCATAATATGGATTTTTAGGTGCAAAATCGAAAGGGTTATGATTTTTAAAAGGTAAGGAGGAAAAAAACGAAAGTGCAAAAACGGAAAAACGCTATGTCCTTAAGGGGTTAAAAGGTCCAAGAAAGTGTACTAAAAACACCCAGCACAGTCCCTATAGGGACTGTGCTGGGTGTTTTTAAGTACACTTTCTTGGACCTTTTAATTATAATGAATAAAAGTAATGTTTTAATAATTGCACAAATTTTTTTTTTTGTTTTTTTTTGTTTGTTTTGTTTTTTTTTTTTGGGGGGGGGGGGGATCCAGGCCTCCTAAACACAGAGCAGGGAGAAAAGCGTGTGGCAGTTCATTCCTGTTTAACCTATAAAACCTTTTGACATGTCCATAGTTACACTTTAAAGGGGTTGTCTGGTGGAAAACTATTTTTTTTTTTTTTTTATCAACTAGTACCAAAAAGTTATACAGATTTGTAAATTACTTCCATATAAAAATCTTAATCCTTCCAGTACTTATCAGCTGCTGTATGCTCCACAGGAAGTTCTTTTGTTTTTTTATTTCTTTTCTGTCTGACCACAGTGCTCTCTGCTGACACCTCTCTCCATGTCATATCTCCAACTGTCGAGTAGGAGAAAATCCCCATAGCAAACCTCTCCTGCTCTGGACAATTCCTGACATGGACAGAGGTGTCAGCAGAGAGCACTGTAATCAGACTGGAATGAAATTCAAAAATAAAAAAACGTCCTCTGTAGTATACAACAGCTGATAAGTACTGGAAGGATTAAGATTTTGCTAATTTGTTTAACTTTCTGGCACCAGTTGGAAAATATTTCAACTGGTGCAAGAAAGTTAAGCAGATTTATAAATTACTTCTATTGAAAAATCTTCCAATACTTATCAGCTGCTGTATTTTCCGAATTAAGTTCTTTTCTTTTTTAATTTCCTTTCTGTCTGACCACAGTGCTCTCTGCTGACACCTCTTTCCATTTTAGGAACTGTCTGGAGAAGGAGAGGTTTCCTATGGGCATTTGTCTGGAAAATGGACAGAGGTGTCAGCAGAGAGCACTGTGGTCAGACAGAAAGGAAATTCTAAAATAAAAGAACTTCATTTGGAAAATACAGAAGCTGATAAGTACTGGAAGGGTTAAGATGTTTAAATAGAAGTAATTTTCAAATCTTCAAATAGAAAGAGACTCGGCATCACCCTTGCTGACACCCAGGATATAGCAATCTACTCAGCTTTCTTGTGTCTTCCCTTGCAACTGCTGGAGGGACTTCAATGGTGCTCTATGTAAAGGCAAGTCCATTCAATGTATCAACAATCAAGAGAAGAAAAACGGAGCAACTCACCACACCGAACCAGGTAGTCTATGCAAGTGGTACTTTATTCCAAAGGCTTCAACCATGGAAGACAAGCAGGAAAGAGTGAACGTGGGACGCGGGGGTATCCAGACCGGTTGGGTATCCAGACCGGTTGTTTCCAGTGGAGTACCCCTTTAAGGATATAGGCAGTGACATATTTATAGGAGTCTGACTCTTCACTAAATGATTGGGCAGAATTCTCCTGAATTGCTCTGCTGATCATAGAGACAACTGTGAGTCAACACATTCACAGGTGCACAGACCCCTCTATCACCTCCCCAATCTCTATGACCAGTGTATGGAGGAAACAGGAACTTACAGTAATAGCGACATTGGACCTTCAACCCCTTCCCGCTATAGGACCTATGCATACGTCCAATCATCCGACACGTTCGCGCAATTGGACGTATGCATACGTCATAGCGATGTCCTGCGCTGTCGCGGGCAGCACAGGAGATCGGCGATGGGACCCGGCTGTCAATCCCAGCCAGAGTCCCGCCGCAGCTGCCGGAGCCACAATCGCGCCGGTCCCGGCAGCATTAACCCCCTAGATGCCGTGATCAATCCTGATCTCCCCCTGTTCTCTAACGGCGGTGCTGCGATACGATTGCGGGTCGCCGTTGGTTGCTATGGCAGCAGGAGGCCAGATCATGACCTCCTGTCTGCCTGCTACGGAAGCCTGTAAGATCCAGCCAGAGGCTGTAGTGTCTGCAGCTCATCAGGTCATTCTGTGCTGCAGTACAAATGTATTCATAGTATAATGTGAATTCAGGTAGAAGACAGACATTGTCGCACATCTACAATCTTGCACAATGATCTAATTGCTTCTCAGCATAATATCAAAAACTAACAGGTTGTTAGTATATACGTTTTGATCAAAAAGTACAAAGCCAACTCGCCACGTCAAGGCCACCTATTTAGAGTGGGTCCCTAACATAAAATGGCGTAGCACTGGTCGGCGACCACCACCGCCGCGACACCAGTGCCCACAGGGGGAACGACCCACTGGCAGAGCGGCCCCAATGCCACACAAACCAGTCCATGGGTCGCACCTGACTGGGAGCACATGGTAAGTGAGCTATAACACCTTGTTCACACTGGTGTGGTGCTGTGTGGCATCCGTTGCCGCCGTGGCGCCGTGTCTGTGGGGGGGTGCGGCCCATAGACTGGTTTGAGTGGCATTGGGGCCGCTCTGCCAGTGTGTCGTTCCCCCCCGTGGGCACTGGTGCGACGTTAATAGGTGGCCCTTATGTAGCGAGTGGGCTTGTACTTTGTGATCAAAAATGTATACTAACAACCTGTTAGTTTTTGATATTATGCTGAGAAGCAATTAGATCATTATACAAGATTGTAGATGTACGGCCATGCCTGTTTTTTCTACCTGAATTCACATTGTGTTTTCTATCCCCTCCTTTTTTTTGTTTTAACATGTGTCTGCACTCTGCCCCACCCCCTCAGCCCAACCCTATATAAGTAGTAGTTAGCTGCACAAGGGCCTTTTCTTTCCTAGCCGCCTCCCAGTCTGACTGTGAGAGCATGGTAAGTGAGCCATTACACCTTGTTCACACTGGTGTGGTGCTGTGCGGCGTCCGTTGCCGCCGTGGCGCTGTGTCTGTGGGGGGGGGGGGGGTGTGGCCCATGGACTGGTTTGAGTGGCATTGGGGCCGCTCTGCCAGTGGGTCGTTCCCCCCCGTGGGCACTGGTGCTGCGGCGGTGGTGGACATTTTATGCTAGGGACGTTAGGGACCCACTCTGAATAGGTGGCCTTGACGTGGCGAGTGGGCTTGTACTTTTTGATCAAAAATGTATACTAACTACCTGTTAGTTTTTGATATTATGCTGAGAAGCAATCAGATCATTATACAAGATTGTAGATGTGCGACCATGTCTGTTTTTTCTACCTGAATTCGTATTCATAGTATAACCTGTAAAAAGTGTAAAAAATAAAATAAAAAGTTCTTCAATAAAAGTATGAAGTGTAAAAAAAAAAAATGCCCTGTATTATAACCAAAAAAGATCAAAAACACAAATCATATACATAGTTGGTATTGCCACATCAGTAATGACGTGTACTATAAAATTATAATGTAAATTATCCCGCACGGTGAAAGCGTTAAAAAAAAAAAACATAAAAAAGTGCAAAATTTGCCAATTCTGGTACAAATAGCGGAATAAAAAAGATCAAAAGTTAGCACATAGCGCAAAAATGATACCAAAGAAAAGTACAGCTCATCCCGCAAAAAAAGAGCCCTTACTCAATGGCGTTGGACGAAAAATAAAAAAAGTTACGGCTGTTGGAATATGAATGGCAGAAAAAAAAATTTTGCTCATAAAAGGAAAAAGAACATAGAAAGCAATATAAAATGTGTATCGCCATAATCGTACCGACCCACAGAATTAATATAACATCACTTTTACCGCACAGTGTACACTATAAAAAAAAAAAAAAAAAAAGCCTGAAATTTTCCAGTTTTTCCACAATATTTTGGAGTTTTTCACAAAAAATGCTGCATGTGTCAACAAAAATCCACCACTTATATAAAGTACAATATGTCACGAAAAAACTATCTCAGAATCGCTCCGCTCAGAAAAAGTGTTCTGAAGTTATTACCATTTAAAGAGACACATGTCAAATTTAAAAATAAGAGCCTGGTCATTGAGGTAAAAAATTGGTCCGTCCTTAAGGGGTTAATGGGGTACTCCACTGACACAGCATTTGGAAAATTTTGTTCCGAAGGCTTGGAGTGGGCGGCAGGGGTCATGACATCACAGTCACACCATGCCTTCTCAATGCAAGTCTATGGGAGGGGGTGTGGTGGCCGTGACATCACGATCCTGCCGCCCGCACCCGGTGTTCTAAGCGGCGGGACCCCCCATGATGTCTACCGGTGGAGTACCCCTTTAAAAAGCCGCTGAACCCCAAGTATGCCACATTAGAGGAGCTTTCTGAATCACCCAATGTAATGCCTTACGGCGCAGAGTTACGTTTGTAGTCACCATTAAACTCTCCACTATGGAATGAGATTTGGTGATAAGTACTAACTCACAAATTGCTCAAACCATAGCTGACTGGAGGTAATATCCAAAGCACAAAAAACAAAACAAACAAAAAAAAAAACTGAGAATTGGTTATATCTGAACATATTACCAACCCGTAACTAAATACAGTTGTGGTCAACATTTTGGCACTCTTGTTGGTTTAGTGTGAAAAAGCCTATATTTCTTTTTGGCTTAGACATGAAGCTATCTAATGGATGCATCCATTCCTAAGCTGTGGCTTAATATTAATCCATAAAATGGCTAGCACTAACCCCGCCCCCCCCCCCACCCCCTTATTGCCCCGATACCCACCAGCACCAGGAGTACAGGAAAACCATGCCCCCTTGGTATTGCCAGGCTGGTGCTGCTTGGTTTTGTACCTGGCTGGTTATGTTTTTTTCTTCTTTTATTTATTTATTTTACAAAAATAATATAAACCAAGCAGCAGCGGCAGCAGCCTAATAATACCAGTTTGTAACTTGAAATATTAAGTGCATTGAAACTGACATAGCTGCTGTCGGGATTCCTTTCATTTGCCTAATAATGCCAGTCTGCGGCTGCCCAGTCCTGGACAATCTTTTTTTTTCTGGGGTAATAGTGGAGAATGGGCTCGCAGCTCCTCATACAAGGCCAACAATGTAAGAAAGAGGCACACACACTCCAGAATAAAAATATATATATAAAAAGTTACCCTTTTAATTGTTAACCCTTTTATTAAGTTTAAAAAAAAGTTTCTTTCTTCGTTTCTTGATAATATTCCTGTGATCATAGTGATCCTTGTTATCATCCTATCAACAAATAAATTAAATATGAAAAATAAAATAAATAAATAAACCTTAACCTCCTTGGGACGCAGGGCGTATGCACATGCCCTGCATCCCCGATCCTTAACCCCTTAAGGACCTGGGGTTTTTCCGTTTTTGCATTTTCCTCCTTACCTTTAAAAAATCATATAACTTTCAATTTTGCACCTAAAAATTCATATGACGGCTTATTTTTTGCGCCACCAATTCTACTTTGTAATGACGTCAGTCATTTTACCCAAAAATCTACAGTGAAAGGAAATAAAAAATCATTGTGAGACAAAATTGAAAAAAAACGCAATTTTGTAATTTTGGGGGCTACCGTTTCTACACCTTATCTTTATTCTGTAGGTCCATACGATTAAAATGATCCTCTACTTTGCATTGATAGGACGTATTGACCAAAGTGACCAAAAATACGCTATTTTGGACTTTTTTGCGTGTACGCCATTAAAGGTGCGGTTTAACAATATATTTTTATAATTCGGACATTTCTGCACGCAACGATACCACATATGTTTATATTCTTTTTATTTACACAGTTATTTTTTTTATGGGAAAAGGGGGGTGATTCAAAGTTTTATTAGGGAAGGGGTTAAATGATCTTTATTCACTTTTTTTTCACTTCTTTTTTGCAGTGTTATAGCTCCCATAGTGGGCTATAACACTGCACACACTGATCTCTTATACTGATCATTGTTATCCCATAGGAGGCTATAACACTGCACACACTGATCTCTTATACTGATCATTGTTATCCCATAGGAGACTATAACACTGCACACACTGATCTCTTATACTGATCATTGTTATCCCATAGGAGGCTATAACACTGCACACACTGATCTCTTATACTGATCATTGTTATCCCATAGGAGACTATAACACTGCACACACTGATCTCTTATACTGATCATTGTTATCCCATAGGAGACTATAAAACTGCACACACTGATCTCTTACACTGATCATTGTTATCCCATAGGATACTATAACACTGCACACACTGATCTCTTATACTGATCATTGTTATCCCATAGGAGACTATAACACTGCACACACTGATTTCTTACACTGATCATTGGTTTCTCATAGGAAACCAGTGATCAATGATTCTGCCGCTTGACTGCTCATGCCTGAATCTCAGGCACTAAGCAGTAATTCGGCGATCGGACACCAAGAGGAAAGGTAGGAGACCCTCCTCGTGTCTTACAGCTGTTCGGGATGCGGCAATTTCACCACGGCAATCCCGAATAGCTCCCTGAGCTAACCTGCATTGTTTTACTTTCACTTTAGACGCGGCGTTCAACTTTAAACGCCGTGCCTAAAGGGTTAATAGCGCACGGCACTGCGATCAGTGCCGCGGACTATTAGCCACGGGTCCCGGCTGTTGTTAGAGGCCGGGCTCGACCCGCTATGATGCAGGGCCATGCCGTGGCCCCGCATTATAGAACGGGAGCGGCCTCATGACGTACCGGTACATCATGGGTCCTTAACCCCTTAACGACGAAGGACGTAAATGTACATCCTGGTGATGTGGTACTTAACGCACCAGGACATACATTTGCGTCCTAAGCATAACCGCGGGCATCGGAGCGATGCCGGCATCATGTGCGGCAGGTCCCGGCTGTTGATCGTAGATACAGATCACGGCATCTGCAGCATCGCGGTCACTTAAAGGGATGATCGCATCGCCCGCAGCGCTGCCGCGGCGATCCGATCCTCCTGCACTGCAGACAGAGGTCCCCTCAAATGCCTCCGCTGCCTTCCTGCAGACCAGAGCAGAAAATGACCGATAACGCTGACCAGTGCTATGTCCTATACATAGCACTGAACAGCATTAGCAATCGAATGATTGCTATAAATAGTCCCCTATGGGGACTGTTAAAGAGTAAAAATAAAAGTAAAAAAGTAAAAAAATAAAGTAAGAAAAAACCCTGCCCCCAATAAAAACGTAAATTGTCTGATTTTCCCTATTTCACCCCCAAAAAGTGTTAAAAAAATATTTTATATACATATTTGGTATTGCCTCATGCGTAAATATCTGAACTATTAAAATAAAATGTTAATTATACCGTATGGTGAACGGTATGAATGTAAAAAAAAAAACAACTCAAAAATAGCTGCTTTTTATAACATTTTATTCCAAAATAAATTAATAAAAAATGTATTAAAAGTTTTATATAAGAAAATATGGTATCAATAAAAAGTACAGATCACAACGGAAAAAATGAGCCCTCATGAAAAAGTTATAGGTCTTCAAAATAGGGGGATCTTAAACGTACTAATTTGGTTAAAAAGTTTGGGATTTTTTTTTAAGCGCAACAAAAATAGAAAAGTATGTTATCATGGGGATCATTTTAATCATATTGACCCAAAGAATAAAGAACACATGTAATTTTTACCGTAAATTGTACGGTGTGAAAATGAAACCTTCCAAAATTAGCAAAATTGCGGTTTTCTTTTTAATTTCCTCAAACAAATAGTATTTTTTTGGTTGCGCCATACATTTTATGTTAAAGTGAGTGATGGCATTACAACAGACAACTGGTCGCACAAAAAATAAGCCCTCATACTAGTCTGTGGATGAAAATATAAGAGTTATGATTTTTTGAAGGAGAGGAGGAAAAAACGAAAACGTAAAAATAAAATTGTCTGTGTCCTTAAGGCCCAAATGTGCTGCATCCTTAAGGGGTTAAGGACTTAGAGCTTAAGGGTGTACATGTATGCCGTGAGCATTTCTAGTCCCCGCCGCTCACCAGGCGCAGACCGGACCAGGATGTCTCCTGAAATCCTTCAGCAGGCATCCCAGCTCATCGCCAAGGGGGTCCTGAGGATCCAATTTGGCTTGGGGCACCCCTTGGAGAAAAAAAAATAGCGGGACACCTTTATCGAATAGTTTTTTAAATATGTTTTTTATGTAGATTACAGTACGGTTTTATGCAGTGACTCACAAATGACATATTCACTGATCAGAGTCATTTTCTTCTTTTTCCCCATCTGGCACAGGACATCATGATAATTTGTTCAAGCCTAAACTCTTGGGCAATACCTGCAACACAAGCATTTTAGTATTAGGCTCTGCACTTCTCCAGCATTATCCTCCCCTTTTCCCTACAAATGACTCCAGCCTCCTCCAAACCTTATGCTACCAGTACACACCAGTGCTGCAGCACACAGTCGCTGTGTACTACACCCAAAATTGTACTTTCTCTCTCAATCTCACTCCCTTCCCTATCAGTGCTTCTAGGCAGGATTTGGTCTTGAGGTGAATCGCTGATGTTCTGTGCGACACACTGCTCTCTTTCCTTCTCTGTAATAGAACGCTGTCAGTGACTGGGAGGTGGATAGCTGCTGTAAGAATGCTTTTCTGTGAAACACACACTGCTCTCTGTAATAGAACGCTGTGGACAGTGACTGGGATGTGAATCGCTGCAGTAAGAATGCTTTTCTGTGAAACGCACGCTGCTCTCTGTCCCTCTCTCTGTGCAACAGAACGTTGACTTGACTAGGAGGTGAATCGCTGCTTGAAAAAAGTTTTTCTGTGCAACACACAGCATTTTCTGTCCCTCTCTATCTCTTTGCAGTGAAAGGCTGAAGTGACTGGCCGCAATATGGCTGCCGATTATATAGGGCTGTGACATCACAGGGGTGACTGGCTGCTGATAGGCTGCATCCTGCATGTAATTCAGGGTCACCCCACCTACCCTTGTTCCTGCCTTCCAAGGATTTCTTGCCCCATGTCATCACATGTGGATCCGCCATTTTAGATGCCCTGAAGCCTGGACCACACTAAATGGAGTTTAATGACATGATAGAATCGCGGCAATATTCGCATTCGTTGCAAATCGAATTTTTCCTGAAATTTGTAACGAATTTGGATTTGACAGATTCGATCCGCTCATCTCTAATCAGTAGCCCCCCTAGGTAGTAACCAGTACTCCCCTTAGGTAGTTATCAGCAGCCCCCTTAGGTAGTTATCAGTAGTAGTGTTGCTCGCGAATATTCGCAATTCGAATATTATTCGCGAATATCGCATATTCGCGAATTCGCGAATTTCGCGAATATAGCGCTATATATTCGTAATTACGAATATTCGTTTTTTTTTTTTTTTTTTTTTTCTTCACAGTACACATCACAGTGATCACCCCTCTCTGCTTCCAGCTTGTGTGGTGTAAAGAAGGCTCTAATACTACTGTGTGAGACTGGTGCGCGAAAATTCGCATATGCGAAAATTAGCATATGCTAATTTTCGCATATGCGAAGTTTCGCGCATGCTAATTTTGTGTATGTTAATTTTCACATATGTTAATTTTCGCATACGTGAATGTTCGCATATGCGAAAATAAAACGAGAATATAACGAATATGCGAATATTCACGAATATATGACGAATATTCGTCCATATATTCGCGAATATTCGCGATTTCGAATATGGCCTATGCCACTCAACACTAATCAGTAGCCCCCCTTAGGTAGTAAATAGTAGACCTAATAGATAACAATAGAAATAATAAAAAACATATTTACCTAGCTCCTGTGCGGTCCATGGACTCTTCTCTTCTGTCTTCTTCTCCAGTCTGTGCTCCGGCGCATGATGATAACGTCATTCATGTGCCGGAGCGCAGAGGACGGATGCCTGGGCCTCTTGTCAGCGCCTGGATATTGTAGGAGGCCCACAAGAGTGATTGACAGGGCGAGGAGCCAATGGCTCTTCGCTCTGTTAATCAGCCATGCCCGAGCGCTGCATTGAACTATAGGCGCTTATGTAAGACTCGCTTATAGTTTAATGCATGGAGTACTGGAGTCCTGGCTGTACCCCCCTGACGACGGCCCTGGACACTATGGGATCCTGGATAGAAGGAAGGAGACACTCGGACCAGAGATGTAGATTTGAGATATTTGAAGCTGTAGGATTCTATGATCTGTCCTAGCCAAAAGTGTAGATGGAAAAAAAGTAGGGACCCCAGGAAAGAGCCTTGAGGGACTATGTACAATTGGTAAGATATGAGGAGACTCAGGAGAGGGCAAGATAAGTAAAGCAGAGGGATGTAAGAGTTTGTAGTAGGACATATTGGTTGAGGAGTGACTTAGTCAAGAGCTGAGTTGACTGTCATGTTATAGAACGTGGTGTCTGTGTCTGCATAATAGAGAAAAGATATGGTGGAGAGTGGCAGAAGGGAGACTGAGAGGATTTGACTGTCAGGTTTCTCTAAGGGTGAGCAGGAGGGGGCATAAGCACATCTGTAAAACCTAGGTAGATTTTGGATATTAAAGAGATCATCGATGAAAGAAAATTTCTGTAGACAGAGAGAAGGTTCTAGAGTGCACCTGAAAGAGAGACAGAGGAGGGACGGATGTGTATGAGGATAAAGGGGTTGCGTGATAAAGGGGGAGCTGGTCAGTGACAGAAGAGCAAGATGATGGATGGGATTTGGTGAGGGGGCCCAGGGTTAGGATAGATGTCACCAGCGGTGGGGAGAAGCAGAGACAAGGATAGTAGGTGTGAGTAGGATAGTTTATGAAATTGGTGTGAGCAAGAGTAGGAGCAGGGAGATGGGAAAGAGACATAAAAAGCTGGTTACTTGGTTAAGTTATTTATGGGAGTTCAGAAAGTTTGAGGGCTAGAGACTAAAATGATGGGGCAAATGTGAGGGGGGAGATTAAATATGGTGCAGCCTCCTTCAGTTCCATTTCTAGTATAGTTCTCGAGTTCCTCCATGCTTAGGCTGACAAGTATACCCATTGTTTCTCTTATATGTCTTGAAGAAATTGCTGTTATTTGTTTTTTTTTCTGTTGAATCTCCTTTAGATTGTAGGTGTCAAGTAATCATTTATTTTTTCAAAAATAATTTAAATGGTACCTGTAACAGAGCTGAGGGGTGTGTGTGCAGTCTCAGCCTATCACAACCCATCACACACTGAACTGCTCTCAGCTGTATGTAGCAGAGTGAGGGAGGCAGTCCTACACAACTGGGCTTCAGATGATGTCACGCCTTCTGGGGAACGCCCCTTCACAGTCTGTGGAGCTGACAGAGACTGAGCAGAAGATAGAGCACAATACTAGAAAACTAAAAGATAATAAAAATAAAGGCAGGGATGGTTTATCATGATGGGGAGAGGATTAACAATTGTATAAAGATGATCACAGGTACACTTTAAGCCTTTTTTGTCAGACATATTGGGCTAAGTCCAACATGGAAGACTCAATTTTGCCTCCGACAAGCCATCTTTATATAAAATGTAAACTGCTTCATTCAAAGATCAGCTTTAAAATACATTAAATGGAGTTACTTGAAATATGCTGACATCAATTCTAGCATGTTCCCATTTCTACAATAACAAAAGGCCGATAATGAGAAAGTTCCAAAACAATTTAAAGGTTACAGCCAAATCTCACAGTAAATGAGATTTGGTCAGGTGGGCGCTATCGTCTAACAAAGCCAAAATATATCTCCGTCAAAATAATCCACCGCTAAGTAATCCACCTTCTTCCAACATTCCCAGATCTGTCACAAAACAGTCTGTTTCTCTATCCCACAAACAACATACACTAAATATATTTAATAAAACAAACCCCACTGTGGCCCCTCCCACCCACACCTCGCCTGTCGCAGCCTCCACAAATCCACCCCAAGAACTTGTGGAGTACATCCAGCAATTCGTTACACATACTTCTCCCACGAATTCCCTACCCCCTGGGCGGTTCAACTCTTCCTCTCACTTTTCATTTGATGACTCACTTCTCACTGTGCATGTGGTCCAACTTTTTTTCACGCCTGTAGGACCAAATACCAACATCTCCTCTATACCAACACAAGGAGACTGTTCAAACTTAGATAATTTAATTCTACCTAATGCCACAACTTTTTTAGAGCTTCCTACCAATCTAATCAAACAACCTACAATCCCTCCCCTTCTGGAATCACCAACAGTAGAACAAATACACATTGCTCCATCCTTGAGTACAAAGAGAAAAAAATGAGGAGAAGAGGATGCAGGGGAGGACAGAGAAGGGAGGGGAAAGAGAAGAAACCAAAATCCGACTGTCTAGACACCGTAAGGATTTTTAACCTCTCGCCTTATGTCCTAAATGACATAGAAAGTAAGCTATTACAGAGAGGGCTTTCTTTCTGTCCTACAAATACTGCTGACAGCTTTGAACTTTTCCTGGATCTGAACAAATATATCAAAAAACTTACTGTTAAAGATTTTTCAATATGAAAGATTTGGATGGGGGTAAGCAGAATACAATTCAGGATGAACTTAAGTTACTGAATCCATTTGCAATACATACGGATCTCAGACCAAAATCCAATTTTTATCCTTTGCAATCCAAAGGCAGCTTTTTCAAAGGACACTTTTTCCAGTCTAGTGTCAGATGATTTGGAAACACTCACCAAATCAAAACATAAATACAATAATAACCTCACGAAAAAAGAACTGGATGCTATGAAGAATCTTGCTAGCAATCATGATTTAGTATTTCGTTCTGCAGATAAAGGGGGTGGGATTGTTCTGTTGAACCTATCGGATTACATCATGGAAGCCAACCGTCTTCTTTCCGATACTTAGTTTTACAAAATTCTTTCTTACAATCCCACTACTGAATATGTACAATAATTGAAAACTCTAACAGCTGAAGGATTTAAAGGAGATGTTCTGAGTAAGAAAGAACATGACTATATAACAGTAACAGAACCCGCTTTACCTATTTTCTATTTCCTACCAAAGGTTCATAAGAATCCTACAAACCTCCCAGGACGGCCTATTGTCTCTGGCATTAATTCAGTATCAGCCAATCTCTCCCATTATCTAGATATTATGCTACATAAATATGTTTTACATTTAAAGTCTCACCTGAAAGACACAACAGATTTTATTAATTCAATTTTAAAAGCTGAATGGTCCCCAGAATGCTTTTTAGTCACAATGGATATCACTTCTCTCTACACAGTGATTTACCATGAGCAAGGTATAAAAGCTGTTGCATCTTTTTTACACAACGATCCCAACATGCCTCAAGAACAGCGCGATTTTATTCTAAAATGTTTGAGATATATACTCACGCACAATTACTTTGAATTTCAAAGAAAAATTTATTCTCAACAAACGGACCGCAATGGGCTCTGAAGTAGCACCAAGTTTTGTGAATCTTTTTGAAGAAGAATTCATTTATCCACATATTTTATTTCAGCATTGTCATTTTTATAAACGCTTCATTGACGATATATTTTTTATCTGGCAAGGTTCTCGGGATATTTTAGATGATTTTTTAGCTCTTATTAATAGCAACTCTGTTGGTCTTAATTTTACGCAAACAGTTTACACCAATAACGCAGAATTTTTAGACGTGATTGTTTTTATTGATGATAATGGCTCTCTCAACACTAAGACTTTTTTTTAAAAGGTGGATAGCAATAGCTACTTGGATTTCTCCAGTGCCCACTATAAAAAATGGTTGACGAACGTGCCATTCGGACAATTCAAACGTATCCGACGCAATTGCACCACGTCTGGAGATTTCTGCGAACAGAGTAAAATTTTGAAATCAAGATTTAAAGCAAAAAAATATCAAAAAATATTATTAGATTATGAATTTCAGAGGGCAGAAAAACTATCCCAACAGGAATGTACGGAAAACAAGAAACTTACTAAGGATGATACATGTGAGAAGTGGTCTTTAAACTTTATTACCACTTTCACTAAAGAGAATAAACAAATCAAGGAAATCCTACATAAACATTGGGCTATTCTTTTAAAAGACCCTTACCTATGAGATATTCTCCCACCCAAACCCGCAGTCACATTTCGAAGGGGGCGGACCCTTTGTAATATTATTGCACCTGGTAGGTTGCGCTCTCATAAAGTCAGTAAACCGACTTTTCTATCCTCAATTGGGTCATATAAATGTTCTTCCTCAAGATGTAAATGTTGTGCAAATATTGCAAATAAATGCAAGTCCTTCTCCTCAAATAAGACGGGAGAATCCTTTGAGATTAAATCCCACATAAACTGTGCCTCTCAGTACATCATCTATTTACGGGAATGCCCCTGCAGGCTCCAATATGTGGATCGTACTATTAGAAGCCTCCGAGAAAGGATTAATAAACATAGGAGCAATACAAATAATGATTTCCTTTTGCACAGTGTATCCAGGCACCTTACGGAACTTCATAAACAGGATTTTGGATGTGTCCGTTTAACTCCAATTGAATTGATACCCAAGGACTATCCTCAAAGATTTGCCACGTTGCGTAAGAGGGAACATTTTGGGATTTATAAATTAAAAACTCTAGTACCTACTGGTTTAAACAAGATGATTGAATGCAACTTTTAGCTTCTTTCCCTATGTATTTATTTCATCCGTTTATTTACTGCTATTATATGTATTTATACATTTATTTATTATAGCCTTGCTATATATATATATATATATATATATATATATATATATATATATATGCATTTTTATAATCCTACTGTCTACATCTATTGCTGTTTATTTTTATATATATATATATATATATATATATATATATATATTTTTTTTTTTTTTATTGCCACATTTTATATGTTATATTTATGCATTATTTTATATGTTATGTCTATGCACCTTATCAGTGTATTCTATATACTATGCATTTTGCATGCCATGTCCTTGCATTTTATCATTGCCAACATTCATTCATCTGGAACTCGTGAATTATGCTTCAATGCGCTCTTTCCGTTCTTTACATTCATACTTGCATTCTTTTCATTTCATTGTACTAATATGCTAGTTATATAGGTCTGATTAATACACCGATACAGTATATTGTGGCTTTGACATAGTATTCTCTTCTTGTCCCGCTCTTCTGCTCTGTAGTGATGTTGCATATAACCTTGCGCTCGGCTCAGTTAAGCCGAGCGCTCACCTTAGCAACGCGTCCTTAGAAATATAGGCGCGTGCGTGGTGGTCATTTTCTCCTACAGAGAGAAGCGGAGATAGCGCATGCGCACTAGTGCCTTTTTTCGCTCGGCTTAGTAAAAGCCGAACGCTTACCCTAGCAACGCGTCCTTAGAAGCACTGGCGCATGCGCATTGATCTACTTCCTTTGCAAACATATACGAAGATACTGTATCTCGTTTTAAAGTTATAATTTTTGCAATTCTTTGCTCCACATTAGCAAGATGTATGATTGATGCTATAAAATATTATTTAAATTCTTCACATTTCTATCTTTACTTTACCTGTTTACATTCTTGTCTCTGGTTACATCCTACTTCCTGGCCACGCCCCCTCAAGTGTTTTGGCGCCCTTTTTCACATAAATACTCACCTGTTTGTTGCATGACAACACACCTGATCTGAAGAAGAGGGGAGTCACCCTCGAAACGCGTAATCTGTATGTTTATTATTTTATTAATAAATTCCAGTGTACACAATATTCCAAGGTATACGTTGCATCATTTTGTGCACCACCTGATGACCTAACCGGCAGCACCTGGATGAATGAGGTTCTTTTCCATTTTCCTTTTGGTGACTATGTCAGGACCTATGCGCCTGTGACCTCCGGCTTGCAGCCCCTCCTGTACATCAGTGAGTACTCCTATACAGGGTGATATGCGCTACTTCCATTAATATCTGGTGAGCAGCCACCTATAAGTGTTTCCCCACTATTACACCTGCTGCTTGTGTCTAAGGTTAACACACGAGGCGCCGTTCTCCGGTCTTTTTTCTTTTTCTTTTTTAAAATATATGACTGTTTTTGACATACTGGTGGAGGTCACACGTCTCATTATATATGTGTGGTCACTGGTAATTTTCCTGTAGATGGGTATTGAATAGCGCCATCTGCAGGGGGAATTGCACAGTGCTGTCAGGAGGGGGTCTACCTCTGTCCTGGGGAGGCCATTTATACCCATTGGTTAAGAAGTCAGTACCACGGGGTCTACTTGATAGATAGCAAGAGATCATAAAAGCACCTGGGGACAGCTTTCACACCCCCTCCCATAGACTTGCATTGAGGGGGCGGAGCATGACATCCCATGGGGCAGAGCCGTGACATCACAATACTCCGGCCCTGTGATCGCCAGTCATCAGACCCGGAGCGAACATGCTCCAGGGACTGATGGTAACGGGGTGCTGCGTGAACGATCACGGGGGTCCCCAGCGGTGGGCCCCCCGCCATCAGACATCTTATCCCCTAGTGCCGGAGTACCCCTTTAAGTTAGCATGTATATATTTTCTCCATTATAGTGACAGATTGTGCTGTATAACAATCAGCAATTGAGGAAAAGAGGCTGATGTCTGTCAATCAGCCGAAACTCTGCGCCCTCACGATGCTCCGGTCTAGGGAAAGCCATCCCCGAAGTGTAAGTATATCTCCAGACCGACACTCACAATAAACTTACAGAATCCAATCAGAACATTAATTGCCGATAGTCAAAACTTCCCAGCAAGGAGACCTCACATGACGCGTTTCGGCTCTCTCTGGTTACATATGAAACATGCAGGAAGTTGCCCTATTTGGCATGTATTGGCGCATATCTATGACATCGTATCTTCAAGGCAACACAAACTTTGTATCCATGGCAATAATATATCAACAAATATAAACATCGCTGTATTGCACAAATCCTAAAGGAATTTTATGTTTATTACAGGTATAAAGCATACATAGCGACATCATATGGCACATTTATTATTGCAGCATTAATAGCGTAACATAGACGTCCATACACTTGGGTAGAGTCAGTGTGCCTGGATATCAAGTCAATCAGGGTTTTGGCTCGGCATCCATTCCATCTGCTCAGTGACCTATTTGAATCAGACATCTACTTTAACCCCTTAAAGGACAACTGCAGCGGTATGACACTTATCCCCTATCCACAGGATAGGGGATAAGTGTTTGATTACGCTGGGTCCGACCACTGGGACCCCCCTGCCATCTGCCTAACGGGGCGCCGCCGTTAGTGCTCATGGTGAGTGCTAATGCGCGTAGCGTTGACCTAGAGGTCGACGGTGATGCCCCGTCTCCTCCCTGTCCCCATACAGTTCTATGGGGGAGACGGGGAGGCACGAACGCTGCCTCCCCGCCTCTCCCATAGAGATGTATGGAGGAGGCGTGCCGGCTGCAACGTCATGCTGCGGCCAGCACGCCCCCTGCCGCGGCCCCGTACAGGAGATTACAGGGGGTCCCAGCGGTCGGACCCCGGCGATCAAACACTTATCCCCTATCCTGTGGATAGGGGATAAGTGTTAATCACGCTGCAGATGTCCTTTAACGACATTGGATGTAAATGTACATCTTACATACATTTACATGACCGTGACCGGTGCTTGCTTCATCCACAGCAGGTCCTGGCTGTTTTCAGTAGCCAGAACCCGCCAGCAATGGCAGACATTAGCAATCGCCCTGATGTCTGCCATTAACCCCTCAGATGCCGTGATCAATACAGATCATAGCATCTGTGGCAATGTGACACTTAAAATGGATGATCGGATCCGATCATCTATAATGGCAGACGGAGGTCCCCTCACCTGCCTCCGTCCGTCTCCTGAGGTCTTCTGCTCCGGTCTGAGATTGAGCAGACCAGAGCAGAAGATCACCGATAATACTGATCAGTGTGCTATGCCCTATGCATGACATCGAACAGCATTAGCAATCAAAGGATTGCTATAGATTGTCCCCTATGGGACATAAAAAGTGTAAAAAGAGAAAAAGTTTAACATTTTTTTTAAAAAGTACAAAAAATTTGAAATATCCCCCAATAGATTTTTTTGTCAACCTGCCAATAAAGCTCCATTTGGATTCTGCAAGTTAATCGGTCTGTAAATCTACTTACAAAAAGTCTCCTAGTGATGTCTACATTCAGAGGACTTATATTACATAGTGTTGAGCATGAATATTCGTAATGCAAATTTTTATTGGAAATATCAGCACTGGGCAATTTTGCAAATATTTTAAATATAGTGCTATATATTTGTAATGATGAATATTCATTCTTTTTTTTATGCAAATTTTCATGCAAATTTTCTCATGGGAAAAAAAAGTGAAGGAAAAAGAGTCCGACATTCATAAAAACATGAAGGCAATACAGTAACAGATCATCTGTGCACGGAAAGCAGTCCTCCTCTCCAACAGCATGTATATATGATAGATAGATAAATAGATAGATAGATATGAGATAGATAGATAGATAGATAGATATGAGATAGATAGATAAATAGATAGATAGGAGATAGATAGATAGATATGAGATAGATAGATAGATATGAGATAGATAGATAGAAATGAGATAGATAGAGAGATATGAGATAGATAGATATGAGATAGATATATAGATAGATATGAGATAGATAGATAAATAGATAGATATGAGATAGATAGGAGATAGATAGATAGATAGATAGATAGGAGATAGATAGATATGAGATAGATAGATAGAAATGAGATAGAGAGATATGAGATAGATAGATATGAGATAGATAGATAGATAGATAGATATGAGATAGATAGATAGATATGAGATAGATAGATATGAGATAGATAGATATGAGATAGTAGATAGAAATGAGATAGATAGATGGATAGATGTCTTTTATCTCTACAATTCTGTTTTTGTTCTTTCTTGCAGGGACTTTAATGATCAGTACGCCTACTTTGTCAAGTTCACTAAAGAAGAATGCAAAAAAGGTTTAACCATTGACGTTGTGAAGGAGGCCCTGGGAGGAGAAAATGCAGAAGACATACGTGAGAAAGTCAATAATTTACATCTCTATGAAGGAGAATGAATAGTCATCTCTTCCCACAACGCCTGTGAAACTCCCAAAAAGAAATGCAGCCTCCATGCTGAGTATAGCTTGTTGGACCCCGATTATCTTTCCCCCATCAGCCGCCTGCAGGCTCGCGAACCCATGGCCGGCTGCACCATATTTTATTCCTATTTTTCTCCGTGTACATCTAAATGTTTACTACCTGATGGAAGCAATAACATTATCGAGAAATTTTACAGCATTTATGCCCTTCCCAAAGACAGAGTGTTTGCTTTTAAAGACATATTTTGTCGAGATACGGAAAAGACGAACGATGAGGTTTGGGGTTCTTGGACACCCATAAATGACTACATTGATCTGTATCGCTGTACTGGAAAAAGCTGCGTTCAGTGTTTTAAAGATGGCGATCATCGAGACGAGTGCTATCAGGGGGAATCGAGCAGTGAACCATTGGAGGAAGGAGAAAAGGAAGCAAAAGAGGAAGCAGGAGAGGAAGCAGGAGAGGAATCAGAAGAGGAAGCAAAAGAGGAAGCAGGAGAGGAAGCAGGAGAGGAAGCAAAAGAGGAAGCAGGAGAGGAAGCAAAAGAGGAAGCAGGAGAGGAAGCAGGAGAGGAAGCAAAAGAGGAAGCAGGAGAGGAAGCAAAAGAGGAAGCAGGAGAGGAAGCAAAAGAGGAAGCAGGAGAGGAAGCAGGAGAGGAAGCAAAAGAGGAAGCAGGAGAGGAAGCAGGAGAGGAAGCAGGAGAGGAAGCAAAAGAGGAAGCAGGAGAGGAAGCAGGAGAGGAAGCAAAAGAGGAAGCAGGAGAGGAAGCAGGAGAGGAAGCAAAAGAGGAAGCAGGAGAGGAAGCAAAAGAGGAAGCAGGAGAGGAAGCAAAAGAGGAAGCAGGAGAGGAAGCAGGAGAGGAAGCAAAAGAGGAAGCAGGAGAGGAAGCAAAAGAGGAAGCAGGAGAGGAAGCAAAAGAGGAAGCAGGAGAGGAAGCAGGAGAGGAAGCAAAAGAGGAAGCAGGAGAGGAAGCAGGAGAGGAAGCAGGAGAGGAAGCAAAAGAGGAAGCAGGAGAGGAAGCAGGAGAGGAAGCAAAAGAGGAAGCAGGAGAGGAAGCAAAAGAGGAAGCAGGAGAGGAAGCAAAAGAGGAAGCAAAAGAGGAAGCAGGAGAGGAAGCAGGAGAGGAAGCAAAAGAGGAAGCAGGAGAGGAAGCAAAAGAGGAAGCAGGAGAGGAAGCAGGAGAGGAAGCAGGAAACGAAGCAAAAGAGGAAGCAGGAGAGGAAGCAGGAGAGGAAGCAAAATAGGAAGCAGGAGAGGAAGCAAGAGAGGGAACAGAAGAGGAGGAATAGGTTTGCATTAAAAAAAGAAACAAACAAATAAAGCAGTTAGGTATTTTGTATCAATAAAGACTATCATCATATGTGAGAGCTGTGTAATTAAATAATTTATTTATTTACTAATCTATTTATTTTTTATTTATTTTCTCATTTATTTATTTATATAGTTATTTATTTAATGGATTTACTTATTTATTTAATCGTTTATGTGTTTGTTTATTTATTTATTTACTTTGTTTTCTCATTTATTTATTTAATAATTTATTTGTTTAATTAATTTATTTTCTCATTTATTTATTTATTTTCTCATTTATTTATTTATTTGTTTATTACTGTTTAAAATTTATTGTTCAGGATTGAATAATATGGCTGCTTCAATCCCCCCTCCCCCATCCCACAAATAAATAAATAAGTAAAAAAGTAAATGACTGAATGAATAAATAAAAAAAAATAATAAATTAATAAATAAAAATAAACTAGAGCCTCCAAAAGAGGAAGCAGAAGAGGAGGAATGTGTTTGCATTAAAAAAAAACAAAAAAAACAATTAAAGCAGTTAGGAATTTTGCATCAATAAAGACTATCATCATATGCAAGAGCTGTGTAATTAAATAATTTATTTACTTACTTATTTATTTATTTTTTATTTGTTTTCTTATTTATTTATAAATATATATATATATATATATATATATATATATATATATATATAGTATATAAGTTATTTATTTTCTTTACTTATTCATTCATTTATTTAATCGTTTATGTGTTTGTTTATTTTAATTAATTGATTTTCTCATTTATTTATTTATTTAGTAATTTATTCATTTAATTAATTGATTTTCTCATTTATTTATTAATTTTCTTATTTATTTATTTGTTTATTACTATTTAAAATTAATTGTTCAGGATTGAATAATATGACTGCTTCAAACTCCCCCCCCCCCTCCTCCCATCCAACAATAAATAAATAAGTAAAAAAGAAAGTGAATGAATAAATAAATAAAAATAAACTAGGGCCTCACTTTACCATATACCTCCCCATATGCGCAGTATTATAGCTCAACTCCATTTACTTCAATAGACCTGAGCTGCATTACAAGACACAACCACAGGTATATTTCCTATTGCGTATTTTATTTTAAGTAGGATGCAAGGGTTGTCTACCATCTTAATTCATATTATCCCTCTGATATGGTTTCACAGCCATGCCTTCATTTCCCATGATATCTTTCTGGCTTTGCAGATACAGGGAGGAAGGACGGGTGTCATGACGCTTGTTCTGCTCTGAGTTATAAGTGCAGTAACTAATACATAAGTTGAGAGGTAACAGATAAGAGTATAAGTGATACAGCTGCAGTCTGTCTTCTTGTCCTGGGATTCAGCTTTTACACACTAGACACAGCACAGAAGGGAATAAACAGACAGAGTAGTCTAACAAGCCGGGTCAAAACCGAGAAAACTGCATGAGGTACCAAATCACTAAGCAGAGAATAAACGTACAGGAAGCTGAGGTCAGAAAACACAGAAAAGAATATAACAGGAGCAGTGTTAACACTAGTAAAGATAAACAAGAACACAGTCAAGCCCTGAGCAGACTGGCAAAGCATTTACGTGCACCTGGGACGGCTGCAGATGCTGAGAGCAGAAGTACCGTATTTTTCGTCATATAAGACGCTCCGGCATATAAGACGCACCTAATTTTATAGGATAAAAATCTAGAAAATAAAGATTCTGAACCAAATACAATGTAAAGTATAGGACAGTGATCTTCAACCTGCGGACCTTCAGATGTTGCAAAACTACAACTCCCAGCATGCCTGGACAGCCGTTGGCTGTCTGGACATGCTGGGAGTTGTAGTTTTGCAACATCCGGAGGTCTGCAGGTTGAAGACCACTGGTATAGGAGGTAGTACTCACGTGTCCCCGCCGCTCCGGACCCGTCACCGCTCATCACCGCTGCCCTCGTTGTCGCCCTCCATCACTGTCGCCGCATCCCCGGGGTGTCCCCGTCGCTCCGGAACGTCCCTGCTGCCCGGTATCCTCGCTCTCTGTCACCCCCATGATGTCGCTACGTACGCCACTACGCACGCCGCTACGCATGCCGCTACGCACGCCGCTCCAATTGGATGATGTGACGGCGTGCACAACGACGTGATGACAACGAAGGAGAGTGCCACTTTCCCTTCAGATGCGGCGGTCAGCTTTGATCGCTGCGTCTGAAGGGTTAATACAGAGCATCACCGCGATTGGTGATGTCCTGTATTAGCCGTGGGTCCCGGACATTGATGGCCTCAGGGACCGCCGCGATAGGTGTGTATTCGCCGTATAAGACGCACCAACTTTTCCCCCCCAGTTTTGGGGAAGAAAAAGTGCGTCTTAGACAGCGAAAAATACGGTAATAGATTCTAGGTCCATGCCCACTGATGGCCCTGGTGTTTATTAAAGATTAAAGAAAATAGGAAACCAAATTTTCAGAAAGAGGAAAGAATAGCATTGAAAGAACTAAAAAATTATGATAGAATAATTTTGAAAAAAGCGGATAAATGTGGAGCAACAGTTGTCCTAGACAAAACAATTTATCTGGAGGAGACATATAATCAACTGAATGACTGCCAGGTATATGAGAGGTTGAAAGGAGATCCGATTAAAGAAATTCAAAAAGAGATTGTCTCACTGTTAGAAGAATGTAAATGGGATTATTGACAGTATAGAAAATACAGCGATGTTGAATGACACTCAACGCACACCTGTCTTCTATTTATTTCCAAAGGTGCACAAAAATTTGGAGAGACCCCCGGGACGTACCATCATCTCGGGGGTCGACTCCATTTTGTGTCCTTTGGCAATTTATGTAGATAGCTATCTACAAAAGATTGTTGCCTCTTTACCAAATTGTCTACGTGACACCAATCATTTTCTGGTTTGCATAGCAGGGGTGGACGAGGTCCACGATACCCTGCTATGCAATCTAGATATAAAAAGTCTGTATACCAATATTCCCACCCATGGGTATGCCTGCGATAAAAGAACATCTTATAAAGGACAGCAGATTTAGCAATGCAAAATTAAATTTTTGGTAGAGTTACTGGAAATCATTTTGCATAAAAGTTATTTTCGATTTGGAGAGGTCTTTTTCCTTCAGAAACAGGGGACTTCAATGGGGTCCCCTGTGGCCCCTAGTCTAGCAAATATTTTCATGTCCCAATTTGAGGAGAGATTTGTGGGGGGTCATAACCTCAGTGACAAGGTGAGGCTGTGGGTCCGCTCTGTGGATGATGTGTTTATCCTCTGGGCGGGCTCACAGCCTCAGCTTCTCGAATATGTACAGTATTTGAATAGTTGCCACGATTTGATCGAATTCTCGTGCAAGTCTAATGATATAGAAATCCATTATCTTGATGTAAAAGTAATGAAAAATATAGAAGGGAAGTTGGATACTACCCTATTTGTAAAGGAAACTGATCATAACAACTTGCTACATAGAGATAGCGGACATGCACCGCAAGTTTTTAAAGGTTTCCCAAAAGGACAGCTGATATGCACTAAAAGAATTTGCAGTAAGGAGGAGGAGTTTCAAAGAAATAAAGAAATGGTCATTGTGAAATTTATACAAAGAGGGTATGAAAAAAAAAGAATTAGATCAAGTTAGTAGAGAGGTAGATTTATTATCTAAGGAAGATTTAAGAAGTAAGAAGAAGATGAATAAAAAGAGCTTAAAAGACAATTAGATCAGTTTAGTTTCTACATATAACTGACACTCCAAAATGATTAAAAAAAAAAAAACATCTGCAAATATTGGGGACTGCTTGGTGCAGACGATAAAAATGGTCGCCTGTTCCGGGAACGCTCCAGATTTGTATATATGAAAAATAAATCTATTGCCAACCATTTGATCAGAGCTAATCTAAAAAAGAAGAAAATGGACAAACAGACTTTTCTTAAAGGGGTTCTCTGGCGCTTAGACATCTTATCCCCTATCCAAAGGATAGGGGATAAGATGCCTGACCACGGGGGTCTTGCCGCTGGGGACCCCCCGGATCTTGCACACCGCACCCCGTTTATAATCAGTCCCCGAAGCGCGTTCGCTCCGGGTCTGATTACTGGCGACCACAGGACCTGAGGCGTGTGACGTCACGCCTCCGCCCCCCGTGTGACGTCACGCTCCGCCCCTCAATGCAAGCCTATGGGAGGGGGCAGCTGTCACGCCCCCTTCCATAGGCTTGCATTGAGGGGCGGAGCGTGACGTCACACGGGGGCGGAGGCGTGACGTCACACGCTGCAGGTCCTGTGGTCGCCAGTAATCAGACCAGGAGCGAACACGCTCAGGGGACAAATTATAAACGGGGTGCCGCATGCAAGATCCTGGGGGCTCCCAGCGGCGGGACCCCCGCAGTCAGGCATCTTATCCCCTGTCCTTTGCAGAGGGGATAAGATGTCTATGCGCCGGAGTACCCCTTTAAGGCTAGACAGTCAGGGACTTTTGCATGTCTGTCCTGCCAAAATTGCAGCGCTATCATCAAAGGGGATACTGTATCCGATCCTATAAGAGGGACAAAAATCCCAATTAAAGGATGGCACTCCTGTAACAGTAGCCAAGTTGTATACTTATTGAAGTGTCCCTGTGAGATCGGTTACGTATGAAACTATGAGACCGATAAAACAAAGAATAAACGAGCATAAGAGTGCGATTCGAATGTACAAAAAAGAATTAGAGGAAAACATTCAAAGACAAAAATATGAGACTATTGTGGCAAGGCATTTCTTTGAAAGAGGACATAATATCAATGAATTAAGGTGGCAAATACTGGAGAATATTGAAGGAGACAATAAAGAGCAGGTTAAGATGAAGTTATTTATGAGTGAGATACGATGGATTCAAAAATTGTGTACGCTGCAGCCCAATGGGATTAACCCCTTAAGGACTCAGCCCATTTGGACCTTAAGGACCCAGACCATTTTATTTTTACGTTTTTGTTTTTCCCTCCTCGCCTTCAAAAAATCATAACTCTTTTATATTTTCATCCACAGACTAGTATGAGGGCTTGTTTTTTGCGTGACCAGTTGTCCGTTGTAATGCCTACACTCACTTTACCATAAAATGTATGGCGCAACCAAAAAAATACTATTCGTGTGGGGAAATTAAAAAGAAAACCACAATTTTGCAAATTTTGGAAGGTTTTGTTTTCACGCCGTACAATTTATGGTAAAAATTACATGTGTTCTTTATTCTCTGGGTCAATACGATTAAAATGATTCCCATGATTATACACTTTTCTATTACTGTTGTGCTTAAAAAAAATTTGCAAACTTTTTAACCAAATTAGTTTAAAATCCCCCTATTTTGAAGACCTATAACTTTTTCATTTTTCCAGATAGGTGGCAGTATGAGGGCTCATTTTTGCGCCGTGATCCATACTTTTTATTAAAGTTATAAAAAAAGCAGCTATTTTGGATTTTTTTTTTCCGTTCACGCCGTTCACTGTACGGTATCATTAATATTTTATTTTAATAGTTCGGATATTTACGCACGCGGCCATACCAATTATGTATATAAAATATTTTTTTTACACTTTTTGGGGGTAAAATAGGGAAAATGGGACAATTTATGTTTTTTTTTTTTTTTTTTTACACTCTTATAGTCCCCATAGGGGACTATTTATAGCAATCATTCGATTGCTAATGCTGTTCAGTGCTATGCATAGGACACAGCACTGATCAGCATTATCGGTCATCTTTTGATCTGGTCTGTGGGAAGGCAGATCAGAGCAGAAGACTCCCGGAAGGCAGGTAAGGGGACCTCCGTCTGCCGTGCAGGATGATCCGATCACTCCCGGAAGGCAGCGGAGCCAGGTAAGGGGACCTCCGTCTGCCGTGCAGGATGATCCGGCAGCGCTGCGGGCGATCCGATCATCCTGTTAAGTGACCGCGATGCTGCAGATGCCATGATCTGTATTGATCACGGCATCTGAGGGGTTAATGGCAGACATCCGCAGGATCGCAGGTGTCCCCCATTAACGGCGGGTCCCTGGCTGCGATCAGCAGCCGGGTCCTGCCGTGCACGATCCGGGCATCGCTCCAATGCCCGCGGTTATGCTTAGGACTTAAATGTACGTCCTGGTGTGTTAAGTACCACGTCACCAGAACGTACATTTACGTCCTGTGTCGTTAAGGGGTTAATGAGTATTGTCATTTTCATTTTTTTCTGTAGGATATTTTCTATAAAGATCGATATACATTGTTTTTAGTAGTATTGTAATTTTTTTCTATGTTTTGTAGAACTAAAATATCGTGAGAGTTTGATACTATGTATGTTGGTGATAGGAATTGTGCACTATGCTTGACAAAGGAGGAGTTGCCTCTGAAACGTAGCAATTGTTCTCACCTGTCCTTCATATGAAAGGAACTCAGCAGTGGAGCTGCACATGAAAGCATAAAGAAGTCGGCTATTTCTCCATGATACGTCTTGCGGACTTATTGTATCCACACTGGGTGACTATTTTCTGCTTTCCTTACTTTGTGATGTTTTTGGAAAATTCTCCATATAAAGAAGGAAGAAATGGATGCAGTGAAACAGTGGCCCTCATTTACTTGGAAAATTGGGTTGTAAGTCTATCTTGCTTTCTTACCCGACTGCTTTTTTCCCCTGGTATTTATTATTATGTCGCATCCTGTTTGTCGCAGATGGGTTTTGTTGGTTTTGGTTTCCAACTCCTCTGAGTTGTCGTGAAAAAATCCACAACAATTCAACAAATTCGGGTTGGAAGCCTTTAAAAATACGTGGGAAAGCTCAGAAATGTCGGGTTACGCCCCTTTTTTGGGTTTGGAGAATCCACATCGGGTCCGTCGGGAAAAAATGTTGCATCGTGTCGCGACATGGCGCAGACAAAGATGCGACAAAAAAAAACGAAAAAACAAGTTGGGTTTAGAATAGTAAATGAGGGCCAGTGTGTGTGAGCTTTTTTCTAGAGATGAGCGAACTTTTCAAAAATTCGATTCGGCCGATTTGCCAAATTTACCCGAAAAGTTTGTTTCGATCCGAATTTGTTTGCGGCGAATCGATATTAAAAAAGGCTATTTCTAGCCTACATACAGACCCTATAGGGGTATAGAACACTTTGCTGTGTCCTAAAACGCATATGGAGTGTGCTGGGGTAGTGAAATAATTCTGTTATGCAGATTACCGGCATCGCTCTTAGAATCACTGCCGCACAGCAGCACAATGACAGAGCCTGGTGGTGGCATCAGTGTCAGGAGACCATATAGTGACTGAATGACATAGCGTGGAGGTGTTGGCAGCATGAGGAGACCACATAGTGGCTGAATGACACAGCGTGGAGTTGGCTGATGCACTAGTACACTACACACCAGGGTTTCACAATCCCCCCCCCCAAAAAAAGCAACACAATATCTGAAATTTTTGACAAATATTTCTCATAGGTAGCACCCGCTATCCAAAAATTAGAAATTTCCAGACCCAGGCCCAACCTCTGCGGCATCAGGAACCCATATATTGCTTGAAGGACACAGCCTGGAGTTGGCTGATCCACCAGAACACACCCAGGCTTCACAATCCCCTTCAAAAAACAACAACATTTTTGACATTTTTTAAAGAAATACCTTTGTGTAAGAACAAGCGCATATCCAACAGTTCACAAGACTCTATAATGCAGTACGGTGGACCACCCAAAGACATTCTTCTCAAAAATAATAAACCACACAATATTAGAAATTTTTTTTACAAAAACAAATTCAATATGTGTGTAAGCGCATCTGTCTCCAAAAGAACAGATTACTTTTTTCGCCAAAAATGATGAAGCAGAGTTAATCCCTGTCCGTATTTAAAAAAAAAAAATTATTTTCATTAAAAAATCACACGCAACAAGCGTTCCGTTGTGTAATGGTTAGCATTCTGGAAAATTAAATTTTATTACCGATAAAATTACCAGTAAATTTAACAATAACACTACCCAAGAGTATTTAATTACCCCATACATTGCAGGAGTAGGCCTCAGCAGTACCCAAGAGGCTTTAATAACCCCTTACCTTGCCCGATCAATTGCGAGATCGAGCAATAACAGGTGTGTTATGGCCTCAGATGTCCTGGGCCGCACTAGCGCTCCACTGAACGGATTAGCGTGTCTCTATCTTTCAAGGACAGGTGCGTGTTGCATGCTGAAACCAGTTCGTGATAGGGATCTGTGATTGCAATTATTTCATCTTAAAACGAGGAATTACCAGTAAGTGAGGGTCATAAACTGGCGTTGATCAAGTCCCTGCCCTTTGTACACACCGCCCGTCGCTATAAGCGATGGGATTAGTTAGTGAGTTGGTTAGTGAGGTCCTCGGATTGGCCAAGGCGGGGTAGGAGGAGGCCCTGGCAGAGCGCCGAGAATTTAACGATCATTGTTGAACTTTGCATTAAGCATGTATTTAGCTACTGCTAAACATCCAAAAATTTAAGGCCCAAGGCCAGAGGCACCAGGGAGGCAAGTAGTTCCTGAAAGACACAGAATGAGTCTGGAGCATGTATTCTCAGTACCCAAGAGGGTTTCATAACCCCTTACATTTAAAGATCAATGTTGACATTTGCATTAAGCATGTATTTAGCTACTGCTAAACTTCAAAAAATTATAGGCCCAAGGCCAGAAGCATCAGTTTTCCCCATATTAGGAGCATAGTTGTCCCCCAGATTAGGCAGCATAGATGTCACCTATATTAGGCAGCATACATGTCCCCCAGATTAGGAGCATAGTTGTCCCCCAGATAAGGAGCATACTTGTCCCCCAGAGTAGGCAGCATAGATGTCCCCCGGATTAGGAGCATACTTGTCCCCCAGATTAGGCAGCTTAGATGTCCCCCAGATTAGGCAGCATAGATGTCACCCAGATTAGGCAGCATAGATGTCCCCCAGATTAGGCAGCATAGATGTCCCCCAGATTAGGAGTATAGTTGTCCCCCAGATTAGGCAGCATAGATGTAACCCAGATTAGGCAGCATAGATGTCCCCCAGATTAGGAGCATGCTTGTCCCCCAGAGTAGGCAGCATAGATGTCCCCCGGATTAGGAGCATACTTGTCCCCCAGATTAGGCAGCATAGATGTCACCCAGATCAGGCAGCATAGTTGTCCCCCAGATTAGGCAGCATAGATGTCCCCCAGATTAGGAGCATACTTGTCCCCCAGATTAGACAGCATAGATGTCCACCAGATTAGGAGCTTAGTTGTCCCCCAGATTAGGAGCATAGTTGTCCCCCAGATAAGGAGCATAGTTGTCCCCCAGATTAGGCAGCATAGATGTCCTCCAGATTAGGCAGCATAGATGTCCCCCAGATTAGGAGCATAGTTGTCCCCCAGATTAGGCAGCATAGTTGTCCCCCAATCAGCGCGGGCCGGTCAGAGCCAATCAAAGGGCCGTATGTGGCAAGCGGGCTGTACAATGCCCAGTTCTGCCCCAGAGGGTTTCCTAACCAACCACAATAGAGAAAATGTTGTTGTAGAAGCATGGTCAATCTACTCAGACCCATCTGTCATTGGTGGCTGGAAATCCTGGCTGATCCATCCCTGATTCATCTTGACAAACGTCAAGTTCGCCTTGGGGTGACTATGGCCCCGGCCGCACTAAACACCCGCTCTGATGGCACACTACTGGCCGGGCAGGACAGCTTTTCCAGGGTGAACTCCGCTAGCTGTGGCCATAAATCAAGTTTGGCTGCCCAGAAGTCCAGCGGATCTTCAACGGTTGTTGGCAGGGTCATGTCGAGGTAAGCCATCACCTGCTGGTTCAGGTCCTGCTCCATGTCCACCTGCTGCTGATGAGTAGCTTCACTATGCGGGTGAAGGAAGCTACTCATCAGCGACTGTAGACTCAGGCTGCTGCTGATTGAGCTGGTACTGCTCCTTCCACCCCTCCCCTCCCCAGCAGCCGTGGCAGTGGAAGGTGAGCGCAGAGGGCCCCCCGAGTCAGACCTGTGAGTGGATGGACCATGTGGCCGATAGGCATCAGCCAACCGACCATGTAGAAGCTCCCTGAAGTAGGTCAGTTTGTCCTCCCTCTCAGTAGGTGTAAAAAAGGCCCCCATTCTGGGCCGGAAGCGAGGGCCTAATAAGGTGGACATCCAGAAGTCATCGCGCTGATGAATTTTGACAATTCGGGGGTCACTACGCAAGCAACTCAGCATGCATCGTGCCATTTGTGACAGTGACTCGCTGGGACTACCTGCCTCCATCTCCACTGCATACTGCCACGGTGTGTCTGGGTCCTCTGTCTCGCCTCCCTCGTAATAACCCTCCAGCTCCTCTGGCTGCTCCTGCTCCTCCTCTCCTGTCCAATGACCAGAAACACCGGCCATCTCATCCACCGTAAACTGTGCTCCGCTCTTCCCCTCATCATCCTCCTCCAGTTCATCCCCCACAGGACTCATGTAGCCTTCTGATGTAGGCGCAACGTCAAAGTGTGCTTGGCGGTGTACGAGTGGCTGAAGTGCATGCACAGTTTCCTTGCCATTGTCAGGACTTCTTGCAAATGGGGTGAAGACTTGATGAACTTCTTGACAACCACATTCAACACGTGTGCCATGCAGGGCGAATCGTTCACACTTCCTTGTCGCAGCGCGGCCACAATGTTCTTCCCATTGTCGGTCACCATGGTTCCCATTTCCAGATTTCGTGAAGTAAGCCATACTCGGATTTCTTCCCTAATGAACTTTAAAAGTTCCTCCCCTGTGTGACTCAGTTCGCCAAGGCAAACCATGTGAAGGACGGCTTGACACCGCCGTGCCCTACACACGTGGTACGATGAAGGGCCACCAAGATTTGGACGTGCAGTGGAGGCCGAGGACACGGGGGAGGAGGAGGCGCACACTGTAAAAGGACCAACTGCCTGGGAGCGAGAGCGTGGAGGAGGAAGCGGTGTGACCTGTCCAAGTTGTTGTTGTGGCTGTGCAGGAACATTTACCCAGTGGGCCGTAAAAGACAAGTATTGTCCCTGCCCGTAGTTACAGCTCCACACGTTGGCGCTGCCATGCACTTTTGAACACACCGACAGGCTCAAGGACTGGCCCACCTTCTCTTGTACAAACTTATGCAGGGCTGGTACTGCCTTCTTCACAAAGAAATGACGGCTTGGGACTCTCCACCTCGGCTCGGCACAAGCCATCAATTCCCTGAAAGCTGCAGAGTCCACCAGTTGGAAAGGGAGGGACTGCAACACCAGCAACTTGGACAGGAGCACATTCAACTTCTGCACCGTTGGATGAGTGGGCGCCGTCTCCAGGAACCCCTGTTCCACTACCTCCCTGAATGGTAGCTTGCCGCGAAGCAGGTGGTCTCCCCCTTGCACGTTTGGCTCCTGAATTTCCACTACTGCCACCACCACGCTGATTGCCAACCGTGCTACCGCCTTGCTGCCTCATAGACAAAGAGCAAATCTCTTCTCCTGATGATGATGAAGCCCCGGCTTCTGCACCCGGCTCCCAATTGCGATCGGCTTCATCATCATCAAAAGATGTGTGCACGTCACTGATGTCCTCCTCGTGTTCCACAACAGTGTCTGCCTCAGGACCCTGAACAATTGAAACACCGCCTCCCACGTCACTCTCCGCATCACTACTTGGCCGCCTTGCGGAGTAAGCGACGCATGTCTCCTCACATTCTTGGCTGCCCATTAGATGCTGACTGTCCTCTTATTGGATCGTCCTCAGTAAATATTGGAGCTGAACCCAAAGCATGAGATGCTTCTTTGGGAGAGGGAACAGCATAGGATAAAAGGCAATGGGATTACAGGGACTGCTCTCGGACCATGCCAACTGAGGGTTGTGTCTGAGGAACCCACCGACTCTTGACTGGGGTTGTGAGATGTCGCTTGTGATGATGGGGATGAGTGTGCAAACCAATTGACGAGGAGAGATGGGTCGACGACACGACCGCTGGGTGTTAACGGGAGCTCAGGCCTATTGGTGCGACTCCTGCTGCCACTCACCCCAAGTCTGCTGCCAACTCTGCCTGACGTATGTAGGCCTCTGCCCCTTCTCTGTGCACGTCCTGGCACTTCCCTGCCTGACATACTTAGTGCGTTTATGAGGGTATAGAACAGCAGCAGGCGATTACTAACGGCTGTCCTTTCAAAGTATATAGGCCCTAGACAGAATAACAGTTACTAAATAGTACACTCCTTTGTTGTATGTATGCCCTTTGCAATGATGAGTGCACTGGTATGCGTATTTATACGCAGAAAAAAACACTTTTTTTTTTAAATACACCAGCAGGTGTATACTAATGTGTAGAATAGCACTGAATTTAGCACAGAGACAGAATATCAGGTACTAAATAGTACACTACTTGGTTGTATGTATGCCCTTTGCAATGATGAGCGCACTGTTAGGGTACATTCCCACAGGGCGTATTTGCTGCGTATTTGCTACTGCGTATTTTATTTTCTCTGTTGAAGTCAATGGGTAGGAAAATACGCAGCACCAAATATGCAGCAAATACGCAGCAAAATACGCCGTGTGGGAACGTACCCTTAAGCATATTTATAACGCAGGAAAAACTTTTTTTTTTTTCTTTAACACATCGGCAGGTGTATAACGTGTGGTATAACACTGAATTTAGCACAGAGACAGAAAAAAAGGTAGTACATGGTACACTATTTGCTTGTATATAGGCCCTTTGCAATGATAAGGCCACTGTTAAGCGTATTTGTACGCAGGAAAAAAAAAAATGTTTCTTTCATACACCAGCAGGTGTATAACGTGTGGTATAACACTGAATTTAGCACAGAGACAGAGTAACAGGTGAAAAATGGTAAAAAGGCACTAAAGTCCACACTAATATGACTTATTTCTGAACAGCAGCAGGACCCAACTGGGCAGCACCACAGAATTTTTTTTTTTACAGGGATTAAACCTTAAATTGCTCTCTGTCACACAATTGTGAGAATCAGATTTGTGGAGCAATGGAAAAAACTCAATTGGGCTGAAAAAAGAGGAGATTAGATGCTCCATACAGGTAAAACAGCTGTGAGATCTATGACGCAGGTGACTGCTATGCCGCTCTATGCCTGCTATATGGAGTAAGGAGAATACGAGGTTTTGCTAGAATCGTTCTCGGTCAGAACTGCAGCAACACTGTGCCCTGTATCTTTCCCTAATGCTGATGTCACCGCTACTCGTAGCGGTCGGTTGCTGTATAACGCCGTTGTATGCGATCAGCACACAGACGTGCAGTCACTTCCTTTCCCTATCTCGTGTGGAGAAGATATGACCAGAGGGAAGATGGCCGCCGATTATATAGGGCTGTGACATCACAGGGGTCAGTGAACACTGATAGGCTGCATCTGACATGTGATTCAGGGTCAGCCCGCCTACCTTGATTCCCGCGCCAGCTTCTCGCCCTCCCATGGTGCCTTGCCCCATGTATTGACATGTGGAGCCGCCATCTCAGGTCTAAAACAGCCTAGAACGCAGTAAAATGGAGTATAATAAAGCGATTCATGCGAATCGCTACGAAGTTCGTATTCGATCAGAATCAAATTTTTCCTGAAATTGGTAACGAATTCGGGTTCGTCAGATTCAATTCGCTCATCTCTACTTTTTTCTTATGACTGTGTACATACTGGGATTAGAGCACCAAGTCACCACACTGATACACCCTAGGACACCAGTCCCTTTCCTAGATACACTATTCTAGGCCCTGGTGTTGTCACAGCATGACATGATGCTATGGAGAACACAGTAAAAATAAACTCTAATCTCACAACCCGATCCCAATCCTCTATACAGCACTGCAGAAATTATTGGTGCTATATAAATGAAGGCCTACCAATAAAAGGTACATAGAAATTTGGAAAGAGGACAGAAGTTGAAAATCAGTACCATGAAAGAGACTGACCTCCAATCGACGCATTAGGGCATGTGATTTTCTGGTGGTCATACTGGTGATTACATGACCCAGCTGCAGTATTGAAATGTTTGGATTCAACTGAGCTGGGATGAAACAGGTGACACTGCAGGACTACTGTTAGTTACTGTTATAAAGGAGAGGAGTTGCATCTCAAGGCACAATGGACCACCAGCACAGCTTTTTTATCTTGTACCTTAATTAATGGATACCAGCGCTATATAGGACTTAAAAGTGGTTGATTTATTTATTAGTTCACATATATAAAAAGATAAGAATACCAACTGTAAAAAGCCGGTCCAACAACGAGCAATCACTGAATGGAGATTAAAATATGAACCTAAAATATAATAATTGTACGAGAAGAGATGAAGCAGACGGCAACTTAGTTGAATCCACGGCTTCTTTATTTGCTGAAAAAGGTACAAAGGCAAACAGGTACAGACTGATAGAGCAGTGTTTTGCATTACATGCTTCTTCCGGCTCAGCCCCCTCCCATAGGCTTGCATTGAGGGGGTGGAGCGTGATGTCACACGAGGGCGGAGCTGTGATGTCACAATACTCCGGCCCCGTGATCGGCAGTCATTAGACCCGGAGCGAACATGCCCCGGGGGCTGATGGTAATGGGGTGCTGAGTGAAAGATCATGGGGGTCCCCAGCCATGGGACCCCTGCGATCAGGCATCTTATCCCCTATCCTTTGGATAGGGCATAAGATGTCTTAGTACCCCTTTAAGAGAGTACCCCTTTAAGAGCAAACCTTCTATTATCTCATCCACCTGCCTACTCTAATGGGTACCAGCTGGAAATGCTGTACTGGGCCACCACAGTAATATATACCGATGCCTCACAATAGATTGTTTACCCTTTAACTAAATTTACTGAAAAGGTGCCACAACTCTGAAACTGAATATTTAATTCACCAAATGTCTGCCAATTCCGTGCCAAAATATGGTGGGGGAAAAAAAGAATGGACCTATTTTTATGACTTTAGCAATAATGTTCGTAAAATATTATACAGATAAAGCAGCGCCATTCTGATCCCTGATGCATTAGGCTAAGTTTCTACTGATTTGGGCGTTGTTTTTTTTTTGGGGGGGGGCATTTTTATCTTTGTGTGGAAATTGCCTTTTTGGCCCCCTTGGCAGTTTCCCTGCAGGCGTTTTTTTACGAATTGTTTTGGGTACCAAAAAAAATAAATAAAAAGATGCAGTAGGGATGGAAAAAAATGCAGGTAACAAAATTTATATTTTTCAAAATTTAATTTTTATTCATTTTCAATCAGGGACCAATTAAAAAAAAAATCATTAAGGGGACATGTAATGGTCAAACTTCCTATGATTTATCAGATTTCCTATAATTTGTTAAAAATCTAATCAAGTCATAGGATTATAGGATCGATTACTATGTTTTTTTTACGTTATCTGGATGCAGAGCTAAAAATCAAATGTTTTACTCTGCTGGGAACCAGTATAACAATGATATTGGGGAATGTCATTTTTAAAGCATTGGACGCAGTTTTTTCCACTACAGCGGAGCAGTCGGATGTAGTTATTTAGCGATTTCCAGGAGTCCCAGACCGCCATGCTCGGCTGCTTCGTATCCTGTTGATATAATTGTTTGAATATGAAGACCGTGTCCTTAGGGAGTCCAACAATTGTGCTGAGTTTTTCAATAATATTATAATTTCCATCAAGTAGGGAACACTTTGAGGTACATGGGGAGAAAAAAGTATAGAATATGCTGCAACCGGCAAAAAGCCCGTCGGTCAGCAGACGGCTGATTGGGGAATGAAAGTCGGGGTTGAGCAGGCGATATTCGGGGTGCAGGGTGTGCTTTTTGTTTCTCTTCTCAAAGGTGTCGTATGAAGAGACCACCATCCGCTTCCCTTCATAGATGTGATAGTCGTCTACCTGCCGATATATGGTGTCAGCATTTTCTCCTTTCAGGGCCTCATGTAAGATGTTGCAGGTTAACCCTTGGTTGCATTCTTCTTCAGTGAACTTGACAAAGTAGGAATACTGATAGTTAAAGTCCCTACAAGAAAGAAATAGACAAATCAGGATGTCAAAAAGTTGCTCATATATGACTGACGTTCAAAAAGTTCCCACACATTTATATATTACTTTAGAAATGTTGAAGGCAGGAGGAAAAGTAATTGGTGGTGTGACTCGTGTCTAACTATGCCATGTGACTTTCATTGCAAAGAAAGGTAATTAGTAGAGATGAGCGAATTTCAGAAAAATTTGATTCGGCCGATTCACAGAATTTTCCGAAAAAATTTGGTTCGGTACAAATTTATTTGCGGCGAATCACTATTAAAAACGGCTATTTCTGGCCTACAGAGAGGCTCAATAGGGGTGTAGAACACTTTGCCTTGTCCTAACACGCATAGGGAGTGTGCTGTGTTAGTGAAATAATAGTGTTATTCAGTATGACATGCAGATTACAGACATCGCTATTAGAATCACTGCCACAGAGCATCTGGATGATGTAGATTTTTATGTAAGTTTTATTCAATTTAATTTGCATTTATTTAAATTTTTGGAGTACCCATTCTGGTGAGCATCGAGCTGGCGGTCCTCTGACAGGCGAGATACCACCTGTTCCTGCCTCTCAGCGCCCCTCTGAAAGTGTGAATGTTTCATTTAATCAGTTATGGTTCATTGCTATCACTCCAAGCTGTTTCATTGGATTCTTGTGATAATTCCACAGATAATATGATGGTGACGACCATAGGGCCTCAGTCTTGAAAAGATTACATCATTTTTTTTTTTACATTTAAATTTAAGATTTATATTAGATGTCCCAGTGTTTACTTTGAACTAATACTGTATGACCACAAAACCCAATCTAACAAGTAGTCACATGGCGGCACAATGACAGAGCCTAGAGGTGGCAGCAGCATGAGGAGACCATAATCTGGCAGAATGGCACAGCCTAGAATTGGTGGCAGCAAGAGAAGACCATATAGTGGCTGAATGACACAGCCTGGAGCTGGCGGCAGCATGAGTAGACAATAGGGCTTCACAATCCCTAAGATTAAAATATTAATTTTCAAATTTAAATAGAAGATTTCTGGTAGCTAGTGCTACCATGAATTTTTTTAGGTAATATCCCAGGCCCAGTAGCACGAGTAAATCATATAGTGGCTGAATGACACAGCCTGGAGGTGATGGAAGCATCAGGAGACCATATAGAGTCTGAATGGCACAGCCTGGAGTTGGGGGCAGCATTAGGAGAACATATAGTGGCTGAATGACACAGCCTAGAGGTGGTGGAAGCATGAGGTGACCCAATAGAGTCTGAATGGCGCAGCCTGTAGTTGGCGGTAGCATGAGGAAAACATATAGTGGCTGAACAACACAGCGTGGAGGTGGCGGTAGCATGAGGAGACCATATAGTGGCTGAATGGCACAGCCTGGATGTGGCGGCAGCATGTGGAGACCATATAGTGACTGAATGGCATAGCCTGTGTTACGCCGAGCGCTCCGGGTCCCTGCTCCTCCCCGGAGCGCTCGCGGTGTCCCTCTCTCTGCAGCGCCCCGGTCACACCCGCTGACCGGGAGCGTTGCACTGACATTGCCGGCGAGGATGCGATTCGCATAGCGGGATGCACCTGCTCGCGAATCGCATCCCAAGTCACTCACCTGTCCCGGTCCCCGGCTGTGACGTCCTGGCGCGCGCGGCTCCGCTCCTTAGGGCGTGCGCGCCAGCTCTCTAAGATTTAAAGGTCCAGTGCACCAGTGATTGGTGCCTGGCCCAATCAGCCTAATTAGCTTCCACCTGCTCCCTGTCCATATTACCTCACTTCCCCTGCACTTCCTTACCGGATCTTGTTGCCTTGTGCCAGTGAAAGCGTTTAGTGTTGTCCAAAGCCTGTGTTCCAGATCTCCTGCTATCCTTATTGACTACGAACCTTGCCGCCTGCCCCGACCTTCTGCTACGTCTGACCTTGCCTCTGCCTAGTCCTTCTGTCCCACGCCTTCTCAGCAGTTAGCGAGGTTGAGCCGTTGCCGGTGGATACGACCTGGTTGCTACCGCCGCAGCAAGACCATCCCGCTTTGCGGCGGGCTCTGGTGAAAACCAGTAGCAACCCTAGAACCGGTCCACCGACACGGTCCACGCCAATCCCTAGCTGACACAGAGGATCCACATCCAGCCTGCCGAATCGTAACAGCCTGGAGGTGGCTGAAGCATGAGGAGAACATATGGTGGCAGAAAGAGACAGCCTGGAGGTGGCAGCAGCAGCATCAGGAGTACTGAAAGTGACCCGGTGACAGGCAGTGGTGCGGTGGGTGGCAATACCAGTACCCGGTGACGAAGGTGGGTCAAAAAAGGTCTGAGGCGGAGGAATGCTTGTAACTGGGGAGCAGCGCCTTAAATCTGTTTGGCAATATCCATATTTGTGAAGTGTTGGTGTAGCAGCATGGTCAATCTACTCTGACCTGGCTGGTCCATGACTAATTCCTCTTCAAAAAGGTCAGTCTCTCCCCATTTTTTTGTCGACAGACGAGTTCTCCTTGGGGTGACTATGGCCCCTGCCGCACTAAACACCCGCTCTGATGGCACAATACTGGCCGGGCAGGACAGCTTTTCCAGGACAAACTCTGCTAGTTGAAGCAACAAATCAAGTTTGGCTGCCCAGAAGTCCAGTGGATCTTCAAGGTGTGTTGGCATGTCCATGTCAAGGTATGCAACCACCTGCTGGTTCAGGTCCTGCTCCAGGTCCACCTGCTGCTGATGAGTTGCTTCACTATGCGGGTGAAGAAAAGGTACTCATCAGCGACTGTAGACTCAGACTGCTGCTGATGGAGCTGGTACTGCTCCTGCCACCCCACCCCTCCCCAGCAGCCATGGAAGTGGAAGGTGAGCGCAGAGGGCCCCCCCGAGTCAGACCTACGAGTGGATGGACCATGTCGCCGATAGGCATCGGCCAACTGACTACGTAGGATGTCTCTGTAGTAGGTCAGTTTGTGCTCCCTCTCAGTGGGAGTAAAAAAGGCCCCTATTTTGTGCTGGAAGCGAGGGTCCAATAAGGTGGAGAGCCAGAAGTCATCCAGCTGCAGAATGGTGACAATTCGGCTGTCACTACGCAAGCAAGTGAGCATGCATCGTGCCATTTGTGCAAGTGACTCGGAGGGACTCCCTGCCTCCATCTCTACTGCATACTGCCACGGTGTCTGCGTCCTCTGTCTCGCCTTCCTCATAACCCTCTAGCTCCTCTGGCTGCTCCTGCTCCTATTCTCCTGTCAGATGACTAGAAAAACCGCCCATTTGGCGAAACCTAAACTGTACTCCACTGTGCACCTCCCCATACTCCTCCTCCTCCAGTTCAGCCCCCACAGGGCTCATGTGGCCGTGAGATGTAGGCACCACATCTGCATTGCCCTGACCAGCCATCCCGTAATCCTGGCAACTGACTAATAATGTGGCTTCCTCAAAGGGCCTTAGCAAACTGCAGGTGTCACGTATGAGCTGCCACTGGTTGACATTGAAGTGCAGGAACAACATTCACCCAGTGGGCCGTAAAGGACATATAATGTCCATGACCGTAGTCACAGCTTCAGATGTCAGCGCTGCCGTGCACTTTGGTACACACCGACAGGCTCAAGGACTGGCCCACCTTCTCTTCCACAAAATTGTGCAGGGCTGGTACTGCCTTCTTCGCAAAGAAATTATGGCTCAGCACAAGCCATCAGGTGCAGAGTCCACCACTAGCAAAGGGAGGGACTGCAGCACCAGCAACTTAGACAGGAGCTTATTCAGCTTCTGCACCATTGGATGTGTGGGAGCATAATGTTGTCTATTGGACATGGCTTCGCCGATGGATTGCTGGCGGAATCACTGACTAAAAGTAGCAGGAGCATCTGGAGCGACAGAAGGAGGGTATGACACACAGCTCCCTTCGCCTGAGGTGGTGGAGCCTTGGCTGCCTGAAAGAGGGAGCAGCGTGCCACTGGGTGATGCAGCAGGCTGGACAACTAAATCGAAGCCACGGTTCTCCCAGGTCGCTTTATGGTAGTGAAGCATATGTTGGCCGTGGTGCCAACATTGTGACCCTGGTAACGCTTCACTTCTGCCGACACATCTTGCATGTGGCTATGTTAACCTCCTCCGGATGCTTGATGAAAAACTGCAACACTGCCGATTAGCTGATTTTCCCACCAACAGTCTGCACTAATTGACTGCTACTGCCTCCATCTCCAGGAACCCCTGTTCCACTTCCTCCCAGGAAGGTAGGCTGCCGCGAAGCAGGTGGTCTCCCCCGGGCACATTTGGTTCCAAAATTTCCACTTCTGTCACCATGCTAACAGTCAACCATGCTACCACCTTGCTGGCTCAGCTGCTGCCTCACGGGCAACCTGCAACTCTCTTTTCCTGATGATGATGAAGCCCCTTCTGCACCCGGCTCCCAAGTGCGATCGGCTTCATCATCATCAACAAGTGTCCGCATGTCACTGATGTCCTCCTCAGGTTCCCCAACAGTGTCTGCTTTAGGACCCGGAAAGCTGGCATCACCGCCTCCCACATCACTCTCCTCATCACTACTTGCCCGCCTAGCGGAGCAAGCGGCGGATGTCTCCTCCACTTCTTGACTGGGCAGTAGCTGCTGACTGTCCTCTATTACATCATCCTCAGAGAATAGTGGAGCTGAACCCACAGCATAAGATACTTCTCTAGGAGAGGGAACAGCATAGGACAGAGGCAATGGGAGGACGGGGACTGCTCCCGGGCCATGCCAACTGAATGTTGTGTCTGAAGACCCACCCACTATTGACTGGGGGTATCAGATGTCACTTGTGATGATGTGTATGACCGTGTCAACCAATCGCTTATGGCAGATGGGTTGCTGGTCGAGACACGACCGCTGACTGATAACGGGAGCTCAGGCCTCTTGCTGCGACTCCTGCTGCCACTCACCCCTAGTCTGCTGCAACCTCTGCCTGATGAATTTAGGCCTCTGTCACTCCTCTGTGCATGTCCTGGCACTTCTCTGCCTGACATACTTAGTGTGTATATGAGGGGAGTACAGTATTCTTCACTATGCTTAAAACAGTATTTGTCTAGAACAGCAGCAGGTGTGTTCTTTTGGCTGGCCTTTTACAATAACTAGGCCCTTAAGACATTATCAGGAACAAAATAGTACACTACTTAGATGTAGGTATGTGGTATGCACTTATGAGGGCAGAAAAATGCGCTACAGTACGCTCAAAAAAGTATGTGTACAACACCAGCCGGTGAGTACTTTTGGCTGTCCTTTCACAGTTTCCAGGCCCTTAAGACTTTATCAGTAGTGATGTCATGAACATAAAATTTTTGGTTCGCGAACCGCAAACGCGAACTTCCTCAAAGGTTTGCGAACCGGCGAACCGGGCGAACCGCCATTGATTTCAATGGGCAGGCGAATTCTTAAAACCCACAGGGACTCTTTCTGGCCACAATAGTGATTTAAAAGTTGTTTCAAGGGGACTAACACCTGGACTGTGGCATGCCGGAGGGGGATCCATGGCAAAACTCCCATGGAAAATTACATAGTTGATGCAGAGTCTGGTTTTAATCCATAAAGGGCATAAATCACTTAACATTCCTAAATGGTTTGGAATAACGTGCTTTAGCCCCCTTTAGGCAGCACATAGATTCCCCCATGTCAGGCAGCACATAGTGGGATTTGAACCCAAGGCCCCAGCACTACAAGGCAGCAGTGCTAACCTCTGAGCCACCATGCTACCCTTACATACATCTAATATCCACGGCTGCTAAAATGGACAGAGATGTCAGCAGAGAGCTCCAGAAAAATTAGGCATGTACACATGGATGAAAAATTGGGTATTGTGGCAGCCGCAGCTGTAGCAGCGGCCAGAAAAATTGCAGCACCTGAAAAAGTGCAGCAGCAGAGGCCAGAAAAATTAGGCATGTACACATGGATGAATAATTGGGTATTGTCGCAGCCTCAGCTGTAGCAGCGGCCAGACAAATTTCTGTTTGTTTCGCCAGGCAGAAAGTGCCCTAAAACATTGCGGCTTGAACCCTACTTGGTGGGGTATAAGTCACGCAAGTCATCCGGCATTCAGAGTTCAAATATAGCAGCATGTGGACCATTTGTAGCCCAAGGCAGCTCATCTGATCAGGCCTTGTTCAGTCAAATGTATCGCCCAGTGTCAGTCCCTTCGGGATCCATCCATCATTCATCTTAAGAAAGGTGAGGTAATCCAGACTTTTTTGACCAAGGCGACTCCTCTTCTCAGTGACAATACCTCCTGCTGCACTGATTGTCCTTTCTGACAGGACACTTGAAGCGGGACAGGCCAGAAGTTCGAGCGCAAATTGGGATAGCTAGGCCACAGGTCAAGCCGGCACACCCAGTAGTCAAGGGTTCATCGCTCCTCAGAGTGTTGATATCTGCGGTTAAGGCCAGGTAGTCTGCTACCTGTCGGTCAAGTCGTTCTCTGATGGTGGCCCCCGAAGGGCTGTGGCGATGCGTAGGACTTAAAAAGCTCTGCATGTTCTCCATCAACAGCTTGTCTGTACAGCATCCTGTCCTTGCCGGCGTGTTCGTGGGAGGAGGAGGAGAATTACTTTCACCTCTTCCCCAGTTAGATCCCTGTTGTGCTGTGACATGACCCTTATACGCTGTGTATAGCATACTTCTTAATTTATTTTGGACCTGCTGAATCCTTCCCGCCTTGCTGTAATGCGGTAACATGTCAGACACTTTATGTTTATACTGGGGGTCTAGTAGAGTGGACACCCAGTACAGGTCGTTCTCCTTCATCCTTTTTATACAAGGGTCCCTCAACAGGCAATGACAGCAGGAAAGACCCCATTTGCACAAGGACAGATGCCGAGCTACTCATGTCCCCTACCTCGTCCTCACTGATGTCAGGGACGGTATAATCTTCTTTCCCCCAGCCACGTACAACACCGTGACAAGGAGCACCCTGGAATTCATGCTGTGGTTGGTCTTCCTCCTCCTCTTCAAAGCCACATTCCTCTTCTGACTCCTCTTCCTCACAATCCTCTTCCAGTGTTGCCGCAGGTCCAGCAAGCGATGCTGATAAGGCTGTTTCTGGTGGTGATGGTGTCCACAACTCTTCCTCTTCATGCTCATCTACTGCCTGATCCAGCACTCTTCGCAGGGCACGCTCCAGAAAGAAAACAAACGGTATGATGTCGCTGATGGGGCCTTCGTTGCGACTAACCAGGTTTGTCACCTCCTCAAAAGGACGCATGAGCCTACAGGCATTGCGCATGAACGTCCAGTAACTTGGAAAATAAATTCCCAGCTCCACAGATAATGTCATAGCACCCCGGTCATACAAATATTCGTTAACGGCTTTTTTTTGTTGGAGCAGGCGGTCGAACATTAAGAGTGTTGAATTCCAACGTGTCGGGCTGTCGCAAATCAAGCCCCTCACTGGCATGTTGTTTCGCCGCTGGATATTTGACAAGTGCGCCATGGCCTTGTAGGAACGGCTGAAATGGCAACAAACCTTCCTGGACTGCTTCAAGACATCCTGTAAGCCTGGGTACTTGAGCACAAAGCGTTGTACAATCAGATTACACACATGTGCCATGCACGGCACATGTGTCAACTTACCCAACCTCAATGCCGCCAACAAATTTGTTCCGTTGTCACAAACCACCTTGCCGATCTCCAGTTGGTGCAGAGTCAGCCACTGGTCCACCTGTGCGTTCAGGGCCGACAGGAGCGCTGGTGCGGTGTGACTCTCCGCTTTGAGGCAAATCAACACCAAAATGGTGTGACACTGCCGTATCCGGGATGTAGAATAGCACCTGGGGAGCTGGGGGGGGGGGGGGGTTGTGGGTGATGTGGAGCAAGATGCAGCGGTGGAAGAGGACTCGGCCGAGAAGGTTATGGAAGAGGATGGAGTAGGAGGAGTAGAGGAGGTGGCAGCAGGCCTGCCTGCAAGTCGTGGCGGTGTCACCAACTCCTCTGCAGAGCCACGCATTCCATGCTTGGCAGCCGTCACCAGGTTTACCCAATGCGCAGTGTAGGTGACATACCTGCCCTGACCATGCTTTGCAGACCAGGTATCAGTGGTCAGATGGACCCTTGCCCCTACACTGTGTGCCAGACATGCCATAATTTCCTTTAGCACAATGGAGTAAAGGTTGGGGATTGCCTTTTGTGCAAAAAAATTCCGTCCGAGTACCTTCCGCTGCGGTGTCCCAATGGCTACAAATTTTTTAAAGGCCTCAGACTCCACCAGCTTGTATGGTAAAAGCTGGCGGGCTAGCAGTTTCGACAAGTCAACTGTCAGACGCCGGGCTAGGGGGGGACTTTTAGACATTGGCTTCTTGTGCTCAAACATCTCCTTGACAGACACCTGACTGTGGGCAGATGAGCAGGAACTGCTCAAGTCGAGAGACGGAGAGGCGGATGGTTGAGAGGGCAGCAGTGGTTGACCTGGCTGAAAATGCTGGACCAGGAGGAGGATGGCGGCTTTGACTTTGTGTGCTGCTTGTACTGACGTGTTGATCACATAGGCTTTTTTGATGTGACATCATGTGCCTTTGCAAAGCAGTTGTGCCTAGGTGGGTGTTGGACTTCCCACGACTCAGTTTCTTCTGGCACAGGTTGCAAATTGCCTCGCTGTTGTCAGAGGCAGACACACAAAAAAAATGCCACACTGCTGCGCTCTGCGATGACGGCATTCTTGTGGTGGCAACAACATGCGTTAATTGGCGTCCCGTCTGGCTGACCCCGGGTGCCGATGCATGCTGTCTGACTGTGCCACTAGCTCATTGCGACGACCTCCCCCTGCATCCAACTCGTCTCCTCCTCCTCTCTGTCTCCCCATCTGAACTTTCCCCTCTTCTTCTCTTCTAGCGGGCACCCACGTGGCATCCACGGACACATCGTCATCATCAACACCTTCACCGCTATCTGACACCTCAAGAAAGGAAGCAGCAGCGGGTACAACATCATCATCACACCGTACGTCCATGTGTGTAATGCTGCCTGACTGAGACATATCCCTGTTAACTACATCCTCTGGCAATAATGGTTGCGCATCACTCATGTCTTCAAACTGATGTGTAAATAACTCCTCTGACAGATCAAATAAAGCTGCTGTGGTGCTAGTGTTGGTGGTGGCGGCAGACGGGCAAGTGGTAGCATGAGAGGTGCCCGAAGATAAGCTAGGATGGTGGGTCATGATTCTGAGCGGAAGCTGTAGTAGATTGGGTGTCTTGTGATAGCCAGTCAACTAAGTCCTCAGAAATTTGGGGGTTCAGGGTACGTGGCCTCTGAACACTGGCCATTCTAGGGCCAAAGGGAATCCCAGCACCACGACGGCCCCTGCGGGGTAGCCTTCCTCTGCCTGTCATTTTTTGGTTTAATTTGCACAAGTGTCACACCAAATGTGATTTGCACTAGGGTGACACAATTTGCCCTGCAGGCAGCAAAACAACTGGCAACTGTGATGTGAACTTATTGACTGGTTTTATTTAACAGCCAAAATAGGTATTTTTTGGTTTAATTTGCACAAGTGTCACACCAATTGTGATTTGCACTAGGGTGACACAATTTGCCCTGCAGGCAAAACAACTGGCAACTGTTAAATGAACTAACTGACTGGTTTTATTTAACTGCCAAAAAGGTATTTATTTTTTGCAAATTTGCACTACGGTCACACCATACATGATTTGCACAAGTGTGACAATGAGCCCTAAGCCCCAAAAGACTCCCAAGTGTGAAGTGAAGTGACTGATTGTATTTCACAGCCAAAAAAGGTATTGTTTTAAATTTGCACAAGTGTCACACCAAATGTGATTTGCACTAGGGTGACATAAATTGCCCTGCAGGCAAAACAACTGGCAACTGTGACATAACCTTACTGACTGGTTTTATTTAACAGCCACATTTTTATTTTTTTTATTTGCACAACTGTCACACCAAATATGATTTGCACTAGTGTGACAATGAGCAAAAAAGCTTGCCAGCAGAGTTCCCCTTTTAAGCAGTGGTCCCCAACCAGGGTGCCTCCAGATGTTGCAAAACACAGACTGATATCGTTCAGCCCTTTGAATATTGTAGTAGTTAGTTGCTTGAGGGATCTTAAGTTTTATACTGGAGTACCCCTTTTAACCAGCGGTTCCCTCACAACCAGGGTGCCTCCAGCTGTTGCAAGACCCACGGACTGATATTTCAGCCCTAAAAAGGGCTTTTTTGGGTGCTGTCCTTAAAGCAGATGTTACACTAGTGCTTTAGGAGTAAACTGGACCCTGAATACACCTCCTAGCAGCAAACTAGCTATTGCTTTCCCTATACAGCAGGAGCAGCTTCTCTGACTCTCCACTTCCTAAGCCTGCAGCATGACAAATGAGCTTAAAATGGCGTCCATGCATGAGGTAGGAGGGTCTGGAAGGGAGGGACTGCTGCTGATTGGCTGTAATGTGTCTGCTGACTCTGACTCACAGGGTCAAAGTTTACTGCAATGTTAAAGTATAAGGGGCAGATCGAACTTCACATATGTTCGCCATTCGCGGCGAATGCGAACCTGCTACAATCGCCGCGAACTGTTCGCGGCAGAACTATTCGCGACATCTCTATTTATCAGGAACAAAATGGTACAACAATTAGATGTATGTATGTGGTATTCACTTGTGAGGGGAGAAAAATGTGCTACAGTATGCTTAAAAAGTTTTTGTGCACAACACCAGCAGTATACACCAGTGCTGCAGCACACAGTCACTGTGTACTACAGCCAAAATTGCACTTTCTCAATCTCACTCCTTTACCTATCAGTGCTTCTAGCCAGGATTTGTGCTGAATCACTGCTGTTCTTCTGTGCAACACACTGTGCAACACACTGCTCTCTGATCCTCTCTATAATAGAACAAACACTGTAGACAGTGACTGGGAGGTTGATCGCTGCAGTAAGAATGCCTTTCTGTGACAAACTGCTCTCTGTCAAACAGAACACTGACTTGACTAGGAGAAGAATCGCTGCTGGAAAAAAGCTTTTCTGTGTAACACGCAGCGCTGTCTGTGCCTATCTATCTCTCTGCAGTGTAAAGATGAAGTGACTGGCCGCAATATGGCTACCGATTATATAGGGCTGTGACATCACAGAGGTGACTGGCTAGTGATAGGCTGCATGCTGTATGTGATTCAGGGTCATCCCGCCTACCCTTGTTCCCTCCTTCCCAGGATTCCTTGCCCCATGCCCTTACATGTGGATCCGCCATTTTAGATGCCCATGAGCCTGGACCGCACTAAATGGAGTTTAATGAAGCGATTTGCGTGATAAAATCGCAGCGATATTCGCATTCGTTACGAATCATATTTTTTTATGAAATTGTAACAAATTTAGATTCATCAGATTTGATTTGCACATCTCTACAAATCACCAATTTAGGCCACAAATGTACATAGTGTGTTCTTACTCCTGAGTCCTGAGGTGCGCCCGCAGAGCACTTTACATTCACTTATGGGGTATTTCTGTACTAATAAAAATTTTTTACACTAACATGCTGGTGTAGACCCCAACTTTTTCTTTTCATAAGGAGTATAAGGAGAAAAAGCCCCCAACATTTGAAAAGTTATTTCTTCCAACTACGGAAATGTAGCACTCAACTGTTGCCTTGAAATACGACAGGGCTCCACAGTGAGAGAGCGCCGTGCACATTTCAGGCCTACATACAAGCATTACACTTGCCTCTGCCACCAAAAATGCTCTATGGCAGTTTACCCTAAATACAGTGCCTCCAGCTGTTTCAGAACTTCCAGCATGCCTGGACAGTCAATGGCTGTCCTGCAATGCTGGGAGTTGTTTTGCAACAACTGGAGGCTCCATTTTGGTAACAGTGCCGTACAGAATGTTTTTCAGTTTTATGAGGCAGGGGTAACAGTGTAAGGGTGTGTATATGTAGTTGTTTACCCTTTATTTTGTGTAGTGAAGTTTAGTGTAGTGTTTTAGGGTACATTCACACGGTCGGGTTTACAGTGAGTTTCCCACTGGCAGTTTGAGCTGTGGCTGAAAGTTTGCCGCAGCTCAAACTTGAAGTGGGAAACTCACTTTAAACCTGACTGTGTGAATGTATCCTGTACATTCACATGGGGGGCGAGGGGGTGGCAAACCTCCAGCTGTTGCAAAACTACAACTCTCAGCATGCACCGAAAGCCAAAGGGAATGCTGGGAGTTGTAGTTGTGCCTCCACCAGTGCCACCTCATTCCTGCTGCTAAAAGGTGATTGGTGTCAATTACCCTTATTTTCCGGGTCACCAAAGACCCGATTGGGCCGGAAAAAGCATAATACGCCAGTCTCAGGACCCCCCCCCCCCTGGAGTTGTCACAGGATGCCTGCTGAACAATATCAGCAGTCATCCCGTTCCATTCATCATCCGGTTACTAGTGGTGAACAAAAACGCGAGGTACACCCTCGGTCCTTTAGTCCCAGGAGGCATGGCGGTATCTATACACCCTTCGTCCTGGAGGGGTTAGGTAGAAAGGTGATTTGTTTTGACGGCCATCACGTCCACTCCCATAGACATAAATGGATGGGGCGTGGCATGACATCACAAGGGGGGAGTGGCGTGACATCCCAACCACAGCCACCCGAACCCTGTTTTCTGAACATAATGTTCAGAATACCGGGTGACTACACAGAGATCGTGGAGGGTCCCAGCGGCCGGACCCCGCACTCAGGCATTGTATCCCCTATGCTTTGGATTGGGGGTAAGATGTCTAGGGGCGGAGTACTTTTCAAGTCTTGCCTCTAAACCCCTGAAGACTTGGCTAGTGCCAAGAAACATGTAAAGGAGGCATAGGGTTTAGCATTTTATATCAGCAGTTAGTCCATGTGTTATAGCGTGCTGCTGCACTAGTGTTTCTTTTGACTCTTGGTGTATATAAGTGGACATTAACCCATTAAGGACGAAGCCTATTTTGACCTTAAGGATGAGGCCAATTTTCGTTTTAACGCTTTCAATAACATTATCTGCGGTGAAACAAAAAAAAAAACGTATTTGTTGGCTGAAATAAAGAAAACGCCATTTTGTAAATTTAGGGGGCTTTCCTTTCTACGCAGTGCACTTTTCGGTAAAAACTACACAATGGGGGGGGATTTATCAAAGTTGTCTATTGTCTGCATCAATACAGACCAACTTTCAGAGCATAAGGCTGGTCTATTGTGCGCTTAATTTATCAAAAGTTGCACGGCTCTTGATAAATTCTGCACACGGACTTCGGGATCTACAGTTTAGACTGTATTTAAAGGGGTTATCCAGGAAAAACTTTTTTTAATATATCAAGTGGCTCCAGAAAGTTAAACAGATTTGTAAATTACTTCTATTAAAAATCTTAATCCTTTCAGTACTTATGAGCTTCTGAAGTTTAGGTTGTTCTTTTCTGTCTAAGTGCTCTCTGATGACACATGTCTCGGGAACCGCCCAGTTTAGAAGAGGTTTGCTATGGGAATTTGCTTCTAAACTGGGCGTTTCCCGAGACACGTGTCATCAGAGATTACTTAGACAGAAAAGAACAACCTTAACTTCAGAAGCACATAAGTACTGAAAGGATTAAGATTTTTTTTAATAGAAGTAATTTACAAATCTGTTTAACTTTCTGGAACCAGTTGATATATAAAAAAAAAAAAAGTTTCTTCGTGGAATACCCCTTTAAACCTGCTTCAGTATGGTCTGACACTACAGCGCACTTTCGGCTGAAAAGTCGCGATTGATAAATTCAGCACCAATGCATTTTTCCATCTAAAATAGACTAGAATGCATAATGTTATTAAAATCCTCTAACACAAAAGTTGCGAAAAAGTCACACGTATTTAGACTGTGCGTCAATTTTAGATGGAAAAAACCAGTCTAAATCCTTTGATAAATCTCCTTTGATAATGCACCAAAATTAGTATGTTTAACCCCATAAGAACTGAGCCCTTTTTCACCTTAAGGACTGAGGCATTTTTTGCAATTATGACCACCGTCACTTTAAGCATTAATAACTCTGAGATGCTTTCACCGATTATTCTGATTCTGAGATAGTTTTTTCGTGACTTACTCTACTTTATTTTCGTTTTTCGGCGTTACTTGCATCCTTTCTTGGTGAAAAATTCCAATATGGATATTCCAAATAAGTTTTATATTGATTCACAAATACAATATGTCTACTTTATGTTGGCATCATAAAATAGACATATTTTAACTTATTGAAAAAATGAGAGGGCTTCAAAGTATATCAGCAATTTTCCTGGGCAGTCTTGGCATGCTGAGAGTTGTAGTTTGGCAACATCTGGAGGGCTACCGTTTGGGCACCACTGTAATAGTGGTCTCCAAACTGTGACCCTCCAGATGTTGCAAAACTACAACTCCCAGCATGCCCAGACAGTCTTTGACTGTCTGGGCATGCTGTGAGTTGCAGTTTGGCAACCACTAGAAGGGCAGCAGAAAATATCGATTTACTGCCACCTTTCTTCCCCCCCCACCGTTGCCTCCCTACCTGCGCCGTGATCTCCGCTGTCTCCAACGATGATCGGTGGTCCCCACGGCATCTTGTCCTCAGATTCCGGCCTTCATCTTCTTCCCACATTATGCCCGACATCCAGTGGTGGACAGAGCAGGGGTTTCCATGGCAACCCCCTGTCGTGCACTGCCATTGGTCAGAAGTCATTTCTGACCAATGGCAGGGGATAGGAGGAGATCGCAGCACTGCAACCTCACTCCTATCTCTTAGGATGATCGGGGCTGTCACTGACAGCTCCGATCATCTCTATTTTCCAGGCGATTAGGTCACCAGAGACCTTATCAGCCCAGAATAGCAGAAAATCGCATGTCTTAATTGACATGCGATTTTCTCCGATTGCCGACATGGGGGGTCTCAGGACCCCCCTCGGCGATGTGCCAGGATACCTGCTGAATGATTTCAGCAGGCATCCCAGTCCGGTCCCCGTCTGGTGAGCGGCAGGGGCCGGCAGATCGAAGGGCATATCCATACGCCCTGAGTCCTTAACCCCTCCGGGCAGCGCAGGAGATCGGGGACGGGACCCGGCTGTTAATCACAGCCGGAGTCCCGCCGCAGCTGCCGGAGCCGCGATTACGCCGGTCCCAGCAGCATTAACCCCCTAGGTTCCGTGATCAATGCTGATCACGGCATCTATGGTGTTGACAGGGGGAGCGCTCTCCCCCTGTTCTCCAACGGCGGCGCAGCGATACAATCGCGGGTTGCCGTTGGTTGCTATGGCAGCAAAAGGTCTGATCATGACCTCTTGTATGCCTGCTACGGAAGCCTGTGAGAACCAGCCAGAGGCTGTAGTGTGTGCAGCTCATCAGGTCATACTGTGCTGCAGTACAAATGTATTTTAGTATAAAAAGTGTAAAAAAATTAAATAAAAAGTTCTTCAATAAAAGTATGAAGTGTAACAAAAGAAAAAGAAAAATACCCCTTTCCCAATAAAAGCCCCGTATTATCACCAAAAAAGATCAAAAACACAAATCATATGCATAATAGGTATTGCCACATCCATAATGACGTGTACTATAAAACTATAATGTAAATTATCCCGCAAGGTGAACGCCTTAAAAAAAAACATCAAAAAAGCGCAAAATTCACGAATTTTGGTACAAATAGCGGAATAAAAAAGATCAAAAGGTAGCACGTATCGCAAAAATTGTACCAATAAAAAGTACAGCTCATCCTGCAAAAAATAAACCCTTGCATGGCATCAAACGAAAAATTAAAAAAAGTTGCGGTTGATGGAAAACGAATGGCAGAAAAAGAATTTTGCCTAGAAAAGGAAAAAAGAACATAGAAAGCTATATAAAATGGGCGTCGCCATAATCGTACCGACCCACAGAATTAATATAACATCACTTTTACCGCACAGTGTACGCTATTAAAAAAAAAATTTTAAACGCCAGACATTTTTCAGTTTTTCACATTATTTTGAAGTTTTTCACAAAAAATGCTGCATTGGTCAACAAAAATGCACCACTGATATAAAGTACAATATGTCACGAAAAAACAATCTCAGAATCGCTCCGCTCAGAAAAAGCGTTCTAAAGTTATTACCATTTAAAAAGATACATGTCAAATAAAAAAAAGAGCCTGGTCATAGAGGTAAAAAATGGGTCCGTCCTTAAGGGGTTAAGGACTCGGAAACGGGAGCATATGCATATGCCCTGCGACCTTAAGGAGTTAAAATTCTGACTCCTATGAAAAAAAAAAAAATTGCATACGGGGCTATATTTTGATGGGAATTTTTTATCGCTTTTTACATTTTTTTTATAGTATATGAAATGATCGAAAATGCTAAATTTGGGACTTGGGTATTATTTTACGCCATCGACCGTGCGGCTTAACTAACACATTTTAATAGTTTGGGCATTTATGAAGGCGGCGGTACCACATATGTTTCTTTTTATTTTTTATATCATTATTTTATTTTAAAAAATGGTGAAAGGGGGGATTCTTACTTACGTTATTAACTTTTTTAACACTTAGTTTTTTTAGACCCCTTAGGGGGCTATACCATTCAATCTTCTAATTGTGTATTCTGATCAGTGCCATGCCATAGCATAGCATTGATCAGTGTTATCGGCGCTCTGCTGATCCAGCCTGCATGGCTGGCTAGGAGCAGCGGAAGACCTATCAGATGGAGAGGAGGCAGGTGGGCCCTCCCACCATCCTCTTTGCTGATCGGGACATCGCAGTTTCACTGTAATGGACCCGATCAGCTCCGCTTAGCTGCTGGAACACTTTTACTTTCCGTTTAAATGCCATGATCAAATTTGATTGTGGCGTCGAAATAGTTAATGGCGGGCAACGACTTGATCGGCAGTGCCCGCCATTAACCCTGGGTCCTGACAGCTGAAAGCAGTCGGGACCCACCGGATTTAAAACATGCTAAGTTCGGGAGCTCACTTTAAACCCCGCTAACTGGACCAGGACCGGGTCTGCCCTTGGTACTTAAGTAATTAAGCTGGAGTTTTCTTTGCACAAACTTCTGGAACCATGTTTTTATACATTATTTATAAAAGTAAAGTGACAGTGACCAAAGTCGGTGCGTAACCTAAAAAGCCAGAAGTACTCACTTAGTGAGGTGCTGCTGGATGTAGTTTGTCGCTCTTCCTATTTGCTCCTCAGTTAGCAGCGGAGTCACAGTCATTATACAGCTCCACATACAGAGCGCGGCCAGGATCATGTGTCTCATCCTCGTCTGTAACTACAAGAATAGATAAACATACATGGGAGCAGTGATTATATATGTGAGAAGAAAACGTGAAGCTTAATGTGATTGGTGTCTTCTGGAGACTCCATAGTAAAGAATCATGGAGTACATGTTACCTGCAGTCCTATGTAACACCACAGATAACAGTGATAACTCTCTGAGTACAGATAATGTATAGATGTGACCTGCAGTCCTATGTAACACCACAGATAACAGTGATAACTCTCTGAGTACAGATAATGTATAGATGTGACCTGCAGTCCTATGTAACACCACAGATAACACAGTGATAACTCTCTGAGTACAGATAATGTATAGATGTGATATGCAGTCCTATGTAACACCACAGATAACAGTGATAACTCTCTCAGTACAGATAATGTAGTGGATGTGACCTGCAGTCCTATGTAACACCACAGATAACAGTGATAACTCTCTCAGTACAGATAATGTAGTAGATGTGACCTGCAGTCCTATGTAACACCACAGATAACACAGTGATAACTCTCTGAGTACAGATAATGTATAGATGTCACCTGCAGTCCTATGTAACACCAAAGATAACAGTGATAACTCTCTGAGTACAGATAATGTATAGATGTGACCTGCAGTCCTATGTAACACCACAGATAACACAGTGATAACTCTCTGAGTACAGATAATGTATAGATGTGACCTGCAGTCCTATGTAACACCACAGATAACACAGTGATAACTCTCTGAGTACAGATAATGTAGTAGATGTGACCTGCAGTCCTATGTAATAAACAGGATGGTATAATTATACTGTAAGCATCGGATCTACTGTAGTATAATATAATATTTATTGAGGTCACATGATCCATACTGCACCTCTCACGTCTTTGGGGTCTCTGGAGGCTTCTCAGTGATGTCTTTGGGGTCTCTGGAGGCTTCTCGGTGATGTCTTTGGGGGTCTCTGGAGGTTCCTCAGTGATGTCTTTGGGGTCTCTGGAGGCTCCTCAGTGATGTCTGTGCTCGGGGTGTTGTGTGGAGCTCGGGGGCTGCAGGGTTTATATCCTCAGGACTGAGGTGTGGACTCTCTTAGTGATTGGTCTCTCGCATACAAAACAAAGTGATGAAATAACTCTAAAATAGACAATTCTCAGGAAATGTTATTATCTACAAATGTCTCTTAGTGAAGACTCTCCATGTGATCAGCATGTCCCCGTCACACTGGCACTGTCCTCATTGGCCAGTAAAGACATATACCAGGAATAAGACTGGTATTGTATTTATAGCATAAGGCATTTCTTTAGATTTATCAATACAGTTACATCCCACCAATACTATCTACAGTGGGGGGGGGAGTATTTAGTCAGCCCCCAATTGTACAAGTTCTCCCCCTTATAAAGATGAGAGGCTGTAATTTTCCTCATAGGTTATAACCTCAACTATGAGACAGAATGAGAAAAATATCCATAAAATCACATTGTCTGATTATTAAAGAATTTATTTGAAAATTATGGTGGAAAATAAGTATTTGGTCACCTACAAACAAGTAAGATTTCTGCCTCTCACAGAGCTGTAACTTCTTCTATAAGAGTCTCCTCTGTCCTCCACTCGTTACCAGTATTAATGGCTCCTGTGTGAACTTGTTATCTGTATAAAAGACACCTGTCCACAACCTCAAACAGTCACACTCCAAACTCCACTATGGCCAAGACCAAAGAGCTGTCGAAGGACACCAGAAACAACATTGTAGACCTGCACCAGGCTGGGAAGACTGAATCTTCAATAGGCAAGCAGCTTGGTGTGAAGAAATCAACTGTGGGAGCAATTATTAGAAAATGGAAGACATACAAGACCACTGATCATCTCCCTCCATTTGGGGCTCCATGCAAGATCTCACCCCGTTGTGTCAAAATGATCACAAGAATGGTGAGCAAAAATCCCAGAACCACACGGGGGACCTAGTGAATGACCTGCAGAGAGCTGGGACCAAAGTAACAAAGGCTACCATCAGTAACCCACTACGCTGCCAGGGACTAAAATCATGCAGTGCCAGACGTGTCCACATGCTTAAGCCAGTACATGTCCAGGTCTGTCTGAAGTTTGCTAGAGAGCATTTTGATTATACACAAGAGGATTGAGAGAATGTCATATGGTCAGATGAAACCAAAGTAGAACTTTTTGGTAAAAACTCAACTCATAGTGTTTGGAGGAGAAAGAATGCTGAGTTGCATCCAAAGAACACCATACCTACTGTGAAGCATGGGGGTGGAAACATAATGCTTTGGGGCTGTTTTTCTGCTAAGGGACCAGGAAGACTGATCCGTGTAAATGAAAAAATTAACGGGGCCATGTATCGTGAGATTTTAAGTGAAAACCTCCTTCCATCAGCAAGTAGAAATAAGAGACAAAAAGAAAAACCACACAGGCGCCTAGTGCTTTATCCCGAGATAGCAATTAAAATGGAAGTGATGATTAATATTGTGCTCACCTTGAGTGCAATAAATATGCGCATATCACCCTGATGCAAGGGGTACAGATGAGTAGAGGTATCCGGGGGGTGCTGTGAAGCCGTAGGGAGGTGGACGCCAGTGCAGGACTGTCCACAGTATAAGTAGAAAATCCCTCTTTAGGCGCTGCTTCTCCCAATGGATACACTCGAGTCAGGTAGTCGATTAAAAGATGAATTTTATTTTGACCAATGACATGTTTCGGGTAATAACCCTATCTCAGATTGGTGTGACACCAATCTGAGGAAGGGTTATTACCCAAAATGCGTCATTGGTCAAAATAAAATTCAACTTTTAATCGACTACCTGACTCGAGTGTATCCATTGGGAGAAGCAGCGCCTAAAGAGGGTTTTTCTACTTATTCGATTCAATCAGCAAGGGCATTGAAGATGAAACGTGGCTGGGTCTTTCAGCATGACAATGATCCCAAACACACTGCCCGGGCAACGAAGGAGAGGCTGTGGAACTGCTCTACCACTTAGTTTTTACCCTTTATCCTGCTCCAGGATGGACTTCAGTTGCAGGGGAGATCCCATGTCGCTACCACAAGAGTGATCCCGGTTAAGTGGCAGCTGGCCAGTCAAGCTAGAACGCATTGGTACCAAGCACTAGGGATACAGACAGGGGGGTGAGCGGACACTGTAGGTGGCAAAAGCATAGCAAACAGTGTCTATTGTAGGAGAGCTAAGCAGATTTTAAAAGCAGAGCTGAGTAGCTCTAAAGCAGCTAGGTAGTGTTTGCTCAGAATACAGAGGCATGGTCAACAGTCCAGATCATATGCAAGAGGGCAACAAAACACAGGAGGATCAGGTTAGGACATAGTCAGGAAACAGGCTTAGGTCAGGAGCACAGACATAATGCAGAAAGGAACCTTCACTGTAAAACACTACAATGTTGCTCAGGCATCATGGAAAGATTGGAGCAGGATTATATATGTGGTCCCTGGCTCAGATTAGAGGAGGACATGATGTGCAGGAACCCTAAAAGCAGCAGTATTGTCACCACCCGCGACAGTACAGAGGAGGAAGACCACAGCATGCAGTGAGAAGGGAGAGCCAAGTGTGCTGCATGCCGGTGGCTACCAACAGGGATACCAACAGCTGACATTACAATTTGACTTCCAACAACCCCACTGATGAGCCAATTGAAGAAAATGCTGTGTTTATGCAGATACCTGGCACACTGCTTCTAAACTAGAAGTGGCTGTAGTGCTAATGCAGTTGTTTCATTTACTTTAATGGGATAGGGGCAGTAATAAAAAAAAAAAGTTTGGAGAACGCATTTAATGGACTTTATCTGTGAAGAAAAGTAGCCCATGGTTTCCGAGGCATTGTACCAGGTAATAGAGTCTTCTCTTCAAGATGTTCCTGGTGATCTTCGAAGTGTGATGAACAACGTTCTAAAGGTACCTGGATTTGGTAAATTTCTCTGGATTCAGTTTCTTCATAATTCAATGCTTCCTGCACCCACCAAAGTAGTGTCAGGAGAAAGAATAGTTCGGCCTTGTCTTCACCTGCCACGAGAGGACATGAGAGGAGTTGTGTTATTTGTGGCAGCTGGTATAATAAGGGTTAATAAAAAAGCAAAACCTACAGCATCTTCTCTAAATACAATCATCATCCATAAATAGATCTGAGAAGTGCTTGGACATAGTGAAATGTCTGCGATCCCAGCTCTGAGTTCACATGAACATCTACATCTACCAGGCTGAAAGGCTTTTCTATCACATATCGAAAGTCAATTTCAAGGACAACTTCTTCCTCTTTTGGTAAAAATTCACAACCACATCCTCCTTCTGCACTAGTCGAAAAATAACAAAAGAAAACTATCTTGTTGGGCCAGGGAATTGTGTAGACCTGAAGGCCAATTATTATTTTTTACTCCCTCCTGCCGTGGGGTGGATGGGGTGGGATGGAGGGGGGGGGTGTAGGATTGTATATCTGTAAGGGGAGGTGCTCTGTCCGACCAAAATCGGAAGTTACTCTAAGATGGGGAGGGGGTACTATAAAATTTTTTCCTTTTTTTCTTTTTATCTTCTCTCTTGCTGTCTCTCCCCTTCCCTCTGTCTCTCGGCTCCCCTTTCCCCCATGATGGAATGGAAATTGAGTGATTGAGGACCCTGCCACAGGATTAAGGGGATGAATAAGAGATGAGTAGTCTCCTTATTTAAAAAAAAAAAAGGGGGGTGTATATTAGATGTTTAAATATACTCCTCGAAATTGCTGATCCTGGAGGGTGTGTAATAAACGCATCAGCAGTGGAGAACAGATAGTCAGGGAGGAGTGGGGCATGAAGGCGCAGCACTCCTCGCTGACAAGGGGAGAAGGTAAAAAATTTAAAGGGAAGAGAAGGAGGAGGGAAAAAAAGAGAAAAAAAAGAGATGTAAAAATGAAGGATGAATAGGAGAGAGAGAGAGTGAATAATAAAAATTTTATAAGAAAAAGGAATAAAGTGGTGGGGCCCAGATTGTAAGTTGGAATTGGGGGGTGGGGGGGAGGAGCTAAAATTATTATCTTACTCTGTTCGGTTTTGTTTGTATAATTATATGGTGATTTAGTTAGGGACGTGAAATGGGAGGGGAGTAGAAGTATTATTTAAATTGGTAATAAGAATATGTGGATGATGTGGGTCGGACAGGGCACTGGAACCGGATTTGAAAAATGTATAGGGGAGGGAGGGGGTAAAAAAAAAAAACTTTTGTAATAATGATAGCATGTAAAGAAAATGAAAATGTAATTTTATAAAGAATGTATAACTATTGTTACTGAAAAGGAGAAAATATAAAAAAAAAAAGGGGGGGGGGGAACATCAACAAAAAAAATATGTTGACTTATTTTTACATTTTATTTTAACACCCTTAGAAAAACAAAACAAATATAATTAAATAAATAGAAATGGAAAGATCACAAAATAAGAAATTTGCTTCCATTCTGTCATTGTAAACCCTGTGTGACACGGAAGTTGTATCTACATAAAAATATAGTAGAATACATTACACGTGACCAAAAGTAAAAAAAAAAAAAAATAATAATAATAATTAAAAAAAAACGCAACACATGGCTGTTCATATGAAGATAGGCTATTGTTCAGCTATATAGCTGCACAATAGCCCATCTTCATATGAACAGCCATGTTTTTTTTTTGGGGGGGGGAGGGGGGGAGGCTTTCTGAATGATTTGCTAGTGTGTCTGATGGATTTTGGCCCAATCACCTGTAAGAATATAAGTGAAGACTGGTCTGATGTTGGAGGAGAAGGTTTTGCTCACAATTGGCCCTACAACTCATCTGAATGCATTGGATAAGGATAAAATCAGGCCTATCACTCCGGTATCATTTCCGTAACACATAACTTGTCTTACTACACCAAAAAATATATAAGGAAAAGAGATGAGCGAGCCGATTCCTGCGAACCCGGATTTGACCCACACTTTAGGATTTTTCTGGCTTGGCAAACTCCTGAGCTTTTACCGGTTTGGTTCGCGCGAGCCTGTAAATTGCGCATGTTTTTTGGGCGGATGGAAAAAGTAGGGCGTGCAGGGGGCAGTGAGATAATATAGGGAAAGCAGCAGATCACATGATAACCCAGGTCTATCATGTGAATGGCTGCTTTCATGTGTCAATCTGCACAAAGGCCAATAGGACACAGCCAGGTGTTACAGCTTGCGCTCCGGCCGCAAGCACATTGTCCCTGTTCCCGGCGGGGCCGGGATTCGCATCGCGGGTCGCACCCGCGTGCGAATTCCAGCTCCTCATTTACCACACTCCTCTGCCACCTTCTCCACTGTGTCTCAGCTCCGGCGCACGTGTCCCCGTTTCCTAGGGCGCGCACGCACCGGAGCTCTGAAATTTTAAGGGCCAGTACGCCTATAATTATGTGTAACACCTGACACTACTCTATAAGTCCCTGCACCTCCCACACTTCTCTGCCAGATCTTCAGTGCCATTTGCCTGAGAGAAAGAGTTCTTATTGCCTGTTTAGCCTTTCCAGTGTATCCAGATCTTCCTGCTACGTTTTTTGACTATGAACCTTTGCCACCTGCCTTGACCTCCTGCTACAGCCTCATCCTACGGTACCTCACCTTGCCCACTGCCCAGTTACCTGTGTGGTCGAGCCATGTCGGGGGTAGAACCCTGGGTGTCGCCTGCCGCAGCAAGCCCATCCTGCTATGCAGCGGGCTCTGGTGAAAACCAGCGTCACCTTAGACTTCGCTCCCCGATACGGTCCGAGTCATCTGCCACACAGGTGGAGGATCCACTTCCAGCTTCGTGACAGCCTACATCCAAGTGCTTGACACCAGGGACACAGATAAAAGGCCAGTGACGTCACCCACAGCGTTCAGAGGCAGACATAGGGACAGTTAGTGGTTAGAAAGACCGCGTGTGTGTGAACAGGGGATTAAATCCCCATACAGGGCATCTAAAATGGCGGATCCACATGTGAGGACATGGGGCAAGGAATCCTGGGAAGGCGGGTACAAGGGTAGGTGGGAAGGTGAGTAGACAGGATGACCCTGAATCACATGCAGAATGCAGCCTATCAGCAGCCAGTCACCCCTGTGATGGCACAGCCCTATATAATCGGCAGGCATATTCCAGCTAGTCAATTCATTCATTACACTGCAGAGAGATAGGACTGTCAGCGCTTTGTGTGTTACAAAGAAAATCTTTTTCCAGCAGCGTTTCACCTCCTAGTCCCATCAGCGTTCTGGTGGACAGAGAGCAGCGCATTTTTCACAGAAAATAATTCTTACTGCAGCGATTAACCTCCCAGTCACTGTCTACAGCATAGTATTACAGAGAGGGGCAGAGAGCTTTGTGTTGCCTCATACGATTAAACAAGCTGGCTCAGCTGGAGAAACGTGTTGTGCACAAATACTTATTTAAACGTACTGAAGCACATTCTTTTGCCTCATAAGTGTATACCACATACCTACATCTAAGTGATGTTCTATGTTGCACCTGTTATACTCTCAAGGGCCTAGATACTATGAAAGTCCAGGCAAAATTACTCACCGGCTGGTGTTGTACTCAAATACTTTTTAAGTGTACTGTAGTGCATTTTTCTCCTCTCATAAGTGCGTACCACATACGTACATCTAAGCAGTTTAGTATTTTGTACCTGTTTATCTCACAAGGGCCTAGATACTGTGAAAAGCCAGGCAAAAGTACTCAACGGCTGGTGTTGTACTCAAATACTTTTTAAGTGTACTGTAGCGCATTTTTCTGCCCTCATAAGTGCATACCTACATCTAGGTGGTGTACTATTTTGTACCTGTTAATGGGGTACTATGCCCCTAGACATCTTATTCCCTATACAAGGATAGGGGATAAGATGACTCTCCTGCAGCACCCCGAGTCATCAGCTCTCCGGAGCTAAGTTTGCTCCATGGCTGATGACAGGGGCTGGCGGTTCGTGATGTTGTGGCCCCGCCCCCGCATGACATAATCCCCGCCCCCTTAATGCATGTCTATGGGAGGGGGCATGGTAACAGTTACGCCCCCTCTCATAGACTTGCATTAAGGGGGCGGGCAGGACATAATGAGGGTGCGGAGCCATGACATCACGAACGGCCAGTCCCTGTATCGTGAGTCATCAGCCACGGAGCAAACCTAGCTCCGGAGAGCTGATGACTCGGGGGGCAACGGGAGAGATTGCAGGGGTCCCCAGCAGTGGAACACCTGCGATCAGACATCTTATACCCTATTCTTGGATAGGAGATAAGATGTCTAGGGGCAGAGTACCCCTTTAAACTCTCAAGGGCCTAGATACTGTGAAAGTCCAGGTAAAAGTACTCACCGACTGGTGTTGTACTCGAATACTTTTTTAAGCGTACTGTAATGCATTTTTCTTCCCTCATAAGTTCATACCACATACCTACATCTAAGTAGTGTACTCTTTTGTACCTGTTAAACTCTCAAGGGCTAAGATACTGTGAAAGTCCTGGCAAAAGTACTCCCCGGCTGGTGTTGTACTCAAATACTTTTTAAGCGTACTGTAGCGCATTTTTATGCCCTCATAAGTGCATACCTACATCTAGGTGGTGTACTATTTTGTACCTGTTAATGGGGTACTCTGCCCCTAGACATCTTATTCCCTATACAAGGATAGGGGATAAGATGACTGATCGCAGGGGTCCCGCTGCTGGGGACCCTCGCGATCTCTCCTGCAGCACCCCGAGTCATCAGCTCTCCGGAGCTAAGTTTGCTCCATGGCTGATGACAGGGGCTGGCGGTTCGTGATGTTGTGGCTCCGCCCCCTCATGACATGATCCCCGCCCCCTTAATGCATGTCTATGGGAGGGGGCATGGTAACAGTTACGCCCCCTCTCATAGACTTGTATTAAGGGGGCGGGCATGACGTAATGAGGGTGCGGAGCCATGACATCACGAACGGCCAGTCCCTGTATCGTGAGTCATCAGCCACGGAGCAAACCTAGCTCCGGAGAGCTGATGACTCGGTCATCAGCCACGGAGCAAACCTAGCTCCGGAGAGCTGATGACTCGGGGGGCAACGGGAGAGATTGCAGGGGTCCCCAGCAGTGGGACACCTGCGATCAGACATCTTATACCCTATTCTTGGATAGGAGATAAGATGTCTAGGGGCAGAGTAGCCCTTTAAACTCTCAAGGGCCTAGATACTGTGAAAGTCCAGGTAAAAGTACTCACCGACTGGTGCTGTACTCGAATACTTTTTTAAGCGTACTGTAGTGCATTTTTCTTCCCTCATAAGTTCATACCACATACCTACATCTAAGTAGTGTACTATTTTGTACCTGTTAAACTCTCAAGGGCTAAGATACTGTGAAAGTCCAGGCAAAAGTACTTCCCGGCTGGTGTTGTACTCAAATACTTTTTTAAGCGTACTGTAGTGCATTTTTCTCCTCTCATAAGTGCATACCACATACATAGATCTAAGAAGTGTACTTTTTTTTGTACCTTTTAAACTCTCTAGGGGTCTAGATACTGTGAAAGGACAGCCAAAAGTACACACCTGCTGCTGTTTTAGACAAATACTGTTAAGTGTAGTGGAGCGCATTCTACAGCCGTGATAAGTGCATAACACATACGTACATCTAAGTGTTGTACCATTTTGTTCCTGATAAAGTCTTAAGGACCTAGATACTGTGAAAGGATAGCCAAAAGTACACACCTGCTTCTGTTCTAGACAAATACTGTTTTAAGCGTAGGGAAGCGTATTGTACTCCCCTCATATATGCACTAAGTATGAACGGCAAAGAAGTGCCAGGACATGCACAAAGGAGGCCTAAATTCATCAGACAGAAGTCGCATCAGACAAGGGGTGAGTGGCAGCGAGAGGCCTGAGCTCCTGGTATCAGCCAGCGGTCGTGTCTCGACCAGCAACCCATCTGCCATCATCGATTGTTTAGCACGGTCATCCACTTTATCACAATTGACATCTAACAACACTCAGTTGGCATGGCCCAGGAGCAGTCCCTGTCCTCCCATTGCTTCTGTTCTATGATGTTCCCTACAGAAGTATCTTATGTTGTGGGTTCAGCTAGACTATTCAGTGAGGCTGATCTAATAGAGAACATCAGCAGCTACTGCCCAGCCAAGAATAGGAGGAGACATCCGCCACTTCCTCCGCTAGGCGGCCAAGTAGTGATGCGGAGAGTGACGTGAGAGGCGGTGTTGCCAGGGTTCAGGGTCCTGAAGCAGACACTGTTGGGGAACCTGAGGAGGACATCAGTGGCTTGCAGACACAACTTGATGATGATGAAGCCGATCGCACTTGGGAGCCGGGTGCAGAAGGTGCTTCATCATCATCAGGAGAAGAGAGTTGCAGGTTGCCCTTTAGGCAGCAGCTGAGCCAGCAAGGTGGTAGCATGGTTGACAGTCAGCATGGTGACAGAAGTGGAAATTTTGGACCGAAATGTGCCCGGGGGAGACCACCTGCTTGGAGTTGAACAGGGATTCCCGGAGACGGCAGCAGTAGCAGTCAATTAGTGAAGACTGTTGGTGGGAAAATCAGCTACTTGGTGGTGTGGCAGTTTTTCATCAAGCATCCGGAGGAGGTTAACATGGCCACATGCAAGATGTGTCGGTAGAAGGTGAAGCAAGGCCCTGTGTCAACATATGCTACGCCACCATAAAGTGGCCTGGGAGAACCGTGGCTTCGATGTAGTTGTCCAGCCTGCTGCATCACCCAGTAGCAGACTAGGGGTGAGTGGCAGCGAGAGGCCTGATCTCCCGTAATCAGCTAGCGGTCGTGTCTCGACTAGCAACCCATCTGCCGTCATTGATTGGTTAACACGGTCATCCAATTCATCACAAGTGACATCTGACACCCCCAGTCAACAGTCGGTGGGTTCCTCAGACAGAATCCTCAGTTGGCATGGCCCGGGAGCAGTCCCTGTCCTCCCATTGCCTCCGTCCTATGCTGTTTCCTCTCCTACAGAAGTATCTTATGCTGTGGGTTCAGCTCCACTATTCACTGAGGACGATCCAATAGAGGACAGTCAGCAGCTACTGCCCAGCCAACAAGGGGAGGAGACATCCGCCGCTTCCTCCGCTAGGCGAGCAAGTAGTGATGAGGAGAGTTACGTGGAGGGTGGTGTTGCAAGTGTTCAGAGTTCTGAAGCAGACACTGTTGAGGAACCTGAGGAGGACATCAGTGACGTGCACACAACTGTTGATGATGATGAAGCCGATCACAATTGGGAGCTGGGTGCAGAAGTGGCTTCATCATCATCATCAGGAGAAAAGAGTTGCAGGTTGCTTGTGAGGCAGCAGCTGAGCCAGCAAGGCGGTAGCATGGTTGGCAGTCAGCATGGTGGCAGAAGTGGAAATTCTGGAGCCAAATGTGCCTGGGGAGACCACCTGCTTCGTGGCAGCCTACCTTCCCGGGAGGTAGTGGAACAGGGGTTCCTGGAGACGGCGGCAGTAGCAGTTAATTAGTATGGACTGTTGGTGGGAAAATCAGCTCTTCGGCGGTGTGGTGCAGTTTTTCATCAAGCATCCGCAGAAGTTTCACATAGCCACATGCAAGATATGTCAGCAGAAGGTGAAGCATGGTCAGGGCCCCTTTGTTGGCACCACGGCCCTGCGTCAACATATGCTGCGCTACTATAAAGCGGCCTGGAAAAACCATAACTGCGATGTGGTAGTCCAACCTGCTGCATCACCCAGTGGCACACTGCTCCCTCTTTCAGCCAGCCAAGGCTCCACCACCTCAGCCGACAGGAGCTGTGTGTCACACCCTCCTTTTGTTACTCCAGATGCCCCTGCTTCACCTACATTTAGTCAGTCATTCTGCCAGCAATCCATCAGCGAAGCCATGTCCAAGAGACAACAGTATGTGCCCACTCATCCAACAACACAGAAGCTGAATGTGCTCCTATCCAAGTCTTTTACGGCCCACTGGGTGAATGTGGTTCCTGCACAGCCACAACACCAACAGGAACAGGTCACACCGCTTCCTGCTCCCCTTTCTCAGGCAGTTGGTCCTGTGACAGTGGCCGACTTCGCCTTCTCATCCTCTACTGTGTCCTCAGCCTCCACTGCACAGACAAGTCTCAGTGCCCCTTCAGCATACCATGTGTGCAGGACACGGTGGTGTCATGCTGTTCTTCACATGGTTTGCCTTGGCGAACGGAGTCACACAGGGGAGGAACTGCTAAAAGTCATTCATTAAGAAATCGGAGCATGGCTTACTCCACGAAAACTGTTGTGGAGTAAGACATGCTCCAATTTCTTTATGAATGACTTTTAGCAGTTCCTTCCCTGTGTGACTCTGTTCGCCAAGGCAAACCATGTGAAGAACAGCGTGACACCGCCGTCCCCTGCACACATGGTATGCTGAAGGGGCACTGATACTTGTCTGTGCAGTGGAGGCTGAGGACACGGTAGAGGATGAGGAGGCGGAGTAGCCCACTGTCACAGGACCAACGGCCTGAGACCATGGAGCAGGAAGGTGTGACCTGTCCATGTTGGTGTTGTTGCTGTGCAGGAACCACATTAACCCAGTGGGCAATAAAGGACTTGGACAGGAGCACATTCAGCTTATGTGCTGTTGGATTAGTGGGCACATACTGTTGTCTCTTGGACATGGCTAGTGTTGAGCGGCGTAGGCCATATTCGAATTCGCGATATTTCGCGAATATATGGACGAATATTCGTCATATATTCGCTAAATTTGCATATTCGTAATATGCGCGTTTTATTTTCGCATATGCTAAATTTTGCGAATGCGAAAACTAGCATATGTGAAAATTAACAAACAAAAATTAACATAAGCGAAAATTCGCATATGCAAAAATTAGCATATGCAAATTTTCACATGCGCGAAAATTCGCACACCAGTCTCAAACAGTAGTATTAGAGCCTTCTTTACACCGCACAAGCTGGAAGCAGAGAGGGGTGATCACTGTGATGTGTACTGTGAAAAAATAAAAATAAATAAAAAATAAACTAATTTTCGTAATTACGAATATATAGCGCTATATTCGCGAATTCGGGAATATGCGATATTCGCGAATAAAATTTGAAAAGTCGAATATTCGCGAGCAACACTAGACATGGCTTCGCCAATGAATTGCTGGCAGAGTGACTGACTAAAAGTAGGAAATGTAAACCATGGTGACTGACAACTGGAAGAACATCTTGTCTGCGCTGCGACAAGGAAGGCTGAGACATGCGCCCTGCATTGCACATGTGTTCAATCTGGCTGTAAAGCGGATCCTGAAGTGTTCCCCCCATTTGCAAGACATCCTAACAATGGGAAGGAAACTTTGCATGCACTTCAGCCACTCGTACACCGCAAAGCACATCCTTCTTAAGCTGCAGTGTCAGAATGGTATCCCACAACATAGTCTGATTTGTGACGATGCCACACGTTGGAATTCCACCCTCAATATGTTGAACAGACTACGAACAAAGAAAAGCCATCACCGATTTCTTGATGATCCAAGCAAATAGGAGTACTCCCCTGTGTAACTTCAATGTCAACCAGTGGCAGCTCATACGTGACACCTGCCGTTTGCTCAGGCCCTTGGAGGGAGCCACATTATTAGTAAGTCGCCAGGATTACGGGATTAACGATGTTGTTCCAATGCTTCTTTTCTTACAACACGTGTTGGAAACGATGGCTGGTCAGGGCACTGGAGTCATGGCACCTACATCTCACTGCCACATGAGTCCTGTGGGGACTGAACTGAAGGAGGAGGAGCGGGAGCGGCACAGTGGAGCAGTTTAGGTTTTGATAAATGGACAGTTTTTCTAGTAATATGACAGGAGAGGAGGAGCAGGGGCAGCCAGAGGAGCTAGAGGGTTATGAGGAAGGCGAGAAAGATGACCCAGACACATCATGGCAGTATGCAGTGGAGATGGAGGCAGGGAGTTCCTCTGAGTCACTTGCACAAATGGCACTATGCATGCTCACTTTGTTGCATAGTGACCGCCGAATTGTCACCATTCGGCAGCGGGAAGACTTCTTTCTCTCCACCTTATTGGACCCTCGGTTCCAGCAAAAAATGGGGGCCATTTTCACACCCATTGAGAGGGAGGACAAACTGACCTACTACAGAGTAGTAGTCAGTTGGCAGATGCCTATCGGCACCATCGTCCATCCTCTCGCAGGTCTGACTCAGTGGGCCCTCTGCACTGACCTTCCATGCCATGGCTGCTGGGGAGGGGTGGGGTGGCAGGATGATGACCTAAACATTTTTATGGTAGCACTAGCTGCCATAAATCTTTAATGTAAATTTGAAAATTCATCTTTAAATCTTAGGGATTGTGAGGCCCTATGGTCTCCTCATGCTGCCACCTACTTCAGGCTGTGTCATTCAGCCACTATATGGTCTACTCTTGCTGTGGCAAACTCCAGGCTGTGTCATTCAGCCACTATATAGTCTCCTCTTGCTGCCGCAAACTCCAGGCTGTGTCATTCTGCCAGATGATGGTCTCCTCATGCTACTACCACCTCTATGCTCTGTCACTGTGCCGCCATGTGACTCCTTGTTAGATTGGGTTTTGTGGTCATACAGTATTAGTTCAAAGTAAACACCGGGACATTAAACTTGGGAATCTAATATAAAACTTAAATTTTAATTTTTTTAAATCGATGTAAACTTTTCAAGACTTATTCCCTACGGTCGTCCTCATCATGTTACCTGTGGAATTATCACAAGAATCCAATGAAACAGCTTGGAGAGATAACAATGAACCATAACTGATTAAATGAAACATTCACACTTTCACAGGGGGGCACTGAGAGGCTGGGGCTGGAACAGGTGGTATCTCACCTGGCGGAGGACCACCAGCTCGATGCTCACCAGAATGGGCATCGAGATGGGCATATATGCCATCTTGTTTTTTGTGGCAATTTTGCACAATATTCAAAAATCTTCTTCTCTACAATCGCTAAAGCTAGAGATATATAAATCACTGTGGTGGGACTATTGTGCAGTCAGATTTGTTCATTATAAGACTTTTGGTCACCTTGTGTGGCCGCCATATTGAATTGCACAATATTCTACAAACATCTTTTTCTCTGAAATAATTCGTTAGAATAACATATAATTTGGTTGACATGTTCATGGTTACCTCCTGTACCAAGATTGTTAAAGCTGGTTCATTTGCATAATCAATATGGCCACCGCTCGCCAATAAGATTAAAATAGCATTAATATTAAAGCACAATTTTTTTAAATGTGTGTAACATGTACACTGTTAATCAAAAATGTATATGTCTTTGCACAATGGTAACGGTAACGTCTAACGTTTGTTAGAATAACGTATAATTTGTTACACATGTTCATGGTCACCTCCTGTACCAAGGTTGTTAAAGGGGTACCCCGGCGCTTAGACATCTTATCTCCTATCCCAAGGATAGGGGATAAGATGCCTGATCGCGGGGTCCTGCCGCTGGGGACCCCCATGATCTTGCCCGCAGTACCACAGTTAAAATCAGTCCCTGGAGCACTTTCGCTCTGGGTCTTATTACCGGCAACCACGGGGCTGTCACGCCCCCTCCCATGGGCTTATGGGGCAGAGGCGTGACATCACACGCCGACGGCCCTGTGGTCGCCGGTAATCAGACCCAGAGCAAACGTGCTCCGGGGACTGATTTTAACTGGGGTGCTGCGTGCAAGATCACAGGGGTCCCCAGCGGCGGGACCCCCGCAATCAGGCATCTTATCCCCTATCCTTTGGATTTGGATAGGGGATAAGATGTCTAAGTGCCGGAGTCCCCCATTAAAGATGGTTCATTTGCATATTCAGTATAGCCACCACAAGCCAATAATATGTATGCAATATGTAGACTGTTAACCTAAAAGTTATGATTCTTTGACAATAGTAGATTAATCACTTTCTGTACCACAATTGATCACCAGATTTGGCGGCCATATTGGATTACGCAATATTCTGCAAATATAGTTTTCTCTGAAATTGCAGGTCAAACCAATATGAAAATTAGCACACATGATTGTGATCACTTTCTGTACCACATTTGATCACATGGTTTGGTCGCCATATTGGATTGCAAAATATTTTGCAAGCATACTTTTCTCTTAAATAACTGGTCAGAAAAATGAGAAAATTAGGACACATGTCCTCGATCACCTTCTCCACCCAAAGGGTAAAAGCAATCGTGTGCTATAACCCGGCTGTGCAGCTTGGCCACCTTTATTGCTGCTTGCAGCTATATTTATTATTTTTATTATTATTATTTATTTTAATGTATTTTTAACACTAATATCAAAATACAACATTTTATAACAATCCTATTTTATACATATCACAGGGTCGTGGATAATATTACATGAGTTGTAACATGGATCTTAGTAACCAAACTCTTGTTACATATTTCATCCTGATCGGATTCTCTCAGAACTTACAGATTAGTATTTTACTCTTTGTCATCTTTTTAGTATTGTATACGCTGATCATCCTTGGGAACAGCTTCCTGATCTTCACCGTTATCGTCAGTCCTAAGTTACACACTCCTATGTATTATTTCCTCTGTAATTTGTCTTTCCTGGATTTGTGTTGTTCATCGTGCTCGGTACCAAGATTGTTACTTGATACTTTATCGAAGTTTAGAAGGATCTCGCTCATTGGTTGCCTCATACAAATGAACTTTAGTATATTTCTAGGGGGGACATAATGCATCCTGCTGGCGGTGATGGCCTATGACCGGTATATCGCTATATGCTCCCCCTTATATTACACCACCATTATGAACTGGAGGGTCTGTAGACACTTCACTGTTATTATGTGGTTGGGAAGTTGCATTGTATCAGTTTTTCTCACTATGGTAAAACCTCTTAAATTCTGCAAAGAAAACGCACTAAAAATTTTTGTTTGTGACATCATGGCCCTTCTGGAGGTGGCGTGTGGTGACCTTTCCTTTAATAAGATAAGTGTAGTTGCTTTAGGTTTTTTCATATTATTTTGACCCCTTGTTTTTATTGTGGGGTCTTATATTTGTATTATTATTTCTATTCTGAAAATCCGTTCAGTAGAAGGAAGATCCAAGGCTTTCTCCACCTGCGCCTCCCACCTCACTGTGGTGTTGATGTATTATGTTTCTGTTATGACCATGTACATGGGGCAGACAAAAAGTTTATTGAGTTACCGTATATACTCGAGTATAAGCCGAGTTTTTCAGCACGATTTTTCGTGCTGAAAACACCCCCCTCGGCTTACACTCGAGTGAACTCCCCCACCCGCAGTGGTCTTCAACCTGCGGACCTCCAGAGGTTTCAAAACTACAACTCCCAGCAAGCCCGGGCAGCCATCGGCTGTCCGGGCTTGCTGGGAGTTGTAGTTTTGAAACCTCCGGAGGTCCGCAGGTTGAAGACCACTGCGGCCTTCAACATCATCCAGCCCCCTCTCACCCCCTTTAGTTCTGAGTACTCACCTCCGCTCGGCGCTGGTCCGGTCCTGCAGGACTGTCCGGTGAGGAGGTGGTCCGGTGGGATACTGGTTCCCGGCTGCTATCTTCACCGGGGAGGCCTCTTCTAAGCGCTTCGGGCCCGGCCTCAGAATAGTCACGTTGCCGTGACAACGACGCAGAGGTGCGTTCATTGCCAACGTACTCCTGCGTCATTGTCAAGGCAACGCCTCTATTCCGGGCCGGAAGCGCGGAGAAGAGGCGCCCCCGGTGAAGATAGCAGCCCGGACCACCTCCCCACCGGACAGCCCTGCAGGACCGGACCAGCGCCGAGCGGAGGTGAGTACTCAGAACTAAAGGGGGTGAGAGGGGGGCTGGATGATGTTGAAGGCCGCAGTGGTCTTCAACCTGCGGACCTCCAGAGGTTTCAAAACTACAACTCCCAGCAAGCCCGGGCAGCCGATGGCTGCCCGGGCTTGCTGGGAGTTGTAGTTTTGAAACCTCTGGAGGTCCGCAGGTTGAAGACCACTGAGGGCGAATGATGAGAAGAGGATGATGAAGGGGGGGTGTGGGGATGATGAAGGGGGGTGGGGATGATGAAGGGGGGTGTGGGATGATAAGGGGATGATGAAGGGGGGATGTGCGGGATGATAAGGGGATGATGAAGGGGGGATGTGTGGGATGATAAGGGGATGATGAAGGGGGGATGTGTGGGATGATGAAGGGGGGATGATAAGGGGATGATGAAGGGGGGATGTGTGGGATGATGACAAGGGGATGATGAAGGGGGGATGTGTGGGATGATGACAAGGGGATGATGAAGGGGGGATGTGTGGGATGATAAGGGGATGATGAAGGGGGGATGTGTGGGATGATGACAAGGGGATGATTATGAGGATGTTAATGACGGGTCTGGATGATGACAGGGGGGGATGAGGTATTTCCCACCCTAGGCTTATACTCGAGTCAATAACTTTTCCTGGGATTTTGGGTTGAAATTAGGGGTCTCGGCTTATACTCGGGTCGGCTTATGCTCGAGTATATACGGTATTTAAAACATGTTTCTCTAATTTACGCCTTTTTAATTTCTTTGTTAAATCCTTTGATCTACAGCCTGAGGAACAATGAAGTAATAGAATCCTTTAGGAAAATCCTCGTTCGCTCCTACAGACCTTTGAGGATGCCAATTCTGTGCAAAATGGACTGATCTTTAGGATGACGTGTGAGCAGACTAGTGTCAGCTTTTTAGAAACCTTGGTTGAGAAAGATGGTAGAGGAGGCTTATGTACTGATTTATACCGTATATTCATGGATAAGAGCAGTCTGTTACACTTCTGAGTGCACATCCACCAGCTGTGAAACGCTGTAATCCCATCTCACAGAGGCAAAGGAGCAGTAGTATCATGACAGAACTGACAGTCTACGGGATTTAGAGAGCAAATTTCGTGAGAGGGGTTAAAGGGGTACTCTGCCCCTATACAAAGGATTGGGGATAAGATTTCTGATCACAGGGGTCCCGCCGCTGGGGACCCCCGTGATCTCCCTGCCGCACCCAGCATTCATTTAGAGCATTGAGTGCAGCGCCGGAGGCTCGTGACATCACGCCCATGCCTCAGCTGTCACGCCCCCTCCCAAAGGCTTGCATTGAGGGGGGTGGAGCATAACATCACACGGGGCGGAGCCGTGATGTCACAATGCTCCAGCCCCGGGATCGCCAGTAATCAGACCCGGAGCGAACATGCTTCAGGGACTGATTGTAACGGGGTGCTGCGTGCAAGATCACGGGGGTCCCCAGCGGCGGGACCCCCATGATCAGGCATCTTATCCCCTATCCTTTGGATAGGGGATAAAGTGTCTTAGTGCCGGAGTACCCCTTCAACTTCATCCGGGGGAGGAGAGATGATCTTCATGAAAGGAAGAGGAAAGGTTGTATCGTAAAAGGAGTCTACCACTAGTGTTGGTGAAATTAAAGGAGAACTCCAGAATACAAAAAAAGTGTCCTCCATACTGTCGGCATTAAAAAAAATATAGATACATGCCTTCCTTCGCTCCCCCGGTGCGTCCGGTAACCCGGCTCAGGTCTCCGCCGCGATCCTCTTTCTGCAGCCGGTGATTGGCTGAGCGCAGTATGACTCTCCGACCGCCGGCAACCAGGAAGAGGATCGCGTCGGAGGCCGGAGCCGGTTACCGGACCCACCGGGGGAGCGAAGGAAGGTATGTATCTATATATTTTTTTAATACCGGCAGTATGGAGGACACTTTTTGTATTCTGAAGTTCTCCTTTAAATCATTGGTATTGCTGATTGGAGGACAATATTGTGTATCTTGATGTTCTCTGTTGTTGTTCGGGGAAATGTATTTCACTCAATATGCAAAAAAAACTCTTTGGTCCTCTGGGGACTTGAATGTATCTCTAGAAGCACCACTATTCTCCCATCTCCTCCTATAGCCAGGCCTGACCTAGAAGAATAAGAAGGCCATAGGTGGTCATGTAACAAGGCCTGAGACCCTGTTTCATTGGTTACCTGTTTTTGTTTTTGGGGTGTTTCATTGGTGCACAGATTTTTCACCGATATATAATAAATGAAATTGGCAAAAGTTGCACACTTTTTTTTGAAATGGGAACATACAGCTAACCTGTATCACTCCATGGTCATGTGCAGCATGCCCAGCTCACGGAGTGTTACTAGATCAATAGTGATGCATAGCATCACTATGTTACATACATACTCTTACTATGTGATACATACATACTATTACTATGCTCTTCTTTCCCAGCTCATTCTTGTCATCGGTCAAGATTGGTTAGATAAGTGTTTTATTTTAATCTAAAAAAAATAAGAGCCAGGACGAGACACATGTCCTAGAAAGGAAAGAGAGAGGGAAGAGAGAGAAAGAGACATAAAGGCAGACATAGGGCTAGAGAGATATAGCAATATAGATAGGATAGAGATAGGGTGTGTGTGAGAGAGAGCAGAAGCCACAATTCTCATCCAGGAGCCAGAATCCATTCCTAATCTATACCATCTGCAGTGCACAAATCCTATAGAGGCTATACAAGGATCCACAGCAAAGAAGTGCTCATCCCCAGCCTGTGTGTGTGTGTGTGGGCTGATCATAGGGGGACCTCCTGTCCATCCATACACATGCCTTAATGGGTACCACAAAGCCCAGCAATACTTTTTAAAGGATGAGACAACTGAACAAGCAGTGAACTGAGCAAAGCTGTGCTGTGGCAGACCTGTATAATAGCGATCTTTACTCACATCTACAGGGATTAATCGCACGAACAGTATACCTACAGGTTACAAAGCAGCAGACTAAGAAGCGACTGCAATTTAAACGCATCAGCCTTATAAAGACACTGTATGTGGCCGAGCATAGCACTAGTAGGACTGGTGGTAGTAACGGTGAGGATTCTGGAAGGCATTATGGTGGATATGTTAAGGGGTACAAGGAGGCAACAATGACACATCAGAAGTGAGTGAAGTTGTGGAGATGATGAAGAGGAGTATAAAGAGGATGTCAGCGGGCCTTCTGGTCTGAGCAGCTCAGGAGCAGGTGACGGTGACACTGGTGCTGGATCTGAAGGCTTAAGAAAAAAACATTCTAGAACAGGGGCAGTTGGGAGGTGAGGTACCTAGATATTTACGCTATCTTGCCGTTTGGAAATTCTTTACTATGTTACCAGATGAAGGAAAGCAGGCACAGTGCCGTATCTGCAGAGAGAAAGTAAGGCACAGGCAGGGTCCAATTTTAGGAATTAGGCCTCTACGTAAGCACATGGAGAGGTATCACAAAGCCTGGCTAGAAATATGCCTAGTCTACCAATGCCTGCTGTCTGGTGGCTACAGCTAACACTACCTCACCACCACCTGCTGTCAGCTGGATACAGCTACCATTAGCCCCCGCTGTGCACAATCTTGTAGTGTTAAGGGTAGGCCACTGCATGCAGTAAAGGCAGTAGGTATATAGAAAAATCACTGCTGGTGGTGCTATATAGAGTCTGATTCAGAAGGGTTAAAATGTATTACACATAAAAAACAATAAAAGATACCACTTGAAGCAAGTAAGACGTGTTTCGGGAGTTATATCTCCCTTTTTCAATTCCATAATCAGAAGTGTCTACATTGTAAGGAGAAAATGGAGTTTTACCGCTTTAGGACCAAGCCAATTTTGACCTTAAAGAATAAGGCTCATTTTTCAAATCTGACCTGTTCCAGAGATTGCTTTTTCGTGACATATTGTACTAATGTTAGTGGAAAATTTTGGTCCATACATTCTGCATTTTTGTGTGAAAAACTCAAAAATTCTGTGAAAAATTAAAAATGTTTTTTCAGAATTTCAGATTTTGTACTTGTAAGAAAGATATTAATGCCACATAAATTAGTTATTAATTAACATTTACAATATGTGAGAATAAAATACAATATACAAGTGCTACTTATGATATATTGCCTGAGTTTGGGATCACAGTTTCCAGTAGTGACGTCACTAACTTTTTTTCCACCACATCCGGAAACTCCAGGCGGGTTAGCGAGGTTGAGACGCCACCGGCCGGGGCTGTTCTCCCTCTAAACCCCATCGTTCAAGTGATTTGGAAGCGTACTTCAACAGACTACACCATCAAGACATCGCGGGAGACCCCCGCCAGAAAACGGCACACAAAGGTACAGTGGAACATATGCACGTGACTTTCTGAGTATCCTAGAACACTGTAGATTATAGATCACCTATCTCTCCAGCTACATGATGATGTATCGGATTCCGGAGTACAGGATATATACTAAAGTGCAATAATTGTACAAACAGTGCGGGGTCTTCAGATACTACAAACCATTGTGTGAGTTTTTATTTCCTCCCATATATATATATATATGACCTTATTTATTCCATAATATTATCCATTCATTCATTTAACTATTTATATATATTTTAGCTACGAGCATAATACCACCATCATACTACGTCCATACACCTTCATTTTATGAACCACTACGTTTTTATATTGTAAGTATATATAACAATTCTCTTATATATATTCCCTTTATATATATATATATATATATATATATATATATATATATATATATACATCACACACCATTTTTAAGTCCTACTTAAAGGGATACCCCGCCCCTAGACATCTTATCCCCTATCCAAAGGATAGGGGATAAGATGTCAGATCGCCGGGGTCCCGCTGCTGGGGACCCCGGGGATCACTGCTGCAGCACCCCGCTATCATTACTGCGCAGAGCGAGATCACTCTGCACATAATGACGGGCAATACAGGGGCTGGAGCATCGTTACGTCACGGCTCTGCCCATCGTGATTTCACGGCCCGCCCCTGTAAATACAAGTCTATGGGAGGGGGCATGGCGGTCGTCACGTCCCCTGCAATAGACTTGCATTAAGGGGACGGGCCGCGATGTCATGAGGGGTGGAGCCATGATGTCACGCTGCTCCGGCCCCTGTATCGCCCGTCATTACGCACAGAGCGAACTCTCTCTGTGCTGTAATGATGGCGGGGTGCCGCAGCGGCGATCCCCGGGGTCCCCAGCAGCGTGACCGCGGCGATCTAACATCTTATCCCCTATCCTTTGGATAGGGGATAAGATGCCAGGGGCGGAGTACCCCTTTAAAGCGCTGAAATATTTTATAATTATTTATACTTGCACATTTACAATATTTCTACTTTATGTTGGCATCATTTGTTAAATGTCCTTTTACTATTTTAGGATGTTACGGGGCTTAGAAGTTTGGCAACAATTTTAAAAATTTTAGAGAAAATTTCAATATCAGATATTTTTATGGACCCGTTCAGTTCTGAAGTAGATTTGAGGGGCCTGTATGTTAGAAAAAAATCATAAATCACCCCATTATAAAAACTGACCCCTCAATGTAATAAAAATTACATTTGGGAAGTTTATTAACCCTTTAAGTGTTTCATGTAACTGAAAAGAAAGTGGAAGTGGAATTTAAAAAATTCTATTTTTCTTGCAGACATTTTTTTCTGTAACACAGCGGGTGCTGATAGAGAAATGCAACTCACTATTTATTCCCCTAATTTGGATGTATTTAGGAATGTCCCATATGTGGCCCTAGAGCGCTCCATGATCCATACACAGGCCTCAGACATGACAGAGCACCGTATGGATTTTGGGTCTTCCTTTAACTTAGGATATTTTGTAGACATCATATAAAGATGCAGAGGCTTTTGGGTCCCAATATGTTTTTACAAGATAAATTGAGGTTTTCATTGTTACCATTTTGGAGTACATGCGACACTCTGATCACGTTTTATTCAATTTTTAATGAGGTAGTATGAATAAAAAAACTTTCTGCCGTTGTTCTTTCTTTCTTTATTTTTACTGTCATTCTCTATGCAGTACAATGATGTTATCTATATTATGCGGTTCGGTACGATTATGATGATACCTAATTTTTATACATTTGAATGGTTCATCACTTTTATATCACTAAAAATATTTTTTGGTTAAAAAATGTTTTTGAGTGTCAGCCTAATCTGAGATCTGTAATTTCTTTTTTCACCAATGGAGCTTTGGGAGGGCTTGTTTTATTGCCAGACATGTTGCTGTGTTCAATAGTACTATTTTGGAATACATCTGACATTTTGATCACTTTTTATAAAATGTTTAGTTAGACAGGATTAAAGGGGTACTCCGGCCCTAAGACATCTTATCCCCGTCACATCAGCCTTCACGCCCCCTCCCACAGACCTGCATTGAGGGGGTGGGGCGTGACATCATGAGGAGGCGGGACTATTATGTCACAAGCGCCCGTCACCAGCGTTCGGAACAGTTTGTTCCAAACGCTGAGCAGTGGAGTACCCCTTTAAAGGCAGCTACCTGACATTGTGCTGTTCTGTAGTCTATGATCTATAAGTCACCAGATCCTTTTCTACCAGTGAGCAGCCCAGGAATGAAGGAAACTTTCTGAATTGGACAACTCCTCTTAACCCCTTAAGGACCAAGCCCATTTTGACCTTAAGGACCAGGCCAATTTTATTTTTGCATTTTTGTTTTTTCCTCCTTGTCTTCTAAAAACCGTAACTCTTTTATATTTTGACCCAAAGACTAGTATCAGGGCTTGTTTTTTGTGCAAACAGTTGTCCTTTATAATGACATCACTCATTTTACCATAAAATGGCGCAACCAAAATAATACTATTTGTGTGGGGAAATTAAAAAGAAATCCACAGTTTTGCAAACTTTGGAAGGTTTTGTTTTCACGCCGTACAATTTACAGTAAAAATGACATGTGTTCTTTATTCTGTGGGTCGATATGATTCTAATGATACCATGTTTGTATACTTTTCTATTATTGTTGCGCTTAAGAAAAATCACAAACTTTTTAACCAAATTAGTATGTTTAAAATCCTTCTATTTTGACGACCTATAACTTTTTAATTTTTCCGTATAAGCGGCGATATGAGGGCTCATTTTTTGCACCATGATCTGTACTTTTTATTTAAACCACATTTGTGTATATAAAACTTTAATTCATTTTTTTATTATTATTTTTTTGAATAAAATGTGACAAAAAAGCAGCAATTTTGCTTTTTTTTTTTTAACGTTCACACCGTTCACCGTACGGGATCAATAACATTCATTATATCATAACGGGATCATTATATTTGAATAGTTCGGACCTTTACACACGCGGCAATACCAAATAAGTGTATACATTTTTTTTACACTTTATAGGGGTAAAATGGGGAAAAAAGGACATTTTAAATTTTTATTGGGGGTGGGGATTTTTCACAATTTTTTTACAAGTTTTTTTTTACTTTCATTTTTACACTTTTATAGTCCCCATAGGGGACGATTTATAGTGATCCTTTGGTTGCTAATACTGTTCAGTGCTATGCATATGGCACAGCACTGATCATTATTATCGTGATCTTCTGCTCTGGTCTGCTCGATCTCAGATCAGAGCAGAAGACCCATGAAAGGCGGCAGAGGCCGGGGAGGGTACCTCCGTCCTCCAATACAGATGATCGGATCACCGCGGCAACACTGCGGGAGATCCGATCATCCATATATCTGTCCGCACTACTGCAGATGCCGTGAACTGTATTGATCATGGCATCTGAGGGGTTAATGGCAGACATCCACGCGATCATGTATGTGAGACATTACTGGCAGGTCCCTGGCTGCGATAAGTTGCGCATGATCCGGGCATCGCTTCTATGCTCACGTTCACGTACAAGACGTAAATATACGTCCTGGTGCGCTAAGTACCTTAGGACATTAGTGGGATTGCTGATGTCCTCCATTTTCCATGAGGTCTCAGCAGCTGATCATAGCAGCCGGCTTGGCCTGATCATCATGCTGGGAGACAGAGTGAACTCTGTGACATACATGTATGTTGCTGTGCGCTAAGTACCAGGACACAGAGACGTACATGTATTTCTCACGTCCTCTAGTGGATATATATCTTTTGACTATATATATATATATAAATATATATATATATATATATATATATATATATATATGTTTTGATGGATCTAAATATATTATACAATGCTGTTTGGAGTAGAGTGAAAACAATTGTCAAGTAGATACACAATGAGGCCAAGACTCGGTTTACAGATTACATACACTTGGTGTTGCGGCAATAAAACGGCACCAGATCATAATCTGTCGCTGCGCAGATAAGTAGCATTAGTTGATTACTACAACAAACCAAATGGTAAACATGCAGCGCAAGTAATGACCTAAAAGTCTGATAGACACATAGCTGTACCCATTGGTGTAGGAGATACAGATATATAAAATGAGACGATACTGTAATGAGATACACACCGGTGTGTTATATACTGGAGCCAGGCTGCGCGGTGTGTATGATGCCTTACATATGGAGCCTCTGTATGTAGTAGAGCGATAAGATACAAATCTAAATGTTTTTGGATTAATGTATCAAGAGTTAAACATTTCCTTTATTACCGTAGAGATAATTGTTGTGTCTGGAGTGTTGGCCGCGTCCACCTGGAGACATCGGGTCCTGTACACCGGGGAAATGACACAATAATTATATTTACCTCTTATTGTATTTCTTCATAGAGAGAATATCGTATAAAAGACACATAGTACGGCCTCACTATCTCCACATGTCAGGACCGTCAGGATGTTCTGCTTTTTTTTTTTTTTTTTTGGCATCTTTTAAATGAGACCTAAACCCCTTAAAAACAGGCACATATTGGTCTTCAGAATATAGACTTATTTTTTTTCATGTTCCACAAATGTTTTCATGTGTATTTTAAAGCATATTTTCTTGCTGTTCAATCTTTCTGTATCTATAACTAAGATAACCAAATGTTTATTTTGTATGAATTTTTTAAGCATATTTTTTTGCAGTTTTTTTTTTATTGTTTTTCTTTTTTTATTCCTATTCCATTTACAGTTTTTTAAAGAAATAGTGTAGGAAATGTATTTACTTAAAACTATTTATTATCTGTTTTTATTTAGTTTTTGCTTTTAATTCATCCCTTTTCTTTTAAATCTTTATTATTATTATACATTTTTAAACTTATGTGGGGATTTTTTTTTGTACTGTATTCTTATGCATATGAGCACATGTAAAGTATCAAATGCATCATCACAGAACATCTCCAGAGGCTTTTATTAGGCAAATACTATAAAAAAAATCATCCCAGATACAATTCTATGACTGATGACTCCAGGCACTTTATGCCTAGGGTTACGGAGCTGCAGCTGTCAATCATTTCATAGATGTGGTGCTGACTGTCAATGCTTTTTTTTTTTTACTTTGAGCTCACATATTCTCAAATAGTCATAAAACAGTTTTTCCACTCTTTTTGATCCCTACCCTGCAATGTGTTGGTTTCTGTCGGTTTCTTGCTATTGATCTAAGAGGTACGAACACAAAGAGTTAAATGACTCTGGTTGGGCTGGAGCTGCTGAGAGCTAACCTGTGTCTTCTGGGTGTGGTTCTCAGCTCTGCTACCTATCAGGAAGGTGTATCCCTGATCACCTGTCTATGTAAGCTAGGATCAGTGATAAGTCCATTGTCGGTGAAAGGTTATACCTTAGCCGACACCTCCTGCTTACTGGATACCTGTTTACTGATTTTGAATTTTCCCTTATCTCTTATCTTGCTCTGCGTTCCTGTACTCCGCTATCTCCTGGTACTGACCTCGGCTAGACTAACATTGATTGACTGTGAGTGTGTCTTTGTGTATCTCTGTTAGTTTGTGTGCCTCCGGCTGTTCCCAGACTCCTACTGTTTTTGTATTGTATTATTTTGACAACGCTGCCCCAGCACTTAGCAGGGAGGGTTTGTCATCGTGGTTGTCGATCCGTCACTTAGGGCGGATAAGCAATAGGTAGGGACAGTGGCTGTAGGTGAGTTAGGGCTTCACTGTTCCCTGCCCATACATAACAGCTACCATGTGTTCACCACCGGGATGGCATCAGCCCTGATGTCTATTTTGGTGCTAGTCTACTCTTCATCACATTTTAACACTGTTTTTTTCCCCAATCCCCTTCAAATTTTGGTGTAAAAAAAATGAGTTACATATTTTGCAGGATTTAGTGGCCACTTGCCATCCCTGTCATGAAAGTCAAATCCAACTTGGGTATAATCCAATAAGTAAACAAAAATGGTTCTAGATATAAAAACCAGAGAATGTATATTTTTTTACTTTCTTCTTGAAATGTGTTCTCTGGCCATCTTTTTTTCACAATCGGGGACTTTAATTGGACTACTGGAAGCCTTGAAATAAAATAGAAATGGTGAAACATAACAACATGCATCGCTTCTATGCTCACGGTCATGTACAGGACGTAAATATACGTCCTGGTGCGCTAAGTACATTAGGACATTAGTGGGATTGCTGATGACCTCCATTTTCCATGAGGTCTCAGCAGCTGATCATAGCAGCCGGCTTGGCCTGATCATCATGCTGGGAGACACAGTGAACCCTGTGACATACATGTATGTTGCTGTGCGCTAAGTACCAGGACACAGAGACGTACATGTATTTCTCACGTCCTCTAGGGGATATATATCTTTTTAATATATATATATATATATATATATATATATATATATATATAGATGCAAATCATAAATGGAATTTATGATTTGCATCTGCATCACTGGACTAATACGGCTACTCAAATTTACTATATATATGTTTTGACGGATCTAAATATATTATACAATGCTATTTGGAGTAGAGTGAAAACAATTGTCAAGTAGATACACAATGAGGCCAAGACTCGGTTTTCAGATTACATACACTTGGTGTTGCGGCAATAAATCGGCACCGGATCATAATCTGTCGCTGCGCAGATAAGTAACATTAGTAGATGACTACAGCAACCCAAACAGTAAATGTGCAGCACAAGTGATGACCTAAAAGTCTGATAGACACATAGCTGTACCCATTGGTGTAGGAGATACAGATATATAAAATGAGACGATACTGTAATGAGATACACACCGGTGTGTTATATACTGGAGCCAGGCTGCGCAGTGTGTATGATGCCTTATATATGGAGCCTCTGTATGTAGTAGAGCGATAAGATACAAATCTAAATGTTTTTGGATTAATGTATCAAGAGTTAACATTTCCTTTATTACCGTAGAGATAATTGTTGTGTCTGGAGTGTTGGCCGCGTCCACCTGGAGACATCGGGTCCTGTACACCGGGGAAATGACACAATAATTATATTTACCTCTTATTGTATTTCTTCATAGAGAGAATATCGTATAAAAGACACATAGTACGGCCTCACTATCTCCACATGTCAGGACCGTCAGGATCTTCTGCTTTTTTTTTTTTTTTTTGGCATCTTTTAAATGAGACCTAAACCCCTTAAAAACAGGCACATATTGGTCTTCAGAATATAGACTTATTTTTTTTCATGTTCTACAAATGTTTTCATGTGTATTTTAAAGCATATTTTCTTGCTATACAATCTTTCTGTATCTATAACTAAGATAACCTAATGTTTATTTTGTATACAGTTTTTAAGCATATTTTTGTTGCAGTTCTTTTTTTATTGTTTTTCTTTTTTTATTCCATTTACAGTTTTTTAAAGAAATAGTGTAGGAAATGTATTTACTTAAAACTATTTATTATCTGTTTTTATTTTGTTTTTGCTTTTAATTCATCCCTTTTCTTTTAAATCTTTATTATTATTATAAATTTTTTAACTTATGTGGGGATTTTTTTTTGTACTGTATTCTTATGCATATGAGCACATGTAAAGTATCAAATGCATCATCACAGAACATCTCCAGAGGCTTTTATTAGGCAAATACTATAAAAAAAATCATCCCCAGATATAATTCTATGACTGATGACTCCAGGCACTTTATGCCTAGGGTTACAGAGCTGCAGCTGTCAATCATTTCATAGATGTGGTGCTGACTGTCAATGCTTTTTTTTTTTTACTTTGAGCTCACATATTCTCAAATAGTCATAAAACTGTATTTCCACTCTTTTTGATCCCTACCCTGCAATGTGTTGGTTTCTGTCGGTTTCTTGCTATTGATCTAAGAGGTACGAACACAAAGAGTTAAATGACTCTGGTTGGGCTGGAGCTGCTGAGAGCTAACCTGTGTCTTCTGGGTGTGGTTCTCAGCTCTGCTACCTATCAGGAAGGTGTATCCCTGATCACCTGTCTATATAAGCTAGGATCAGTGATAAGTCCATTGTCGGTGAAAGGTTATACCTTAGCCGACACCTCCTGCTTACTGGATACCTGTTTATTGATTTTGACTTTTCCCTTATCTCTTATCTTGCTCTGCGTTCCTGTACTCCGCTATCTCCTGGTACTGACCTCGGCTAAACTAACATTGATTGACAGTGATTGTGTGTCTTTGTGTATCTCTGTTAGTTTGTGTGCCTCCGGCTGTTCCCAGACTCCTACTGTTTTTGTATTGTATTATTTTGACAACGCTGCCCCAGCACTTAGCAGGGAGGGTTTGTCATCGTGGTTGTCGATCCGTCACTTAGGGCGGATAAGCAATAGGTAGGGACAGTGGCTGTAGGTGAGTTAGGGCTTCACTGTTCCCTGCCCATACATAACAGCTACCATGTGTTCACCACCGGGATGGCATCAGCCCTGATGTCTATTTTGGTGCTAGTCTACTCTTCATCACATTTTAACACTGTTTTTTTCCCCAATCCCCTTCAAATTTTGGTGTAAAAAAAATGAGTTACATATTTTGCAGGATTTAGTGGCCACTTGCCATCCCTGTCATGAAAGTCAAATCCAACTTGGGTATAATCCAATAAGTAAACAAAAATGGTTCTAGATATAAAAACCAGAGAATGTATATTTTTTTACTTTCTTCTTGAAATGTGTTCTCTGGCCATCTTTTTTTCACAATCGGGGACTTTAATTGGACTACTGGAAGCCTTGAAATAAAATAGAAATGGTGAAACATAACAACATGCATCGCTTCTATGCTCACGGTCATGTACAGGACGTAAATATACGTCCTGGTGCGCTAAGTACATTAGGACATTAGTGGGATTGCTGATGACCTCCATTTTCCATGAGGTCTCAGCAGCTGATCATAGCAGCCGGCTTGGCCTGATCATCATGCTGGGAGACACAGTGAACCCTGTGACATACATGTATGTTGCTGTGCGCTAAGTACCAGGACACAGAGACGTACATGTATTTCTCACGTCCTCTAGGGGATATATATCTTTTTAATATATATATATATATATATATATATATATATATATATATATATATAGATGCAAATCATAAATGGAATTTATGATTTGCATCTGCATCACTGGACTAATACGGCTACTCAAATTTACTATATATATGTTTTGACGGATCTAAATATATTATACAATGCTATTTGGAGTAGAGTGAAAACAATTGTCAAGTAGATACACAATGAGGCCAAGACTCGGTTTTCAGATTACATACACTTGGTGTTGCGGCAATAAATCGGCACCGGATCATAATCTGTCGCTGCGCAGATAAGTAACATTAGTAGATGACTACAGCAACCCAAACAGTAAATGTGCAGCACAAGTGATGACCTAAAAGTCTGATAGACACATAGCTGTACCCATTGGTGTAGGAGATACAGATATATAAAATGAGACGATACTGTAATGAGATACACACCGGTGTGTTATATACTGGAGCCAGGCTGCGCAGTGTGTATGATGCCTTATATATGGAGCCTCTGTATGTAGTAGAGCGATAAGATACAAATCTAAATGTTTTTGGATTAATGTATCAAGAGTTAACATTTCCTTTATTACCGTAGAGATAATTGTTGTGTCTGGAGTGTTGGCCGCGTCCACCTGGAGACATCGGGTCCTGTACACCGGGGAAATGATACAATAATTATATTTACCTCTTATTGTATTTCTTCATAGAGAGAATATCTTATAAAAGACACATAGTACGGCCTCACTATCTCCACATGTCAGGACCGTCAGGATGTTCTGCTTTTTTTTTTTTTTTTTGGCATCTTTTAAATGAGACCTAAACCCCTTAAAAACAGGCACATATTGGTCTTCAGAATATAGACTTATTTTTTTTCATGTTCTACAAATGTTTTCATGTGTATTTTAAAGCATATTTTCTTGCTATACAATCTTTCTGTATCTATAACTAAGATAACCTAATGTTTATTTTGTATACAGTTTTTAAGCATATTTTTGTTGCAGTTCTTTTTTTATTGTTTTTCTTTTTTTATTCCATTTACAGTTTTTTAAAGAAATAGTGTAGGAAATGTATTTACTTAAAACTATTTATTATCTGTTTTTATTTTGTTTTTGCTTTTAATTCATCCCTTTTCTTTTAAATCTTTATTATTATTATAAATTTTTTAACTTATGTGGGGATTTTTTTTGTACTGTATTCTTATGCATATGAGCACATGTAAAGTATCAAATGCATCATCACAGAACATCTCCAGAGGCTTTTATTAGGCAAATACTATAAAAAAAATCATCCCCAGATATAATTCTATGACTGATGACTCCAGGCACTTTATGCCTAGGGTTACAGAGCTGCAGCTGTCAATCATTTCATAGATGTGGTGCTGACTGTCAATGCTTTTTTTTTTTTACTTTGAGCTCACATATTCTCAAATAGTCATAAAACTGTATTTCCACTCTTTTTGATCCCTACCCTGCAATGTGTTGGTTTCTGTCGGTTTCTTGCTATTGATCTAAGAGGTACGAACACAAAGAGTTAAATGACTCTGGTTGGGCTGGAGCTGCTGAGAGCTAACCTGTGTCTTCTGGGTGTGGTTCTCAGCTCTGCTACCTATCAGGAAGGTGTATCCCTGATCACCTGTCTATATAAGCTAGGATCAGTGATAAGTCCATTGTCGGTGAAAGGTTATACCTTAGCCGACACCTCCTGCTTACTGGATACCTGTTTATTGATTTTGACTTTTCCCTTATCTCTTATCTTGCTCTGCGTTCCTGTACTCCGCTATCTCCTGGTACTGACCTCGGCTAGACTAACATTGATTGACAGTGATTGTGTGTCTTTGTGTATCTCTGTTAGTTTGTGTGCCTCCGGCTGTTCCCAGACTCCTACTGTTTTTGTATTGTATTATTTTGACAACGCTGCCCCAGCACTTAGCAGGGAGGGTTTGTCATCGTGGTTGTCGATCCGTCACTTAGAGCGGATAAGCAAAAGGTAGGGACAGTGGCTGTGGGTGAGTTAGGGCTTCACTGTTCCCTGCCCATACATAACAGCTACCATGTGTTCACCACCGGGATGGCATCAGCCCTGATGTCTATTTTGGTGCTAGTCTACTCTAAGTTTCATCACATTTTTACACTGTTTTTTGCCCCATTCCCCTTCTAATTTTGGTGTAAAAAATGAGTTACATATCTTGCAAGATTTAGTGGGCGCTTGCCATCCCTGTCATGAAAATCAAATCCAACTTGGGTATAATCCAATAAGTAAACAAAAATGGTTCTAGATATAACAACCAGAGAATGTATATTTTTTTACTGTCTTCTTGAAATGTATTCTCTGGTCATCTTTTTCTTCACAATCGGGGACTTTAATTGGACTACTGGAAGCCTTGAAATAAAATAGAAACGGTGAAACATAACAACAAAATACAATGTGACTACCCTTCAAAAGTGATGCCTTTTGATGTTTTTCCTTGTCCTGACAACTAAGAAGACAACAAATCACATTTATGTAAAATGTATTTTTATTAAAGAACATGTGAAATCTAGAAGCAGGGAATTTATGAACTTCTCGTATTTATGAAAAATAAATTTGAGAATAATAATAATAATGATATTATTATTATTATTATTATTATTATTAATAATAGTAATAATAATACAAAATATTAAGGTTTACATAGACTATAAAGATATATGTATGTATTAGATGGTAGTCCAAGAAACATTTACATTTTGCAAAATTTGCAATAATAATAATATTTATTGATATAACTAATTTTATTATTATCATTATTTAAAAAATGTTTATTTCTAACAATCATTCAAAAATACTACACTTTATAACAATCCTATTTTGTACATATCACAGGTTCTTGGACAATATTACATGAGTTGTAACATGGATCTTAGTAACCAAACTCTTGATAAATATTTCATCCTGATCGGATTCTCCCATAATTTACAGATTAGTATTTTACTCTTTGTCGTCTTTTTAGCATTGTATACGCTGATCATCTTGGGGAACAGCTTCCTGATTTTCACCGTTATCGTCAGTCCTAAATTACACACTCCTATGTATTATTTCCTCTGTAATTTGTCTTTCCTGGATTTGTGTTGTTCATCGTGCTCGGTACCAAGATTGTTACTTGATACTTTATCGAAGTTTAGAAGGATCTCGCTCATTGGTTGCCTCATACAAATGAACTTTAGTCTATTTCTAGGGGGGGCTGAATGCATCCTGCTGGCGGTGATGGCCTATGACCGGTATATCGCTATATGCTCCCCCTTATATTACACCACCATTATGAGCTGGAGGGTCTGTGTACACTTCACTGTTATTATGTGGTTGGGAAATCTCATTGTATCAGTTTTTCTCACTTTGGCAAAACCTCTTATATTCTGCAAAGAAAACGCACTGAAAAACTTTGTTTGTGACATCATGGCCCTTCTGGAGGTGGCGTGTGGTGACCTCTCCTTTAATAAGATAAGTGTAGTTGCTGTAGGTTTTTTTACATTATTTCTCCCCCTTGTTTTTATTGTGGGGTCTTATATTTGTATTATTAATTCTATTCTGAAAATCCGTTCAGTAGAAGGAAGATCCAAGGCTTTCTCCACCTGCGCCTCCCACCTCACTGTGGTGTTGATGTATTATGTTTCTGTTATGATCATGTACATGGGGCAGACAAAAAAATTATTGCATTATCTGAAACATGTTTCTCTAATTTATGCCTTTTTAATTCCTTTGTTAAATCCTGTGATCTACAGCCTGAGGAACAATGAAGTGATAGAAGCCTTTAGGAAAATCCTGAACATTGGTTCCGTAACACATGAAATGATGTAGTTTATCCAACAGTGATGGGAATGTGACATTGAGATATTTCCTGTTTAACCTTCATTTAGTTTAAAGTCACATGACCATTAACTTCATTGGCGGGAGAAGAGATGATCTTAAAGGTGATATCTTAAAGGGAGTCTACCACTAGTGTTTGTGAAATTAAACAACTGGTATTGGTGAATAAAGGGCAATATTGTGTATCTTGACGTTCTGTGCTGTTGTTAGGGGAAATGTTCTCAATTCAATATGCAAAAAAAAAAAACCTCTTTGGTGCACCAGGGATGTGGCTAGAAGCACCACTATGCTCGCCCTGAATTCTCCCATCTACTCCATGTCTGACCTAGAAAAGGCCATAGGTGGCCATATAACAAGGCCTGAGACCCTGTTTCATTGGTGAACTATTTTGTTTTTGGGGTGTCATCGCTGCACAGATTTTATACTGATGTAGAGTAAATAAAATTGGCAAAAGTTGCACACTTTTTTTTAAAATGGGAACACACAGCTAGCCTCTCCATGCTGGCCTTAAACTGCATTTTACCTGTATCACTCCATGGTCATGTGCAGCGTGCCCAGCTCACGGAGTGTTACTAGATCAATAGTGATGCAAAGCACCACCATTTATCTCCAGAGATTGTACGGTAAACAACAATGCAGAGCACACCACTGTATACTGTACAAGAGCCCAGACTCCCATTACTTTACTAATAGGAGTCCCTGCACCCCTTGTGGCTTAAGCTTTGGAGGTGGATATACAAGTGCAGAGGCACAGCTAGGGCTGGGCAAGAGGCATACATACTTTTTTTTTTTTAAGCAAGCAGTAGCAGCCTGGCATTACCAGCGTTGCAAGGGCCATTTATTTTACCCCTACCCAGCCTAATTAATGTCAGTCTTCTACCACCCAGTCAGGGAGTGTAATTTTTTTTTACCGAGGTAACAATGAGGCTTTAGCATTAGCTGTTTTGAAGTCTTACACAAAGCCCTTGCTTATTAAAGGGGTACTCCGGTGGAAAACTTTTTTTATTTTTTTAAATCAACTGGTGCCAGAAAGTTAAACAGATTTGTAAATTACTTCTATAAAAAAAATCTTAATCCTTCCAGTACTTATTAGCTGCTGAATACTACAGAGGAAATTATTTTCTTTTTAGAACACAGTGTTCTCTGCTGACATCATGACCACAGTGCTCTCTGCTGACATCTCTGTCCATTTTAGGAACTGTCCAGAGCAGCATGTTTGCTATGGGGATTTTCTCCTACTCTGGACAATTCTTAAAATGGACAGAGATGTCAGCAGAGAACACTGTGGTCATGATGTCAGCAGAGAGCTCTGTGTTCCAAAAAGAAAATAATTTCCTCTGTAGTATTCAGCAGCTAATAAATACTGGAAGGATTAAGATTTTTTTAATAGATGTAATTTACAAATCTGTTTAACTTTCTTACACCAGTTGATTTAAAAAAAAAAAAAGTTTTCCACTGGAGTACCCCTTTAATACACTGCTCAAAAAAATAAAGGGAACACTGCGATAACACATCCTAGATCTGAATGAATGAACTAATCATATGAAATCCTTTCGTCTTTACATAGTTGAATGCGCTGACAACAAAATCACACAAAAATTATCAATGGAAATCAAATGTATTAACCCATGGAGGTCTGGATATGGAGTCACACTCAAAATCACAGTGGAAAACCAACTACAGGCTGATCCAACTTTATGTCCTTAAAACAAGTCTCAAAGAGGTTCAGTAGTATGTGTGGCCTCCACGTGCCCGTATAACCTCCCTACAATGCCTGGGCATGCTCCTGATGAGCTGGTCTATCCACCAACTCCTGGACAGTCTGTGGTGGATGGAACGAGACGTCCTAGATGTGCTCAATCGGATTCAGGGGAACGGGCGGGCCAGTCCACAGCATCAATGCCTTCCTCTTGTAGGAACTGCTGACACACTCCAGCCACATGAGGTCTAGCATTGTCTGGTATTAGGAGGAACCCAGGGCCAACCGCACCAGCATATAGTCTCACAAAGGGTCTGAGGATTTCATCTCGGTACCTAATGGCAGTCAGGCTAACTCTGACAACCACATGGAGGGCTGTGTGGCCCAAAAAGAAATGCCACCCCACACCATTACTGACCCACCACCAAACTGGTCATGCTGGAGCATGTTTCAGGCAGCAGAACGTTCTCCACGGCGTCTCCAGATTCTGTCACATGTGCTCAGTGTGAACCTGCTTTCATCTGTGAAGAGCACAGGGCGCCAGTGGCGAATTTGCTAATATTGGTGTTCTCTGGCAAATGCCAATCGTTATTAATAATGGCCGTTATTTTGTGACGTTATTTTGGGCTGTATGCACAACCCCCACCTGTGGACGTCGGGCCCTCATACCACCCTCATGGAGTCTGTTTCTGACTGTTTGAGTAGACACATGCACATTTGTGGCCTGCTGGAGGTCATTTTGCAGGGCTCTGGCAGTGCTCCTCATGCTCCTCCTTGCAACCCTGCTGCTGGGTTATTGCCTCCTACGGCCTGCTCCACATCTCCTGATGTACTGGCCTGTCTCCTTGCTCTGGACACTATGCTGACAGACACAGCAAACCTTCTTGCCACAGCTCGCATTGATGTGCCATCCTGGATGAGCTGCACCACCTGAGCCACTTGTGTGGGTTGTAGACTCCGTCTCATGCTACCACTGGAGTGAAAGCACCGCCAGCATTCAAAAGTGACCAAAACATCAGCCAGGAAGCATAGGAACTGAGAAATGGTCTGTGGTCACAACCTGCAGAACCACTCCTTTATTGGGAGTGTCCTGCTAATTGCCTATAATTTCCACCTGTTGTCTGTTCCATGTGTAATTGATTGTCAATCAGTGTTCTTCCTGAGTGGACAGTGGGATTTCACAGAAGTGTCAGTGACTTGGAGTTACATTGTGTTGTTTAAGTGTTCCCTTTATTTATTTATTTACTTTTTGAGCAGTGTAGGTTGTATCTATGAGAATGCTTCCACTACTAAGCATGTAAAGTAAGTTAACTTAACACAAGTTAAAGCTATATTTAAAAAAAAAAAAAAAAACACTCACCCACAGCCCTCCTTAACCATCCTATTTAAAATAAATAAATAACAATAATATAAAATGTGAACACAGCCTGTCTTCTCAGTACACTTTCATGTCTATGCTTCCACAATCCTGACTCTCTTTGCTTACCCTCAGTCTCCCTCTCTCCATGCCTTCCCATCTTCCTTTCTTTTGCCAGTATCTGCTCTCAAGTCTTTCTCTCTGGCCAGGCCTCAGCCTCCCTCCCTGTTCTCTCTAGTCTCCCCCTCAGCCTCTTTAGTTTTACCCTCATCCTCCCTCTCTTGCTCCACTCCACAGCACCAAGACCCACACACTTCACCAGGCGGCTGGTACCACACCTGGATACCAGAAGAAGCTTGCACAGAGATACTAGCCAATTGAGTCTCTGGAGCAGTGACCTGGAAGAGCTGTCACTACTTAGAATAAGTATGGCTCCAGAGACTTCACTGGCTGGGCTCCCTGTGCTGGCTATTTCTAGTATCCAGGTGAGGTCCGGCTTCCTGGTGGGGTGTGAGGGTTCTTGCTGAGTTGAGCTAGGGTCTAGGTGCTAAGCAGTGAAGCAAGAGAGGGATGCTGGGGGGTAGACTAGAGAGGCCAAGGGTGAGGCAGGAGAGGTTTACCGGGAGGATGAAGAACTGGAGAGTCTGAGGGGGACACTGGAGGACTGAATAGGCTGAGGCGGGAATATTAGAGCACTAGAAAAAGCTAATGGGAAGGATGGAGGACTAAAAGAACTGAGGGGGAGGATACAGGCCTGAGGAGGCGAATGGGGAGGCTGGAGAACTGGAGAGTCTGTGGGGGAGCTTGGAGGACTGGGAAGGCTGAAGAACTTGAGGGGCTGAGGGGAAAGCTAGAGAACTGGAAGGGCTGATGGGCAGGCTAGACTTCCACTCCTGGTTCCACTGGTATTTTACAGAGTCCCTTTCTGACCTCCTCTTACACACAGACTCCACTTATAGCCCCCTCTCTTACATAGACTCCATTCATTACTCGCCTCCTACACAGAAGCCACTCATGGCCCCTATCTCTCATATATAATGTTGCTTGAGGACCTCCTTCTCAGAATGCTGTTCAGCCCCTTAAAAACATCTACATGCTCCCCTCCTCTTTCCTCACAGACTCTCTATGCCACCCTCATTACCTCTTCCTCCTGCTCCTAGAGTTCCCTTTAGTGACATCATCAAAGGTCCTTAAGCATCTAGCTATTGATGGGATCTGTGCTGTTTCAGCGAGCGCTAAAGGACCTTAAATAACATCATCAAAGATCCTTAATATTAAAGTTGCTGAGGAGATCTGGATGGTCGGTCAGAATTTTAACAAAATCGTAGCAAAAATGTTGGGATTTTGTGCAAATTGTGACAATTTTCAAAAAAAAGTCCCTGCGCTTTTCTCAGTTCTGGTCCAAGTCTGACTGAAAGTTGTTTTCTCATCTTGGACCCCCAATATAGTGTGAGCCCTGTAGCAGCCGCTGTAGTTGACATAGAGGTAGTTCCATCTTTTCTGAACAAGATACAAGTTAGAAGTTGGTTATAGATCTGTCACCTCCGGGTCATCCATCCTAACCACATCCTCTAATTCCACAAATGGGATTTCCATTTTTAACACCCATAATATTTGTTACATTCCTATAACTTTCCTCCCAGAACATCTTTTATAGTGAGTTTTCTAACAAATTAACTTACATCTGTAAATAATTCAGCAAAGATGGAGGGACTGGTAGGGAAAAAAGATGAACATTACTCAGAAGAGATATGCAGCAGAAAAAACGTATCCCCTACCGTTGGCACCCCCAACGATCTCCCGTACGGCCCAGGCTCTGCTCCTGTAATGATGTGTTGCACTGGTGAAAACATGCCCCCTCCAATTCTCTCTATAGGAGAGGCGGAGACATATGAACGCTGTGTCTCTTCCTCTCCTGTAGAGATGATTTTTTTTTTGGGGGGGGGGGGACAGCAGTCATCCTGTTGGATATCTCCTTTATACCATAGCTGTCATTTAATAAAACTTCTTATATCTCATAGAGATATATATCAAAAGTTTTCATTGGTCACCAGTCAAGACCCCGACCGATTATGAAAACAAGCCAGGAGAAGTGTGTGTCTTCTCTATTTGCTCTGTATGACATGATCTTGGTGGACTCACAAGGAAAGTCAATGGGATGGTCCTGGTCTTATGGATAAAGAGCAGAGAGGGACATGTACATACTCTTACTATACTCTTCTCTCCCAGCTCATTCTTGTCATTGGTCAAAATCATGTGTTTTATTTTAATCTGAAAAAAATAAAAATAAAACATCAGGGCTGTGACGAGACACGTGTCCTAGAAAGGAAAGAAAGAGGGAAGAGAAAGAGAGACAGAAAGGCAGATAGAGGGCTAGAGAGATATGATAGAGAAAGGGAACAAAGAAAAACAGACAGTGTGTGCGTATGTGTGTATGTGTATGTGTGTGTGTGTGTGTATGTATGTATGTATGTGCGTATGTATGTATGTATGTGTGTATGTGTGTGTGTTTGTGTATGTGTGTGTGTGGTGTCCCGGTACCGGATTGCATCCGTTACCTTGTGGTGAGGTCCCCAAAGTCAGAGTCCCTAGGTACTGGTTGGGTCCTCATCTATAGTTAGCCCCTTGTCACCCCTTCAATAGTTAAAATTATTGAGTGTATTATTGTAAGTGTAAATATGTATATTGTATATTCTTACCTGTAGTAGCGTCGCAGGACCTGCAGGTCATGTGACACATTCTGAAACTCTATGTTTTTTTTTTGCTTAAGGACCTTTGGCTGTTTAGTCAGGTGATCACCCACAAGCCTTTGTAACAGTGAGTGACAGCTGACATGGACCAATCCAAAACGGCCCTGCCCCTGCCCATATAAGGGAGCTGCAGCCATTAATCTCTCTCTTGGGTTGCTGACTTCAGACGAGGTAGGACCTCCGCAACTTTCAAGCATCTTTACTAAGCCAAAGCCTTGTGGCCTAGGACTGCGCTAGAGACGGATTGTTCTTACAATCCCCTGCTGTCTCCGCAAGATCTCTGGACCTAATTTAACCCCTAAATCCAGCGGATCTCTGCAAATTCAATCCTCCTAATTCTAAGGAACTATTCCGGTCCTAGGCAACTGTCAGTCACTGCCGTGCTGGTAATAGACTCTGTTACTAATACTGTTACCGTTACTGAATGTACCGCAATTCCTCAGTAAAGTTCAAGCAAGTTCAAGTTCAGCACTGCTGTGGACAATCATTTATTTTCTGCACGCACCTATCGTTTCTGGGAAGGGTGGCGATAGGCCCAACAATTATCTCAGCGTATTAACCCTCACCCTGGCGTCACGAGTGACAAGGGTTAAATTAACCCCTCATATACCAATACTGCAACACCCCAACTACACTACTCCCAAGGATACCACGTGTGTGTGTGTATGTATGTATGTGCGTATGTATGTGTGTGTATGTGTTTGTGTATGTATGTATGTGCGTATGTATGTATGTATGTATGTGTGTATGTGTGTGTATGTGTGTGTATATGTGTGTGTGTGTGTATGTGTGTGTGTGTGTATGTGTGTGTGTGTGTGAGAACAGAAGCCACAATTCTCATTTTGGAGCCAGAATCCATTCCTGATCTATAAGTTATCCGCAGTGCACAAATCCTATAGCGGCTATAAAAAGATTCAAAGCAAGAAGTAGTAATCCCCAACCTCTGTGTTTGTTTGGGCAGTTCATAGGGGGACCTCCTGTCGATCCATACACATGCCTCAACGGGTACCACAAAGCCCAGCAAGCCTTTTTAAAGGCTGATACAACCTAAAAAACAAGCAGTAAACTGAGCAAAGTTGTGCTGCGGCAGACCTGTATGATAGCGATCTTTACTCACATCTACAGGGATTAATCGCAAAAACAGTATACCCACAGGTTACGTAGCAGCGGACTGAAAATCCTCTGCAATTTAAATGCATCAGCCTTATAGACACACAGTGGCCCTCATTTACTATTGCAAACCCGACATGCTTTGTCGGGTTGTGCGCCAGATTCTGGCATATTGCGCCAGAAATTCTGTCTGCGCCAGAATTTGTGCCAGAATTGAAAAAACCCTGATTAACTCGAAAAGCGGGAAAAAAACCCGGAAAGGGGGCGTGGTCATTGGGGAAGGGGGCGTGGTCACCAAAAAGGGGCGTGTTCCTGGCATTTTCACAAAAAAACAACGTATTTACTAAGGTTTATACAGAAAATGTGGTGGATTCTAGCCGAGGAAAACCCGACAGATCAGAGCAGTGTAAAAAAAACGCAAAATGTAGGGAAAGTGGACAATGTAGGGAAACCTTAGTAAATACCGTGGAAAATAAATTGTAGGGAATTGAAACTCAAAAGAAACCTACACAACACTCTTAGTAAATAAGGGCCAGTATGTTTTGTTTTCCTGAAACACTCCTTATATCTTCCTATATGTTAAATTGAAGCGAAGTAAAAAGGGCATGCATGTGACTGGGAATAGACCTGTGAAAACATTTTTCATGAATATTATTGCTTTTATCAAACAACGGTCACATCTTCCTGTTTGGGATATAGCAGCGTCTTAACAAGGGAATACATTTGACAGGGAATAGCCTTGTGAAAAAAAAAATTGTGAATATTATTGGTTTTATCAAACAAAATCTTTAACAATACCCCAAAAATATCTCCTGTAAAGGAATTGTTGGCCCTAGATGCTCTGTTTCCTCATCTCTGTCTTTGCCCCCCCCCCCCACTGCTGCTACACAGAGGGATAGCACAAGCCACGAGGAGGAGTTGTGACACGATTAGCCATTGGAGCATATTACTGAGGTGGTGGAGGGAGATGCAGTGGCCGGGCAAAGCACTAGTGGGATTGGTGGTGGTAGACATGGCGGGGATACTGTGAGGCATCATGGTGGATATGCTGAGGGGGGAAAAGGAGGCCACGATCAGACGTTCTTACTAATGGGAGTGGTTTGGACAATGAGGAGGAGTATAAAGAGGACGATGTCGAAGGCCTTATGGTCCAAGCAGTTCAGAAGCAGGTGACGGAGACCTTTGGGTTGTTGAGGTACCTAGCTATTTATGGTATCATGCTGTGTGGAATTTCCGTGGAAATGTTATCAGATGCCGGAAAGCAGGCACAGTGCCATATCTGCAGAGAGAAATTAAGGTACAGTCAGGTTCAGAATTTAGGAATTTGGTCTCTACGTCAGCACATGGAGAGGTATCACAAAGCCTGGCTAGAAATATACCTAGTCCACCAATGCCTGCTGTCTGGTGGCTACAGCTAACTGTACCATTTCCATCATCTGATGTCCACTGGCTAGTGGTTACAGTTACCAGGAGTCACCGATGTGTATAATCATGTGGTGTTGAGGGTGGGCCACTCCATGCAGTTGTTGATGAGCAGAATAATCCATTATGTGCAGAATTTGACTACTTCCAGCTAGGCCTCCTGCTGTCCTCCTCAACCTCCTGCTGTCCACTAGCTACTACAACCTTCTATTCCGCCATCACAATTGTTGCTGCTACCTCCAGCCACGTCTTGGCCGCCTGGCCAAATTTAACCCCTAAGGACCAAGCGTTATTCTGTTTTTGAACTTTTGCTTTTTCCTCCATACCTTTTAAAAATAATAACCCTTTCAATTTTGCACCTAAAAATCCATATGAGGGCTTATTTTTTGCGCCACCAATTTTCATTTGTTATGACATCAGTCATTTTACCCAAAAACCTACGGCGAAACGGGAAAAAAATAAAACACAATTTTGTAAATTTTGGGGCTTTCGTTTCTACGTAGTACATTTTTCGGTAAAAATGACACCTTCTCTTTATTCTGTAGGTCCATACGATTAAAATGATCCCCTACTTATATAGGTTTGATTATGTTGTACTTTTGGAAAAAATCATAACTACGTGCATGAAAATGAATACATTTAAAATTGTCATCTTCTGATCCCTATAACTTTTTTATTTTTCCACGTACGGGGTGGTATGAGGGCTAATTTTTGCGCCGTGATCTGAAGTTTTAATCAGTACCATTTGTTTTGATCAGACTTTTTGATCACTTTTTATTCCTTTTTTTATTGTATACAAAGTGACCAAAAATACGCTATTTTGGACTTTGGAATTTATTTGCGCATACGCCATTAACTGTGCAGTTTCATTTACAATATATTTTTAGAGTTTGGACATTTACATACGCAGCGATACCACATATGTTTATTTTTATTATGTTCATATATTTTTATATGGAATTTGGGAAAAGGGAGATGATTTAAACTTTTAATAAGGAAGGGGTTAATGTGTGTGTTTTGAAACTTTTTTAAAACTTTTTTTTTACACTTTTAGTCCCCTTAGGGGACTTTTAGGAGGAATCATTAGATTCCTCATACAGATCAATATGGTTTCATAAAACCACATTGATCTGTGTGCTCTGCGCTCGATTGATACAGCCTGGTCCTGCCAGGCTTTATCATTCAGAGCGCAGGAACCGCCATAGAAGGAGAGGTAAGCCCTCAGGCTACCTCCACAGTGGATCGCCCCCCACAGTGGATCGCCCTCCCACTGGACTACCAGGGATGGGATACAGGCACCTGTAGACACTACAGTCAGCTTTGACAGCGGCGATTTAAAGGGTTAATAGTCAGCCGCCCGCGATGATCGCCGCATGTCGGCTATTAATGCCAGCCCCCAGCTACAGGAATAAGCTGGGGGCCGGCCGGTATGACGCGGGCTCGAGTCGGGAGCCCGGGTCATACACTGTTAACGGCCATTGGACGAGTATACATGTCCATGGTCGTTAACAGGTTAACTGAAAACTAATTTTTCTACCTCCTGCTGTCCACTGGCTATTACCAGCCCCTCTAGTCCACCATCAACCTTGTTGTTGATGGTTTCAACCAGGCCTAGACATACACAACCCATGACCCCTCCCCCCCCCAAAAAAAAAAAAAGATCATTCTTTTGCCTATTTTCTGACTAAAAAGCTGCTGCTACTCCAAAAAAGGGGACATTTTTTTAACACCCGGAGAAATCTGTGCCATCTCCTTCACTTGTCAGACTGAAAAGCTCTTGGAAAAATGGATGTACATCTTAACACCAGAAGGCATCTATCGACAATCAGGGATACTTGATGCCATTTTATTTTAGTGTGAATAAGCCTCAAAAATCAGTGAGCACATTCAAGAAGCTGTTAGTTACCATGGGTTGCTGCATATCGCCGTAGCTTAACCTTAAAAGCAACTTGAATGCATTCCTAGCAGTGTTATACAGGGCTCCAGACAGGGGCGTACCTAGAGCATTTGGCACCCGGGGCGGACCCTTTGTTTGGCACCCCCCCACCCTGCCCACCACACACACGCACCCCCCTTAACCCCTTAAGGACTCAGGGTTTTTCCGTTTTTGCACTTTCGTTTTTTCCTCCTTACCTTTTAAAAATCATAACCCTTTAAATTTTCCACCTAAAAATCCATATTATGGCTTATTTTTTGCGTCGCCAATTCTACTTTGCAGTGAAATTAGTCATTTTACCCAAAAATGCACGGCAAAACGGAAAAAAATCATTGTGCGAGAAAAAACGCCATTTTGTAACTTTTTGGGGCTTCCGTTTCTACGCAGTGTATATTTCGGTAAAAATTACACCTTATCATTATTCTGTAGGTCCATACGGTTAAAATGATCCCCTACTTATATAGGTTTGATGTTGTCATACTTCTGGAAAAAGTCATAACTACATGCAGGAAAATGTATACGTTTAAAAATGTCATCTTCTGACCCCTATAACTGTTTTTTATTTTTTCACTTACCGGGCGGTATGAGGACTCATTTTTTGCGCCGTGATCTGAAGTTTTTATCGGTATGATTTTTGTTTTGATCGGACTTTTTGATCACTTTTTATTCATTTTTTAATGGTATAAAAAGTGACCAAAATACGCTTTTTTGGACTTTGGAATTTTTTTGCACGTACGCCATTGACCGTGCGGTTTAATTAATTATATATTTTTATAGTTCGGACATTTACGCACGCAGCGATACCACATATGTTTATTTACTCTGTTTTATTATTTTTATGGGAAAAGGGGGGTGATTCAAACTTTTATTGGGGAAGGGGTTAAATGACCTTTATTAACACTTTTTTTTTTTACATTTTTTTGCAGTGTTATAGGTCCCATAGGAACCTATAACACTGCACACACTGATCTCTTATACTGATCATTGTTATCCCATAGGACCTATAACACTGCACACACTGATCTTTTACACAGATCACAGGCGTGTATTAACACGCCTGTGATCAGTGTTATCGGCGCTTGACTGTTTCTGCCTGGATCTCAGGCACGGATCAGTCATTCGCCGATCGGACACCAGGGAGGCAGGTAAGGGCCCTCCCGGTGTCCTGTCAGCTGTTCGGGATGCCGCGATTTCACCGCGGCGGTCCCGAACAGCCCGACTGAGCAGCCGGGTCACTTTCAGTTTCACTTTAGAAGCGGCGGTCAGCTTTGACCGCCGCTTCTAAAGGGTTAATACCGCACATCGCCGCGATCGGCGATGTGTGGTATTAGCCGCGGGTCCCGGCCGTTGATAAGCGCCGGGACCGACGTGATATGATGCGGGAGCCGGTGCAGGACGTAAATATACGTCCTGCGTCGTTAAGGGGTTAATTACACCCCCTCCATCCCCTCCCCCCAGGGGCGGACTGACAACACTTGGGGCCCCCGGACCAAAAAAAAAGGCAAGGGCCCCTGCTAGGCTCTGCAGCTCGTCAATCTTCTGCCACGCTCCTATTCCACCCAAATCCCACACACAATAAATAAATAAAAATGTATATATGTAAGAAACACTTTAACATAGGTAAATTTCCATGACCAATAATACTGGTATACAAGTAGTAAATATATACCACCACACAATAACTGGATAATACCGCATTACTGTACTGAATAAAACCACTATATACAGACCAGTATACTATAAAGGATCTGTATAAGTGATTATATACAGAACCATATGGCGGTATATATCAGCTGTACACAGGATGTGTATACCATATAAGTGATTACAGTTACATTTTGGGACTCACAATTACGTCTTTTCTGATCAGTGGCGTCCTCTTTCCTTTTCTTTTCTGTCCAGATAAGACATCTGCAGGAAAAACACGTCAGACTCGGCATATATTCAGTGCCCTCCTCCACAATCTTACCATCTATAGGCCCACAAACTGTAATAATGCCCTCATTGGTGTCCTGCACAGTAAAAGGGCAGGTAGGTAGCCAGGAAACCCCCTCTTTCCCATAGGTAAATGCAGAGCTACCCCCCCTCTTTCCCATAGGTATATGCAGAGCTACCCCCCCTTTTTCCCATAGGTATATGCAGAGTTACACTATATACCTATGGGGAAGGGGGGGTGTAGCTCTGCATATACATATGGGAAAGAGGGGGGGTGTAGCTCTGCATATACTTATGGGAAAGAGGGGGGTAGCTCTGCATATACCTATGGGGAAGAGGGGGGTAACCCTGCATATACATATGGTAAAGAGGGGGGTAGCTCTGCATATACCTATGGGGAAGAGGGGGGGTGTAGCTCTGCATATACCTATACAGAGCTACACCCCCCCCCTCTTCCCCATAGGTATATGCAGAGCACCCTCTATACATCTATATAATAATAAAATAATAAATGTAAAAAAAGTGGTTCTGTTTCACAGTGATCTCCCCAGCAGAATAGTGAGTACAGCTCTGGAGTATAATACAATCCTCTGGGTCTTAAGGCAGTGTTTGCCAACCCAGGCGCCTCCACCTATTGCAAAACTACAACTCCCAGCATGCCTAGACAGCCAAAGGCTCTCCGGGCATGCTGGCAGTTGTGGTGTTGCATCAGCTGGAGGCTCCCTGGTTGGGAAACACTGGGTTAGGCCTTAAGGCAGTGTTTGCCAAGCCGGGCGCCTCCAGCTGTTGCAAAACTACAACTGCCAGCATGCCCGGAGAGCCTTTGGCTCTCCGGGCATGCTGGCAGTTGTAGTTTTGCAACAGCTGGAGGTACCCTGGTTGGGAAACACTGGCTTAGGCCCTAAGGCAGTGTTTGCCAATCTGGGTGCCTCCAGCTGTTGCAAAACTACAACTCACAGCATGCCCGGACAGCCAAAGGGGTTGAAGGGGGGAGGTAGAAGGGGGGCAGGCAGGTGGGAGTTACCTATATGGTAGTGGGTAATGGGAGGGAGGCCATGCAGGTGGGAAGCTGGTTACCTGTACGGCCACAGTAGCGGGAGACCTGGCGCTGCAACATTCTGCTGGAGGGCGCATGCTCATCTCCAGCACGCTCCTCTCTGCCGGCACCACGTCCCACGCGTCATCACTAACGTGATGACGCTTCTCCTTGGCAGCCACAGCGGTGCTGTAGGGCCGCACGCCGCAGGCTGCCTGGGAGGTAAAGAAAAGGGGGGGCGTGGGGGTTGGGGGCACGGCTCTGGGGGGGGTGTTTGCGGGTGGACACAGAGCGTGGGCGGCGGCAAACAGCGCGGGCGGCGGCAAAGTGTTAAAAAAAAAAAAAACTTTAAATTTGCAGCGGCGGGTCAGTCCGCCCCTGGCACCCCCCTTGAGAGTGGCACCCGGGGTGGGGCCCCTGCGCCCCCCCCCCCCCAGGTACGCCACTGGCTCCAGAGGTGTTAGGCAGTGTTAGAAACGTGTTTGTTGGGGCTTATTTAATTGCCGGTTTGCCTCTAACCAAGCTGAAGCAAACCGAACCGACTTTTTTAGGCTGTATTTAGTACACTCATGGTTATGATTCTGTATTAGCCTGTGTTTATGAAACGTTCCAGTAATAATGTCCCCTGATGAACCCTTGTTGTTTGGGGGAAACATGTCGAAACCCCTCATATTCTTTTTCTGTTTGTTAAAACCTGTATACTTGTTAGAGGTCACTTGTCTGTTTGAGATACTTTCCGATATAATGTTATATTGGTGCATGACTTCCCTACACTTTTTGTATCTACCTGACACCCACACTCATGTGTCCATTGTATCTACTCATGCTGTGTTTAACCAATTAGCATTTTATTAATATTTTAAAACATTCTGAACAAAAGTTATATTTTTGTGGTTTTGTACAGTGATTATTTCTTGCAGTTGCACTTTAATTAAATATTTTTAATTACATTTTATTAATTTTGATTTGAAAGACAAAATTTCCTTTTATATTCAGTTCTGGTCTCAGTAGAGTCATGTAACATTTGGGATGAAGATACAGCCCAGAAGTCCTGCACCGGAAGCCTCAATAGAGAAGACCTCCACGGCCACCATGTATTTCCCCTTGGTGCTGAGATACGCCGGGATGAAGGAGATCCACGCAGTGCAGAAGACCAGATCTTATGTTTTTATTGGTAGCACTTTTGCATATATGTGACTTTTTGGTCACTTTTAATAATAAAAAAAAATCTGGGATGGGATGTGACCAAAGATCATCAATTTTTACTATTTTTTTATGTTTATGCTGTTCAGTTCACCATACGGGATTATTAACATTATATTTTAATAGTTTGGACATTTATGCATGTGGTGATACCAACTACTATATATTTATCATTATTAATATTTTTTTGCATGACTTTATTTGTAAACTGGGAAAATGGGGATTTTATTTTTTATTGTAGGAGGGGCTTAGTCCATAAAAAAAAAAAAAAAAAAACTTTTATGACTTTTCTTTTTACAGTTTTTAAGTCCCCACAGGGGGATTATTTATAGCAATATAATGGTTGCTCAGTGCCACACATTGGCATGCCACTCATCAGAGATATCTGTGTTCCACATGTATAGTCTGACAGAAGGCTGACCATACCAGTGGAGGGCAGCAGAGTAGCATGGAACAGGTAAGCAGAGCTCTGGACATCATCTTGACTCAATGGACTCCTGCAATTGTGCTGCTTTAGATGCTGTGATCAGTGTTGATCACAGTATCTAAAGGGTTAAAGGAATAGTTCAGGGCTGACATATGCTGACGTATGAAACAAAAAAATCAGACTCACCTGCCTCCGCTCCCTCGGTGCCCCAGTATCGCGGCTTCAGTCCTCCTGTGCTGTCTTCTTCCTGGTTGCCATTGATCAACGCAGCACACTGCCATTCAGCTAATCGTGGGATGCAGAGATGTCCTGCCTCAGCCGAAAATAGCCTGAGAGGTAGTGTGAAGCCTTGGTTACCGACACTGGTCTTCTTCTTGGTGCAGGGCCTGTTGCATCACACTGCCATTCAGCCTATTGTGGGCCAAGGCGGGACATCGCCAGCAAATAGTTGAGCCACAGTGCGATGTGCTGACCACCAGCAACCAGGAAGAAGATGACGCCGGAGGACGTCCAGGGCACTGAGGGAGGGGTAGTTTGTTGTTTTATATAGTTAGTATGGTTGAAAAAGACACATGCCACTAAAGTTTAACCAAGGAGGTGAAGGGAAGGGGTATGGGTGGATGGAAGGGAGGGGGGTCTATATTTTTGTGTATGAATTAATGTTATATTGTTCTAGGAATGTATCTTACCGTGTTTTGAAGCCCTCAAATGTTCCTGCTGTGACCAGTTCCGGAGGTAGACTGTTTCATAAATTCACAATTCCTATGGTAAAGAAGGATTGGCGCCCCAGACTCTTAACTTTTTTTTTTTTTTTCCAGACAGAAGGAGTGCCCCTTTGTCTTTTGAGAAGGTTTCAGTGGGAACAGTTTTTCACCATATTTTTGTATGGGACATTTATATACTTTAAATGAGTTGATCATATTCCCTTTTAACCCATTGGGACTCAGCGGTTTTCCGTTTTTGCACTTTTGTTTTTTCCTACAGACCCATAGGATGGCTTGTTTTTTGCTCCAACAATTGTACTTTGTAATGACATCAGTCATTTGACCAAAAAATCTACGGCGAAACAAAAAAAAAATTGAAATAAAAAACGCCATTTTGTAAACTTTGGGGGCTTCCGTTTCTATGCAGTGCATTTTTCGTTAAAAATGACACCTTATCTTTATTCTGTAGGTCCATACGATTAAAATGGTACCCAACTTATATAGGTTTGATTTTGTTTTACTTCTGGTAAGAATCATAACTACATCCACAAAAATTGATATACATGTCATCTTCTGAGCCCTAAAACTTTTTTATTTTTCCTCAGACGGGGATCTGAAGTCATCTGAAGTTTTTATAGCTACAATTTTTGTTTTGATGGGACTTTTGATCGCTTTTTATTCATTTTTTTATGGTTTGAAAAGTTTCCAAAAATACGCTATTTTGGACTTTGGAATTTTACGTGTATGCCATTGACCATGCGGTTTAATTAATGATACATTTTTATAGCTTGGACATTTACGCATGCAGTAATACCACATATGTTTATATTTATTTTTATTTTTATTTGCATATTTTTTTAAATGGCAAAAGGGGGGTGATTCAAATTTTTATTAGGGAAGGGGTTAACTCACATTTATTGACTCTTTTTTTACACTTTTTTTTACACTTGTATAGCCCCCATAGGGGACTATAACATGCAATACCTTGATTGCATACACTGATCAATGCTATGCCATAGCATAGCATTGATCAGTGTTATCAGCACTCCATTGCTCCAGCCTGGATCTCAGGCATGGAGCAATCAATCACCAATCCGACACTGAGGAGGAAGGTAGGGACCCTCCTTGTGTGTCCTCAGCTGATCGGGACACCGTGGTTTTACCGCGGTGATTTCGATCAGCCCGTCTTATCTGTCGGGAAGCATTTTTTTTACATTTTAGATGCGGCAATCAGACATCACCACGATTGGTGATGTCCGGTATTAGCTACGGCTTCCGGATGTTGCTAGGTGCTGGGCCTGACCAGCTATGACGCGTGACCCCACGTTATAGCACGGGAGAGGGCGTAGGGCGAACAGGTATGCCCTGTGTCCTTAAGAAGTTAATTGTCTCTTCTCAAGACTAAACAAATGTAATTATTTCAATCTAGTCCTTGTCCCACAAGAACATGCCTCTTATGATACATTACAATATCCTGCTGGCCTTAGAAGCAGCTGCCTGACATTGTGCTGTTCTGTAGTCTATGATCTACAAGTCATCAGATCCTTCTCTATCAGTGAGCAGCCCAGGGATAAAGGCACAGAAACTTTCTGACCTGGACTACGCCATTTTCCATGAGGTCTCAGCAGCTGATCATAGCAGCCGGCTTGGCCTGATCATCATGCTGGAAGACACAGTGAACCCCGTTTTGATGGATCTAAATATATTATAAAATGCTGTTTGGAGTAGAGTGAAAACAAATGTCAAGTAGATACACAATGAGGCCAAGACTTGGTTTCCAGATTACATACACTTGGTGTTGCGGCAAGAAAACGGCACCGGATCATAATCTGTCGCTGCGCAGATAAGTAACATTAGTAGATGACTACAGCAACCCAAACAGTAAATGTGCAGCACAAGTGATGACCTAAAAGTCTGATAGACACATAGCTGTACCCATTGGTGGAGGAGATACAGATATATATAAAATGAGACGATACTGTAATGAGATACACACCGGTGTGTTATATACTGGAGCCAGGCTGCGCGGTGTGTATGATGCCTTACATATGGAGCCTCTGTATGTAGTAGAGCGATAAGATGCAAATCTAAATGTTTTTGGATTAATGTATCAAGAGTTAAACATTTTCTTTATTACCGTAGAGATAATTGTTGTGTCTGGAGTGTTGGCCGCGTCCACCTGGAGGCATTGGGTCCTGTACACCGGGGAAATTACACAATAATTATATTTACCTCTTATTGTATTTCTTCATAGAGAGAATATCGTATAAAAGACACATAGTACGGCCTCACTATCTCCACATGTCAGGACCGTCAGGATGTTCTGCTTTTATTTTATTTTTTTGCATGTTTTAAATGAGAACTTTACCCCTGATAAACCAGGCCCGTATTTGTCTTCAGAAAATAGACAGAATTTTTATTTTCATTTTCTACAAATATTTTCATGTGTCTTTTAAAGCATATTTTCTTGCTGTACAATCTTTCTGTATCTATAACTAAGATAACCAAATGTTTATTTTGTATACATTTTTAAGTATACTTTTGTTGCAGTTTTTATTTGTTTTTATTGTTTTTGTTTTTTATTCCTTTTACAGTTTTTTAAAGAAATGTTGTAGGAAATGTATTGTGTATATGTGTTTATTAACTGCTTGTTTTTCTTAATTCATTCCTTTCCTTTGAAATCTTTATTACTATTATTATTATTATTATCATTATCATAATTGTTTCTCTTTTAATTTTTTTTTTTTTACTTATGTGGGTATTATATATATATATATTTTTTTTTTTTGCAATTGTACTGTATTCTTATGCATATGAGAACACAAAGTATAAAATGCATCATCACAGAACATCTCCTGAGGCTTTTATCAGGCAAATACTATAGTAAATAATTCCCAGATAAATTATTCTATGACTTACGACTCTATTCATCCAGGCACTTTATGCGTTGGGTTACGGAGCTGCAGCTGTCAATCATTCCATAGATATGGTACTGACAGTAAATGTTTTCTGCTGTCCAAATTTTTTTTAACTTTGAGCTCACATATTCTCAAAAAAGTCTCAAAAAAGAGAGTAAACTATTTTTCCCAATTTTTTTTATCCCTGCCTGCGATTTGTTGGTTTCTGTCGGTTTCTTGCTATTGATCTAAGAGGCAAAATTGATCATTCACTAAATCCTTTTTGTTGTTTTATTTCTATTAATGTTTATTAATTTCATGTGACTACTTAATCTACTATGAGTAAAATAACAAACTAGGTAAGTGAATGTAATCTCCGAATCCATCCTGCAGTAAATATTGTCAGTAGATTTATCAGTTTACACTTAAAGGAGCTATCCAGGAATAGAAAAACAGAGCTAATTCCATTCAAAAACCACTCCCTGTCTGTATCCAGGTTGGGTGTGGTTCTGCAGCTCAGTTCCATTAAAGTGAATGGAGCTTAGTTGTAATGCCACAACCAACTTTGGAACAGACATGAAGCTGTTTTTGAAAGAAATTAGAATTAGTTCTGTTTTTCTATTCCTGGATAACCCCTTTAACCCCTTAAGGACTCAGCCCATTTTGGCCTTATGGACTCAGACAATTTAATTTTTATGTTTTCATTTTTTCCTCCTCGCCTTCTAAAAATCATAACTCTTTTATATTTTCATCCACAGACTAGTATGAGGGCTTATTTTTTGCGTGACCAGTTGTCCTTTGTAATGACATCACTCATTATATCATAAAATGTATGGCGCAACCAAAAAACACTATTTTTGTGGGGAAATTAAAACGAAAAACGCAATTTTGCTAATTTTGGAAGGTTTTGTTTTCACGACGTACAATTTATGGTAAAAATGACGTGTGTTCTTTATTCTTAGGGTCAATACGATTAAAATGATACCCATTATTATATACTTTTATATTATTGTTGCGCTTAAAAAAAATCACAAACTTTTTAACCAAATTAGTACGTTTATAATCCCTTTATTTTGATGACCTCTAACTTTTTTATTTTTCCGTATAAGTGGTGGTATGGGGGCTCATTTTTTGCGCCATGATCTGTACTTTTTTTTGATACCACATTTGCATATAAAAAACTTTTAATACACTTTTTATAGTTTTTTTTTAAATAAAATGTATTAAAAAAGTAGGAATTTTGGACCTTTTTAATTTTTTTTCGTTCACGCCGTTCACCGTACGAGATCATTAACATTTTATTTTAATAGTTCAGACATTTACGCACGCTGCAATACCAAATATGTCTATAAAAATGTTTTTTAAGCTTTTTGGGGGTAAAATAGGAAAAAACGGACGTTTTACTTTTTTATTGGGGGAGGGGATTTTTCACTTTTTTTTTACTTTTACTTTTACATTTTTTTACATTTTTTTTTACACTTGAATAGTCCCCATAGGGGACTATTCATAGCAATACCATGATTGCTAATACTGATCTGTTCTATGTATAGGACATAGAACAGATCAGTATTATCGGTCATCTTCTGCTCTGGTCTGCTCGATCACAGACCAGAGCAGGAGACGCCGGGAGCCGCACGGAGGAAGGTGAGGGGACCTCCGTCCGGCGTTATGAATGATCGGATCCCCGCAGCAGCGCTGCGGGCGATCCGATCGTTCATTTAAATCGCGAACTCCCGCAGATGCCGGGATCTGTATTGATCTCGGCACCTGAGGGGTTAATGGCGGACACCCGCGAGATCACGGGCGTCGGCCATTGCCGGCGGGTCCCTGGCTGCGATCAGCAGCCGGGATCAGCCGCGCATGACACGGGCATCGCTCCGATGCCCGCGGTTATGCTTAGGACGTAAATGTACGTCCTGGTGCGTTAAGTACCACCTCACCAGGACGTACATTTACGTCCTGCGTCCTTAAGGGGTTAAAGGGGTACTCCGGTGGAAAACTTTTTTTTTTCTTAAATCAACTGGTGCCAGAAAGTTAAACAGATTTGTAAATTACTTCTATTAAAAAATCTTACTCCTTCCAGTACTTATTAGCTGCTGTATACTACAGAGGAAATTGTTTTCTTTTTGGAACACAGTTCTCCCTGCTGACATCATGACCACAGTGCTCTCTGCTGACATCTCTGTCCATTTTAGGAACTGTCCAGAGCAGCATATGTTTGCTATGGGGATTTTCTCCTACTCTGGACAGTTCTTAAAATGGACAGAGATGTCATCAGAGAGCACTGTACTTGTGATGGCAGCAGAGAGCTCTTTGTTCCAAAAAGAAAATAATTTCCTCTGCAGCTTTCAGCAGCTAATAAGTACTGGAAGGATTAAGATTTTTTAATAGAAGTAATTTACAAATCTGTTTAAATTTCTGGCACCAGTTGATTAAAAAAAAAAAAAAAACGTTTTCCACTGGAGTACCCCTTTAATGGCAATAAACACGCTCCTGGGTAAAGATATATCGAGTGACTATTGCCACATAATAGAAATTAACAATCTATATTTGCTACATATTACAAGCATAAAAAATAAGTAGCGCACAGGTTTGGCATAGAACCCAGGTGACAAACACAAAACGGTGGCAATCAAAAACGGTAAACAATCAAAAAGGGCATAACTAAGTCAAAACAGTCATGGAGCATAAAAGTGGCAAAACTTACATAACTTACATAACCACCATGTGTGCACCACCGGGATGGCGCCAGCCCTGATGTCAATTTTGTTGATCATCTACTCTTTTTTTTGTTTTTTCAAATTTTTTGTAACATTTTGTAACCTTGTTATCTTGATTTTATAGAGCTTCTCCACTGGCCAGCGTGCGGAAGTAAATGTTTCCAATGCTGTTTTCATGCTGCCGGGGTCGGTCTTTCCACTCCTGACATCACGGCCATGCCCTCTCAATGCAAGTCTATGGGAGGGGGCGTGACGGACGTCACGCCCCCTCCCATAGACTTGCATTGAGGGGGAGTGGCCGTTATGTCATGAGGGGAAAGACCGACCGTGCCAGCATGAAAACAGCATTCAAAACATTTACTTCTGAACACTGGACAGTGGAGTACCCCTTTAACACTATTTTAATTTTGTTGCTATATCGATACTTGATGTAAACACTTTATTTAATTTTTTTTGCCCCTTCACCTTCTAATTTTGGTGTAGAGAGGTTATTTAACATTTCAAGAAATGAAGATAAATGCAAAAAGAGAGATAGAGGGCAGCGCCTTGTGTAACTCTGTGTGTGTCCTATTGGCAGGTTGCAAAAAGCAGGTGGATCTCACCTTTATAAACGCATGGATTCATGCATATCACCCCTATTGTAATGTCTGTTTCTTTGTCTTTGCATTTTTCTCTTTTAGGTTCTGTTAGGACTTTGTGTCTTAACAGTTTTTGTGCAAATTCTTCCTGGTTTGGGAAGAGTTAATGCTCTCAGCCTATGGCAGCTCAGGTGGGGTTAATTAAACCCGAGCTTTGCTGGATTTCTCGGCTGGTAATTGAGCTTTACACTGACCATGTCTGGTTTATTATGCACCTTAGCTATGCTTTGTCTGTTTTAATATATTTATCCAGATTTTTAACCATGGTTACCTGTCCTGTTTGTTATATGGATTTTAGCCTGCTTTTGTTTTAGTACATTTGCGGGGTTTTAGTATTTCTGTATGCCTTGTCCTGCATCTGCTTTGTTTGGCCTTAGTCTGTATTCACACTGTGCATTTTGTCAGTCCTCTTTTGACCTTGTTATTTCCTGCTACTTCTAGGATAGAATTCCTGAGCCTCGTGCCATCTATCTATCTGGGAATGAGTGAATGTTATGCCTGTACCCGTGTTTGCTTGTATTTACTATTTCTGTTTCCTTCTACGCCAGTACCCTGATCACATGGTGGAGAGTGCCTGCTGACTAGGAGTCTATTTGGTTTTGGTATTGATGTCCCTCCATGTTCGGAGTAGTCTGGTGTGTTCATGATTACTGATCCTTAGTGTTTTAGTACATGATCACTGATCAATAGTGTCCTCTGTACATAACCATTGGTTTATAGTGTCCTCTGTACATTAACACTGGTCTGTGTCCTCTGAACTTGTATCTGTTTGTATTCTAGTGTGTTCTTTGTTCTGAGTCCAGTGTGAACAGAGCTCTTGTTTTCCCAATCCGTTTTGTTAGTATGCTATTCCTACCTTGTTAGTAATTAGATATCTGTTTTGATTATTGTATTCCCGCTTTGTTCCTTGACCTGTTCCCCGACTATGTACAGTTCTGTTTGTTTTGTTAAAGGAAAATTGCCAGCTTACTCCCCCACACTAGCCAGTAGTACTGGCTGGTAGTACAGGGGATGGTGATCAATTTGATACCTACCGTGCCTGGATCCACCCCGCCATTCAGCCGAAATCTTCTGTTTTCTGTATATGCTTATTAGGTGATAACTGGCACAGGCGGGGATACTGGAACTCTGACGTCAACTACGCTTGTCCGAGGGCCGCCCAGCACATCAATATTCCTCCCCTCCCTCTGCATCCCCCTCTTCATTACAGAACGGGGAGAAGAGGGAGAGGCGGAGGGAGAGGAGGAATATTGACGAGCTGGTCGGCGCTGATGCCAAAGTGCCAGTTGTGCAGCCTTTTCCAGTCAGCACCTAATTAGCATATACAGAAAATGGAAGATTTCGGCCAAACGGTGGGGCAGATCAGGGCACGGTAGGCATCAAACTGATCAGTGTCCCCCGCACTACCAGCCAGTACTGCTGGTTAGTGCAGGGGGAGCAAGCTGACAGTTTTCCTTTAACCTTGACGCCATTGCACTATAGTGAAGGAATGGACTGGCTCTAAGTTGTCGATCCGCCATTTAAAGCGCAACTGTCCTGAAATCTGGGTGTAATAACCTGCACACAGCCTTTGTACTGTGTGCAGGTGGTGAGTATAACAGTGTGGCACGAGGTATGCGATGCCCCGCCTCCACCACGCCCACCCCCTGTATGTCAGCGCTGGGACCGATGTGTGATTGACACACAGGTGCCAGCGCATGTACCCTTCAGCTAATCTAATGTGCGCGCCACTGTGTTTCATCCAGTTAGCACTGCACAGGTGCACTGAGGAGGAAGGCGGCGGCAGGAGAAAGCGCTCACTGGGGGAGCAAGCGCTTGCTGGATGAGACGCAGCGGCGTGCGCGTTAGATTAGCTGAAGGGTGCATGTGCTTGGGACCTGTGTGCCAATCACACAGCGGTCCCAGCACTGACATACAGGGGGTGGGCGTGGCGGCGGTGGGGCATTGCATACCTCGCCCCACACCTATCCGACCATCAGTTTCTTTGATAAAAAGCATTTTTGGGGGTCATGAAAGCAGCCAAATATTAGGTAAAAACATTGCCCTACTCAACATATTCACACAGTACAAAGGCTGTGTGCAGGTTATTGCACCCAGATTTCAAGACAGTTATGCTTTAAGGCGGATGGGAAAGTAGGCAGGAAGACTGTTCTTAATGACAGCTTAGGGCTCACTTCTCCCTGACGCCTATGCCGGGGTAGCTCTGAAGATGACCTGCTGCCCGTCAGTGCTTGGACTGGTATCCACAGAGGGAACCTGTGTGAACGATCCACAAGCAGAAGAGAAAAATACACTAGATGTGGCACAGGTCCGGCTGGAGTTTCCAGAAGAACATTTAGGAGGCTTGGATATTTTTAAAAGTATCAATTTGGTTTATTGACACTTCAAATTAAAAAAAATACAATAATGCGTTTCAAGGGTAAAATAGCTCTTCCTCAGATTGGCATCTAAAGAAGAGGGATTTTACCCTCGAAATGAGTTATTGTATTTAATTTTTTTATATAGTGCCAGCATAGGGGTGATATGCATGAACCCAAGCGTTTATAAAGGTGAGAGTCCACCTGCTTTTTGCAACCTGCCAATAGGACTCACACACATGGAGTTACACAAGGCGCTGCTCTATTTTTGTATTTATCTTTATTTATGGCATGCCAATCTAAGGAAGAGGGTTTTACTCTCGAAACGCATTATTGTATTTTTTTTATTTGTAGTTTCAATAAACCAAATTGATAATTTTCTAAAAATATCCAAGCTTCTTGAACGTCCTTCTGGAAACTCCAGCCTGACCTGTGCCATGTCTAGTGTATGTTTCTATTCTTCTTGTGGATTTAACATTTTAAACATTTTGTAAGAAGGAATTCATGTCAACTCCAACTTGGGTAATACCCAATATGTAAACAAAAACCGTCCTAGATATGACTAGATCTATATTTAACCTACAATCTATTTTTTTTTACCATCTTCTTGAAATGTGTGCTCTGGCCATCTTTTTCTTCACCATTAGGGTCTTTGATTGGACTACTGGATGCCTTGTTATTAAATTAGAAACGGTGAAACATAAACACAAAATACAATGTGGACTCAAAAACGGCCCTTCAAAAGTGATGTCTTCTCATGTCAAGTAGACAACAAATCACATTTATGTACATGATAATTTTTTTTTATTAAAGAACATGTGAAATCTAGAAGCAGTGAATCCATTTATGAAAAAAATACATTTTAGAATAATAATTATAATAATAATAAATGATAAAAATTACAGTCTATTAAGAATCTTATGTATTATAATGTGTATATTGGATGCTAGTCCTAGAAACATTAACATTTTGCAAAATTTACAATAATAATACTAAAAATATTAAAAATAATAATTTTTATTATTGATATTAATTTTATTATTTTTATTTTATTTTTCTTCAAAAACGTTTATTTCTAACAATCATATAAAAATACAACATTTTATAACAATCCTATTTTGTACATATCACAGGGTCTTGGACAATATTACATGAGTTGTAACATGGATCTTAGTAACCAAACTCTTGTTACATATTTCATCCTGATCGGATTCTCTCAGAACTTACAGATTAGTATTTTACTCTTTGTCGTCTTTTTAGCATTGTATACGCTGATCATCCTGGGGAACAGCTTCCTGATCTTCACCGTTATCGTCAGTCCTAAGTTACACACTCCTATGTATTATTTCCTCTGTAATTTGTCTTTCCTGGATTTGTGTTGTTCATCGTGCTCGGTACCAAGATTGTTACTTGATACTTTATCGGAGTTTAGAAGGATCTCGCTCATTGGTTGCCTCATACAAATGAACTTTAGTCTATTTCTAGGGGGGGCTGAATGCATCCTGCTGGCGGTGATGGCCTATGACCGGTATATCGCTATATGCTCCCCTTTATATTACACCACCATTATGAGCTGGAGGGTCTGTGGATTCTTCACTGTTATCATGTGGTTTGGAAGTTTCATTGTATCAACTGTTCCCACTATGGTAAAACCTCTTATATTCTGCAAAGAAAACGCACTGAAAAATTTTGTTTGTGACATCATGGCCCTTCTGGAGGTGGCGTGTGGTGACCTTTCCTTTTATAAGATAACTATAGTCGCTATAGGGTTTTTCACATTGTTTTCACCCCTTATCCTCATTGTGGTGTCTTATATTTGTATTATTAATTCTATTTTGAAAATCCGTTCAGTAGAAGGAAGATCCAAGGCTTTCTCCACCTGCGCCTCCCACCTCACTGTGGTGTTGATGTATTATATTTCTGTTATGACCATGTACATGGGGCAGACAAAAAGTTTTCTGAATTATCTGAAACATGTTTCTCTAATTTACGCCTTTTTAATTCCTTTGTTAAATCCTTTGATCTACAGCCTGAGGAACAATGAAGTGATAGAAGCCTTTAGGAAAATCATGTCTGTTGGGTCTGTAACACGTGAAATGTTATAGTTTAGGCCAGGTTCACATGGCCTTCAGAAACTCCGCTGACCGGGCTCCATGTTTCTGCTACTTCTGGTGGGGTGAAGGTGCTTGCTCAGTGTCTGGGTGCTAAGGAGTGGAGCAAAAGAGGGAGGCTGAGAGGTAGACTGGAGTGGCTGAGGTGGAGGCTGGAGGACTAGAGAGGCTGAGGGATAGGCTGGAGGACTGGAGAGGCTGAAGTGGAGGCTAGAGGACTAGTGAGGTTGAGATGGATGTTGGAGGACTGGGAGAGGCTGAAAAGAAGGCTGAAGAATTAGAGAGGCTGAGGGCAAGCCTGGATGACTGCGGAGGTTGGATAACTTGAGAGGCTGAGGGGAAGGCTGAGTGACTGGAGAGGCTGTTTGGGAGGCTAGACTTCCACTCATGGCTCCACTTGTTTTGTTTTTTTTTACAAAGAATCCCCTTCTGACCCCCTCTCACACACATACTCTGCTCATAGCCCCCTTCCTTAAATAGACTCCATTCATTGCTCCTCTCTCACACAGAATCCACTCATGGCCCTTGTCTCTCATGTATAATATTGCTTGAGGACCTCTCTCTCGAAATGCTGCTCAGACCCTCAAACTCCTCTCCATGCCACCCTTCTCTTTCCTTACAGACTCTCTATGCTGCCCTCATTACCTCTTCCTCCTGCTCAGTTGTGCACTGAGTTCATGGCCCTTTAATGAAATCATCATAGGAACTTAATGGGGTACTCCGCCGAAATACAACTTATCACCTTTCCAATGGTGCAAAGCAATGTCCCTTCCGCAGTTCTGCCCACTTTCTCAAGCTTGAGGAAGCAGGCAGAATCATGAAAGGGACGTTGCCTTGCCTCAGTCGGTCAGTCAACGGACACTGGCCGCATCTCCCTACCTGGGCACAGGGGCGGATCCCGAGACTAGTCTCGGGAGGGGCACTATTAGAGAATTTGGCATTGGTGGACAGAAAATAAGGTGTTGCTTAAAGAACTTACAATATTATTAAATGTATCCAGTATAATAATCAAATATACCAATTGCCACAGAATGGGAAAGCGCTAAAGAAGTTTTTACCATTTAAAACTACAGCTCCCAGTATGACCTAAGTAGTGGTGAGGAGATGCTGGGAGTTGTTGTTTCACCCATCATTACTGCAAAACTTACAAGTGACTACCGCTCTGATGGGACAGTGAGGACAATACACAATGATATCAGTGACTACAGGTGACGTCTTCTCTATAGTCTTTCCTTATCTAATTCAGATGGTACATACCGCCTGGTCAAGCTAAATGTTCTCACTGCATAACCTGACGCCCAGACGGCTCCTCACTATGTCAGCGGATTCTGATCCTCTTTATGAAAAAAGTATTATTATAATACTGCCAAACACCATATCCTTTGAATATAATTCTGACACACTGTACCCTCCGAATATACTACAACTCACTTTACCCTTTGAATACAATACTGCCACACACTGTACCCTCTGAATATAATACTGCCACACATTGTACCCGCTGAATATAATACTGCCCACACACTGTACCCAATGAATATATTACTGCCATACACTGTACCCACTGAATAATACTGTCACACACTGTACCCAATGAATATAATACTGCCACACACTGTAACCTCGGAATATAATACTGCCACACACTGTAACCTCAGAATATAATACTGCCACACACTGTAACCTATGAATATATTACTACCACACACTGTATGCTCTAAATATCCCTCTGAATACAATACTGTGATGTATTGTGGCTAATGAAAACCGTACTACCCCACAAATTCCTTATACTCTGTGCCCCTCAAATATAGTAGTAATGCCCCATCCTGTGCCCCCACATATAACTATGACCTGTCCTGTTCCCCCTCATAATAATAATGCCCTCTGTCCTGTGCCCCTACCATATAATGCTCCCTGTGCTGTGCCCTTCACATATAATGCCCCTGCAACGTTCCCTTCACATACAATGCCCCCCAATCCTGCACCCTCAGGGGGCATCATAAGTGAGGGGCACATAACAGGGGGCATTATAAGACAGGGCACATTATATGTTAGGGGCACATGACAGGGGGGCATTATATGTGAGGGGCACATGACAGGGGGTTCCTCACTTATAATGCCCCCCTATCATGTGCCCCTCACATATAATGTCCCTGCAATGTTCCCCTCACATATAATGCCCCCTGTCCTGCCCCTTCAGGGTGCATTATAAGTAAGGGGCACATAACAGGGGGCATTATAAGTTCAAGCACATTATATGTTAGCGGCCCAAGACGGGGGGGGGGGGGGTTATAAGTGAGGGGCCCAAGACAGGGGGGCATTATAAATGAGGGGTCCAAAACAGGGGGGCATTATAAGTGAGGGCCTGTTATGTGCCCCTTCCTTATAATGCCCCCCTGTCATGTGCCCCTCATATTTAATGTCCCCTGTCATGTGCCACTCACATTTAATGCCCCCTGTTATGTATCCCTAACTTATAATGCCCCCTTCATGTGCCCCTCACATTTAATGCCCCCTGTCATGTGCCCCTCACATTTAATGCCCCCTGTTATGTGCCCCTAATTTATAATGCCCCCTTCCTGTGCCCCTCACATTTAATGCCCCGTTATGTTCCCCTCACATATAATGCCCCCTGTCCTGCACCCTCAGGAGGCATTTTAAGTAAGGGGCACATGACAGGGGGCATTAAATGTGAGGGGCACATGACAGGGGGCATTAAATGTGAAGGGCACATGACAGGGGGGCATTATACGCGAGGAGCCCCCCTGTCATGTGCCCTTCACTTATAATTCCCCCCTGTCATGTGCCCCTCACTTATAATGCCCCCTGTCATGTGCCCCTCACTTATAATGCCCCCCTGTCTTGGGCCGTTAATATATAATGTGCTTTGACTTATAATGCCCCATTATGTTCCCCTCACATATAATGCCCCCTGTCCTGCACCCTCAGGGGGCATTTTAAGTAAGGGGCACATAAAAGGAGGGCATTAAAAATCAGAGCACATTATTTGTTAGCGGCACATGACAGGGGGGCATTATAACTAAGGGGCACATGATAGGGGAGCATTATAAGTGAGAGGCACATGACAGGGGGGCATTATAAGTGAGGGGCACATGACTGGGGGGCATTATAAGTGAGGGGCACATGACAGGGGGCATTATAAGTGAGGGGCACATGACAGGAGGGCATTATAAGTGAGGGGCACATGACAGGGGGGCATTATAAATAAGGGGCACATGACAGGGGGGCATTAGAAGTGAGGGGCACATGACAGGGGGGGCATTATAAGTGAGGAGCACATGACAGGGGGGCATTATAAGTGAGGGGCACATGACAGGGGGGCATTATAAGTGAGGGACACATGACAGGGGGGCATTATAAGTGAGCGGCACATGACAGGGGGGCATTATAAGTGAGGGGCACATGACTGGGGGGCATTATAAGTGAGGGGCACATGACAGGGGGACATTATAAGTGAGGGGCACATGACAGGGGGCATTATAAGTGAGGGGCACATGACAGGGGGGCATTATAAATAAGGGGCACATGACAGGGGGGCATTAGAAGTGAGGGGCACATGACAGGGGGGGCATTATAAGTGAGGAGCACATGACAGGGGGGCATTATAAGTGAGGGGCACATGACAGGGGGGCATTATAAGTGAGGGGCACATGACAGGGGGGCATTATAAGTGAGCGGCACATGACAGGGGGGCATTATAAGTGAGGGGCACATGACAGGGGGCATTATAAGTGAGGGGCACATGACAGGGGGGCATTATAAGTGAGGGGCACATGACAGGGGGCATTATAAGTGAGGGGCACATGACAGGGGGGCATTATAAGTGAGGGGCACATGACAGGGGGCATTATAAGTGAGGGGCACATGACAGGGGGCATTATAAGTGTGGGGCACATAACGGGGCCCTGTCAGTCTGCCGGAAGTGGCCATTCCAATGTCCCCCGCAGGAAGCTCCGTGCAGGGTTCAGCACCCCCTCCCAGCAGACTGCAGGGGCCCTGTTCTGGAGATTGTAGGGGGTCCTAGCGCTCGGATCCCCCACAATCTATAACTTATCCCCTGTCTCGGCGTCTAGATAGGCTGTAAGTAAATGAAAAATAGATGCTGGCAGAAGTGGGATAGATATGATATAGTTATATAGATAGATATGAGATAGATAGATAGATATGAGATAGATAGATAGATAGATAGATAGATATGAGATAGATAGATAGATATGAGATAGATAGATATGAGATAGATAGATAGATAGATAGATAGATAGATAGATATGAGATAGATAGAGAGATATGAGATAGATAGATAGATAGATAGATAGATAGATAGATAGATAGCAAAAGTACTCTTATTACTCTTTTTGGTATCTGGTGTGATTGATACCCTTATATAAATGTGGTTAACACTATTGATATACTGCTTGAGAAAGGTCAGGTTGAGCTGACTGAAACGTCGCTGCTGTTTTGACACCTGTTATGGAATAAAATTTTTACTTTTTTGGAATTTGTGCTGTGGACAAGATCTCTTTTTGCTGTTTAAATAATTTGGTCCTCTAACCAAGGATCCAGGATCTGCGTGCACCCCCATACGGATATTTTTTAAATTGGATGTGCTGTTCTTCTATCTTCTTCTAGATAGATAGATAGATATGAGATAGATAGATATGAGAGATAGATAGGAGATAGGAAGACAGATAGATCAGTGTTCCCCAACCAGGGTTCCTCCAGCTGTTGTAACACTACAACTCCCAGTATGCCCACAAAGACAAATACATGCTGGGAGTTGTAGTTTTACTATAGTTAGAGGCCTCTGCTGGGAAACACTAATAAGAGTTCCCCTTTACCTGTCTCCCGAGCCTGACCCACCCCCTCCCCCAAAGTTACTTACCATGAAGGGCAGCATCAGGGTGGGCGGGGGGGGGGGGTCTGGAGGCATTGGGTGGGTGTCCGGGCCTGTGATGGAGGGCAGTAAGCTGAGCCCGGCCTGCTGGAAACACAGAGGAGTGAGAAGGGGAGGAGCTTATATCTCTTCCCAGCCCCTGCACAGTGTAAGGGCTGCAGACTGAATGATGCTGAGACCGAAGCATTCTCAGCACTGACAGGCAGCCCTGTAGACTGTAATTTATATTGGCTCCATAACCTGATACGCACCCCGAGATGTCACGTACACACATGGACCTGCACTTCTCCACCTCCCACCTCATTTTTGTAGCCCCAGAATTTTTTAGCAATAGTGCCTGCCTTGCTTTTCTCAGCCTAGATCATTTATAGTGAGCTTCCTAACAAATTAACTTTACACCTATGAAGAATTCAAATTTGGGGGGACTGCTAGGACAAAAAGATGAACATTACTCAGAACACTTAACACCTTAACAACATTGGATGTAAATCTACGCTGGTACTTCACACACCAGGACATACATTTACGTCCTGTACGTGAAGCAAGCATGAGAGGTGGGGAGAAATTGTGGAAAAAAGCCGGTACAGTGGAGGCACTGCTCAAGTGGGGAAATTACTGGGAAACTCAGGCGGTGCAGGATAACGATTTTTATTGAAAGTATTGGGACAACGCGTTTCGGCATCTGCTGATGCCTTCCTCAGGTCCACTTAACAATTCTAGAACAGTAAAAGAAGGTATATCTGTATATCTAAACCTAATTGTATACATATATCTCGATTAAAAACATATGAACGGTGTAAGGTCTGGTACAGAAAATATATATAATATAAATAAGAAAAAGAAAATATATATAGTATAAAAAGAAAAAAAAATTGAAATACAGATAGACAAATAAATAAATGCATAGAAATGGATCAGCAGTGTCATAATGGATGGTCTATGAGCTGACAGATAAATGGATAAATACTTGAATAAAATGACATGCATAAGACATAGATGGTAAATTTACCATCCATTATGACACTGCTGATCCATTTCTATGCATTTATTTATTTGTCTATCTGTATTTTATTTGCCTTCTATACCTGTGGGCAAGTTCTTAGACATGCATAGAGAAATATGAATTTATTGTTTCCCAAAAATATTTTTCTTTTTATACTATTTATATTTTCTTTCTCTTTTTTATATTATATATATTTTCTGTACCAGACCTTACACCGTTCATATGTTTTTAATCGAGATATATGTATACAATTAGGTTTAGATATACAGATATACCTTCTTTTACTGTTCTAGAATTGTTAAGTGGACCTGAGGAAGGCATCAGCAGATGCCGAAACACGTTGTCCCAATACTTTCAATAAAAATCGTTATCCTGCACCGCCTGAGTTTCCCAGTAATTTCCCCACTTGAGCAGTGCCTCCACTGTACCGGCTTTTTTCCACAATTTCTCCCCACCTCTCATGCTTGCTTCACGTACAGGACGTAAATGTATGTCCTGGTGTGTGAAGTACCAGCGTAGATTTACATCCAATTTACATTGCATATCGGCTTCTTACTTAGGAGTCCGATGCCGGTGGGAGAGCTGCAGCTCATCCAACAATAGGACTGCACAGGTCCCAGTGCGGCTCATCCAAGGTCGGTATATCACTGTTGGTGTGGTGGAGGGTGCACATCAGTGAATACACTTTCTCAGGGAGCGACCCTGCACCTTTTTCTCTCCCCTCGTCTCCAAGCATGAGAGGTGCAATCTCTTCATGCATGGCGGGTCTCAGCTGCTATCAGCAGCCGTGGACCCGCCGGTAATGGAGGACATCAGCAATTGCTCTGAGGTCTGCTATTAACTCTGCAGATGCTGTGATCAATAATGATCACATCATCTACGGCAATGGGGTGGCTCTGATGGCTCATTTGTTGACGCGCAACACAACCATAGGGATTAAATTAGCCAAGATGGAGAACGGAGGTTTCCTTCCCTGCCTCTTGCCGCTCTCACAGGGTCTTCATTTCTGGTCTTCCTTCTGCGGGGTCTTCTACAGATCAGTGTTATACCAATATATGGCAGTGAACAGAATTACCAAGCTAATGATTGCAAATGTAATATAAATGGTAAAAAAAGTTAAAAATAAGTGAATAAGACCCTCCCCCAATAAACATTTTAATTACCCCTTTTTCCCATTTTACCCTCAAAAATTTGAAAAACAAAAAAAAATTACATATTTAACATCACCACATGTGTAAATGTCCGAACAGTCAAAATATAATGTTAAAGGGGTTCTCCACCATAAGGGGATTTTAGTATGTACTTGGCAGGCAGTAATGGACATGCTTATGAAGGATCTGCACTTGTCATGTGGATAAATGGCTATGTTGTGAGATTACCATAATAATGTGGCTAGCTTTTTGTGAACTGGCTATTTCCTGTTTGAGTTTTACTTTTTTGCCTACAAATCCCATAATTCCATTTTCCTTCCTCCCACACATCAGCCACCCCACCCATTGAAACATAAATGAGCTGCATCCATCCATTCAAAAGACCTGTGGTGCCTCCAGCTGTTGCATTAGTTGCAGATTGATCCCTCCACCCATTGAAGCAGACAGGCTCCCTGTCATCAGCTGACTAGTGAGTTGCAACCTGGGAAAAATCAGAGACAACAGTAATTTTGTATGCTGTTAAAAATAAATAATGGGGATAAAATCACATAAGAATTGTGAGAAAACCATCACACACAGATACAGACACTATATTATGAACTACACTAACTTTACAGCCCCTGTAGCATAGTCAAAAATCCCTGGAATACACCTTTAATGATCCAGTACGGTGAACAGCGTAAACATAAAAAAAAGTCCAAAATTGCTGATTTTTGGTTACATCACATTCCAAAGAAACTTAGTTAACACTGAATAAAAAGTCACATTTACACAAAAGTGGTACGAATAAAAACTACAGATTACGGCGCAAAAAGAATGCAGCCCCGTATACAGAAAAAGTAGAATGTTATAGGGGTCAGAATAGAGTGACTTTAAACATACTTATTTTGTAGCGGTACAATAATGGAAAAGCATCTAAACATGGGTATAATTTTAATTGTATTGACTCACAAAAAAAAAATATAATTCTTACCATAAATTGTACAGTGTGAAAAAGGAAACGCTCCAAAATTCACAAATGTGCAGTTTTCTTTTTAGTTTTTACACACAAATAATGTTTTTTTTCTTGTTTTTGCTTTCCCTTATGTTTATGGTAAAATAAGTGATATCCTTACAAGGTACAATTGATCACACAAAAAGAGAAAAAAATAAAAAAAAACAAGCCTTCATATGGGTCTGAAGATGGAAATATAAAAAGAGTAAAAAAAAATGTAAAATAATAAAATGTGTCTAGTTCCTTAAGGGGTTAAAGAATAACTGTCACTTAAAGGGGTACTTTGCTGCTAGACATCTCATCCTCTATCAAAAACAAATGCCAGGTTCCTGTGGCAGTGGTTGGGATGTCACGACCACACCCCCTCGTGATGTCACACCATGCCCCCACTATTCATGTCTATGGGAGGGGGTGTGTTGGCTGGCACGCCCCTTCCCATAGACATGAATGGAGGGGGCGTGACATGACGTCACAAGAGGTGAGGCTGTGACATCATGATCACAGCCTCCGGCACCAAGAGTTCTGAACAATATGTTCAGAACGCTGGAGCACCGGAATACCCCTCTAATAAAACTTTTTCTATCTTGTAGAGATATATGTCAAAAGTTTTGATTGGTCATCGGTCAAGTGTTTAGACCCCGACAGATCATGAGAACAAGCCAGGAGAAGTGTTTGCTTAGCATGTTCTTTCCTGGCTCTGGGTCACATGACCTGGACGACAGACTCAGAATGTTAGTCAATGGGGTGGTCCAGATCTCATGGAGACAGAGCGGAGAGGGACACATACCTATACTTTTTTCTCCCAACTCATTCTTTTTCTCAGTCGAGATCTGTTACATAAGTCTTTCATTTTGAGCTTTAAAAAAAGAAAAATAAATATTACCTGTCAGGGCCGGGATGAGACACATGTCAACACAAGACATCTGGCTCAATTGAAAGTTACGTAACTTTAACCCTTTCCACCAAAGTGATTTATTTTTCTTTTCACTTTTCTTTTTTACTCCTAGATTTATAAGATCTATAAGGTTCTACTTTTTTTTATCGCTTACTCCACTTATTATGACCTCATTTGGTTATCACGTTATCATTACATCTTTACATATTTCGTTTTTTTGGCTGTATTTAGTATAATTGGGGTTATGAAATTGTATTAGCCTGTGTTTATGAAACATTCCAGTAATAATGTACCCTGATGAACCCTTATTGATTGGGGGAAACATGTTGGGACCCATGCCAGAAATCCAATATAGCCAATGGCCACATAGAAAGCAATAGCAGATCCTTCATTACATTGTAGGATTATCTTCCCAACCTCTATTTTAGTGTTATAATCTGGGAATGGTGGAGACAAAGACAACCAGAAAACACAGATCACAGCCTCAATGGAAGAGCAGATGATCAGAAGAAGTATGCAGAGATTTCTCCCGAGCCACCTCCTCAGTGTCCTGTCAGGTCTGATGGCTCTAAAGGCCAAGACCACGGTGACTGTTTTGGCCAAAACTGAAGAAACGGCAACTGTGAAAATAATGGCAAAAGCAACTTGTCGGACAAGACAGGACATCTCTGAGGGACGTCCAATGAATAACAGAGGACAGAGGAAGGAGAAGAGGAGTGAGAGGAGAAGTGTAAAGCTGAGGTTCTGGTTATTGGCTTTTACAATCGCTGTGTCTTTGTATGTGATGAATATTCCTAATATTATAATGGTGAAAATACAGAACATTCCAGCAAAGACTAGAAGAGATATCCCCAGTGTATCTCCATAAGATAGGAACTCGATGATTTTTGGGATACAGATGTCTCTTCTGTCATTTGACCACTGATCCTCTGGACACAGCTGGCATCTTGGCAAATCTGTGGAGACAAGAATCACATGTTGTATTAAAACAATATTTTTTATTAAAGCAACAAATTTTGTATATGTCAATAGAGAAAATGCCTCTTTCTCCACTCATCGGGCTCCTTTCCTGTTCCCCCTCCCCTCTCTTTAACTCATCCTTCACTCTGAAAAAATGAAAACTGTAAGGGTCAAAATGGAGCTCAATGAGAGATCAGGTTACATGTTGCACATAAAATAATAATTATAAATAGCTACACTTCTGCATAACAAAATAACTGTCAATCACCACCAAAAACTCAATATTTCTACCTACAACACATAAATGCCAATATATAATCCTTTATTATACCAAAATTACAAAACAGAGGAGAAAAGTCCTTCCATTCTGAAAAAAAAAAAAAAAAAACACCCGTGAAAAAAAATACCCCATAAAAACACAGAAACTCACTTCATGCAAATTACATGTCATATTGGGAATGGTCTCCACAATAATTACCTGACTGGGACATGCTGCTCCACCACCACCTCATCTGCATAAAATTAAGGAGCTCTTGGCCGACTCCAGAAAGCAGATGGATATTTCACGCCATCTGGAGCCGCTGGACAATTTTTTTTTTGTGGTATACGGGAATCTACATGTCTACACTTGGTATCCTGATCTGGGCTCCTTTCCCCCCTTTAGCTGCTGCCTGACTCCCGCCAGGTCTTGTGGCCCCTTGCTGCCACATCCTACCTTGTTTTCTTATAGGTTTGACAACACTGATATGCTTATTGTGCTTGGCGGGATGTGCCCTTTGTGGGTGCTTCTGCTGTTTAACCTGTTAAATTGTAATGCATATTTGGTTAAAGTGTACCTGTCGTTAACAAAAACTTTTATACAATGTAAATAATACCATTGTGCAGCAGGTGTAGTCAGCCAGCTCAGCTCCACCTCCGGCCAATGCAAGGAAACGTGTGGACGCACCCAGCAAACTGTAAACAAGAATTTCCAGCACGGCAACTTCTCTTATGAACTTCCAGCTTTATTGCAATATAAATAATCCAAAACACAGGACAGGAGAATGGTGACTCCTTTCGGTCTGATCACCAGACCTTTGCAATGACTAAGGTCTGGTGATCAGACCGAAATGTGTTGATTGCCTTTAGGCAACTAATGGGGTGTGCCCAGCCCAGGTGGTGCGTACCTAGTCACCATTATTTTGCAAAGAAAGCCATCCCTGCTTTGAACAATCATGTGGCAGAGAGGGAGGGCCACTTCATGAACTTGCCTGTGTGCAGAACAGCGCATGCCACAAGTGATACGTGGATTAATTGCTATGGCCAAGGGCAATACATGTCCGAAGAAAAATTGCTCCATTGCTGTGGTCTCTGGCTGTGGAAAAAATCAAATTTATTGCGTTTGCTTTTGTAAACACCCTGCAGCCAGCCAGGGCTGCTGGCCAAATTAAAATCGATTTTTTTGGCAAACCTGCTGGGCCACCTGGCTGGCAGGGGCAAAATTTAAATAGATTTTAAAGGTTTCTTAACCTGCTGCTGTATGCAGGCTACTACTCTTCCTCCAATAAACCACTGCGACATGCTGAAGGTTTCAATTGCAACCTCCCTCCAGCCAGCCAGCCAGGCCTGGGTCACCATTGGCCAAATTTGAATTAATTTCAAAGGTGTCTCAACCTGCTGCTTTACGATTCTTTCAGTAAGCCACTATGACATGTTCTGCTGGTAGTTTGAGCCAGGTGTACGCATACACAACCAAGGCATGTCAGCATCATGGAACTATATAATTGGATTTTTATTTAAAAATAAAAAAAACATAATTGAAATATTTTCAAATGTATTTTAAAACCCCAACCTTCCTGCTCCTTCCAGTCCACCATCTCCTGCAATCTCATGCTGTACACTAGTCAGTCAGTCAGCCACCATCTGCTGTACGCTGGACACTACTAATAACACCAATCTACCATCTCCCTACTTCCAGCCAGACCTACACTTACATAACGCCATCTCATGCTGTACGCTAGTAACATCAGTCAGCCACCATCTGCTGTAGGCTGGACACTACTAATAACACCAATCCACCATCACCCTACTTCCAGCCAGACCTACACTTGCATAACCTATCATTCACAAAAAAAAGGGATAATTTTTGGGACACCAGGATAAAGCCACGGCGTTTTCCCATGCCTCAGTGTGCATTTTAACTCTGGCAAGCATCTTCCGACAACTAAGGATACTTTATGCTGCTGTATTTTTGTGTGAATAAGCCTAAAAAATGGGCTAGCTAAAATAGTTACCATAGGTTACCACATTTCACCAATACTGAGCCTTAAAAACCCTTTCAAACTACTTGAATACATTCCTAACAGCGTTAGATAGATATTTAGACGTGTAAGGCAGTGTCAAGTTGAACCGAGCCAAACAAAACTCACAACTTCCGAAAAGTTTGTCGAACCGAACTTTTCTAAAGTTTGCTCAACTCTAATAAGCAGTTACATCATCCGAGTGCAATTGTAACACTCAGTGTTCAGTAGACAGGAACACTTGTGGTAGTGGATCTGCTGGACCTGTGTGGCAGATGACACGGACTGTACCAGGGAACGGAGTCTAAGGTGCCGCACCCAGGTCGCTACCCCTGGCATGGCTCGACTACACAGGCGGCTGAGGAGATTCGAGGCACAGGTAGGGTGCGGCAACTCGTGGTCAGGATAGCAGTAGGTCACAGCAGGCGGCCCAGATGCATAGTCAGGAATGTAGCAGGAGGCCAATAGGCAGGCGGCAAAGGAGCAAGGTCAGGTCACAGAACTAAGGGTCAGAAACACGGCAAGGCAATTCTAGGGAGCACTTTCTCTCAGGCACTAGGGCAACAAAGATCCAGAAGGGAAGTGTGGGAGGTGGAGGAAGTTATAACTGAGACACAGGTGTTACTTAATTATTGGGTGTACTGGTCCTTTAAATCTCCGAGCTCCAGTGCGCGCATGCCCTAGGGGACGGGGACACGTGCACCAGAGCAGAGAGGCAGAAGAGGAGGCAGGAGGAGCACGAGGTGAGTGACTGGCTGGGATTCACATGCGGGCGCGTCCCGCAATGCGAATCCCAGCCCCGCCAAAAGCAGGAGGTAACGGGGCCATGCGCTCACGGTCAGCGTGTGCTGCTGAAGCATGGAACATAACAAGTGTGAGGCCCGTGTGTAGTGTGAGGCCTGTGTGTAGTGTGAGGCCTGTGTGTAGTGTGAGGCCTGTGTGTAGCGTGAGGACTCTGTGTAGTGTGAGGCCTGTATGTAGTGTGATGCCTGTGTGAGGCCTGTGTGTGGTGTGAGGCCATGTGAGGCATGTGTGTGGTGTGAGGCCTATGTGTAGTGTGAAGGTTGTGTGTAGTGTGGTAGAGGACTGTGTGTATTGTGAGGACTGTGTGTAGTGTGAGGCCTATGTGTAGTGTGAAGGTTGTGTGTAGTGTGGTAGTGTGAGGTCTGTGTGTGGTGTGAGGACTGTGTGTAGTGTGAGGCCTGTGTGTGGTGTGAGGCCCGTGTGTAGTGTGAGCAGGGCCAGATTAAGGCTGCCTGGAAGACAGAGCACTTCATTATGATGCCCCCCCCCCCCCCCCCCCCCCGACAGTCCCCCATCCCTTCCACTGAGACTTGTTGCAGGCCTGTCAAGTAAGGAACAGACTGAGACCAAAATTAGGCCTGGGCATATTAGACTATGTCGCCTTTTTTTTTTTTTTTTTGGTGGGTGTCACTGTGGTAAATTAACTCAGCGTTCTTGTAACTATCTTACTCCCAGCCAAATTTGTATATACCGAAGCATAGAGAAATAAATCAGACAGAGCCATTGTGCTTTAGCATTCCCTGTGTGCTGTCCACTGGCCGTTTATTTCAAATCGTTGAAACTTATATCACCTTTGTCATTAACCCCTTCCCGCAGAATGTCATATATAAACGCCGGGTTGTGCAGTGCGTTCGCGCATCCCGGCGTTTATAAATGACATGCAGTTAACCCGGCGATGCGCAGCATCGCACGGGTTAACTGGCAGAAGTCCCGCTGTTTCCAGCAGGGGACAACTTCTGCTTCACCCCCAGGACCATCAATTGATGGTCCTGGTCAGCGATCACTGTGATTGGTCCCTGTGGACCAATCACAGTGATCTGGGGTGAAAGTTCAGATCCTCCGCACTGCCCGCCCCTGGAAGTCGCGCAGAACGGGGGACGAAGCGCTGCAGGGGCTCGCGGGGACCTGCAGGATAGGGGGGGGGGACACGAGGGGACCGGCGGACTTACCTGATCCAGCGGCGGGACCGAGGAGCAGCGCGGGACTGGCCACGTGGACGAGCAGCGACGGGTAAGTATGTGGTCCTCAGAGGCAGCAGTGAAGATCTTCACTGCTGCTTCTAGGAGTCTGAAAACTACAACTCCCAGCATGCCTAGACAGCCTTTGGCTGTCTGGGCATGCTGGGAGTTGTAGTTTTGCAACATCTGGAGGGCCTCAGTTTGGAGACCATTGTATAATGGTCTCCAATCTGTGCTCTTCCAGCTGTTGCAAAACTACAACTCCCAGCATGCACTGACTGTCCAGGCATGCTGGGAGTTTTAGTTAAGCAACATCTGGCCCTTCAGATGTTGCCGAACTACAACTCCCAGCATGCCCTTCAGCTGTCTGGGCATGCTGGGAGTTGTAGTTTTGCAACAGCTGGAGACACACTGGTTGGGAAACATTGTTTCTAACTCAGTGTTTCCTAACCTGTGTGCCTCCAGCTGTTGCAAAACTATAACTCCCAGCATGCACTAAAAGACCATGCATGCTGGGAGTTGTAGTTTTGCAACATCTGGAGGACCCCAGTTTGGAGACCATTGTATAATGGTCTCCAATCTGTGCTCTTCCAGCTGTTGCAAAACTACAACTCCCAGTATGCACTGACTGTCCAGGCATGCTGGGAGTTTTAGTTCAGCAACATCTGGCCCTTCAGATGTTGCCGAACTACAACTCCCAGCATGCCCTTCAGCTGTCTGGGCATGCTGGGAGTTGTAGTTTTGCAACAACTGGAGACACACTGGTTGGGAAACATTGTCTGTTTCTAACTCAGTGTTTCCTAACCTGTGTGCCTCCAGCTGTTGCAAAACTATGACTCCCAGCATGCACTAACAGACCATGCATGCTGGGAGTTGTGGTTTTGCAACAGCTGATGCAAGCCCCCCCGCCCCGCCACCCCCGTGAATGTACAGGGTACATTCACATGGGCGAGGCTTTTACAGTGGGTTTCTCGCATCTTGAGATGCAGCAAATTTTGCGCTGGGAAACTCGCTGTAACCCCCCGCCCATGTGACTGTACCCTAAAAACACTACACTACACTAACACAAAATAAAATAAAAAGTTAAAAACACTACATATACACATACCCCTAAACAGCCCCCCTCCCCCAATAAGAACATCCGGTACACCACTGTTTCCAAAGCAGAGCCTCCAGCTGTTGAAAAACAACAACTCCCAGTATTGTCGGACAGCCGTTGACTGTCCAGGCATGCTGGGAGTTTTGCAACAGCTGGAGGCACCCTGTTTGGGAATCACTGGCGTAGAATACCCCTATGTCCACCCCTATGCAAGTCCCTAATTTAGGCCTCAAATGCACATGGCGCTCTCACTTTGGAGCCCTGTCGTATTTCAGGGCAACAGTTTAGGGTCACATATGGGGTATCACCGTACTCGGGAGAAATTGTGTTACAAGGTTTGGGGGGTATTTTCTTCTTTAACCCTTCATGAAAAGGAAATGTTGGGGTCTACACCAGAATGTTAGTGTAAAAATTTTTTTTTTTTTACACTAACATGCTGATGTTGCCCTATACTTTACATTTTCACAAGAGGTAAAAGGGAAAAAAGCCCCCCAAAATTTGTAACGCAATTTCTCCCGACTACAGAGATACCCCATATGTGAGCGCAAAGTGCTCTGGGGGCGCACAACAAGGCCCAGAAGGGAGAGCGCACCATGTACATTTGAGGTGATTTGCACAGGGGTGGCTGATTGTTACAGCGGTTTTGACAAACGCAAAAAAAAAAACCCCACATGTGACCCCATTTCGGAAACGACACCCCTCACGGAATGTAATGAGGGGTGCAGTGAGAATTTACCCCCCACAGGTGTCTGACGGATCTTTGGAACAGTGGTCCATGAAAATGAAAACTTGTACAGCCCACTGTTCCAAAGATCTGTCAGACACCAGTGGGGGGCAAATGCTCACTGTACCCCTTGTTACGTTCCTCAAGGGGTCTAGTTTCCAAAATGGTATGCCATGTGTGGTTTTTTTTGCTGTTCTGACACCTTAGGGGCTTCCTAAATGCGACATGCTCCCCGAGCAAAATTTGCTCTCAAAAAGCCAAATATGACTCCTTCTCTTCTGAGCATTGTAGTTCGCCCATAGTGCACTTCAGGTCAACTTATGGGGTACCTCCATACTCAGAAGAGATGGGGTTACAAATTTTGGGGGGTATTTTCTGCTATTAACCCTTGCAAAAAGGTGAAATTAGGGGGGAAACACACATTTTAGTGGAAATTTTTTTTTTTTTTTTTTACATATGCAAAAGTCGTGAAACACCTGTGGGGTAATAAGGCTCACTTTATTCCTTATTACATTCCTCAAGGGGTCTAGTTTCCAAAATGGTATGCCATGTGGGTATTTTTTGCTGTTCTGGCACCATAGGGGCTTCCTAAATGCGACATGCCCCCCGAGCAAAATTTGCTCTCAAAAAGCCAAATATGACTCCTTCTCTTCTGAGCATTGTAGTTCGCCCATAGTGCACTTCAGGTCAACTTATGGGGTACCTCCATACTCAGAAGAGAAGGGGTTACAAATATTGGGGGGTATTTCCTGCTATTAACCCTTGGAAAAATGTGAAATTTGGGGGGAAACACACATTTTAGTGAAAAAAAATATTTTTTTTTTACATATGCAAAAGTCGTGAAACACCTGTGGGGTATTAAGGCTCACTTTATTCCTTGTTATGTTCCTCAAGGGGTCTAGTTTCCAAAGTGGTATGCCATGTGAGGGTTTTTTGCTGTTCTGGCACCATAGGGGCTTCCTAAATGCAACATGCCCCCCAAAAACCATTTCAGAAAAACGTACTCTCCAAAATCCCCTTATCGCTCCTTTGCTTCTGAGCCCTCTACTGCGCCCGCCGAACACTTAACATAGACATATGAGGTATGTGCTTACTCGAGAGAAATCAGGCTACAAATATAAGTATACATTTTCTCCTTTTACCCCTTGTAAAAATTTAAAAATTGGGTCTACAAGAACATGCGAGTGTAAAAAATGAAGATTGTGAATTTTCTCCTTCACTTTGCTTCTATTCCTGTGAAACACCTAAAGGGTTAAAATGATGACTGAATGTCATTTTGAATACTTTGGGGGGTGCAGTTTTTATAATGGGGTCTTTTGTGGGGTATTTCTAATAAGAAGACCCTTCAAATCCACTTCAAACCTGAACTGGTCCCTGAAAAATAGTGAGTTTGAAAATTTTGTGAAAAATTGGAAAATTGCTGCTGAACTTTGAAGCCCTCTGGTGTCTTCCAAAAGTAAAAACTCGTCACTTTTATGATGCAAACATAAAGTAGACATATTGTATATGTGAATAAATTTTTTTTTTATTTGTAATATACATTTTCCTTACAAGCAGAGAGCTTCAAAGTTAGAAAAATGCAAAATTTTCAAATTTTTCATCAAATTTTAGGATTTTTCACAAGGAAAGGATGCAAGTTACCAAAAAATGTTACCACTACGTTAAAGTAGAATATGTCACGAAAAAACAATCTCGGAATAAGAATGATAACTAAAAGCATTCCAGAATTATTAATGTTTAAAGTGACAGTGGTCAGATGTGCAAAAAACGCTCTGGTCCTTAAGGCCAAAATGGGCTTGGTCCTGAAGGGGTTAACATAAGTTCCCACCCCCTGCTAGGGGATGTTCTAGCATATGGGAATGAGCAAATATCATGAGGGATGTGCCTTGTCCTCATGGCACTCCACTTCCTCTACACGATGGGAGGGGTCCAGAGCAGATACCGGAAGGAACAGAGGGGGAAAACAGATGGGGAAGGGGGGCCTCCTAAATGAACATTTTTTTACATAGATAAATCTATTACAAGCCCCCCTAAAAAATTATCATTCTTCCTTTCCCTAATTTCCATCATCCTAACTCATCTGCCTCTGTTACGCCTAGCGCTCCGGGTCCCCGCTCCTCCCCGGAGCGCTCACGGCGTCTTTCTCCCTGCAGCGCCCCGGTCAGTCCCGCTGACCGGGAGCGCTGCACTGTCTTGGCCGTTGGGGATGCGATTCGCACAGCGGGACGCGCCCGCTCGCGAATCGCATCCCAGGTCACTTACCCGTCCCGGTCCCCTGCTGTCATGTGCTGGCGCGCGCGGCTCCGCTCTCTAGGGCGCGCGCGCGCCAGCTCTCTGAGACTTAAAGGGCCAGTGCACCAATGATTGGTGCCTGGCCCAATTAGCTTAATTGGTTCCCACCTGTTCCCTGGCTATATCTAGTCTCCTCCCTTGCACTCCCTTGCCGGATCTTGTTGCCCTTGTGCCTAGTGAAAGCGTTTTGTGTGTTTAAAGCCTGTGTACCAGAACTTCTGCTATCTCCCCTGACTACGAATCTTGCCGCCTGCCCCCGACCTTCTGCTACGTCCGACTTTGCTTCTGCCTACTCCCTTGTACCTCGCCTATCTTCAGCAGCCAGAGAGGTGAGCCGTTGCTAGTGGATACGACCTGGTCACTACCGCCGCAGCAAGACCATCCCGCTTTGCGGCGGGCTCTGGTGAAAACCTGTAGTGGCTTAGAACCGGTCCACTAGCGCGGTCCTCGCCATCCCTCTCTGGCACAGAGGATCCACTACCTGCCAGCCGGCATCGTGACAGTAGATCCGGCCATGGATCCCGCTGAGGTCCCTCTGCCTTATATCTCGGATATCACCACGGTGATCGCCCAGCAATCCCGACAGATCGCCCATCTATCCCACCAGCTGTCGGAAATGTCCACCATTGTGCGCCAACTTCAGTCGCAACTTCAGCAGCAATCATCTCCTCCGCCAGCTCCTGCACCCCCTCCGCAGCGAGTGGCCACTCCTAGCCTCCGCCTGTCCTTGCCGGACAAATTTAATGGGGACTCTAAGTTTTGCCGTGGCTTTCTTTCGCAATGTTCCCTGCACTTGGAGATGATGTCGGACCAGTTTCCCACTGAAAGGTCTAAGGTGGCTTTCGTAGTCAGCCTTCTCTCTGGAAAAGCCCTGTCATGGGCCACACCGCTCTGGGACCGCAATGACCCCGTCACCGCCTCTGTACACTCCTTCTTCTCGGAAATTCGAAGTGTCTTTGAGGAACCTGCCCGAGCCTCTTCTGCTGAGACTGCCCTGCTGAACCTGGTCCAGGGTAATTCCTCCGTTGGCGAGTACGCCATACAATTCCGTACCCTTGCTTCTGAACTTTCCTGGAATAATGAGGCTCTCTGCGCGACCTTTAAAAAAGGCCTATCCAGCAACATTAAAGATGTTCTGGCCGCACGAGAAATTCCTGCTAACCTGCATGAACTCATTCATCTAGCCACTCGCATTGACATGCGTTTTTCTGAGAGGCATCAAGAGCTCCGCCAGGAAAAAGACTTAGATCTCTGGACACCTCTCCCACAGTCTCCACTGCAATCTGCGCCTAGGCCTCCCGCCGAGGAGGCCATGCAAGTGGATCGGTCTCGCCTGACCCTGGAAGAGAGGAATCGCCGTAAGGAAGAGAATCTTTGTCTGTACTGTGCCAGTACTGAACATTTTTTGGTGGAGTGCCCAATCCGTCCTCCACGTCTGGGAAACGCACGCTCGCACCCAGCTCTCGTGGGTGTGGCGTCTCTTGATGCTAAGTCGACTTCTCCACGTCTCACGGTGCCTGTTCGGATTTCTACGTCAGCCAGCTCACCCCTCTCAGCCGTGGCCTGCCTGGACTCTGGAGCTTCTGGGAATTTTATTCGGGAGTCCTTAGTGAATAAATTCCGCATTCCGGTGACCCGTCTTGTCAAGCCACTCCACATTTCCGCGGTCAACGGAGCCAGATTGGACTGCACCGTGCGTTATCGCACGGAGCCCCTCCTAATGTGCATCGGACCTCATCACGAGGAAATTGTATTTTTTGTCCTTCCTAATTGCACTTCTGAAGTTCTCCTTGGACTACCCTGGCTTCAACACCATTCCCCAACCCTGGATTGGTCCACTGGGGAGATCAAGAGTTGGGGTCCCTCTTGTTCCAAGGACTGCCTTCAACCGGTCCCCAGTACTCCCTGCCGTGACCCTGTGGTTCCTCCTGTATCCGGTCCCCCTAAGGTCATTAAGGACTCTGCCTGCCACAAGAAATGCCTCTCCCCCCCTCCCAGTCCCATCAGGCAAGCCTCTGTGTCCCCTCATGGCCCTCGTCCTGGTGTCACACTGCCCCGTGCCAAGTCTCGCCCTCTGCCCTCCCTCCCCATTCCCACTCCTGCTGTACTGCCTGCCGTTGAGGAAACCCTCCATTCTTTCCAGGTGTCCTCATCCCAGGGGAGGCAGTTACCGGACAAAGAGAAGGGGAGACCTAAGGGGGGGGGTACTGTTACGCCTAGCGCTCCGGGTCCCCGCTCCTCCCCGGAGCGCTCACGGCGTCTTTCTCCCTGCAGCGCCCCGGTCAGTCCCGCTGACCGGGAGCGCTGCACTGTCTTGGCCGTTGGGGATGCGATTCGCACAGCGGGACGCGCCCGCTCGCGAATCGCATCCCAGGTCACTTACCCGTCCCGGTCCCCTGCTGTCATGTGCTGGCGCGCGCGGCTCCGCTCTCTAGGGCGCGCGCGCGCCAGCTCTCTGAGACTTAAAGGGCCAGTGCACCAATGATTGGTGCCTGGCCCAATTAGCTTAATTGGTTCCCACCTGTTCCCTGGCTATATCTAGTCTCCTCCCTTGCACTCCCTTGCCGGATCTTGTTGCCCTTGTGCCTAGTGAAAGCGTTTTGTGTGTTTAAAGCCTGTGTACCAGAACTTCTGCTATCTCCCCTGACTACGAATCTTGCCGCCTGCCCCCGACCTTCTGCTACGTCCGACTTTGCTTCTGCCTACTCCCTTGTACCTCGCCTATCTTCAGCAGCCAGAGAGGTGAGCCGTTGCTAGTGGATACGACCTGGTCACTACCGCCGCAGCAAGACCATCCCGCTTTGCGGCGGGCTCTGGTGAAAACCTGTAGTGGCTTAGAACCGGTCCACTAGCGCGGTCCTCGCCATCCCTCTCTGGCACAGAGGATCCACTACCTGCCAGCCGGCATCGTGACAGCCTCAATGTGTTTTTTCAAACGTTTCACTGTACTTTAGACGACCCATGGCTTATCCATGGACCCCCTTAGCCTCAGACTTTACACATATGGAGTCAGATGCTTTCCCTATGGGTCACTAGTGTTATAGATGGAAGCTCTGTAATGGGGTATAGGCTTCATCTGTAATCTCAAAGTCCACATTTGTCATCACTGGCGTGGCATTCTTGTCGGTTGTCGCACACTTCTTCAACTTTAGGCAAAGCAAAACACAACACACAACAAAGCAAGATTATTAGAATTATGAGTATGGTTATTTTACCGGTCCTATATTGCCTGAGATATATGCGCAACAAGTCTCCCAAACATCTTGTATACCCCCCTTTTTCCTTTTACACCATACATCATATCTAATGCCGTACCATTTTGGAATGTTATAGCGGATGTGGCTCTTAGTTGTTCGGCCTGACCTTGAAGAGCATCTACAAAGAAATGTATTAATCTTTGTTGGTTATAATAGATATCATTAATTTTACTCATGGAAATCTGGGATATTATTGACTCAACTCTGGCTTTTTATTTGACCTCTAGCTATAAAACTCATCTGGGGCCCCCCCTTGGGACTCCTATAACATCAATATACACAAAGGGATCAAAACTCCCAGCAGGGGCTGTATGTTTACCTCTAAAGTGTGGTTTGGATTTCTTTGTAGGTTTGATAATGGAAGTGTGTATGGGCAGACGTGTCTTGATTAATGTGTATTCCCCAGTTTAACTCCTTTCAAATTTAACTCTAAGCTTCATATCCCCAACTATCCCATACTTTACGATAGTTACCACTTACTCATCCGGCTAGCTAGGTCTATCCTTTCTATAATCTTACTACAAGTATTCCTTTCCTTTATAACATTATTACTCACTGAAATACTTGTATACAGAGAGATTGGAGTTATAACACCACCTTAAGTATAAACATATAAATCTTTATTGAAAATGTTTTACATTAAAAACATAGATGCAAAAAAGTGAAGTATTGCAATAGAAATCCAACACAAAAATATCTGGCGCAGAGTAAGAATAGTACATACAAATGAGTACATAAAAATTGTCCACACTTTATATATAGCAATCTATGGAATAAAACAGTTTAGCCCACAGGAGCTGACATTGGCCAGGTCAGTGCTGGTAACACATCATATAATGTATTGAACTGGCTTAATGTAGAGATGGTACAAGGTAAGTTAAGTAAAGTAAATGTAAGCAAATCTCCAGGGCCGGATGGACTACACCCAAGAGTTCTTAGAGAGGTAAGTTCAGTAATATCTGTACCCTTGTTAATGATATTTACAGATTCTCTGGTGTCTGGTATTGTGCCAAGGGACTGGCGCAAGGCAAATGTGGTACCAATCTTCAAGAAGGGCTCTAGGTCTTCGCCAGGCAATTATAGACCGGTAAGTCTAACGTGCATTGTGGGTAAATTGTTTGAAGGACTTATAAGGGATGAAATACAGTAATACATAGGGTATATTAGTATTATAAGTTATAGCCAGCATGGGTTTACTAAGGATAGAAGTTGTCAAACCAATCTAATTTGCTTTTATGAAGCGGTGAGTAGAAGCCTTGACAGAGTAATGGCTGTGGATATAGTGTTTCTGGATTTCGCCAAAGCGTTTGATACTGTCCCTCACAGACGTCTGACAGGTAAGTTAAGGTCTTTGGGCTTGGAAACTTTAGTTTGTAACTGGATTGAACACTGGCTCATGGATCGTACCCAGAGAGTGGTGGTCAATGATTCGTACTCTGATTGGTCCCCGGCTATTAGTGGTGTACCCCAAGGTTCAGTACTGGGCCCGCTGCTGTTTAATTTATTTATCAATGATATAGAGGATGGTATTAACAGCTCTGTTTCTATCTTTGCAGATGACACCAAGCTTTGTAGCACGGTACAGTCTATAGAGGATGTGCATAAGTTACAAGATGACTTGGATAGACTAAGTGTCTGGGCATCCACTTGGCAAATGAGGTTCAATGTGGATAAATGTAAAGTTATGCATCTGGGTACTAATAACCTGCATGCATCGTATGTCTTAGGGGGGATTAACCCCTTAAGGACCAAGGACGTACCGGTACGTCCTTGGTCCTGCTCTTCCGATATAACGCGGGGTTACACAGTAACCCCGCGTCATATCATGGCGGGCCCGGCGTCATAGTGAAGCCGGGACCCGCCTCTAATAGCGCGCAGCGCCGATCGCGGCGCCGCGCGCTATTAACCCTTTAGCCGCGCGCTCAAAGCTGAGCCGCGCGGCTAAAAGTGAAAGTGAAAGTTCCCGGCTAGCTCAGTCGAGCTGTTCGGGATAGCCGCGGCTAATCGCGGCATCCCGAACAGCTGACAGGACAGCGGGAGGGCCCCTTCCTGCCTCCTCGCTGTCCGATCGCCGAATGACTGCTCAGTGCCTGAGATCCAGGCATGAGCAGTCATCCGGCAGAATCGTTGATCACTGGTTTCTTATGAGAAACCAGTGATCAACATAGAAGATCAGTGTGTGCAGTGTTATAGGTCCCTATGGGACCTATAACACTGCAAAAAAAAAGTGAAAAAAAAAAGTGAATAAAGATCATTTAACTCCTCCCCTATTAAAAGTTTGAATCACCCCCCTTTTCCAATAAAAAAAAAAACACAGTGTAAATAAAAATAAAAATAAACATATGTGGTATCACCGCGTGCGGAAATGTCCGAATTATAAAAATATATCATTAATTAAACCGCTCGGTCAATGGCGTGCGCGCAAAAAAATTCCAAAGTCCAAAATAGTGCATTTTTGGTCACTTTTTATATCATTTAAAAATGAATAAAAAGTGATCAATAAGTCCTATCAATGCAAAAATGGTACCGTTAAAAACTTCAGATCACGGCGCAAAAAATGAGCCCTCATACCGCCCCATACACGGAAAAATAAAAAAGTTATAGGGGTCAGAAGATGACAATTTTAAACGTATTAATTTTCCTGCATGTAGTTATGATTTTTTCCAGAAGTCCGACAAAATCAAACCTATATAAGTAGGGGATCATTTTAATCGTATGGACCTACAGAATACATATCAGGTGTCATTTTTACCGAAAAATGTACTACGTAGAAACGGAAGCCCCCAAAAGTTACAAAACAGCGTTTTTTTTTTCAATTTTGTCGCACAATGATTTTTTTTCCCGCTTCACCATAGATTTTTGGGCAAAATGACTGACGTCATTACAAAGTAGAATTGGTGGCGCAAAAAATAAGCCATCATATGGATTTTTAGGTGTAAATTTGAAAGAGTTATGATTTTTTAAAGGCAAGGAGCAAAAAACGAAAATGCAAAAACGGAAAAACCTCCGGTCCTTAAGGGGTTAAACTGGCAGAGTCACTGGTAGAGAAGGATCTGGGTGTACTTGTAGATCACAGACTACAGAATAGCATGCAATGTCAGGCTGCTGCTTCCAAAGCCGGCAGGATATTGTCATGTATCAAAAGAGGCATGGACTCAAGGGACAGGGACATAATACTCCCCCTTTATAGAGCATTGGTACGGCCTCACCTGGAATATGCTGTTCAGTTTTGGTCGCCTGTTCATAAAAGGGACACTGCAGAGTTGGAAAGGGTGCAGAGAAGTGCTACTAAACTAATATGGGGCATGGAACATCTTAGCTACGAGGAGCGATTAAAAGAGTTACAATTGTTTAGTCTTGAGAAGAGACGTTTAAGGGGGGATATGATAAACATATATAAGTATATAAATGGCCCATACAAAAAATATGGAGAAAAACTGTTCCAGGTTAAACCCCCCCAAAGGACGAGGGGGCACTCCCTCCGTCTGGAGAAGAAAAGGTTTAGTCTAAAGGGGCAACACGCCTTCTTTACCGTGAGGACTGTGAATTTATGGAACGGTCTACCTCAGGAACTGGTCACAGCAGGAACAATTAACAGCTTTAAAACAGGGTTAGATACATTCCTGGAACAAAATAACATTAATGCTTCTGCAGAATTATAAAACTACATCCCCTTCCCTTATCCCCTTACACCCTTCCCTTCAATTCCCTGGTTGGACTTGATGGACGTATGTCTTTTTTCAACCATACTAACTATGTAACTATTGCAATACTTCAATTTTTTGCATCTATATGTTTTTTATGTAAAACATTTTCAATAAAGATTTATAGGATTATACTTAAGGTGGTGTTATAACTCCAATCTCTCTGTATACATACATTTATGGAGTTCCCCTGTCCTCGACAGGATTAGTACACACTCCCCTATGGGTGTCATTGGGGCACATGGGAGTGTATGGGGCATTTTTTTAGGACTTTAGTGTTCACTGAAATACTTGTTGCACCCCGCTATTTGTACATGTTCACCTACTGACTCTCCTCATACAACGTCACCTCCTAACAATTCGTTGTGATTATCTTTCCCTTTGGAACAACCATGGTTATGCACAGACATAGATTTAACAGTTATCAGAGATAAACCTATACGGGATCATCATATGCAATCTTCTCTTTCCTCACTTATTTCCTGCATAGGTTTTGAAGAAATGGGTGACAATTACAGAATCTGAACTAGGTACAGTTTTACAAAAGGTTCTTAATTGTATACTTTACTGTATCTATAATTAGGGATCAGTGCAATCAGACAAGGAGATACTGATATCGACCTACCCCAGGCAGTTAGATGAAGTCTACTCATATTCTCTGAAACAGGTAAGATGATTATGGAGTGTGTTGGTCAGGTACCTTTATTGCTTTTACCTAGGTCATATGTCAGATGTAAATGATGACGTCTTTACAAACCTTCTTTCTGCATTGTTGAATCCTGAGGCGACCCAAAGTACTGACAATTAGTTTTGCTCGCAAATATTTGCAATGCAAATTTTATTCGCGAATATAGCGCTATATATTCGTAATTACGAATATTCGTTTTTTTTTTTTTTTTTTCACAGTGATCATCCCTCTCTGCTTCCAGCTTGTGTGGTGTAAAGCAGGCTCTAATACTACTGTGTGAGACTGGCGTGCAAATTTTCGCATATGCGAACATTTGCATATGCTAAATTTCGCATATGCGAGTTTTCGCTTATGTTAATTTTTTTATATGCTAATTTTCACATGCGCGAATTTTCACATATGCGAAAATAAAACACGAATATTACGAATATGCAAATTTAGCGAATATATGATGAATATTCGTCCATATATTCACAAAATATCGCAAAATTCGAATATGGCCTATGCCGCTCAACACTACTGACATTACTATGAACATAGCTCCCCTCTGCTTAGTGTATGGGGTCAAATATGTTACCATGGGGTCCAAGACTGCTGGCACATACATTTTCTTACCAACTCTTTTCGTATGCCGTCTTTGCCCTGTACCACCTCTTTCTTCTTCCATTGGTCTCTCTCAGCATGCATAGCTGGTTCCTGCAAGAGACCTAGCCAGAAAATTCCACATTGCCCATCCACCTGTACACTTTGTACCATCATTGTGGGGGAACAGGAGCGCTGCAGCCTTGGCAGCCTCCTTCACCATTCAATCCCCTTGGCTTCTGGGGCTGTTTCCTTCATGTGGCTCTGATCTTTATGATGGCCACTTTCTCTGGCCGCTCTCGGACTTTGAACACTTGAATTACAAACTACAGATTGGTTCGCTCAATGATTCAACAACACTCTTACGTCAATAGGCCCATACTTGTGGGCGATAGTTAAAGTGTACCCGTACTCATTGTGTCATACCTTCAGATATCTTGCACATCTCAGTGAATACCTTCAACTCTACTTCTCTGAACCCCCAGCTCAGATCAAGTGGTTTATTGTAGTAGAACTTCATTCTGCGTGTGGTCACCATATATCCTGTCTTATGTATTACATCTTTACATTACTTGGAACAAGCTTACATTTATAACTCAGCATCAACCATGGATTCTCTGATATCCTATCATGGCTCTTTTTTTTAATTTTTTTTATCCTATAAGTTCAAGACAATCAGCATCTTCATATTACACTAAATATCATCATAATGTTATCCACTTAAAATTGATGTTATTCAAATAACTGCAATGTAGAATGTATAGGTAAATCACATTGTGTATGCAGGTACTATAACACATTCAAGTTAAAACAGTAGATTTGTAGGTCCTTCATTTAATGTGTGTCACGATTTGGCTGGCTGGAGGTGGATCCTCTGTGCCAGAGAGGGATTGGCGTGGACCGTGTCGGTGGACCGGTTCTAAGTTGCTACTGTTTTTCACCAGAGCCCGCCGCAAAGCGGGATGGTCTTGCAGCGGCGGTAGCAACCAGGTCGTATCCACCGGCAACGGCTCAACCTCTCTGACTGCTGAGATGGCGTGGGACAGAAGGACTAGACAGAGGCAAGGTCAGACGTAGCAGAAGGTCGGGGCAGGCGGTAAGGTTCGTAGTCAAAGAGGATAGCAGGAGATCTGGAACTCAGGCTTTGGACAACACTAAACGCTTTCAATGGCACAAGGCAAGCAGGGGGAAGCTAATTAGGCTGATTGGGCCAGGCACCAATCATTGGTGCACTGGCCCTTTAAATCTTAGAGAGCTGGTGCGCGCGCGCCCTATGGAGCGGAGCCGCGCGCGCCAGGACATGACAGCCGGGGCAGGTGAGTGACTTGGGATGCAATTCGCGAGCGGGCGCGTCCCGCTATGCGGATCGCATCCCCGCTGGCAGTGTCAGTGCAGCGCTCCCAGTCAGAGGTTCTGACCGGGGCGCTGCAGAGAGAGAAACGCCGCTAGCGCTCGGGGGAGGAGCAGGGACCCGGAGCGCTCGGCGTAACAGTACCCCCCCCCTTAGGTCTCCCCCTTTTTTTGTCCGGCAATTGCATCACGTGGGACGAGGACACTGGGAGCGATTGTAGGGTTTCCTCATCAAATGCAGGCAGTTCAGCAGGAGTGGGAATGGGGAGGGAGGGCAGAGGGTGAAGCTTGGCACGGGGCAGAGGGTTACCAGGACAGGGGCTATGAGGAGGCAAAGCATAGTCCTGATAGGCTTTGGGGAGACCAGGTGTAGGAGGAGGCACCGAGGCTTGCCTGACGGGACTGGGAGGAGACGTGAGGCATTTCTTGCGGCAAGCAGGGCCCCAATTCTTGATCTCCCCGGTGGTCCAGTCAAGGGTGGGAGAATGATGCTGGAGCCATGGCAGACCGAGGAGGACTTCAGAGGTACAGTTGGGAAGGACGAACAATTCAATCTTTTCGTGATGGGGTCCAATGCACATTAAGAGGGGTTCTGTGCGGTAACGCACGGTGCAGTCCAATTTAACTCCGTTGACCGAGGAAATGTAGAGTGGCTTGACGAGACGGGTCACCGGGATGCAGAACTTATTCACCAAAGAGGCCAGAATAAAATTTCCAGAAGAACCAGAGTCCAAGAAGGCCGCGGCAAAGAAGGAAGAGTTCGCAGAAGGAGAAATCCGCACGGGCACAGTGAGACGTGGAGAAGCAGACTTCGTACCAAGAGACGCCACACCCACGTGAGCTGGGTGTGTGCGTGCGTTTCCCAGACGTGGAGGGCGAATAGGGCAATCCACCAAGAAGTGTTCGGTACTGGCGCAGTACAGACATAAATTGCTATCCCTACGGCGAGTCCTCTCTTCAAGGGTCAGGCGAGACCGATCCACTTGCATAGCCTCCTCGGAGGGAGGCACAGGGGTAGATTGCAAAGGATACTGTGAGAGAGGTGCCCAGAGATCAAGGTCTTTTTCCTGGCGGAGCTCCTGATGTCTCTCAGAAAAACGCATGTCAATGCGGGTGGCCAAATGGATAAGTTCTTGCAGGTTGGCAGGAATCTCTCGTGCGGCCAGCACATCCTTGATGTTACTGGATAGGCCTTTAAAGGTCGCGCAGAGAGCCTCGTTATTCCAAGATAATTCGGAAGCGAGAGTACGAAATCGGATGGCGTACTCGCCTACTGAAGAATTACCCTGGACCAGGTTCAGCAGGGCAGTCTCGGCAGAAGAAGCTCGGGCTGGTTCCTCGAAGACACTACGGACTTCAGCGAAGAAGGACTGGACTGTGGCTGTGGCAGGATCATTGCGGTCCCAGAGCGGTGTGGCCCAAGACAAGGCCTTTCCAGACAGAAGACTCACTACGAACGCCACCTTAGACCGTTCTGTAGGAAATTGGTCCGAGAACATCTCCATATGTAGGGAACATTGAGACAGAAAGCTAGGGCAGAGTCTAGAGTCCCCATCAAATTTGTCCGGCAGGGACAAGCGGAGGCTAGGAGCAGCCACTCGCTGCGGAGGAGGTGCAGGAGCTGGCGGAGGAGATGGGTGCTGCTGTAGCAGTGGCAGAAGTAGCTGTAATGTGGCGGTCAACTGCGACAGCTGCTGTCCTTGTTGGGCGACCACCGTGGATAGGTCAGCGAGACTTGGCAGCGGCACCTCAGCGGGATCCATGGCCGGATCTACTGTCACGATTCGGCTGGCTGGAGGTGGATCCTCTGTGCCAGAGAGGGATTGGCGTGGGCCGTGTCGGTGGACCGGTTCTCAGTTGCTACTGGTTTTCACCAGAGCCCGCCGCAAAGCGGGATGGTCTTGCAGCGGCGGTAGCAACCAGGTCGTATCCACAGGCAACGGCTCAACCTCTCTGGCTGCTGAGATGGCGTGGGACAGAAGGACTAGACAGGGGCAAGGTCAGACGTAGCAGATGGTTGGGGCAGGCGGCAAGGTTCGTAGTCAAAGAGGATAGCAGGAGATCTGGAACACAGGCTTTGGACAACACTAAACGCTTTCACTGGCACAAGGCAACAAGATCCGGCAGGGAAGTGCAGGGAAAGTGAGGTAATATAGCCAGGGAGCAGGTGGAAGCTAATTAGGCTGATTGGGCCAGGCACCAATCATTGGTGCACTGGCCCTTTAAATCTTAGAGAGCTGGCGCGCGCGCGCCCTAAGAAGCGGAGCCGCGCGCGCCAGGACATGACAGCAGGGGGCCAGGGCAGGTGAGTGACTTGGGATGCGATTCGCGAGCGGGCGCGTCCCGCTATGCGAATCGCATCCCCGCCGGCAGTGTCAGTGCAGCGCTCCCGGTCAGCGGGTCTGACCGGGGCGCTGCAGAGAGAGAAACGCTGCGAGCGCTCCGGGGAGGAGCAGGGACCCGGAGCGCTCGGCGTAACAATGTGACTGTGTTTCATTAGACCAAGGCTGTTCTGTCAATCTTCCTATAAGCCCCGCCTTTCTCCTCCCACTCCTCTATGTCACTGGTCACCACCCCTTTGAGTCTGGCTTTTTTCCTCATTTCGGTTTGGTCATTTCTCAAAAAATTCTTGAGCAATCAGTGCCTACATGGAGACATACCATACACATGTAACATGTAACAATATCAACATTTACAAATATTCAACATACAACACACACACAGACAGGGCCCGCATTCTCAGCAAAAACAAAAATGTAAAAGAATAAAAATATATACAGAGCTCTTTCAAAAATTGGGAAAAAATCATCTTCAATGCGCATTATTTATAATCAATAAACCATTAGCTGATTTTAAATCCTTAAAGTAATATTAATTAATTAAACAGTGATCACTTTTTCATTTATTTTACATTTTATTTTATTCTCTTTGGCCAAACTTCTCTCGTTACTCCTATAATATAATCAGACAGTTAATTGCATTTCCTTATAAATTTCCTTTTTTTTTTTTATATCCATCTTGCACACCTGCGAAAACAAACTTATTAAGAGATTCATAAAATATCATCAAGTAGTTTCATTATGACATAATCATGTACATACACAGTTTCACCTAAATCCATTCACTGGTCATACTCCGTGTGTTCCTAATTTATCATATATGCTTCACTAGATTAGATGTGTTAAAATGGCAGCCAGGGAATGAAGGTGGAAACTAATTGGATGAGCTAAAATGGCTGCTGGGGGAGGAACTTCACTTCTGGGAGTGTAAACATGGCTGCCCCCCATAGGAGTAAGCATGTGGCAGAGACTAGCAGCCTCATGGAAAGAGAGAGAGAGAAAGAGAGAACAAAAACATGGAATGAAGAAAGGTAAGATCTGGGTTATAACTGTAGGGATTAGTATTAGGGTGTCACTCCATAAAGGATTCTTAGCACAAAGGCTCTCTTAATTGAAAATATGATAATTCTCACCATCCTATCACCAGTTTATAAACAAATGTATGTCTGTACATCGGTGTTAACTTCAATATCTAAAAATTTGCAGCATACTGTCAGCCAACACCTTATGCCGATCTATTCGCCTCACATTCTTTTGTCTATCTATATCCATTCAGAGAACTACAACATAACTAAATCAAATCACAATTGTTCTCAAGAATCACACTGTTATATATAACTGTATATTACACTGCTATATATATATATATATAAACCTTCTTATTCTATCAACCATCAATATATTTCAAATATGCAACTGCCTTAATATCTACAATTTATCAATTCCATTTTGAACTCACCACTTGCTTTCCATCAAACTGCATTTTCCTTCTATACAACTCTGTGCAATTCCCTCAGTGAGCTCAGGTTACTTCTGCACATTCCAAAGCCCCTCCTTGCAGCTATAACCCCCTCTGTCTCCTAAAAACCAGAAACCAACAATTTCTAGGGTGTCCCCAGCTGTGTCCAACTAAAGCCCTCTCAAAAACTCTTTACTTTTAGGAGATATCCTTAAAACACTAATACATTAGATCTAGTATTAGAAGGGAAGTTATTTCCCCCTCTTCGTCTGAATTAGCTAATTTAACAATAATCCATGGACACACACAATACAGGACACATGTCACATATTCTATCAGTTGCAATGGGACAAGTTCCAGGAATCTGCTATTGCCGGGAAAATCCCTTGTACCCCCAGTCCTAGATAAGCTCTAATTATGACGTTATACCAGGCAACCAGAACCATATCCATCCTAGATCACTTATCTATTTATGACTCTGCCCTAAACAGTCTGATGATGCCTTAACATCCCAATGCTTATTTATGACAACGTACTCTGCAACTCAACTCCCCAATGAACAGTCCCAATTCCACTTATTCACTCACACACACTTCATACACACTTGGGCAGTAAGATAGCTACATTATACATGGGTAATTGTCTCTGGACGAGAATTTATCTATCTTTCTCTGTTAGCTCACATGTAAGTCGGCTAGATCAGCATGACAAAACAAAGGGGAGACATGGGTACTTTTGGCAAGGTACAAGTATGTCCTACCGTATGCCTGGAGTTGTTCAATCGTCTGGTCTGGGTATTGCGCCCTGCACATGTAACTATCTTACTCCCGGCCAAATCTGTATACAGAATGTATATACCGAAGCATAGAGAAATAAATCAGACAGAGCCATTGTGCTTTAGCGTTCCCTGTGTGCTGTCCACTGGCCGTTTATTTCAAATCGTTCAAACTTATATCAGCTTTGTCATTAACATATGTTCCCACCCAATGCTGGGGGATGTTCTAGCATATGGGAATGAGCAAATATCATGAGGGATGTGCCTTGTCCTCATGGCACTCCACTTCCTCTACACCATGGGAGGGGTTCAGAGCAGATACCGGAAGGAGGAGAGGGGGAAAACAGATGGGGAAGGGGGGCCTGGACATCATTGGTTCCTCACTCTGCCAGCCGATCTTCATCCTCTGTATAAAGACAACAATCATTATAACCCTTGAAGAGACTGTGCTTCCTAAATATAAAACTACCAAACCCTGTGTACTCTGTATATTATACTGCCAAACATTATTCCCTCTAAAAATAATACTACCACACGCTGTGTCTTCCATAGTGTGCACAGAGTAGCAGCTTCCCATTGAAAACAAGCAAAATTCTGCTGGTAGAAGTTCATAGTGTGGGCGAGCCCTAATTCCCCCAGACCCCTCTGCCCCCCCCCCCCCCCCCGGCCCCCTGAGTCCTCCTCCAGACTCCTGCTCCCAGAGATGCCTAAGGCTAGGTTTCCCCATTTTTTTTTTACCTGCAAAAACACAGAAAAACTGCTACTGCTTTTTCCTGTGTTATGGTATTTTTTGGGCATTTTTTTCTTGTGCTTTTGCCTTCTCTGGAAACTTAGCCTTAGTCCTCCCCTGGTCTTTAAGTCCTCCCTTCAACACTCCTGGTCCTTCTCCACTATTCCACTTTTCTGCACCCCCTACCTCCCCCCCTTAGTCCCCTTCACACTCCTCTGCCCCCTTTACCAAACCCACACTAATCTTACCTCATCCCCCACCCCACCCCACAAACAACCTCACTTCAGCCCCCTATGCCCTCCTTCTCCTTCTCCACTACACTTTTCTTCACCAACCCCACCCCCAATTCTCCACATTAGGTGCAGTATAGTTGCCCACATTAGGTGTGCAGTACAGTTCCCCCCACATTAGGCACAGTACAGTTCCCCCACATTAGGCGCAGTACAGTTCCCCCATATTAGGTTGTAGTACCCCCACAGTGGGTTGCAGTTCCCCCGCATTAGGTTGTAGTCCCCCCATATGAGGCTGGCAGTATAGTTCCCCCACAGACATACAGCCTCCAGTCATATACAGTGTATGGCTTGAGACTGTATGTTTGTGTACTGCCCCACTTCAGTGCTCCGACCATCGCTCCTCTGGTCTGGGGTCATGATCTACTGCTATGGCCTATGGGCCATAGCAGTAAGTCCCGGAGGAGTGGTGGTCAGAGCACCAAAGATGATGTGCAGGTAACTTACCCTGCGTGCATCCTCGCTGCTCCGCTCCTATGGGCGCACGCACGGGACGTCAGTGATGTCCCTGCATGCGCTACCTCCCGGCGGCCCCTTCCTTTTTAAAGTTAACGTGGGGCCGCAGAAAGGTAACCGAGACATCCTTGCTTCCACCCCCTGCTCATCATTCTCCCCCCCCTGCTCATCATTCCATCCCCCTGCTAACCATTTCCCCCTGCTCATCATTCCCACCCCAGTGCTCATCATGCCCCCCGTTCATCATTCCCCCCCCTGCTCATCATCCCCCCGTTCATCATTACCCCCCTGCTCATCATTCCCCCCTGCTCATCATCCCCCCCTTCTCATCATTCCCCTCCCCTGCTCCTCATCCCCCCCTGCTCATTATCCCCCCGCTCATCATTCCACCCCCTGCTCATCATTCTCCCCTGCTCATCATTCCACCCCTGCTAATCATTCCCCCCTGCTCATCATTCCCCCTACTCATCATTCTCCCCCTGCTCATCATTCCCCCCGCTAATCATTCCACCCCCTGCTCATCATTCTCCCCTGCTCATCATTTCACCCCCCTGCTCATCATTCTCCCCCCTGCTCATTATTCCCCCCGCTCATCATTCCATCCCCTGCTCATCATTCTCCCCTGCTCATCATTTCACCCCCTGCTCATCCTTCCCCCCGCTCATCATTCTCCCCTGCTCATCATTCTCCCCTGCTCATCATTTCACCCCCCTGCTCATCATTCCCCCTGCTCATCATCCCCCCCTGCTCATCCTTCCCCCCATGCTCATCATTCCCCGCCTCCAGACCGAATCGCTCGCTTCCCAGCTCCCCCTTCCCGGGATCCCGGTGCCTCCCGCACAGTCACACTGACCGGGAGCACGGGATCCCTTGTGTCGGGGACGCGGCTGCCGTGGCGGCTGGTCCCCACTCACGCGCCGCATCCCTGTTTGACTTACCTGGCTCCTCGTTCCCGCTGCAGACTGGCTCTGCCTTCCTGCGCGCGCGGCCGCGCTTTCTAGGGCACGAGCGCGCCACCTTCTGTAAATTTAAAGGGCCAGCACACCATTGATTATCCCTGCCTTCTTCCCTAATAAAAGTCTCCTGCCCCTTCCTGCCCTTGCCGGATCTTTGTGCCCTAGTGCCTTTGAGAAAGCGTTCCATACTGTGTATTCTGCCCTGACTGTTGCCGTACCCTTGCTACCGTCTACTCGCCTGTGAACCCTTGCCACCTGCCCTGTCCTCTGCTACGTCCGACTACGCTCCTGCCTGCTCCCTGTGTACCATGCCATATCAGCTACCAGTGAGGTCGAGTTGCTACTGGAGGATGCGACCTGGTGGTTACCGCCGCAGCAAGTCCATCCCGCTTTGCGGCGGGCTCTGGTGAAAAGCCGTAACCACTTAGAACCGGTCCTCTAGTACAACCCGCGTCATTGCCTCTCTGGTCCAGAGGATCCACTACCAGTTCTGCCGGTACGTTACAGATCTACTGCTATGGCCTATGGGCCATAGCAGTAGGTCCCGGAGGAGCGGTGGTCAGAGCACCAAAGATGATGTGCAGGTAACTTACCCTGCGTGCATCCTCGCTGCTCCGCTCCTATGGGCGCATGCACGGGACGTCAGTGATGTCCCTGTGTGCGCTACCTCCCGGCGGCCCCTTCCTTTTTAAAGTTAACGCGGGGCCGCAGAAAGGTAACCGGGACATCCTTGTGTCCCGAAAAGATCTTTCAGGACACAGGGATGTCCTGCTGAATGTGAGGGGGGGGGGGGGGTGTAGGGGGAATTACAGTATTTATCTGCATATAACATGCACTGGCATGTAAGTCATACCCTCATTTTCACAGGAAAATGTGAGGGGAAAAAATAAATGTAAAATAAATTACATGGAAGCTCTGAACTATATGCCTCATCATCCCCTCAACTTTGATTCCCCTTGACCCTCAGTTTGCCCCCCCCTCCTCCACCTTTTATCAGCCCCTGTGCCACATTTACCCCCCCGCCTCTTTTTCCATGTTTTCCCCTGCTCATCATCCCCCCCGTTCATCATTCCCCCCCCTGCTTATCATCCCCCCCGTTCATCATTCCCCCTGCTCATCATTCCCCCCCCTGCTTATCATTCCCCCCTGTTCATCATTCCCCCCTGCTCATCATTTCCCTCCCCTGCTCCTCATCCCCCCTGCTCATCATTCCCCCAACTCTGCTCATCATTCCCCTCCTGCTAATCATTTCACCCCCCTGCTAATCATTCCCCCCCTGCTCATCATTCCCCCCCAGTGCTCATCATCCCCCCGTTCATCATTCCCCCCCTGCTCATCATCCCCCCCGTTCATCATTCCCCCCTGCTCATCATTCCCCCCCTGCTTATCATTCCCCCCTGTTCATCATTCCCCCCTGCTCATCATTTCCCTCCCCTGCTCCTCATCCCCCCTGCTTATCATTCCCCCAACTCTGCTCATCATTCCCCCCCCTGCTCATCATTCCACCCCCTGCTAATCATTCCCCCCTGCTCATCATTCCCCCCCAGTGCTCATCATGCCCCCCGTTCTTCATCCCCCCTGCGCATCATTCTCCTCCCCTGCTCCTCATCCCCCCTGCTCATTATTCCCCCCCGCTCATCATTCCACCCCCTGCTCATCATTTTCCCCCTGCTCATCATTCCACCCCCTGCTAATCATTCCCCCCCTGCTCATCATTCCCACCATCCTGCACATCATTACCCCCCCTCCCGCTCATCATTTCCCCCAGTCATCATTCCCCCCTCCTGCTCATCATTACCCCCCCTGCTCATCATTCCCCCATGCTCATCATTACCCCCCTCTGCCTCATCATTCCCCCCCTGCTCATCATTTCCCCCTGCTCATCATTCCCCCCTCCTGCACATCATTATCCCCTGCTCATCATTACCCCCTGCCAATCATTCCCCCATGCTCATCATTGCCCCCCCCCTGCCTCATCATCCCCCCCCCCTGCTCATCTCCCCTCCACCACTCATAATCTTCCCCTGCTCATTGCTCCACCCACCTCCTGCTTTTTCTATTTTTCATATTTCCTTACCTGGCCACGCTCGGCAGGCTCAGGTAATGCGTCGGGTCTTGTGGGCTGTGACGAGTGACGTCTCCTGCATCTCCTCTGCACGGCATCAGGGATGTCAGTCATCATTCCCTGCCGCACTGGCTGCTTGAGTTTAGTAGTCCGGCGTCCGCGGCAGCAGGAAATGATGAGTGAAGTCCCTGACGCCGCGCCGAGGAGCCGCAGAAGATGTCACTCATTGCAGCCCACAAGACCCGACGCATTACCTGAGCCTGCCGAGCGCGGCCAGGTTAAGGAAATATGAAAAATTGAAAGAGCAGGAGGAGTCCGGGCCCACAGGAGCCACCACTGGTCACTGTTTTAAAACAGTCCCCCCCCCGATCCGCAGGGATGTCCAGAATGTTACGGGGCCCCCTGCGGGCACGGGGCCTGGAGCAGGTGCTCCAGGAGAGCCAATGATGATCCGGCCCTGAGTGTGAGGCTGTGAGGTGGAGATCAGGTTGTGGTGTCTCTTACTTGTTAGGATGAAGCTTTGTCCTCTCTCTGGGAATCTCTGAAGCTGCGGTTGGAGTTCTGCTCTTGATTTTAGAGCTGACACTGAGCTGATGCCTTTTTATCTCATTTTACACAGACAGATGATTATTTCTGGAGATCTGGATGATTCTCTTCTCTATGGAGGATTTCTTATTTTATGTTTTTCTTATTATTTTTACCTGTGAAGATTTCTACTCTGAACAGAATCACCAGAGGAATCATTCTGCTTATGTCTATCCTTTTAGTTTCGCCCTTTGTTCTCCAATGTCTATGTACCTACTTTACACTTAAATCACACACAAGGCATGGGGTTGGCAAAATTGACGAGTGACTCCTTGGCTCCTGATCACATGATTATAATTATTATTTTCTGTCTACAACTTGTGACTTGTTTTGCACATTTTCTCCTACATGCCCCCACATATCCATTGATGTCTGGGGAGTAATCCATAAAGCTCAAGTCCTTTCTCTCCTGGTTCAGAAGTTAGTTGTGATAGAGCAAGGAGGGGCAGAACAGTTTCCAAGGTCATTCCTGGGTATTTGTACCATATCCATATAACAACAAAAGATGAGAACAAAAGATGAGAAAGAAGAAGCAAGAAAGATTGTGGGGGAAATGGTCTACAAGCAGCTTATAAGCATCCTAGTACTCTCTGTGGCTTCAAGCAGGGCCTAGCATCACCGTGGCTACCACAGTGATGGTAGGCCCGGCCAAATGATATGCACCCCACTGTCAGTATTTTTAGCTCGTAACTAGTGAGCACTGTTTTTCCTGGGAGCAAGAGAAAAATATATTGGGTTTCTAACTTGTTATATGGCTTTCGTAATTATGCATGGATGTGTGGTGTCCCAGCACCAAAGGCTGTCCTGTGGGCTGCGGATCTCCTTGAGTATATCTGCTGCTCCTGTGATGGGCCCACTGTTCTTATGTTTACTGTGTTTATGCACTTTACTGTATTCACTATATTCCTGTATTATATATGTACTGTACCTTTAAGAAGGAGATGCTGAGTGACCAGGTGACCCCTGTTACCCAATGGGAACCCCCAAATTGTCCTGTATATAGTGTAGGGGGGAAGGAGTTGCTCCAGACTTAGTTCAGTGCTCACTCTAAGTGAGTCTAGTCAATGTTGTGTGCAGAGCTCCATGTGAGCTGCAGTGTGGAAAGGAGTAGGAAGAAGTGTGAGGTGATACTGAGGGAGGCCTGAAGAAAAGCTTTTAATTAAATTAGCCCCACCAGCCCCTGCAAATGTTCCCCGTACAGGAGTTGGTGAGTCATACCCTGGCAGTGTCAGTGAAATTGGACTTTAGCAGAACCCTAGTCAGCGTGGGATATCTCTTAACCCTTTCAGGACTCAGGGTTTTTCCATTTTTGTACTTTCGCTTTTTCCTCCTCACCTTCTAGATATCATAAGGTTTTCAGTTTTCCACCTACAGACCTATATGAGGGCTTGTTTTATGTGCCACCAATTTTAATTTTGGACAAAATTGAAGAAAAAACATGCCATTTTAAAAATTGTAATGGCTTCCATTTCAACACAGTGCACTTTTCGGTAAAATTGACACCTTTTATTTATTCTGTAGGTCCATATGGTTACAAGGATACCCAATTTATGTTATTTTACTACTTTAAAAAAAATTGTATGTTTAAAATTATCATCTTATACGCCATTGACCACGTGGTTTAACTACCATTATATTTATATAGTTCGGATATTTACGCACGCAGCAATACTACATATGATTATTTTTCTTATGTTTACATATTTTTTATATGGTGATTTAAACTGTTAGTATGGAAGGGGTAATTCACATTTATTAACTTTTTTATTAACTTTTTTTGACACAATTTTTCAGCCCCCATAGGGGACTAATACGATCTTCTTATTGCCTATACTGATCAATGCTATTGCCTATATTGCCTATTGCCTATTGCCTATACTTGATCAGTGTTATTGGCACTCTGCTGCTCCAGCCTGCTAAGCAGGCAAGAAGCAGCAGATCACCGATCGGATGGCGAGGAGGCAGACAGGGACCCTCCCCCATCCTCTCACCGAGGCAATTTCACCGCGGCAGTTCTGAACCGCCACACTGAGCTGCTGGGAACGGTTTTACTTTCACTTTAGATGCTGCGATCAGCTTTGATCGCCGTGTCTAAGGCATTAGTGTCGGGCATCACCATGATCGGTGATGTCCGGCATTAGACATGGATCCTGATGGCTAGTCCATGGGTCCTGAGCCCGCGTCAGATAAGCCCTGCATCCATAAGAGGTTAATCTCCAAGTCTCAAGTCTATCTAATTCAAGTGGGTTAAAAGCACCATAAGTCCCAGCAAGGCAACAGGGCTCCCAAGGGTTACACTGCATACCTTCTACTCTGCTCCATACTGTGAGTGTTGTACCTTCTACTCCTACTCACTAAAAGACAGTTATCCGTAACCCGTTGTTGGTGTGTTTCTTGCCCTGTGCCTGGCCCAGGAGAAGCTGTCTCCACCTCCGACTGTTTATAGGTGTCATGACCTGACAAGTATATCTTGCACCCCGTGTCACCGCAACTTTTAGCATCACAAACAGGATTCGGGTGTGTGCCTCAGAAAACCCCCTAGTCTGAACTGTGTCAGTACTACAGACAACACACAGATTGTGGGACAGTTTATGCTCCAGATTTCATTGTACGGGACTTTGTTTATGTTGAGAGGTGCTGAAGAAATAGAGGGGGAGTACTTTATTGTCGGCCATACTGCGTGTAAAGACTGTGACCAGAGACTGTGTTGTTTACTATTGTCAGCATGTGCAAGCTGCGGACGGAGCTTATGCTGAGCCAGAAAGTTTGTTCCAACCCAGGAGGAGTTAGTCAAGGCTGCACAGAGAGCGCAAAGAAAAACTGCTAGGCAAAACACTCTGTCCCCAGGCATGGGAACCAAGATGCTGTGACAAGCCCAAAGTGGAACTCAAAGGACTGCCCCCGTGTTGCATGAGGGAAGGTTGAAGAGGCTGCACGGAAGACGTACTTGCTGTTGGTGGCAATTTTGGCAGAGTCTGTTTTAAGAGGGACCGCATAACCTCGCCTACCAGACATACCTTGTGTATTCCAAGGAAAAGATATGGCAAAAAGCACTCAAGAAGCGAGTCCGAGATGGCGGCAAATGCCTAACAGGTTGCGGCGGATGTCACTGAAGTGTTCACGGCCCTGGCTGTGATCCGTAAAAGGTCGTATGGAAGACCAGTGGAGTTCACCCGAACGGGTTGCCGGAGAGCGAGGGAAGCTGGGAAGCTCCACCCGTGGGCGGAAACCTCGTGACTACGCCAATGTCCTCTAGAGCACCATCAACCGTGTGACTCTCACCGCACTATCCATCTTGGGGCTCATGGGTGGAGATCTGGATTGACAAGTCCGATGTGAGTACTCTGGCGGAAGCCAGCTTTTCCACCCTGTCCTCCTACTGTAGCCCTGAGCAGGTGTCCGCATGTCCACAACCCAAACCCGAGATCAAGACCAGACTGAAGTCACCCCCATTGGTGCGGTGGGTGTTTGGTAACGAGCTGGGACTGATCCAGTACATGGAGGAGAACCTCCTGCCCCTACCTAAAAAGGAGCCACTTTCTGATCAGAGGTCCAAGTCCCTGGAGCCAGCTGTTGTTCCACCTGTCACTGCCATCCAGCAGGAGAAATTGAGTCTCCCTGTCACTGTGGGCCATTATAAAGCCCACCACCAATTTTTTGTTACAGTTTTAGGCGTCAAAGCCTATTGTTTCAGTTCAAGGTCTTCACCAATTACCTTTACCCCAAACCTTCTCAGAATATGAATGAACATTGCTCATGAACTCTTCTCGGACCCTGTGTACCCATATCCTGAATGTGAAAGACATTAAAGGGGTACTCCGGTGCTTACACATTGTTACGCTGAGCGCTCCGGGTCCCTGCTCCTCCCCGGAGCGCTCGCAGCGTTCACCTTCATGCAGCGCCCCGGTCAGTCCCGCTGACCGGGAGCGATGCATCAGTGATACCGGTGGGGTTGCGACCCGCGTAGCGGGACGCGCCCGCTCGCGGCTCGCACCTCGATCCCCTCACCTATCCTGTCCTCCGTCGGCTCAGTCCCGGCGCGCGCGGCCCCGCTCTCTAGGACGCGCGTGTGCCGGCTCTCTGCGATTTAAAGGGCCAGTGCACCATTGATTGGCGCCTGGCCCAATCAGTACTCACACCTGTGCCCTCGTTATAAAAACCCACTTCCCCTTCCTAGCATTGCCGGATCTTGTTGCCTCAGTGCCAGTGAAAGCGTTTCCTGTGTATGTTCCAAGCCAGTGTTCCAGACCCTCTGCCATTGCCCCTGACTACGAACCTTGCTGCCTGCCCTGACCTTCTGCTACGTCCGACCTTGCTCTTGCCTAATCCCTTGTACCGGGCCTGTCTCAGCCGTCAGTTGGGGTTGAGTCGCTATCGGGTGGAACGACCTGGGGGTTACCTGCCGCTGCATGTCCATCCCGCTTTGCGGCGGGCTCTGGTGAAAACCAGTAACCCCTTAGACTCCGTTCCCCTGGTACGGCCCACGTCATCACCCCACTGACACAGAGGATCCACCACCAGTATCCTCACAGTATACCTATCCGGATCCTGACAGTAGATCCGGCCATGGATCCCGCTGAGGTCCCGCTGCCAGTTGTCGCTGACCTTACCACGGTGGTCGCCCAGCAATCTCAACAGATAGTGCAACAAGGACAACAGCTGACCCAACTGACTGTCATGCTACAACAACTTCTGCCACAGGTTCAGCAACCATCTCCTCCACCAGCTCCTGCACCTCCTCCGCAGCGAGTCGCCGCTCCCAGCCTCCGCCAGTCCCTGCAGGACAAATTTGATGGGAACTGTAAACTATGCCGTGGTTTCCTGTCTCAATGTTCCCTACACTTGGAGATGATGTCGGACCAATTCCCCACAGAACGGTCTAAGGTGGCTTTCGTGGTTAGTCTCCTGTCTGGAAAGGCCTTGTCATGGGCCACACCGCTCTGGGACCGCAATGATCCTGTCACTGCCACTGTCCAGTCCTTCTTTGCTGAAGTTCGTAGTGTCTTCGAGGAACCAAACCTGGGCCTCCTCTGCCGAGCCTGCTTTGCTGAACCTAGTCCAAGGAAGTTCTTCCGTAGGCGAATACGCCATCCAGTTTCGTACCCTCGCCTCTGAATTATCCTGGAACAATGAGGCCCTCTGCGCGACCTTCAAGAAAGGCTTTTCCAGCAACATCAAGGATGTACTGGCTGCATGAGAAATTCCTGCTAACTTGTCTGAACTTATCCATTTGGCCACCCGCATCGACATGCGTTTCTCTGAAAGACGCCAGGAGCTCCGACAGGAGAAGGATCTTGTTCGCACCAGGCGATTTCTCTCCCCGGCTCCTCTCTTATCAAGTCCACTGCAGTCTGTTCCTGTGCCTTCTGCTGAGGAGACTATGCAAGTGGATCGGTCCCGCCTGACCCTACAAGAGAGGACTCGCCGCCGTAACGAGAATCTATGCCTGTACTGTGCTAGTACCGAACACTTCCTAAAAGACTGTCCTATCCGCCCTCCGCGTCATGGGAAACGCACTCCGATTCCTCACAAAGGTGAGACAGCTCTAGGTGTGAATTCTGCTTCTCCACGTCTCACTGTGCCTGTGCGGATTTCTCCTTCTGCTAATTCCTCCTTCTCAGCTGTGGCCTTCTTGGACTCCAGTTCTGCAGGAAATTTAATTTTGGCCTCTTTTGTTAATAGGTTCAACATCCCAGTGGCCAGTCTCGTCAGACCACTCTATATCTCTTCAGTCAATGGAGAAAAAATGAACTGAACTGTGCGTTACCGCACATAACCCCTGCTAATGTGCATTGGACTGCATCATGAACATTTTTTATTTCTTGTCCTACCCAACTGCACCTCTGAAATCCTCCTCGGTCTGCCATCGCTCCAACATCCTTCTCCTACCCTTGACTGGACCACCGGGGAGATCAAGAGTTGAGGTTCATTTTGTCTCAAACAATGCCTCACATCTGCTCCCATTAGTCAAACCTCTGTGGCTCCAACTATACCAGGTCTTCCCAAGGCCTACCAGGACTTTGCCGATGTTTTCTGTAAAAAACAAGCAGAGACTTTGCCACCTCATGGGCCTTATGACTGCCCTATTGACCTCCTTACAGGTACTACTCCACCCTAGGGCAGAATCTATCCTCTGTCCGCCCCAGAGACTCAAGCCATGTCTGACTACATCCAGGAAAATCTAAAGAGGGGATTCATTCGAAAGTCCTCATCCCCTGCTGGAGCGGGGTTCTTCTTTGTTTCTAAAAAAGACGGTTCCCTACGGCCATGCATTGACTACCGCGGTTTAAATAAAATCACCATCCCCTGCCTTTGATCTCTGAACTCTTTGACCGTCTTCGTGGCGCCAATATTTTCACTAAATTGGACTTAAGATGTGCATATAATCTTATTCGCGTAAGGAAAGGGGATGAGTGGAAGACCGCATTCAATACCAGAGACGGACATTTCGAATATCTTGTTATGCCCTTTGGGCTCTGCAACGCTCCTGCAGTCTTCCAGGACTTCGTTAATGAAATATTTCGGGCCTTGTTATTTACCTGTGTTGTGGTTTATCTGGACGACATCCTGATTTTCTCCACTAGTCTAAAGGAACACCGTCATCATGTCCGCCTAGTGCTCCAGAGACTCTGCGATAATCACCTGTATGCCAAAATGGAGAAATGTCTCTTTGAATGTGTATCTCTTCCTTTCCTAGTTTACCTAGTCTCTGGCCAGGGACATCAAATGGACCCAGACAAACTGTCAGCCGTTCTAGATTGGCCACGCCCTTCGGGGGTCCGTGCTATCCAACGCTTCCTAGGATTTGCCAACTACTACCGACAGTTTATTCCCCATTATTCCACCATTGTGTCTCCTATTATGGCCCTGACTAGGAAGAATGCCAACCCTAAATCATGGCCTCCTCAAGCGGATGAGGCCTTCAACCGCCTCAAAACTGCCTTCGCTTCTGCTCCAGTGCTGTCCAAACCTGATCCATCGAAACCTTTCTTGCTGGAGGTAGAAGCCTCCTCAGTTTGAGCTGGAGCCGTACTTCTCCCAAAAAATCTCTACCGGACGGAATATTACTTGTGGTTTCTTTTCTAAAACCTACTCTCCGGCAGAAAAAAATTACTCCATTGGTGATCGTGAACTTCTAGCCATCAAGTTAGCACTCGAAGAATGGAGGCATCTATTGGAGGGTTCCAAACACCCCATTGTCATTTACACTGACCACAAAAATCTCTCGTACCTCCAATCTGCCCAGCGTCTGAACCTTCGCCAGGCTAGGTGGTCGTTGTTTTTTGCCCGCTTTAACTTTGAGATTCACTTTCGTCCTGCTGACAAAAATATCAGGGCTGACGCCCTTTCCCGTTCCTCTGATGCCACCGAATCTGAAGTCCCTCTACAGCATATTGTACCTCCTGGGTGCCTGGTCTCCTCTGCTCCAGCTTCTATTAGTTAAACTCCTCCTGGAAAGACCTTTGTCCCTCCACGCCAGCGCCTCAAGATCCTCAAATGGGGACATTCCTCTCACCTAGCTGGCCACGCTGACATCAAGAAGTCCATTCAGCTTATTTCTCGTTTATATTGGTGGCCTACGCTGGAGGGTGACGTCACTGATTTCATTCTGGCCTGTACAGTTTGCGCCCGGGATAAGACCCCTCGCCAGAAGCCTGCTGGACTCCTCCATCCTTTACCCGTTCCTAAGCAGCCGTGGTCCCAAATTGCCATGGATTTTATTCCGGATCTGCCTGTATCCCATGGCAACACCGTCATCTGGGTGGTCGTTGATCGTTTCTCCAAAATGGCACATTTCATTCCGCTTCCAGGTCTTCCTTCTGCGCCACAATTGGCAAAGCAATTTTTTATGCATATTTTTCGCCTTCACGGGCTACCCACGCATATCGTCTCGGATAGGCGTTCAATTTGTATCGAAATTTTGGAGAGCTCTCTGTAATCAATTAAAAATCTAATTAAATTTCTCGTCCTCCTATCACCCCCAATCCAATGGGCAAGTAGAGAGAGTTAACCAGATCCTTGGTGACTATTTGCGACATTTTGTCTCCTCCCGTCAAGACGATTGGGTCGACCTTCTACCCTGGGCTGAATTCTCGTACAATTTCTAAAATTCTGAATCCTCCGTCAAATCCCCGTTCTTTGTGGTGTACGGCCATCACCCTCTGCCCCCCCTCCCCATTCCCACTTCTTCTGGACTGCCTGCTGTGGATGAAGTTACCTGGGACTTCTCTATTATCTGGAAGGAGACTCAAAAGTCGCTCCTACTGGCCTCGTCTCGTATGAAGAGACATGCCGATAAGAAGAGAAGAACTCCTCCTGTCTTCGCTCCTGGGGACAAAGTGTGGCTCTCTGCCAAGTATATCCGCTTCTGCGTTCCCAGCTATAAGCTGGGACCACGTTCCCTTGGACCATTTAAAATCAAGAGTCAAATCAATCCTGTCTCCTACAAACTTCTTCTTCCCCCTTCTCTTCGTACTCCTAACTCCTTTCATGTCTCACTTCTCAAACCTCTCGTCCTTAACCGCTTCTCCCCCAAGGTTGTCGCTCCAGCTTCTGTCTCTGGCTCCTCTCATGTCTTTTCTGTTAAGGAAATCCTCGCTTCCAAAATGGTCAGAGGTAAAAAAAAAAAAATTCTCGTAGATTGGGAGAATTGTGGCCCTGAAGAGAGGTCTTGAGAACCCGTGGATAATATCCTCGACAAGGAGCTCATTCACAGGTTCTTGGGCTCCAAAAAGAGGGGGAAACCCAAGAGGGGATACTGTTACGCCGAGCGCTCCGGGTCCCTGCTCCTCCCCGGAGCGCTCGCGGCGTTCACCTTGATACAGCGCCCCGGTCAGACCCGCTGACCGGGAGCGCTGCATCAGTGTTACCGGTGGGGATGCGCCCGCTCGCGGCTCGCACCCCGATCCCCTCACCTATCCTGTCCTCCGTCGGCTCAGTCCCCGTGCGCGGCCCCGCTCTCTAGGGTGCGCGCGCTGGCTCTCTGCGATTTAAAGGGCCAGTGCGCCATTGATTGGGCCTGGCCCAATCAGTACTCACACCTGTGCCCTCGTTATAAAAACCCACTTGCCCTTGCTAGCATTGCCGGATCTTGTTGGATCTTGTTGCCTCAGTGCCAGTGAAAGCGTTTCCTTGTGTATGTTCCAAGCCAGTGTTCCAGGTCTCAGCCGTCAGTTGGGGTTGAGTCGCTATCGGGTGGAACAACCTGGGGGTTACCTGCCGCTGCAAGTCCATCCCACTTTGCGGCAGGCTCTGGTGAAAACCACTAACCCCTTAGACTCCGTTCTCCTGGTACGGTCCACGTCATCACCCCACTGACACATAGGATCCACCACCAGTATCCTCACAGTATACCTATCCGGATCCTGACACACATCTTATCCCCTATCCAAAGGATAGGGGATAAGATGCCTGATCGCGGGAGTCCTGCAGCTGAGGACGCACGTGATCATGCACGCGGCACCCAGTTTGTAATCAGTCCCCGGAGTGTGTTTGCTCCGGGACTAATTACCGGCTACCACAGGGCCGGCGGCGTGTGACGTCACGCCCCCGTGTGATGTCATGCTCCGCCCCTCAATGCAAGCCTACGGGAGGGGGCGTGATTGCTGTCACGCCCCCTCCCATAGTCTTGCATTGAGGGGCGGAGCATGACATCACACGGGGGCGTGACGTCACACGCCGCCGGCCCTGCAGTAGCCGGTAATTAGTCCCGGAGCAAACACACTCCGGGGACTGATTACAAACTGGGTGCCGCGTGCATGATCACGGGCGTCCCCAGCTGCGGGACTCCCGCGATCAGGCATCTTATCCCCTATCCTTTGGAGAGGAGATAAGATGTGTAAGCACCGGAGTACCCCTTTAAGTGCAATGCCTCAGGATTGCTTCACCTTATGTTTTTTCAAGTTTACAAGTTATGCAACAAGTTCAAGAATATGTGCCTGACACTTAGCCAAAAAGAAACCACTATGCTTGTGTACCTGGTACAGTACCGTGAACTCCTTAAGCCTTTACCTGCCTTCCTAATTTGGTGCCAAACCACTATAGTGCCTTAAACTTGTGCCTCAAAAAATGTGTTCTAGTCAGGATTGCCTAGTGGTCAGGAATGTATAACCTAGACAGTCTTGTTATGTACTTAGTAATGTCTTATTCAGCCTTCTAATGTGTGATTTTGTCTTATTCAGTCAATACTGTCATTAGTGAAATGCATAAAACCAGACATTTATAATATTCTCAAATGTTTTGTAGTCAGAACTGTATTTTTAGTCAGGATGTATTGTCTTCTTTCTCCCTATTCTATGTCATCCTTAATAATTGTCTTCAGACGTGCATGAGGTGGGGATACCTTGTCTAAAATTGTGCACAAAGAAAGGCGTCTGTATGTCTCTTATCGTGTCCCTTAGGTGTGGTCATGAGTTGTTTTCTATGTTCTTCAGTTGCTAAGAGTAGATGTGAACTGAAGCCTAAAGGTGACACAAAGCCCAAAAGGGTCCCTTCATGCACCAGTGTGTGTAAAAGCGCAAAGGGGATATGTGGAGGGGTAAATATGGTCATTAGAGATAAGCAAAGTGTTAAATAGTCATGTTCACCAGGCTCACCCAAACTTTCGGAATATGTTTGGTTCATGTCAAACTATTTATTTGCGAACGGGCAAGGACATAAGCCCCAAAACACATGTGTAACAGGACTAAGATCGCTAAAGCCTTGTAAAACACTGGTAGGATTGTATTCAATTGGTGTTAAAGTAGTTTTAAAGGGGTATTCCATTGCCCCAGCATTGGGAACATTTAGTTCCAAACGCTGGGTGTGGGCTGCGGGTGCCGGGATGTCACGGCCACGCCCCTCGTGGTGGCATACCACGCCCCCTCGTGGGTGTAGTGTGACGTCACGAGGGGCATGACATTGTCGTCCCGACCCCCGCAGCCCACACCCAACATTCTGAACAAAATGTTCCCAACGCTGGGGCAGTGGAGTACCCCCTTTAAGGCTAAGTTATGGCGAAATGTGGTAACTTATAATAACTAACAACTTGTTTAATCCGTTCGCTGATTTTTTTTAGGCTTATTCACACTAAAAAAAAGCTGCATTAAGTAACCCTGGTTGATGTTAAATGCCTGCCAGTAGTATAACGCATGCGGAGGTACGGGAAGATCCAGTGACTTTTCCCAAGCTTTCCAAAAACAGGTTTGGTGTCCCAAATACTGATCACCTTTCCAGCTGTGATTCTTACCCCCCCCCCCCCCCCTCACACCATGTCTGGCCCGCGAGAAGCTTTCTCTACCTCGGACCATGTATAGGCTAACGGTGCCCTGGGGTCACAGAGTGATAGGAACTCCTTGCACCCACGTGTCACAACATCTTCATTAACATTGGCTTTCCTTAGGGGGGTCTATAAATGACCTGCATGGGTATCATCTAAATTTTGCACTATACTTGGTTAAAACAGATATGAATCATTGAACACTGGTCATGACTGAGAATGGGGAGGGGCAATGTGGAGCATTTCAGGGGCAAAGACCCTTTATTTAGTAAAGTCATCGAATACAATTTTAGATGTTTTTCAAGAAATATACTAAAAGTAAAACATTTCATGTATTAATTTAGAATCAAATGTTGTGTCTGGAGTGTTGGTCACGTCCACTGGGGGACATTAGGTCATGTACAACGGGGAAATTAAATCCACACTTATCTCTAATTGTAATTCTTAACAGGTAAAATATGTTATATAAAGGCACAAATATGTAGAAGGGGAGAGAGAAGGCACAGGACAGAACACATGGGGTGACGGTATAACAGATTTTACTGTATACACTCAAAGGCTACACATGACCAAACTCATTGTTACTTCAATTGTGTTATTTTTTATTTTATTTAATATCATCTCTTACAATCAAAAGGATGCAAATATTACCCAAAATGATTGCATATTAAATATGAAGGTGCACTTTTGTGGTGGCTAGAGTAACATATGACAGATTTTTATTTTTATATTTTAACTTTACCCCTTAAAGACAAGAACTCTTTTTTTGTCCTAAAAACACTCAAATTACTAATTTTATTTTATATTCTACAATTAGTTATTTTTCCTTTTTTTTAAAACCATCTACTGATTTTATTAAACTGTATTTAGGTTTTATTATATTTATTTACAACAACAACAACAATAACATATTATTATTATTGTACATTATCTTCAGCATATTCTTTTTTGTTGTTTTTATTTCACTAGAGAATTTTTACTTAACTTACTTAAGTAGTTGTATATTTGTATTCTTTTGTACAATAAACCAGATCAAGTTCATAAATATTTAATAAAGTAAACCTGAAGACCATCACCAGACCATCACTGGGGGATTTTCTAGTACTTCTGGTACAAATAGGAATATAGTGCATGTGCAAATGTATAGTATATAAAGTATATAGGGTTCCCTAGCTAATGGTGGCATGTCATTGAACCCTTTCGATGCCGTGACTAATGCAGATTATGGCATCTTAAAGATAAAATGGCAGGTGCTGGTGGGTTCGGAGCTCCCATTAAGATTGCAGTATGATCATAGGGGTCCTAATTATTTTAAAACTATCCATTATGTGGACATAGAGCGCTATGTGGCTCTCACACAGGCTACTGACATGAAGGAGCAAGGAGTGAAGTCCCGCCTTTTGGTGTCCTCTCAAGAAGAAACAAGACCCCTATATTTGATTTGTTATTTTTCTTTCTTGGAAATTTATTTTCACCCAAAAGGTTTCAAATAAAATACATTTGTGAAATGGTTATATAAAGGTTAATAAAAGGGTAGGTTGGATCCATAGGGGTGGGTCGTTTTGGTCATAGAACTAATATAACTTTTTCTGATCCCAAACAATTAATCTGCGTATAAAATGCAGTTTATTATTAGTAATATTATAGTCTGGAAATTACTTTGCGCCAACACTTTTAATTTCCGATTTTGCTTCTATTTCAGGTGCTTTACATTAAATGTTCATCTCAGAACAATGTGCATAATCCCCATTTTAATTACAATAATGATAATTATTGTTAATATTCAAAATTTTCTTCGGAATTTTGGTTTTTAAGTAATTATCCAACAATTTTTTTAATGATCATATTAATTATACAAAACATGTTCTCGAAAATTGTAAAAGTTTTACTAAAAATTACATTTCATAATTAACCCTTCTTTTGCTTATATCACAGGCAACAATGAAATGTGAATTGTAACATGGAGCTTAGAAATCAAACTCTTATTACTCATTTCATCCTCACCAGGTTGTCTCAGAACTTGCAGACTTGTGTTTTACTTTTTGTGTTATTTTTGGTCATTTATATATTGACCATCCTGGGAAACAACTTCCTGATCTTCACCGTTATCGTCAGTCCTAAATTACACACTCCTATGTATTATTTCCTCTGTAATTTGTCTTTTCTGGATTTGTGCTGTTCATCTGTCGCTACACCAAAATTTCTGTTTGATACGTTTTTAAAGATTAGAAGGATCTCGATCATTGGTTGTCTCATACAAATGAACATTATGCTATTTCTAGGAGGAACGGAATGCATCCTGCTGGCGGTAATGGCCTATGACCGGTATATCGCTATATGCTTCCCTTTACATTACACCACCATTATGAGCTGGAGGGTATGTGGATACATCACTGTTATTATGTGGTCCGGGACTTTCATTGTATCAGTTGTTCCCACTATGGTAAAACCTCTTATGTTCTGTAAAGAAAACACATTGGACCATTTTGCCTGTGAGGTCTTGGCCCTTCTGGAGGTGGCCTGTGGTGACCTCTCCTTTTATAAGATAACTATAGTTTCTATAGGGGTTTTCACATTATTCTCACCATTTGTTTTTATTGTGGGGTCTTATTCTTGTATTATTATTTCTATATTAAGAATCTGTTCAGCACATGGAAGATCCAAGGCTTTCTCCACCTGTGCTTCCCACCTCACTGTGGTGTTGATATATTATCTCACATTTTTGACCATGTACATGGGACGGACAAAAAGTTTTTCATCGCAGATAAAATATATTTCTATAATTTATACCCTTTTAACTCCAATATTAAATCCTGTGATCTACAGCCTGAGGAACAACGAAGTGAATGAAGCTTTTAAGAAAATCTGGATATCAATGTCTAAAACACATCAATTGTCATAGTTCAAACAAAATACAGAGCCTGCCTCGCTGCTTAGTGGATAGTTTCCATTGTACTCTAGCGTAGGCCACCTGGCGAACGATGCAGACAGGAGTCCTTGCTTTGTAACAGTAAGTAGTGATGATGCATTTCTGATTACTGTCTGGCCGATGGAGGTGAGTGGAGGGGGCCAGCATTGCTACTAAAAAGGGTACTCAGCTGCTCAGCGTTTGGAACAAACTGTTCTGAATGCTGGAGCCAGCGCCAGGAGCTTGTGACATCAAAGCCCCGCCCCCTCATGATGTCACAATCCCACTCCGTAGCTGCTCCACCCTTCCAAGGATGAACCCATAGGAGGGAAGGGGTTAAATTACTCACTGATCCAAGCCTGATTCATTTTGAAAAATGTGAGTTTTTTTAAAATAGCTGGCAGCTAATCTTATTCATTATGGGGTGATGCCACCTGCCTCGCTGAACACTCTCTCTGCTGCAACACTGAAGTGTGAACATGACAGACAACCCATGGGGAGGTTATGGCTAATAGTTTAATCCAGTGACCCAAAAGTTCCTAGGGCCTGGGCTCCTGGTGTCTGTCAGAGAAAGGGAAGTGCTGAGGTAGGCATCAACCAGGTTGTTCACTTGGTGGTGTACATCCCTTTGGGTGGAATACCGTAAATAAGGGGGTGTTGAGAAGGACTATTTTGGCTCTGTTGGTCAAGGAGGGCATATTTGAATACATTAGAAGCTTTCTTGCACACAAACCGCCACAATTTCTCAAGAAATGTTTCAGGACAAGATTCAGCATGTGTGCCATACAGGGAGACTGTGTCATACCACCTAGACGCGCTTTTACAATGTTTGTGCTGTTATTGTCAACCACATTTCTAAACGTGAGATATAACCAGAGAGCCAGTGAAACTTCCTGTTGCAGACAGGGCAGCAGCTCCTCCGCTATATGGCTTTTCTTGTCCAGGCATAGCAGATGTAACGGCATAGCAGTGCTTCACTTTGCACCAATAAAAGGGTAGGGAGGAGGGTAAAAGCTACGCTCTTACATATGGCTGGATGCAAGATGTTCATGGAGGAGGACATGGAAGAGGAGGAGAAGGATCAGCAGTAGGTGTCAGAATTTGAACTAGATCAACACTCATGGAGGGTTCACAACAATTTCCTGGCCTCATTGCAGTGGAGCCCCGTTCTGCAGGATGTTGACCAAGTGGGCCGTATTTGCCCTGGCCATAGTTACTACTCCAAGGACCTACTGTGTCCTACATTGTGCTGCACATCAACAACTGCATGACATGGCCCATCCTCTTCCCTACATGATTGTGTAAAGTGTGGACGGCTTTCTTTGCAAAATAATAGTATGCAATTAGGTATGCGGCCAGGTGTGAATTAACCCCTTAAGGACCCATGACGTACCGCTACGTCATGAGTCCACTCCCGTTCTATAACGCTGGGCCACAGCGTGGCCCCGCGTCATAGCGGGTCGGGCCCGGCCTCTAACAACGGCCGGAACCCATGGCTATTAACCCTTTAGAAGGTTAGCTCAGGTGGCTGTTCGGGATGTCAGCAGGAAAATTGCGGCATCCCGAACAGCTGTGACACAGCAGGAGGGTTCCTTACCTTGCCTCCTGATGTTCAATCGCCGAATAACGGCTCAGTTCCTGAGATCCAGGAATGAGAAGTAAAGCGGCAGAATCCTTGATCAATGGTTTCCTATGAGAAACCATTGATCAATGTAAAAGATCAGTGTGTGCAGTGTTATAGCCCCATATGGGAGCTATAACATTGCAAAAAAAAAGTGAATAAAAAAGAGTGAATAAAGATCATTTCACCCCTTCTCTAATAAAAGTTTGAATCCCCCCCCTTTTACCATTAAAAAAACAAACAAAAAAACAGTGTAAATAAAAATAAACATATGTGGTATCCCTGCGTCCGGAAATGACCAAATTATAAAAATATGCGCAAAAAATTCCAAAATAGTGTATTTTTGGTAACTTTTTATATCATGAAAATATATCTAATAAGTCCTATCAATGCAAAAATGGTACCACTAAAAACTTCCGATTACAGTGCAAAAAAATACCGCCCCATACATGGAAAAATAAAAAAAGTTATAGGGGTCAGAAAATGACACTTTTAAACGTATTAATTTTCCTACATGTAGTTATGATTTCTTCCAGAAATGTGACAAAATCAAACCTATATAAGTAGGGGATCATTTTAATTGTATGGACCTACAGAATAAATAGAAGGTGTCATTTTTACTGAAAAATATACTGCGTAGAAACGGAAGCCCCCAAAAGTTACAAAATGGCATTTTTTTTCAATTTTGTCTCACAATGATTTTTTTTCCCGTTTCGCTGTAGATTTTTGGGTAAGTAGAAGTAGAATTGGTGGCGCAAAAATAAGCCATCATATGGATTTTTAGGTGCAAAATTGAAAGAGATATGATTTTTAAAAGGTAAGGAGGAAAAACAAAAATGCAAAAACAGAAAAAACCCTGGTCCTTAAGGGGTTAAGGTGCACTTCAACAGGGTGACTGGGTGAGTACTGTTTTCTGTATGACATAGATTCACCTAAAGATAACTGACAGGATTGAGAAGGAGACAACACTGATCAGGAAAAGACAGATAATGTCCTGCCTGTGGATGAGTCCTGACTGCTAGAAAGTTGGGAGGGATCTGAAGCAGCAGGACAAGATTTTTTTTCATATTATTGGGCTAGATTGTCCCAGGCGGCTTTGTTTTGCTGCTCCATGTGCCTACATTGAGACTAGGGATGAGTGAATCGAATATGACGAATCCGAATTCATTACGAATTTCTGGTAAAATTAGATTCACAACGAATGTGAATATCGCCGTGATTCGATTGCGCAAACCATTTCATTAAACTCCATTTAGTGCGGTCAAGGCTCCATGGCATATAAAATGATGGATCCACATATGAGGACACGGGACAAGGAATCCTGGGAAGGTGGGAACAAGGGTCGGTGGGAGGGCCCTGAATCACATGCAGCATGCAGCCTATCAGCAGTCAGCCACCCCTGTGATGTCACAGCCCTATGTAATCGGCAACCATTTTGGTCACTTCAGCCTTTTATTGCAGAGAGAGAGAGAGGGACAGACAGCAGTGTGTGTTGCACAGACAAGCTTTTTACAGCAGCGATTCACCTCAAGCCCAAATCAAGCCTAAAATTACTAGTAGGGAAGGGAGTGAGATTGAGAGACAAATACAATTTTGGGTGTAGTACACAGCGGCTGTGTGCTGCAGCACTGGTGTGTACAACAACTGAAAAGCTAATAGTACCCAGCCAATTAGGATGAGCAGAGCATTAAAGCATATTGTTCTCTATTAAGTGTAACTTGTGCGTACATCTAAGTGGTGTACCATTTTGTTCCTGTTATAGTCTCAAGGGCCTAGATACTGTGAAAGGCCAGGCAAAAGTACTCACCTGCTGGTGTTGTAGACAAATACTGTTTTAAGCGTACTGGAGCGCATTGTCCTCCCCTCATAAGTGCTTATCACACACATACATCTAAATGGTCTTAAGGGCCTTGATACTGTGAAAGGCCAGGGAAAAGCAAACACCTGCTGGTGTTGTAGACAAATACTGCTTTAAAGGGATACTCCAGTGGAAAACATTTTTTTTTAAATCAACTGGTACCAGAAAGTTATACACATTTGTAAATGACTTTTATTAAAAAATATTTATCCTTCTAGTACTTATTAGCAGCTGTATGCTACAGAGAAACTGGATTTCTTTTAGAATTTATTTTTTGTCTTGTCCACAGTGCTCTCTGCTGACACCTGATGCCCGTATCAGGAACTGTCCAGAGCAGGAGAAAATTCCCATAGCAAACCTATGCTGCTCTGGACAGTTCCTGAAACGGACAGAGGTTTCAGCAGAGAGCACTGTGGACAAGACAAAAAATAAATAAAAAAAATATGGAATTTCCTCTGTAGCATACAGCGGCTAATAAGTACTGAAAGGATTGAGAATTTTAAATAGAAGTAATTTAAAATCTGTTTAACTTTCTGGCACCAGTTAATAATAATTTAAAAAAAAGTTTTCAACAGGAGTGTCCCTTTAAGTGTACTGGAGCACATTGTCCTCCCCTCATAAGTGCATACCACATACATACATCAAGGTGGTGTACCATTTTGTTCCTGTTAAAGTCTTAAGGGCCTAGATACTGTGAAAGGCCAGGCAAAAGTAAACACTGCTGGTGTTGTCAACAAATACTGTTTTAAGAGTTGTGGAGCTCATTGTCCTCCCCTCATAAGTGCATATCACATACTTTCATCTAAGTGGTGTACTATTTTGTTCCTCTTAAAGTCTTAAGGGCCTAGATACTGTGAAAGGCCAGGCAAAAGTAGACACCAGCTGGTGTTGTATACAAATACTATTTTAAGCGTACTGGAGCGCATTGACCTCTCTTCATAAGTGCATACCACATACGTACATCTAAGTGGTGTACCATTTTGTTCCTGTTAAAGTCTTAAGGGCCTAGATACTGTGAAAGGCCAGGCAAAAGTAAACACTGCTGGTGTTGTCGACAAATACTGTTTTAAGGGTAGTGGAGCTCATTGTCCTCCCCTCATAAGTGCATATCACATACTTTCATCTAAGTGGTGTACTATTTTGTTCCTCTTAAAGTCTTAAGGGCCTAGATACTTTGAAAGGCCAGGCAAAAGTAGACACCAGCTGGTGTTGTATACAAATACTATTTTAAGCGTACTGGAGCGCATTGACCTCTCTACGTACGTATGTGCATACCACATACGTACATCTAAGTGGTGTACCATTTTGTTCCTGTTAAAGTCTTAAGGACCTAGATACTGTTAGAGGCCAGCCAAAAGTACACACCTGCTGGTGTTCTAGACAAATACTATTTTAAGCGTAGTGGAGCGTACAGTACTCCCCTCATATACACACTAAGTATGTCAGGCAGAGAAGTACCAGGAATGTGCACAGAGGAGTGGCAGATGCCTAAATTAATAAGGCAGAGGTCGCAGCAGACTAGAGGCGAGTGGCAGCAGGAGACGCAGCAAGAGGCTTGAGCTCCCGGTATCAGCTAGCTGTCATGTTTCGACCAGCAACCCATCTGCCGTCATCGATTGGTTAACACAGTCATTCACTTCATCACAAGTGACATCTGACACACCCAATAAACAGTCGGTAGGTTTTTCAGAAACAACCCTCAGTTGGCATGCCCGGGAGCAGTCCCTGTCCTCCTATTGCCTCTGTCCTATGCTGTTCCCTCCCACACAGAAGTATCCTATTCTGTGGGTTCAGCTCCACTATATAGTGAGAACGATCTAATAGAGGACAGTCAGCAGCTACAGCCCAGCCAAGAAGTGGAGGAGATATCTGCCGGTAGGCAGGCAAGTAGTGATAAGGAGAATGGCGTGGGAGGTGGTGTTGCCAGCGTTCAGGCTCCTGAAGCAGACACTGTTGATGAACCTGGGGAGAACATCAGTGCAGTTTTTCATCAAGCATTTAGAGGAGGTTAACATGGCCACATGCAAGATGTTTCGGCAGAAGGTGAAGCGTGGCCAGGATCCCAATGTTGGCACCACGGCCCTGCGTCAACATATGCAGCATCACCATAAAGCGGCCTGGGAGAATTGTGACCCCGATGTGGTTGTCCAGCATGCTGCATCACCCTGTTTCAGCCAGCCAATGCTCCACCACCTCAGCCGAAGGGAGCTGTGTATCATACCCATCTTCTGTCGGCCCAGATGCTCCTGCTTCTCCTACTTCGAGTCAGTCATTCCGGCAGCAATCCATCGGTGAAGCCATGTCCAAGAGACAACAGTATGAGCTCACTCATCCAATGGCGCAGAAGCTGAATGTGCTCCTGTCCAAGTTGCTGGTGCTGCAGTCCCTCCATTTTCAAGTGGTGGGTTCTGCACCTTTCAGAGAACTGATGTCTTGTGGAGAATCCCAAGCCGTCATTTATTTGCGAAGAAGACAGTACCAGCCCTGCACAATTTTGTGGAACAGAAGGTGGGCCAGTCCTTGAGCCTGTCAGTGTGTAACAAAGTGCATGGCAGCACCAACATGTGGAACTGTAACTGCGGTCAGGGACAATACATGTCCTTTATGGCCCACTGGGTAAAAGTGGCTCCTGCACAGCCACAACACCAACTTGGACAGGTCACACCGCTTCCGTCTCCATGCTCTCAGGCTGTTGGTCCTGTGACAGTGTGCGACTCCGCCTCCTCATCCTCTACCGTGTCCTCAGCCTTCACTGCTCAAGTCTTAGACTCCCCTGTGTAACTTCAATGTCAACCAGTGGCAGCTCATACGTGACACCTGCCGTTTGCTGAGGCCCTTTGAGGAAGCCACATTATTAGTCAGTAGCCAGGATTACGGGATGAACAACGTCATTCCACTGCTTCATTTACTACAACACGTGTTTGAAATAATGGCTGGTCAGGGCACTGGAGACATGGCGCCTACATCTAACGGCCACATGAGCCCTGTGGGGGATGAACAGGAGGAGGGGCAGGGGCACAGTGGAGCACAGTTTAGGTTTCACGAGATGGGCGGTTTTTCTAGTCATCTGAAAGGAGAGCGGGAGCAGCCAGAGGAGCTAGACGGTTATGAGGAAGGTGAGACAGAGGACCCAGATACACCGTAGCAGTATGCAGTGGAGATGGAGGCAGGGAGTCCCTCCGAGTCACTTGCACAAATGGCACTATGCATGCTCACTTGATTGCGTAGAGATCGCAGAATTGTCACCCTTTGGCAGTAGGATGACTTCCGGCTCTCCACAGTATTGGACCCTCACTACCGGCACAAAATGGGGGCCTTTTTTACACCCACTGAGAGGGAGGACAAACCAACCTACTACAGAGACATCCTACGTAGTCAGTTGGCCGATGCCTATCTGCCACATCGTCCATCCTCTCGCAGGTCTGAAGGGGGGTGGCCTGCGCTCACCTTCCACTGCCATGGTTGAGGGGGAGGGGTATAGTGGCAGGAGCAGTACCAGCTCCATCAGCAGCAGCCTGAGTCTACAGTTGCTGATGAGTACCTTTCTTCATCCACATAGTGAAGCAACTCATCAGCAGCAGGTAGACCTGGAGCAGGACCTGAACCAGCAGGTGGTGGCATACCTTAACATGCCCATGCCAACACACCCTGAAGATCCGCTGGACTTCTGGGCAGCCAAACTTGATTTGTGGCCACAACTAACAGGGTTTGCCCTGGAAAAGCTGTCAAGCCCGGCCAGTAGTGTGCCATCAGAGTTTAGTGCGGCGGGGGCCATGGTAACCCCAAGGAGAACTAATCTGTCCACGTAAAATGTGGAGAGACTGACCTTTGTGAAGATGAATCAGGCATGGATCAGCTAGGATTTCCACCCACCAATGCCTGATGCATCAGAGTAGATTGACCATGGTGCCACACCAACACTTCACAAATATGGATAGTGCTAAACATATTTAAGATGCTGCTCCCCAGTTACAGGCATTCCTCCGAATTAGACCACAAGTAGGTATTGAGGATATGCATTAGCTAAAACTTTACTTAATATTCGTAGGATAAAAGTAAAATATATGTACCCACATTTTTTTTTAAATCAAACAAAAGGAAAGGTGTTCAAAAAAACTGCATGTGCCACCTACATCACTAAGTATTGATGTGATGCAAAGACCTCTAAAAGGTGGAAGGGAAAAACGTATGTTCCATTGTAATCGGTGGGGGTAAAAACTTCCCCTGTAAGGCCTTACTCTCACCCTATTACTTCCTTTCTTGGCAAGTAATACTCACCCTAAAAAGGGAGGCCTCACACAGGAAACAGGGAGAGGTTCTTGTGTGGGGCCGCCCTTTTTAGGACGAGTAACAATTGCCAAGAAGGGAATTATTAATGTGAGAGTAGGGTCTTACAGGGGAAGTTTTTACCCCTACCTGCTACAATGGACAATATTTTGTTCCCTTCCTCCTTTTAGAGGTCTTTGTATCACATCAATACTTGGTGGTGTAGGTGGCACATGGTGATTTTTGTACACCTTTCTTTTTGTTTGATTTAAAAATGAAAATTTGGGTCCATATAGTTTATCCTAAGTATATTATTGAAAGTTAAGATTTACGTAATGCATATCCTCAATACTTACTTGTGCACTCTAACACTTTTACAAAAGAGACCGTTTTCTTCTGCCTACCTGTCTCAGCTACTAGGCTTGTCACCAGCCTGATGCCACACATCTGATGCCAAGTTCTCCTTTTTTCACCCACCTTCATCACCGGGTACTGGTATTACCACCCACCGCACCACTCTGTTGCCGGGTCACTTTCAGGACTCCTGATGCTTCTGCCAGCTCCAGGCTGTCTCACTCTGCCACCATATGTTCTCCTCATGCCGCTGCCACCTCCACGCTGTGCCATTCAGCCACTATGTAGTCTCCTCATGCTGCCACCACCTCCACGCTGTGTCATTCAGCCACTATATGGTCTCCTCATGCTGCTGCCACCTCCAGGCTGTGTCATTCAGCCACTATATGTACTCCTCATGCTGCCGCCACCTCCACGCTTTGTCCTTCAGTCAGTATATGTTCTCCTATACTATAATTTGGTAGGATGGAAAGGACTTTTTCATTTCTGTATGCTGTAGAAGGGAATACATAATCATGGATGTGGCATTACCTTTTTATAAATGTGAAAAATCTTTTATTTTTTATGTAGGGGATGATGGAAGTTTTCATTCTTGAATTCCAGTTGTCCCCGCTTGCAATCACAGTGGTGGCAGCGGGGAACGGCAGGAACTGGGGCCCTATGAATGGAGGAAAGAAAGTTTTGAAATAGCTGCTCTAATTGGAGCAAATTAAGGTTAATTGAATAATGAGACCACAGCCATTTAAGGTCAAATAAATAATAGAACATCAAAGGAATGTAGGTCAAGTGGTTTAACCTTAATTGGCTGGGGTGTCATTATTCAATTAAGGTTTTTCCCTCCTATTTCCTGTTCTTCATTCATCTGTCTGCTGTGAGAGCGAAAAAAAAAATAATTATATATATATATATATATATATATATATGACAAATATATATATATATATATACATATATATATATAAATATATATAGATTTATATATATGACAAATATATACATACATATATATATATATATATATATATATATGTATGTATAATGTGAAAGTTTACATCTACATTTACAAGCATTATGATTTTTAGAAGGTGATGAGGAAAAACAAATATGCAAAAAACGGAAAAACCTGTGTTCGTTAAGGGGTTAAAAGGGTACCCTGCCCCTATACATGTTATGTCCTATCCGAAGGATAGGGCATAACATGTCTGATCACAATGGATCCGGCCGTAAGGAGCCCCCATGATCTCTGGGCTGACGCTTAAGCGTTACGCTCATGGAAGCCTGGAGCTTCCAAGATCGTGACGTCACACAACGCCCCCTTCATTTATGTCTATGGGAGGGGGCGTGACGGCAAGTACACAGCTGTCACACCTCCTCTCATAGACATGAATGGAGGGGGCGTGGCGACTGTGTTCGCCAGTCATCCGCCACTGCACAGAGTTCGCACCGTGCACCGGATGACTGGGGTGCTGTGGCAGAGATAGGATAGGGGAAAACATGTCTAGCAGTTGAGTGCCCCTTTAACATTAACTTTTGTGGGATTTAACTCCAGTAGTGGAGTTGGAGGTAGTGGAGAGGAAGTTCCCTTCTTTCTGGAGGAGAACCACTTTGCATAGCTTTTTCTTCCTATGAAGGACTGCAGTTTGGTGATCTCCTCAAGGAGACATGTTACTCCCCAATTTGACTTGTACTTATTCTTTCAGAAGATATCCCAGGCTGAAATTTCTTTTTGTTTTGATGGATCTTCACCCTGGAGAGCACAATGTTTCACATAAAATAAATGTAATATCCATTTATCTGTATTTTATATTTTCTGGTTTGGGTCCTGTTCAGACATTGTTTGTGTCTGAACAATTTCTGTGTTAATTCTCCCTGGGATGTAGGAGGATATATAAGGCATCTTCAGGTGCTGTTCTGTGTGCTCGTGATTAGACCTGTATTCTGGTGAACAGCTTCCTGATCGTCACCGTTATCGTCAGTCCTAAGTTACACACTCCTATGTATTATTTCCTCTGTAATTTGTCTTTTCTGGATTTGTGCTGTTCATCTGTCACTACACCAAAATTTCTGTTTGATACATTTTTAAAGATTAGAAGGATCCCGATCATTGGTTGTCTCATACAAATGAACGTAATGCTATTTCTAGGGGGCACTGAATGCATCCTACTGGCGGTGATGGCCTATGACCGGTATATCGCTATATGCTCCCCCTTATATTACACCACCATTATGAGCTGGAGGGTCTGTAGATACTTAACTGTTATTATGTGGTTGGGAAGTCTCATTTTATCATCTGTTCCCACTATGGTAAAACCTCTTATATTCTGTAAAGAAAACACATTGGACCATTTTGTTTGTGAGGTCTTGGCCCTTCTGGAGGTGGCCTGTGGTGACCTCTCCTTTTATAAGATAACTATAGTTTCTGTAGGGTTTTTCACATTATTCTCACCCTTTGTTTTCATTGTGGTGTCTTATTCTTGTATTATTATTTCTATATTAAAAATCCATTCAGTAGAAGGAAGATCCAAGGCTTTCTCCACCTGCGCCTCCCACCTCACTGTGGTGTTGATATTTTATCTCACATTTTTTACCTTGTATACGGGACAGAGAAAAAGTATTTCATCCCATGTAAAATATGTTTCACTTATTTATGCCCTTTTTACTCCCCTATTAAATCCTGTGATCTACAGCCTGAGAAACAATGAAGCGAAAGAAGCCTTTAGGAAAATGTCTAGAACACATGAAATGTCATAGATGAACCAATATACAGAGTCTGACTCACTGCTTAGAAGGTGGTTTTCATTGCACTCTAGTGTAGGCCACCTTGAAAACGATGCAGAGGGTAGGGACTCCTATAATTTTGACAGGAGTCCCGGTTCTTTCACAGTAAGTAGTGGCAACGCATTTCTGATTACTGTCTGGCCCATGGAGGTTACTGGTGATGGTCTGCATCAACGCTTAAAGGGTTTTACTGCAAAGATAAATAGGTCTAAATTGATGCATTATGTGAAATTAAAAAATGTTTTCAAATATACAGTATGTAAAAGCATTTCTGAAAATGTCCTGTTTGAGCGTTTAAAGGGAGACTACATGCCATTAAGACTTCCTGGATGCTTTGCGGGGCTCTTTTGGATATTTGGGAGAAGATAAAAAGAGGAAAAGTTGAACTCGGGGCTTAAAGGGATACTCCACCCCTAGACATCTTACCCTTCCGTCACGCCCCCTCCCATAGACTTGCATTGAGGGGACGGGGCGTGATGTCACACAGGGGCGGAGTCGTGATGTCACAAATTTCCATTCCCGTGGACGGGACCCAGACCCTCCAGCGCTTCCAGACAAGAAAAAGGTGGGTGCCACATGCTATATTGCGGGGGTCCCCAGCGGCGGGACCTGCGCGATCAGACATCTTATCCCCTATCCTTTGGAGTGGAGTACCCCTTTAAATAAATAAATCCTTTTTTGTAAGGTAAAGGTTTATTTAGATCATTTATTTTTTTATCCCTCAAGCAGGTCTATTACCTTCCTTAACTGCTCTTCCCTTATATCACCTTGACCAATTTTGAGACCTCTGGGTCTTGGAATCATTAAAAGTGCAATATTTAGCAGTCTCCCCATACCCTCTATGCACTTTATACATTCAAAATGTATTTGGTGACTGGATCATCCACCTTTATGTAACCCTTCCCTGCTTGTCTGGACCATTGTATCAATAAAACACTTTCTGCCTTATGCCTCAACCCCATTCCTCATAGTCTGTAAGCTCTCGCGAGCAGGGCCCTCTTTCTTCCTGTTTGAGAATTTAGTGTGTAATTTTGTTATGTCTGATACTTGTCTTTATTTCTCCCCCAAATTGCGCAATCTGTTGGCCCTTTATAAATAATGATTACAATTACCAGATGAGTACCAGGCATAAACCATTTTTTCTCCATTAAAGGGGTTATCCACCACAAGGCAATTTTCTTACGTACCTTCCAGGCTATCCTTTTGAGGACTGGGCATTTCTTGCTGGAGTTTGGTCTCTTAACCTTATTTACATCCTCCGCTGGCTCCAGCAATATGCCGCGGGGTCACGCGATATGCCGTGGGTCGGTCCCGGCGGCCATCAACGGCCGGGACCCGTGGCTAATACAGGACATCAACGATCGCGGTGATGACCTGTATTAACCTTTCAGATGTGGCTATCAAAGCTGACCGCCGTGTCTGAAGTGAAAGTAAAAGTATCCCGGCTGTTCAGTAGAATTGGTGATGCAAAAAATAAGCCATAATATGGATTATTAGGTGGAAAATTGAAAGGGTTATGATTTTTAAAAGGTAAGGAGGAGAAAACAAAAATGCAAAAACTGAAAAACCCTGCATCCTTAAGGGGTTAAACTACACATGCCATAGTTCCATGCTTGTAAGTATGAGGTCACATTCCTCACTCCCACACATCAGCTATCCGACCCATTGTAGCACGAATGAGCTGCATCCATTCAAAAGACCAGTGTTTTCTAACCAGAGTACCTACAGCTGTTGCAAAATGAACTCTCTCCCACTCAGCGGGCGCTCCACCCATTGAAGCAGGACTGGCTCTCTTTACACAACTGACTAGTGAGGTCATGTCTCAATGCACTGCAACCTGGGAAATCCAGAGATATTTTTGTATGCTGTTAAAAATAAATATTGGGATGAAAATCACATAAGAATTGCAAGTCCACCATCACACACAGGTACAGACACTACATTATGAAATACACAAACTTTACAGCCCCTGTAGCATAGTCAAATGAAAAATCCTGGAATACCCCTTTTAGCTTGTCTGAGAGGAAGAACAATTATTTTCAGGAGACTGATGAAGCTGGCTGGCATGTGCACTGTGTACCACCCTTTTATTTCAGTTTACTGAAGCTGCAGCAGTGATAGGCTGCTTATCCTCCCTTCAATTCTTTCTACAGCATTGCTGCATTGCCCTCTCCCTGTCCCTTGTAGTGATGTCTTTTCTATCCCCTTAAGCCCGTAATAAATACTCTCTCCCTCGACTCACCCCACCCCATTTCAGTAGGCATCCCGATCCGGTCCCCAACCGGCTAGCAGCGGAGACTGGAATTCTCACGGGCGTATCCATACACCCCCAGTCCTTAAGGACTCGGGATGCAGGGCGTATGGATATGCCAGGTGACCTGAACAGGTTAAAAATGGCTATTTCTGGCCTACAGAGAGCCTCAATAGGGGTATAGAACACTTTGCCTTGCTGTAACAGGCATAGGGTGTGTGCTGGGTTAGTGAAATAATACTGTTATTCAGTATGACATGCAGATCAGAGGTGTCGCTATTAGAATCACTGCCGCAGAGCGGCACAATGACAGAGCCTGGAGGTGGCATCAGTATGATGAGACCATATAGTGGCTAAATGACACAGCCTGGAGGTGGTAGAAGCATGAGGAGACCACATAATGGCTGAATGACACAGCCTAGAGTTGGCGGCAGCATATAGTGGCTGAATGACAAAGCCTGGAATTTGCAGCAGCATGAGGAGAACATATAGTGGCTGAATGACACAGTGTGGACGTGGCGGCAGCATGATGAAAACACGTAGTGGCTGAATGACACAGAGTGGAGGTGGCGGAAGCATGAGGAGACCATATAGCCTCACTAGGGGTGTTGAACACTTTGCCTTGTCCTAACATGAATAGGGAGTGTGCTATGTTAGTGAAATAATACTGTTATTCAGTATGACATACATATTACAGGCATCGCTATTAGAATCACTGCTGCAGAGCATCTGGATGTGGCAGCAGAGAGACCATATGGCATCAAAATTGAAGAGAATAAACAGATTTGTTTACGTAATTTTTATTTAATTTAATTAGAATTTATTTAAATGTTTTGAATACCCATTCTGGTGAGCATCGAGCTGGCAGTCCTCAGCCAGGTGAGAAACCACTTGTTGCAGCCCCTGCCTCTCAGTGGCCCCCTGACTGTGAAAGTGGCAATGTTACATTTAATCAGTTATGGTTCATTGTTATCACTCCAAGCTGTTTCATTGGATTCTTGTGATAATTCCAGAGGTAATATGACGTAGACGACCATAGGGCCTCAGTCTTGAAAAGATGACATCAATTTTATTTTTAAAATTTATATTAGAATCCCAAGTTTAATGACCCGGCATTTACTTTGAACGAATACTGTATGACCACAAAACCCTATCTAACAAGGAGTCACATGGCGGCACAATGAAAGAGCCTAGAGGTATCTGCAGCCCATTAGGTCAACATATGAGGTATTTCCATACTCGAGAGAAATTGGGCTACAAATTTTCTGTTTTTTATTCCATCAAAATACCACTTTTAAAAATAAAAAAAAGGGGCTACAAGAACATTTTAGTGTAAAAAAATGCAGATTTAGATTTTTCTCCTCCACTCTGCTGCTATTCTTGTGAAACACTTAAAGGGTTAACAAACTTTCTGAATGTCACTTTGAATACTAAGAGGGGTGTAGTTTCTATAATGGGGTCATTTATGGGGTATTTCTCAAAGAAATGTCCCTTAAATCCACTTCAAACTTAACTGGTCCCTGAAAAATTCAGATTTTGAAATTTTCATGAAAATTTTGAAAATGGTCTCTATACTTTGAAGCCCTCTAATGTGGTCTGCAGGTTGATGACCACTGAATTGACATACGGGGAGTTCAATCGAGTATAAGCCGAGGGGGGTGTTTTCAGCACTGAAAATCATGCTGAAAAACTCGGCTTATACTCGAGTATATATGGTAATTACACATAGTTGCGCTTTGTGTTTCTGTTTCTTTCTCCTTTTTCTTGCTAGAGATTAAGGGTGATATACACCCGTATTCTGGGCATTAGAACCTTTTTGAAATCTGAATCAGCCTCCCAATCTTACTTAGAACGGATGATTGATTTGATAGAATGAGATTTCAAATAGATTGGCTCATCTCTAATCACAAGCATGGGGTGCCCAAAAATACAAGTTCACGAAATCAGCAAGCTGAATGATACTATGACATATAGCCGAGAGGAAATGTAAAGCAGAGCAAATCTGTATCACCTATCTTGTGGAAAGGTTATAATTGTCTATCATAGGACAACTAGAAAAATGACTTACAGAAACTAGTGAAGATGTTCCACCATTTGTCATAGAAGCATTACTTTTACAGTTACCAAACAAACTCAGATCCGTCTACTCAATGTTTTCTCTGACACATTCATATGATGTAAACCACAGTGTAAACTTCTCCACAATTTCCAGCTTAAAGGGGTAATCCACCCCTAGATATCTTATCCCCTATCCAAAGGATAGGGGATAAGATGTCAGATAGTGGGGGTCCCGCCGCTTGGGACCCCCGCAATTTCCCTGCTGCACTGGGCATTCGTTTAGAGCTTCGGGTGCTGCACCGGAGGCACGTGATGTCACGATAACGCGTCCTCAATGCAAGTCTATGGGAGGGGGCGTGATGGCCTTTATGCCCCCTCTTATAGAATTGCATTGAGGGGGCATGGCCGTGACATCACGAGCGGGGCTTGACTGTGATGTCACAAGCCTCCGCCTCATATCGCTAGTCTTCCGGCACGGAGTGAAGTTCGCTCTGTGCACCAGATGTCTGGGGTGCCACAGGAGAGATTGCAGGGATCCCCAGCGGTGGGACCCCCACGATAAGATATTTCATTTGGATAGGGGATAAGATCTCTAGGGGCAGAGTACCCCTCAAACATACTGTATATTGTAAATCTTTCACAAGTCAATACAGTTCTACAAAATATTATCAACTCCGGTCAATGACACTTTTGTACTGTTGACAAAAAAACGACAACATTCTTTATGTTCGCAAATTCAAAATAAGGATTTTCCGGAATCCCTCTTTTACATCATTGTTCCTCAGGCTGTAGATCACAGGATTTAATAGAGGAGTTAAAACTGCATAAATTAATGAAACATATTTGAGATAAGACGAGAACCTCCTTGTCTGCCCCATGTACATGGTCATAATCGTTACAAAAAACATCAACACCACAGTGAGGTGGGAGGCGCAGGTGGAGAAAGCCTTGGATCTTCCTTCTACTGAGCGGATTTTTAATATAGAAATAATAATACAAGAATAAGACCCAACAATGAGGACAATCGGTGATAATATTGTGAAAAAACCAATAGCAACTATAGTTATCTTATAAAAGGAGAGGTCACCACACGCCACCTCCAGAAGGGCCAAGATCTCACAAACAAAATGGTCCAATGTGTTTTCTGTGCAGAATACAAGAGGTTTTACCATAGTGGGAACAGTAGATAGAATGAAAGTTCCTACGCACATAATAATAGAGATCCATCTACAGACCCTCCAGCTCATAATGGTGGTGTAATATAAAGGAAAGCATATAGCGATATACCGGTCATAGGCCATCACCGCCAGCAGGATGCATTCAGTTCCTCCTAGAAAAAGACCAATATTCATTTGTATGAGACAACCAATGAGCAAAATCCTTCTATTTGTAAATACATCAAACAGAAATTTTGGAACAGTGGACGATGAGTAGAATAAATCTACAAAAGACAAATTACAGAGGAAATAATACATAGGAGTGTGTAACTTCGGACTGACGATAACGGTGACGATCAGGAAGCTGTTCCCCAGGACCGTCAGAATATAAATGATCAAAAATGAGAAAAAAAGTAAAACACAAGTCTGTAAGTCCTGAGAAAACCCGATGAGGATGAAATGAGTGATAAGAGTTTGATTTCTAAGCTCCATGTTACAATTCACATTATATTGTCCACAGACCTGTGATAAATGTGGAAGAGGGGGATTGTTTTCAAATAGAGTTCAGTAACATTACTAATAGTTGACTTTATGTAGATTAGAAATAGACTTATTGTTTGGTATTGAGCTAAAGATATGATGAGGCCAACCACAGGGATCCAAATTTTAGTTTTTAGTACAGATGATCAAGCTGAGCCCCGTGACTCTGGATTTGATCCGAATTTCAGGGTGACAGCGAATCACCAAATTTTCAAACATTGTCAGGGTTGGCACAGCGTGCACCTAGAAATGTCCAGAATAATAGCTTATGGGATAAGGAACACATGACATTTTGGCACCTTACAGGGGTACTCCGGTGGAAAACCAATGTTTTCAAATCAACTGGTGGCAGAAAATAAAACAGATTTGTAAATTACCTTAAAAATATTACCCCTCCTTGTAGAATACATACAAACTTGACATTCTCGTAATTGTAGAAATCCATGCAATCTGATAAGAAATGTGCAGAAATTATATATATATATATATATATATATATATATATATATTGCTCCACAAAAGAGAAAAGGAAATGGAGCGCTCACCAGTCCATAGCAGGCAGGCAGGCCAGGTGGATACGATAATCCAAGGACCGGGCACCGGTCCAAGCAGGGAGGTGGCGGATGGAAACAAGGGGGAGCTCAGGCATCGGGCCACGGACCGTTACACGCCCCTAGGCGCTTCGTCAGGCCGCGGCCTGACGAAGCGCCTAGGGGCGTGTAACGGTCCGTGGCCCGACACTTGAACTCCACTCTGTTTCCATCTGCCACCTCCCTGCTTGGACCAGTGCCCGGTCCTTGGATTATCGTATCCGCCTGGCCTGCCTGCTATGGACTGGTGAACGCTCCATATAATTTTCTCTTTTGTGGAGTTATATATGCTACTGTTCATTACTTAGCGTGTAGCGCTCACTTTCCTGCTGATACATACACCTGAGTCCGATATCCAATCTTTGTATGCACAGTAATTATACAATACGGTGGTGCTGGCTGAACTTTCTTTGTGAATATATATATATATGTATATATATATATATATATATATATATATATATATATATTTATATATGTATATATATATATAAATATATATATATATATATATATATATATATATATATATATATATATATTGCATTCATTTAAAACAAACAGGATAATATACATGAACATCTAACATAGAGTTCTCATTTTGGGTGCACAGTGAGGTAGAAAAAATTAGGAAACAATAATCTGCTACCTGAGAGCCAAAATTGGCCGCGGTATTAAGTGGATTAAGTTACGACATAACAGGCACCAACATAATATAAGAATCCGGATACTCTTATGTTATATGAGACACGGCCATGACTGTAGACGGCACAGTCATCCACTTTATACATTAATCCCAGTTAATACAACAAATCAATCGTCAGTTTATTCATGAAAAGCCGAACACCGAGTAACAGCGCGACACGTGCGGCCCGTGAGTGTAGATTAATGGATTCTGCGTCTTCTCTCCCCCTTTCTACATCTTTGTGTCTTTTATAAGATTTTCTACTTGGTAAGAAATAAAATTAGAGCTAAGTGTGGATGTAATTTCCCCGGTGTACAGAACCCAATGTCTCCGGACGGACACGACCAACACCCCAGACACAACTATTATTTCTATATTAATGTATTAACATAGAATAGTAACTTCTACTACATACAGTAGCTTCTATCCCCTCTAGGTCTTCACCAGGGGGTGACAGGGTTCTGGGTCATGTCCAGGCTTCAGCTCAGCACCTTAATTTAGAAGCCTGGACAAGGCAAGGACTTTAAAAAAGAGGCCCCCTGGTTATGTTGGTGCCCGTGGACTTCCACTACAGCCTTCAGGGCATCATAAATGTCAACAAGCCAGTTGTTAAACAAATGTCTATTGCAACTTGCGCCCCAGGAAAGGTGCTGTGTGAGCCCCTTGACGTCTTCTCTAATCATTGTTGTCCTCTTTTCTTTTCCTCTCCATCCGGCGCAGGTCACCATGCCGACTTCTTTCGACCAAAACTCCATCTCTTCAGCATCTGTAGGACAAACATTATTGACCCCTCCTTTTTCCAGTGTCCTCCCCTCCTCTACACAATCTCCACATCTATAGGCCCCAAACCATAATAATGCCCCTCCCCCCCTTGGTGTCCTGCATAGTAAAAGTGGGTAAAGTAGTAAATCCACCATTAAGTAGGTATATCCTCCCACAATAGGGTGGTAGTATGTCCCACAGCAGTTAGTTTCATTATTAGGTAGCTCCCCTATACCTATATGTCCGGGCATGCTGGGAGTTGTAGTTTTGAAGCATCTGGAGGTCCGCAGGTTGAAGACCACTGTGGCCTTCGTCATCATCCAGACCCCCCTTTAGTTTTGTACTCACCTCCCCTCGGTGGGAAGGAAGAGTGAGCTGGTCCGGGCCATCTATGCTGCAGGGACCGTCCAGTGGGGAGGGTTAGTCATTCTGAGCTGTCAATCCTCACCGGGAGGCCCTCTTCTCAGCTACGGGCTGGCCCCGGACTAGTGACGTTGCCTTGACGGGTCCGTGCGCAGCAGACGTCCCTGCGCATGAACGTCCCTGTGCGTCATCGTCAAGGCAACATCACAAGGCTGGGGCCAGCCCGGAGTGGAGGAGAGGGCCTCCCGGTGAAAATGGACAGCCCGGAACGACTAACCCTCCCCACCGGACGGTCCCTGCAGCATAGATGACCAGCTCACCCTTCCTTCCCACCGAGGGGAGGTGAGTAGAAAACTAAAGGGGGGTCTTGATGATGACGAAGGCTGCAGTGGTCTTTAACCTGCGGACCTCCAGATGTTTCAAAACTATAACTCCCAGCATGCCCGGACAGCCGATGGCTGTCACGGCATGCTGGGAGTTGTAGTTTTGCAACACCAAGAGGTCCGCAGGTCGAAGACCACTCAGAAGGGATTGACAGGCGGTGATGATGAAGGGGGGGGATGATGACAAGGGGGATGATTATGGGGTGATGATGACGGGGTGAAAATGACAGGGTGATGATGACAGGGGTTTTAATGATGGGGTTTGGATAATGACGGGGGTCTGGATGATGACGGGAGGGATGATGACATGGGAGGATGATGTATTTCCCACCCTAAGCTTATAGTCGAGTCAATAATTTTCCTGGGTTTTTGGGGTGAAATCAGGGGCCTCGGCTTATATTCGGGTCGACTTATACTCGAGTATATACAGTATCTCTGGTGTATGTAATAAAACGCAGAAAGAGGGTAAGGGAGCGTGCTCACCTTGTGGGGTTGTACTGTGAGCACAGCACCATAGTTTGCTTATTGCCACTTCTTGTGACTTGTTGGTGTGGGATGCTGCCTTGCAGTTAACCGTAGTCCTCTGTGGTGGGTACGGGGCATCAATGTAATATCCTCTGGTAGTTGAGGAGAAAGAAAAGTATTGCTTTTGTAGGCGCTTCTCCACAGTGGTGTCTTCAGTTAGGGAGTGCCACAAAAAGAGGTGGACTCAAATATTGGTTCAAAGAAAAAAGGCTTTTATTGCCAGTCTGGGTGTTGTCAGTCTGCCCCTGATCCACCACTTTTCAATAAACATTGCAGCTTTATTTAAAATCTTTATCCCCTTCCCGACCTATGACATACCTGTACGTCATGGGTGGCAAGGTGTTCCCGACCCATGACATACAGGTACGTCATGAGCAGCGCCCGGTAAGATCGTGTCTATCACTGATAGCCAGCCATCTTACCATGCGACCACGGGGGGTTTCATCCCCCACCCCCCCAGCGATCGCTGCTATCAGCTGGTCAAATCTGACTAGCTGATAGCAGCGTTTCGCTATCAGAATACTTAGCAGCGCGGTGTGTGAGTCCCGATCACGGGGATCGGGACACACACCGCTCTGCTAAGTGTCCCTTACCCGTCCCCCGGCGTCACTTACCCAGCCATGCGAAGTCCTGAGCGGTCCCGGCGCGAGCGACGTCCTCCAGGCGGTCCCGGCGGCGCTGCGTCCCGGCAGTGAGTTTCCGGCAGCAGTGCGGCATCTTCATTGGCAGCAGTGAGATCGCCGTAAAGCGATCTCACTGCTGCCTCTGGGAGTTTCAAAACTGCAAATCCCAGCATGCCCAGACAGCCTTTGGCTGTCTGGGCATGCTGGGATTTGTAGTTTTGCAACATCTGGAGGTCCACAGTTTGGAGACCACTGTATAATGGTCTCCAATCTGTGCTCTTCCAGATGTTGCAAAACTACAACTCCCAGCATGCTCAGTCTGTCCAGGCATGCTGGGACTTGTAGTTCTCTAACAGCTGGAAGAGCACAGATTGGAGACCATTATACAGTGGTCTCCAAACTGTGGACCTCCAGATGTTGCAAAACTACAACTCCCAGCATGCCCAGACTGCCCAAGCATGCTGGAAGTTGTAGTTCGGCACCATCTGTTCATTCAGATATTGCCAAACTACAACTTCCAGCATGCCTGGGCAGTCTGGGCATGCTGGGAGTTGTAGTTTTGCAACAACTGGAGGCACACTAGTGGGGAAACATTGTCCGTTTCCTACCTCAGTGCCTCCAGCTGTTGCAATTGTTTCAAAACTATAACTCCCAGCATGCACTGACAGACCATGCATGCTGGGAGTTGTAGTTTTGCAACAGCTGGAGGCACACTGGTTTGGAAACACTACGTTTGGTTGCAAAACACTTGAAAGTTTATTACTTAACTTAGTGTTTCCAAACCAGTGTGCCTCCAGCTGTTGCAAAACTACAACTCCCAGCATGCACGGACAGCCAAAGGGCATGCTCAGAGTTTGCAGCAGCTGGATGTTTGCCCCCTCCCCCCAATGTGAATGTACAGGGTACACTCACATGGGCGGAGGTTTACAGTGAGTGCTGCAAGTTTGAGATGGCGCAAATTTTGCGCTGCAGCTCAAACTCCCAGCGGCAAACTTGCTGTGAACCTCTGCCCATGTGACTGTACCCTAAAAACACTACACTACACTACACTAACCTAAAATAAAAAGTAAAAAACACTACATATACACATACCCCTACACAGCCCCCCCCCCCCCCCCAAAAAAAAAAAAATGAAAAATGTCTGGTACGCTACTGTTTCCAAAACGCAGCCTCCAGCTGTTGCAAAATAATAACTCCCAGTATTGCAGGACAGCCATTGACTGTCCAGGCATGCTGGGAGTTTTGCAACAGCTGGAGGCACCCTGTTTGGGAATCACTGGCGTAGAATACCCCTATGTCCACCCCTATGCAAATCCCCAATTCAGGCCTCAAATGTGCATGGCGCTCTCTCACTTTGGAGCCCTGTTTCTATTTCAAGGCAACAGTTTTGGGACACATATGGGGTATCGCCGTACTCGGGAGAAATTGCCTTACAAATTTTGGGGGGCTTTTTCTTCTTTAACCCCTTATGAAAAGGTGAAGTTGGGGTCTATACCAGCATGTTAGTGTAAAAAAATTAATTTTTTACACTGACATGCTGGTGTTGCCCTATACTTTTCATTTTCACAAGAGGTAAAAGGGAAAAAAGACCCTCTAAAGTTGTAATGCAATTTACAACGAAGTACGAAGATACCCCATATGTGGGCGCAAAGTGCTCTGGGGGCGCACAACAAGGCCCAGAAGGGAGAGTGCACCATGTACATTTGAGGTGATTTGCACAGGGGTGGCTGATTGTTACAGCAGTTCTGACAAACGCAAAACAATAAATATCCATATGTGACCCCATTTTGGAAACTACACCCCTCACGGAATGTAATAAGGGGTGCAGTGAGAATTTACACCCCACTGGCGTATGATAGATTTTTGGAACAGTGGTCTGTGAAAATGAAAAATAAAATTTTTCATTTGCACAGTCCACTGTTTCAAATATCTGTCAAACGCCAGTGGGGTGTAAATGCTCACTGCACCCCTTATTAAATTCCAAGAGGGGTGTAGTTTCCAAAATGGGGTCACATGTGGGGGGGTCCACTGTTCTGGCACCATAGGGGCTTCCTAAATGGGACATGCCCCCCAAAAACCCTTTCAGAAAAACTCACTCTCCAAAATCCCATTGTCGCTCCTTCCCTTCTGAGCCCTCTACTGCGCCCGCCGAACACTTGACATACACATATGAGGTATTTCCTTACTCGAGAGAAATTGGGTTACAAATTTTAGCGTGATTTCTCTCCTTTTACCCCTTGTAAAAATTGGGTCTACAAGAACATGCAAGTGTAAAAAATGAAGATTTAGAATTTTCTCCTTCACTTTGCTGCTATTCCTGTGAAACACCTAAAGGGTTAAAACACTTACTGAATGTCATTTTGAATACTTTGGGGGGTGAAGTTTTTATAATGGGGTCATTTATGGGGTATTTCTAATATGAAGACCCTTAAAATCCACTTCCAACCTGAACTGGGCCCTGAAAAATTACGATTTTGAAAACCTTGAGAAAAATTGGAAAATTGCTGCGGAACTTTGAAGCCCTCTGGTGTCTTCCAAAAGTAAAAACTTGTCAATTTATTTATGCAAACACAAAGTAGACATATTGTATATGTGAATCAATATGTAATTTATTTGGAATATTCATTTTCCTTTCAAGCAGAGACTTTCAAAGTTAGAAAAATGCTAAATTTTCAAAATTTTCATGAAATTTTTAGATTTTTAACCAAGAAAGGATGCAAATATCAGTGAAATTTTACCAATAACATGAAGTAGAATATGTCACGAAAAAACAATCTCGGAATCAGAATGATAAGTAAAAGCATCAGAGTTATTAATGTTTAAAGTGACAGTGGTCAGATTTTAAAAAAATGCCCAGGTCCTGAAGGTGAAAATGGGCTGGGTCATGAAGGGGTTAAAAGCAGTGGACAAGACACTAATGTACTCCTAAGCAATGTTTAGCAAGCTGTGACCAAGACGTGTTTTGAGCGCATTAAAGGGGTATTCCAGCCATAGACATCTAATCCCCTATCCAAAGGATAAGTGATAAGATGACTGATTGCGGGGTGGCTCACCGCTGCGACGCGACCCCCCCCCACACCCCCGATCTCTGTGCAGCACCCGCATTCTATGCTGGGCTGCTGTTCCAGTCTTGGAAACCTTTATGTTTCTGGGACTGGAGATGTGATGTCACTCCCTCGTGACGTCAAGCCATGCCACCTCCATTCACGTATATAGGGGGGGCATGATGGATATCACACCACGCCAACTTGTGATATCACGCCATACTCCCTCTATTTATGTCTATGGGAGGGGGCACAATTAGACATCTTATCCCCTATCTTTTGGATGGCCAGAATACCCCTTTAACCTTATTAACCCCTTTATTAGGGAAAATAAAAGTTTTCTCTTCTTATCCTGAAGTCCAGTGAAATCCAGTCTCCTTCCTGTACTACAAGTAGAAATACAAATTATTTTAAAAACAAAAACAAAAAAATCAACAACCTTACTTTCAAGCAATAAACAAAGACCACGATCCCCTTAGATGCCCCTTAGACCATAGATCCCTTAGACAACCCCTCCATTCATGTCTATGGGAGGGGGCATGATGGCATGAATGGAGGGGGCGGGGCATGACATCACGACCGCAGCCGCCTGAAGCCAACGTCCTGAACATAATGTTCAGAATGCTGAGGTGCCAGCCTGGAGATTGCGGGACCTCCCAGCGGCTAGACCCCGAATGATTAGACATTTTATCCCCTATCCTTTGGAATTCCACCTCAAATTAAAGCCCATAGACTTGTGAATAGACCTTAAGGCTATGTTCACACAGTAAGTTTCCATGTGGACATTCCACAGACAGCAGAGCACCGGCAGAACATTCTAGGACGGCACTTAAATGTGCCGTCTCATACACAGCAATGCATTTCCTTGCAAAATCCTCAAAAACGCTGAACATTTTTAATGTTTTTGCAGGCGCAATAATCAGAATTGTTGTGGAAATCCTGCCATGTGAACAGAGCAACAGAATCCCAAATCAATAGGACTCTGCTGCTGCGGAATGTCCGTGCAAAATATTAATGCGGACAGTCAGCGGTATGAACAAGGCCTTAACAATAAGTTGGACACTTTCCTGGTGTTCTGGAATCCTTGGGACCTATTGTGACTCCAGAAGCCCCTGCCATGTTCTCTGCCAGTAAGAATGTTCGTGGCAGTACTAGTACAGGTAGCCGCAACAGCAGCCGGGTGTCACGTGGTAGCCATCAGCCATCCCAAGTTCTCACTGCCTGAGAGAGGTTATGGGGTTTCACAGGATGATCCGGCATTACTGGAATATTTCTGTCATACGACTTCTGAGGAGGAAGACTCTGAAAATATGACATTGAGCCACCAGTCAGTGGACTCCTTCGCATCCACACTCACTTGGGGAAGTGAAAAGGTCCATCCACTGCTTTCTCATCTCAGGCTTTGCCTCCACCGCCCCCCCCCCCCCCCCCACTGCTACGCAGAAGGATAGCACTAGCCACGAGGAGGAGTTGTGTGAGGACAGTCAGGAAGGTAGAATCAGTGGTTGAGCCCAGCACAAGCAGGACTGGTGGTGGTAGGTGTGGTAGGGATACTTTAAGGCGTCGAGGTGGCTATGCTGAAGGGGATCAAGGAGCTAAAGAAATCCATGAAGAGCCAAACCTGGGAAATCTTTCCCCATGCTTACCCAGCCCCTTCTGTGAGCCAGAAGATGGTTGTTGTTTTTTTTTTTTTTTTTGTTTGTTGTTTATTTACAGTAAGACAAGGACTACTTTAGTACAAGAAGAGAAGACAGAATACTTTTTTATATACTTAAAGGGGTATTTCAGGATTTTTTTGTATTTGACTATGCTACAGGGGCTGTAAAGTTAGTGCAGTTGATAATATAGTTCCTGTACCTGTGTGTGATCGTTTTCTCACAATTCTTCTGTGATTATCACCCCAATATTTATTTTTAACAGCATACAAAATTACTAATGTCTCAGGATTTCCCAGGTTGCAGTGTGTCGAGACCTGACATCACGAGTCAGGTGATCAGAGGGAGCCTATCCTGCTTCAATTTTGCAACAGCCGTAGGCCCCCTGGTTATAAAACACTGTTTCAATGGATGGGGTGGCTAATGTGTAGGAGGAAGGAAAGTGATCTCAAACTTTCAAGCATGGAACTGTGGGATGTGTAGTTTAGAGAACAAAATCCAACAGGAAATACCCAGTTCTGGCAGGTATGTACTAAAATCACCTTATGGTAGATAACTCCTTTAATAAAAGGGGTTAATGAGCAGATTATGGATGTTATTATTTAAATAAAGTTTTTTAAACCTTGAGTGTGTTTTTTCATATAAAATTTTGATCTTGTAGTGGAAGTCATCTGATAGATGGGGTCCATACTAAGTCAGAGCTCAGCGTAAGCCTGTGAAACAGTTAATGTAAGCCCCCCATTATTACTACACTATCCATCGTTACCAGGGGTATGGGGAAGAGCTAGGTGCTGTCAGTTCTTGGACCATCAAAAATGACAGTCTGGGGTATTAGAAGGCTGGTAGAGGGCCACAATAAATGGCAGTCGCCACCCTGATCTAACCAGACTGATACTGATTGATTTTTATATGGCTTCTTGTGAAAAAATAGGTGGGATCCCATGTTTTTTTTTTTTTCCAGAAATTTTTTCCAGAAATTCATAAATAAATGAATGCATATTACCACTTAAGGACATGTGCCAAGCACGTCGCCCATAGTGCCGTACATCGATGATGCAGCTATGAAGGGAGCTGCACTCGCTTCATAGTGGGTATGTAATGGCTGCTATCAGCAGCCGGGTTTTCACTGTTAATGACAAACTCTGATGTCATGGGGATGTCCGCCATTACCCCATTAGATGCCATGATCATTGAATAAAAATGTAAAATAAATATACCGCTCTGCCCTCTATGACATGTGGGTGGAGCTTACAGAACAACAAAGTTGCTGTACTGGGCTGTACCCTCTGCCCCCACTATGTAATGAGCTGCCAAAGCTGCCTATGTTATGGGTGGTCGAGCATACAACATAGCAGAGCTGAGGTCCAGTAGTAGTGCTCTGTTACTCCTGCTTGCTCTGATGTAAGCTCCGATCCCTGTGTTGCAAAACAACTACAACCATCATGCTCAGGGAAGCCTAGGTGTGATAGAAGTTGTAGTTATTTAGTTTATTTTATTTTTTTCTACAGGAAGAAGACTGGATTACTTTGGACGAAAAACAGAAAAGATAATCTCTTTTTTTATCTAACAAAGGTTAAAGGTTAATGAGGGGATTTGTGGTGTTTTTATTTTAATATAGTTCTTTTTAAAAACTTGTGTGGGTCTTTTGATGTATTTATTTTAGACTTAGTAGCAGCTGCGGTCTGAAAGATGGTGTCCCTTACTTAGCTGGGGCTCAGCATTAGCCTGCTGCGCTAACACCCCATTTTTACTCTGGTACCCTCTGGCACTAACACATTGGAAGAGCTGGGTGCCATCAAGGCCGGAATGTGAAAAAAATGTCAAGCTACTACTGCTAGGTTGTGTACCAGGTTGGGTATTTTTAATACCCAGACGGATACAATCCAAGCAGTAGAACTCTGGTATCGTTAATCTAAGGTAATTTATTTTGGCCCATGGAATCTTTTATAGTAAGCTGGTGACACATAAGCGTTCATTTTTAATGTAAATTTATTTTCCCTTAGTCGTAATAGCAGCACAAGTGGGATGTTCTGCCTCTGTGAAGTTGGCAGGACGGTGGAATTTTTTATTCCGCCCAAGTAATTAACTTTTAATTGACCCCCCCTATAAAAGGCCACCCCCCCTAGGCCATATTGCTTAATAACAAGTGAAAAATAAAACTAAGGGTGGGTATTTTGTGTGCTGCTGATAGAACTAAGGGGAAAAAATTTACGTTAAAAATTAACGCTTCCCTTTCGTCCTAACCAGCAGCACAAGTGGGGACTTAGCAAGTAACAACACAAATAGGGAGGGACTACGGAAGAGTGGCACTTAGGATGGATTATCCAAAAGTCAGCTCTTCCGAACTTTGGCATTAACCCTATAATGACTAATAAACGTATTATGCGTGCCCCAAGAGGCCGCAGCACAAATTTGTTCCAGAGGAATGGCTTTTCTTTCAGCAAAAGAAGTAGAGACTGCCCAGGTGGAATGGGCACTGACAAAGGCAGGAGGAGTTAACTCCTGGGCTACAAAAGCCTCCCAGATTGCCTCTTTAATCCATCTACTCAGAGAGGGTTTAGAGGCTTTAAGACCTTTGTTCTTCCCTGAAAAGGAAACAAGAAGTTCAGATCTTTTAATTCTCCAATTCTTGAGATGTAATTTCTGAGGATTATTGAAATGTCCAGGGTATGATTTGCAGCTTCCTCGGGAGAGGATGGATTAGGACACAGAACTGGTAGGGATATAGCCTCATTGATGTTGGAGAAAGTAGGGACTGACTCTATGAACAAAGGTGGGCAAATATCTCAACAGGACTCTGTCCTGGAGAAAAAGTGTATAAGGCTCAAAAACCGAAAAGGCCTCAGCCAATCCTTTTGGCTGAGGTTATGGCCAATCAGAAGGTGACTTTAGGGGATAATTACCTAAAGTCGGGTAATTACCTAAATGGGGGGAGAGCATAACCCCTTAAAGCGGTACTCCGGTGGAAAACATTATTTTTTTTTAAATCAACTGGTGCCAGAAGGTTAAACAGATTTGTAAATTATTTCTATCAAAAAATCTTAATCCTTCCAGTACTTATTAGAGGCTGAAAACTACAGAGGAAATTATTTTCTTTTTTGAACACAGTGCTCTATGCTGACATCATGACCACAGTGCTCTCTACTGACATCTTTGTCCATTTTAAGAACTGTCCAGTGAGTAGGAGAAAATCCCCATAGCAAACATATGCTGCTCTGGACAGTTCCTAAAATGGACAGAGATGTCAGCAGAGAGCACTGTGGTCATGATGTCAGCAGAGAGCACTGTGTTCCAAAAAGAATAGAATTTCCTCTGTAGTATTCAGCATCTAATAAGTACTGGAAGGATTAAGATTTTTTTTTTTATAGAAGTAATTTACAAATCTGGAAAAAAACTGAGATATCAATGTCCGGCACAGCTGCTGACCACCGATAGGACCTGGATCTAGGATGAATAGGAGTAGTCCCAGAAGCTAAGGTAGTGCTCTGACTTGAAAGACGAGTCAAATACAATGTGCAAGGAGAAGGTGAAAAAAGTCAGCAGACTCACCAAGGCTTCTTTTTTCAGGGTTGCTTCTTTATTAAATACTCACATATAAAACTTTCTGCATAGGGGGAGAGAGGATCACATAGAGGGGGGTATTCACTGTCAGTCGACAGAATCTGTTTCACTCGATAATTGAGCTTCTTCTGGCCAGAAGAAGCTCGATTATCTGTCATATTCTGTCGCCTGACAGTGAATACCCCCCTCTATGTGATCCTCTCTCCCCCAATGCACGAAGTTTTATATGTGAGTATTTAATAAAGAAGCAACCCTGAAAAAAGAAGCCTTGGTGAGTCTGCCGACTTTTTTCACATTCTCCTTGCACAATTAATTTACAAATCTGTTTAACTTTCTGGCACCAGTTGATTTAAAAAAAAAGTTTTCCACTGGAGTACCCCTTTAAGAACAGTAGACAAATCCCATTTGGGAATTGGTCTGAGAACACTAGGCTTAAGTCTTTCAGTCTACCTGAGGAACCTTCTGATTAGGGGTTCAAAGATCTGCCTAAAGCGGCAGAGAGTGCTGAGACTTGTACCTTTAAAGTGGATGGGCTAAGACCCTTGTCAAGGCCATCCTGAAGGAAGTGTAGTAGTGCAGAAAGAGGAGGATCTGAGGCTACCACCTCTTTCGTAGCCCACCACTGAAGGAAAATCCGATTTATCCTGGAATAAGCCTTATTTGTTGACTCTGCTCTAGAGTGTGCAATGGTTCCCCAGACCTTCGAAGAAAGCCCACTACCTAGTAGGGTCTTGTAAATCTCCAGGCTGTCAGATTGAGTCTTGTCAGATCTAGGCAGGAGCCTGTGTTCTGAGACACAAGGGTGGGGGGCCTCCAATAACACCCTTGCCTCATCCTCATGAGCTGGCTGAACCAAGACCTCTTGGGCCAGAATGGTATGATGGCAATCACTGAGGTCTTGTCTTGCCTGACTTTCATCAATACCTTCGGTATCATGGAAAGTGGAGGGAATATGTAGGCCAGCCTGAACCTCCATGGAATGTACAGAGCGTCCATCGCCACAGGATTGTCCTCTTTGTAAAGAGAGCAAAACCTTTTCACCTTGGCGTACAGACGAGTTGCCATGAGATCTATCTCTGGCACACCCCACCGTAAAGTTATCTTCTTGAATATATCTTCGCTCAGGGACCATTTGCCTTGGACTGGAAAGCCGCGACTTAGGCGATCTGCGACTATGTTGAGATCTCCTTTGATATGGGCTGCTGAAAGGTGAGTTAGGTTGGTCTCTGTCCAAGAGAGAATTAGTCCGGTCTCCTTGAGGAGCACTTGAGACTTCATGCCACCCTGTCAGTTGATGTAAGACACTACAGTCGTGTTGTCTGACCGCACTCTTATCATTTTCCCTTGAATAAGGGGTGCGAAGTGGTGGAGAGCTAGAAATACTGCTCTCAGCTCTCTCATGTTGGAAGAAAGAAGTCTCTCCTGAGGGGTCCAAGTACCTTGTACAGGATTCTTGTCCAGATGGGCTCCCCAGCCTAGAAGGGAGGCGTCCGTGGTCAAAGTGATCCAACGAGGTTGAATCAAGGACTTCCCATGTGTCAGATTCATCCACCATCTGAGAGATGCACAGACTTCGGATGACAGGGTTCACTTTTTGTCCAACCCTCTGGGGATGCAATTCCAGACAGCCAAGACTTGATCTTGAAGCGGTCGGAGATGCCATAATGCCCAAGAGACTGCCTCTGCAGATCCTGACATATGACCCAACATCTTCATCAGAGTTCTGATGGAGACCTTGCGAGGAACCATCAAAAACTCAGCGGCTGTTATGACCCTATCTCTTCTCTCTGGAGTGAGAGACAAAGTCATCTGAGAGGAGTTGAGTACAAAGCCTAGGAAATTTCTTGACGTGGAAGGGATAATTTCGGACTTTTCCAAATTTAGAATCCAGCCTAAGCACTGGAGAAAATCTAGAGCCATATGAAGATGAGACAGTAGAACATCTAGAGTAGAAGCTTTTAAAATCCAGTCATCTAGGTAAAGAATGATCTCTAGACCTTTTAGCCTGAGAGCAGAGACCACCGGAGCAACCACCTTTGAAAAGGTGGGGAGCGGAAGTTATGCCGAAGGGCAGAACAGCAAACTGGAGATGTTTTACCATACCTTTTATGGTGAAATCAACCCTCAAGAACTTCCTGTGACAGGAAATATAGGGACATGAAGGTAAGCATCCTTCAAGTCTATGGTAACCATAAGATCTTGAGGGTCCAGGATGCTGATGACTGAGCAAATGGCTTCCATTCTGAACCGTCTTTTCTTTATGAAATGGTTTAGAAAGCGAAGATCTATGATCATGTGCCAGTCGCCCGATGGTTTCGGCACTAGAAAGATTGGGGAATACACCCCTGATCCTTTTTAAATTAAGGGGAACTTCCTCCAGCAAAAAAATTTCCTTGGAGGAAGGGGAAATTAAATCTATTTTGTATCCCAACTGAATAACGTCTAGAATCCAAGGATCCTGGATTTCTTCCATCCAGATTGACAGAAATAAACTTAAACGACCTCCGAGGGGGATTGGTAGATAACTCCTCTACCTGACTTTCTAGAAGGAAAGGGAGAGGGGAAACGTTGGTGGACCTTAGAGGAGAGTCATAGTTCGGCCTTACGTCCTCCACCACGCTTCTGACTAGACTGGCGTCTTTGCGATCTGGAAGGGCCCTGGTACTTCCCCCATCTAGCTCTACCTTTGCCACAAAAGGTCTATAAAGGTAGACATTTACCCTTCTTGTCGGCAAAACCCTCCATAATGCAATCTAACTCAGATCCAAAGAGCCAATTAGGCTCAAAGGGAATCCCACAGAAGTTAAACTTTGACGTGTTATCCACCACCCAGGGGCGTAACCATAAGGTTACAGGCAACAGCAAGTTTAAGGTGCTGTTGGGCTGACTCACACAAGAAGTCCACCCAGAGGAGAAGAGTCATGAAGTTGTCTAGGATATCCTCCCTAGTGACATTATTTTCAATTTCGGATTGGATCCGGATAACACACTCCTCAACGAAGCTTACAACCTCACTTGAAGCAACAGCTACCGAGGCAGATGCTGAGACTGCAGAATAATTATGCCTTAACAGAGAGTCCACTTTCCTATCGAGGGGGTCCTGGAGGTTGCTGCCATCATCAGCAAGGACTAAGACTCTCTTAGACAACTTGTTGACAGCCATATCCACTTTTGGCGGTGGAACCCAGGAATCTGACTCAGCTTCAGACAGCAGGTACATCAACTTGAACCTCTGGGGGAGAACAGCAGGTTTGTCCGGATGCTTCCACTCAGCCTTCATTAGTTTTTTAAGTGTGTCATCCATTTTGAAAACCCAGGGTCCCCTATAGGTGGATGTTGAGGCTTCCCCCTGATCAACATCTTGATCACCTGATCAGATGAATTTAAGTAATCTCTGCATCTTTTCCACAGAGAGAAAACTTCTTCCACTGATTGCTCTGACTGATCTCCCACGGACATGACAGAATCTTCCACAATAGGGGGACTAGACAAAGTTCTAGGCCTCTTGGTGGAAAGGGAATTCTTAATTTCGTTAATAGAGTTCCCCATAAACTCCTTCATCCAGACGACAAACATGTCATGGACCTTAGGCTCAGCCGGATTAGCAGGTGGACGACATCCAGTACACCTATTGAATTCATAGGCATCAGGTAGCGGAGTACCACAATTAGCGCAAATCAGATGGCATCTTTTAAAGGCAGACTTGTGACCTCCATAATATGGATCACTCGACAGAGGAGTAGACATTGTTCTGGAATTAAAAACAGTAGGTTAGAAAGAACCTAAACCCGCTATTGTTGCAACAGAAGAAAAGCTACCTATGAAATAGATAATGCCCTTTGCAAAAAAAAATATATATATATACAGCAGGTACCACAACTGTGTGTAGTCAGACTAGATAGGCAGCAAGAGGCCTAATAGAGGCCAATGCAGCCTATATATATATAGGGGTAAGGGTGTCAGTTTTTAAATAGGCCTAGCTGGTGCAGTGTACAAAACTTAGAACTTTGTAAAATATATTTTCCTATATATATGCTTCTTCCTATGTAAAGGAAGGGGCAGATCCTGTGGAATATAAGCTAATATTAGCGCAAACAGGCACTAGAGAAGAAAAACGCCAGACCGGAAGTCGTCAGATGACATACTTCCGGTCCACGGCTCCGCAAGACAGATAGGGGGCCGGAGAAGCTACAGCTGAGACGCTATGCAATGTCACCCGGGAGCTCGGTCTACTGACAGGTCGCCCAATATGCAAAAAAAATAAATAAACAAACAATGCAGCATCCTTGCGCGGCACTGAGAGTGCCAGCACCGGCACGAGCATGCAGAGCATAGACTTAGAGTCCCCAGTCTTGCGGCACATACAAATGGCAGCAAGACACTGAGACCCTGAGGCGCTGCAGAGCAGCAAGAGCTGCAGAAAAATAAGAAAAAATAAGTACAAAAAAAACCTTAGAAAGGGGAAAAATTATTCCATGCAGGCTCTTGAAAAAAATCAGAGCCTGCACCGTCCTGCTGTCCGTACAGGACAGAAAAAAAGCAATATGACCTAGGAGAGGAGGCCTTTTATAGGGGAGGGGGGGGGCAATTAAAAGTTAATTACTTGGGCATAATTAAAAATTCAACCGTCCAGAAAGCTTCACAAGGGCAGAACACCCCACTTGTGCTGCTGATTAGGACGAAAGGGAAAGCATCATTCTGCCGTAGGCATGTGTAGTAGAATCTTACTAAAACAACAGGAGGGTGCTGCACCGGAAATTCTTAGTTACATTTTCCTGGATTTTCCTGGACTTTTGGTGGATTCTGCTCTGAAATTTTGCCATAAGAATGGGTCCTAAGTAGTTTAAACCCCCTTAGGACTATGCCCATTTTGGCCTTGAGGACATGGCCAATTTAAATTTTTGCATTTTTCCTCCTTGTCCTCTAAGAGGCATAACTCTTTTATATTTCCACCTAGAGACCCATATGAGTGAGTACTTTGTAATGACACCTTTCATTTTACTATACAATGTGCCTAAAACAAAAAAAAAAATATTAATATGGTAAAATAACATGTTCTCTTTATTCTGTAGGTCAATGCAATTAAAACAATACACAAGTTATATCGTTTTTCTATTATTGTACTACTTTAATAAAAGATAAATGAGAGAGGGAGACAGCTATTCCTAATCCGAGCGCCCGACAGTCTCCACAAACAGTATGTAGGAAAGAAGGCAGGAGCCAGCGCTGTGAGTCTTCAGATTTATTCAAGATAAAAACAAGGAACAGGATAGTTACACATACCGGCACACCGGGAGGATAGTAACGTGTTTCAGGTCATGTTACCCTTCGTCAGACTTTAAAAACATGCAAACTTTGCAAATATGTTACTTTTTTTTATTGGAAAATAAAGGTTACTTTTTTTTTAATTAGGGAAGGGAGTTTTATATAATTTTAGATACATTTTGTTTTTCACTTTTCCATGGGTGACTTTTCTATGCGATCATTAGATTGCATTTACTGTATAATGCTATGCCTCTGGCATAACATAACACAGTAAGATCAGTGATCCACTAATATGGCCTGTCTAAGCCAGGCTGCATCAGTGACCCAGCAATCGGTGGCAGCAGGCAGGTAAGGGAACCCTCTTTAGCAGGGGTAAAGTCCTGGGTAAAAAAGTGTGGGAACTCACACAAGATTTCCACTCAAGGGCTGGTCCTGCAGGACTCCTGCTAATGGGAATGGTGTTCCTTCTGTGAAAAAAGTGCAAGAACTCTGTTCCTGCAGGACTTTGCCCCTGATCCTCAGCCATTTTAGCTCATCGAACCCCTGCCTGCAATAACATCACCATACGTAACCAACAATTTTTACATTTTCTTCAGATAGCGTGATCGGCATTGACCATGGCGTCTAAAGGGTCATTTGCAGTGAGTGTCTGGCTACTGATGGATGACACTTACTGCTCTGAAGCGAGTGCAGCTTCAGCACTAGTTTCAAAGTTACTTAGCGCTTTAGAGCGTATGGTTATGCCCGGGTGCATTAAGGCGCAGGGAACAAGGGTGCGCCTGTACGCCTGATGTCCCGAATGAGTTCAGCAGATTCTAACAATATTCCCATGTGGGTTCTGCCTCAAATTCTGTCTGGAATCCTTGTGGAATCAAAGCCCTATACAAAGGCAATCATGAGACACTGGCATCACCATCTTGAGGTGCGTGTGATCACCACAACATAACATACACATTAAATTCATTAATACAGAAATAATTGTTTTGTTGGTCGCGTCCACCAGGAGACATTGGGTCCCTAATGGGGGGAAATTACATCCACACTTACTTTCTAGTAGGTAGAATATTTTATATAAGACACAAAGATGTAACAGAAGGGAGGAGGGAAGAGACAGGAGATGATGTTCCTTATGTTGGTATTACTGAGTTCTCTACACACTATCTCACAGGCCGAACATCGGGATTTATTTTCAGGAGGTCACTCAAGTCACCTTGGTCTTTCTTGTTTTTACACTAAAACCTTAAGACCTGAGGAGGATTTGCCATCCATAGAAGTTAGGCTGGTTCACAAATATATCAGTTGTCCGGCACAGTTTCCCTTCGGCGTGCACCGGAGGGAAACTGATGCTAGAACTGATGCCATTCATTTCAATGGGACAGTTCACAATCATCCAGTGTCTCAATTTTGACGTTGGATGGTTGGACACTCTGGAGGGCACCGGACAGGGGAATGCAGCTTGCTGTGCTCCCCTGTCCGCTGTGCAGAAACAATGGACGCCAGATGCCATACAACTGATGACAACTGAGTTCACCTATGCCAAATGCCGGATATATGTGAACCCAGCCTAACTGTGTCTCATATAACATCAGAATAATACAGATATCCCCTTATGTGTCTGTTGTATTGTAACCTTAACCCTTTAAAACCCTTAATGACTGTCCACTGTCTTTTGATGGCAGGTGGTGCAGGACCTCGGTCTGTAGGAACATATTTTGGCATTACTGTAGAAGAGGGAAATTTGCAGCTCCAAGGCTGCTCCTGTGCTAACAAATAGTAACATAGAAATATAGAAACATAGAATGTGTCAGGAAATAAGAACAATTTGTCCCATCTAGTCTGCCCAATAATCTGAATCCTATCAATAGTCCCTGGCCCTATCTTATATGAAGGATAGCCTTATGCCTATCACTATCTTATATGAAGGATAGCTTATTGCCTACCTCTATGTTATATAAAGGAGCCTTATGCTTATCGCTATCTTATATGAAGGATAGCCTTATACCTATTCCTATCTTATATGAAGGATAGCTTTATATCTATCCCTATCTTATATGAAGGATAGCCTTATACCTATACCTATCTTATATGAATGATAGCTTTATATCTATCCCTATCTTATATGAAGGATAGCCTTATACCTATCCCTATCTTATATGGAGGATAGCGTTATACCTATCCCTATCTTATATGAAGGATAGCCTTATACCTATCCCTATCTTATATGAAGGATAGCCTTATACCTATCCCTATCTTATATGAAGGATAGCTTTATATCTATCCCTATCTTATATGAAGGATAGCCTTATACCTATCCCTATCTTATATGAAGGATAGCCTTATACCTATCCCTACCTTATATGAAGGATAGCCTTATACCTATCCCTACCTTATATGAAGGATAGCCTTATACCTATCCCTATCTTATATGAAGGATAACCTTATGCCTATCCCATGCATGTTTAAACTCCTTCACTGTATTTGCAGCGACCACTTCTGCAGGAAGGCTATTCCATGCATCCACTACTCTCTCAGTAAAGTAATACTTCCTGATATTACTGCAGACACCTTTGCCCCTCTAAGTTAAAATGATGTCCTCTTGTGGTAGTTTTTCTTCTTTTAAATCTCCTCTCCTCCTTTACCGTGTTGATTCCCTATATGTATTTAAAAGTCTCTATCATCTCCCCTTTGTCTCTTCTTTCTTCTATACATGTTAAGGTCCTTTAACCTTTCCTGGTGCTGTCACAGCTTTATTATTTAGGTGCCCTCCAGAGCACGAGCAGGATCAGAGGAAGCTCCAGTTCTGTCCATTTAAACCCTTGATACCCATGGTCCTTGATTTAGTATAGAAAAAATCAAAGTGCACACATTACATAAAAAACACATATTGTGGGGCATCTGCATGTCTGCTAAAACCGGAAGAACAGGTTTAACAGGTTACTTACGGTAAAGCTGTATTCACATATTTCTATAAATTACTTAGCATTTATTTGTGCCACCAAACTACGTAAAAAAACAAAAGTACAATTGATGCTGTATAAAACCAATACAGAGAGAAAAGAGTTGAAAAAAAGCTGGTCAACGAGCTAAAGAGGTAGCTTATTTTTGACTTTAGATACGGAGTGTTGTTTTTGTTAATTCTCTATCATCTTGTCCCCTCAGAAGGAGACAAAGAACATCAGCTAATGGTGACATTAAAGGGGTACTCCGCTGCCCTGTGTCGGAAGCTCCGCTCCCCAGCGTCCGGAAGTTTATTGTTCCGGGCGCTGTGTGCGGGCTTCCGTGTTCAGGGCTGCCCCTCGTGACATCACGACCGCCTGCTCAGCGAAAGTCTATGGGAAGGGCGCGTGATGGCCATCGCGCCCCCTTCCAATAGACTTTCGCTGAGGGGGCGGGCGTGACGTCACGGGGGGCAGCCCTGAACACGGAAGCCCGCACACAGCGCCCGGAACAATAAACTTCCGGACGCTGGGGAGCGGAGCTTCCGACACAGGGCAGCGGAGTACCCCTTTAAATTATATTTTGTTTGGAAGAAATGCAAAACTAAATACTTAAATGTAAATAAATAAAGGAAATAATATATCCCCAATTTTTATATGTTTTATTTTTCTTAGTTTTTCTTTATTGTAGGGATTGTTGGGACCCAGGGAATACAAAACATGTTCATAGCTTTTGTAAACTAAAACTCGACGTTTCTTTCTAAAAAGATTTGCCACTTTTTCAATGTTTGCTTTATTAAATATTAACCTTTTCTTGTCTCCCACTAATTGACTTTTATTTTGGATTATATTTTTAGCATAAAGCTGTGCTCACATTTTTGGAATTTGGATTTTTGGAAAATTGTGGTAAGGCTGCAAAGGCACGGTACCGTAAAGGCAACGCAATCACAACATGTGAACACAGCTTTATACATTGAAAACATTATCCTAGGAAAGCCCAGGCCCCCAACTATAACCACATGTGGCGGATTGTCTTGCAGAAATTTCATACATCTAATGTGATTTCTGTCAAATCTACAACAAATCTGCCGCATATGAATACACCCTCAAACCATAAAGTCCGGCTGTTTGATTGCCCCTTCTGCTGTTGGTTCTGCATTCAATATTGATCTCTACAACTCAGGGGTAGTATATAGTGTTGAGCACGAATATTCGTAATACAAAATTCTATCGTCAATTCCCGATTTTGCAAATGTTTAGAATATGGTGCTATACGTAATGACAAATATTTGTTTTTTTATTGTTTTTTTTCACATGCAGATTTTTATGCTAATTTTCCATGAATGAACATAGCGAATATGCGAATTTCGCGAATATAGGACAAATATTCATCAATATATTCGCGAAATATTGCAAATTCGAATATGGCCCCTGCTGCTCATCACTAGTAGGGTAAAGGTCGCAGGTGGCCAGGCTGTGCATGTTGTTCTCTGGTCAGGCCAATCGGCATATTCTTCCTATGGTTAGGTCTGCTCCTTAGAATGTTGCTTTGTACCTAACCTGAAGTCAGTCTTTTTGATTTTTGTATTTTGTTTGTCTCCATTGTTGGAGTTTGGTTTTATGTCAGTCTAGTATGAATCGGTTCTAGCGCATCATGATCTATATAATGTTCGGACTTCAGATATCATCCATCCTCTGCATTCCTGGTTTAGTCTTGTTGTTAAATTTCTAGTTATCCTGTCTCGTTCATATTCCCATGCCTGCCATATTTTACTTTGATCATTAGACTGTTATCTGCACGCTATATATCTGTGGCTATGTTTCCCTGATATTTGTTAAAAGGGTACTCCCCTGGTCAGAGTTTGGAACAAACTGTTCCGAATACTGGAGCTGGCGCCGGGAGCTCTTGACGTCATAGCCCCACCCCTCATGACATCACACCCAGCCCCCGCAATGCAAGTTTATGGGAGGGGGCGTGACTGTCATCACGCCCCTTCCCACAGACTTGCATTGAAGGGGCATGAGTGACTGCATGAGGGGGCAGGACTATGACGTCACAAGCTCCCAGCGTTCGGAACAGTTTGTTCCAAATGCTGAGCAGTGAAGTACCCCCTTAATGTTTGCCTTCCTGCTGTTATTTAGTATCCTGGTTCTGTTTCTTTATTAGCATGTAACCTTTTGTATCTTGACCTGTGTTCCTGACCTAAAACAGTTCTGTCTAAAGTTTTGCCTTGGCACTTTAGTCAGAAGAGGGACTGGATCCAATTTGTAGAGCAGCTTAGTAGGGTGGGAAAGGGGTTCTGAGGAAAGCTCAGGGCGCACTCCCCCCTCCCCTATGTGACGCAATAGCATGACAGGTAGCCTGAACAGGGTCACATTTATGTCCCATCCTGTTCACTATTGTGGGGAGGCCCCTGCCAGTTCCTGTCACTGTCAAATAAAGCTTTCAGATGTCTGACTGTTATTTTTGCCTTTAAATTTTTTCCTCCTCCACGACTCCTCCGCCGTCTAGAGAGTATACATGTGAAACCAGAATTTTTTTTTTTTTTTTTTTATCATTTTGGGGGTTTCATTTTTTAACAGTCTACTTTACAGTGAAACTGACTTGTTATCTTTATTCTATAGGTTAGTACAATTACAGTGATTTCCAACATGTACATTACTTTTTGATTGCTTTTTATTATATTTTTATAGCAATTCTAAAATGTAGTATTTATTTCTTTTTGTTTCACATGTGGGATCATGGTGTGCACTGCTGGTTCTGACCCAGTTAGTTTATTTATTATCCCTCCTGTTAGACTAGGGCCCTGTGCAGTTAATCAGGAAGGGACCATCGTCAAGTTGGAGCCACCATTATTTAAGGTGGGAACTCCAAGTTGGTAGGGACAATGGTGTGTGTTTGTGGGGGGGGGGGGCAGTTGGTTGGCATATTCCTGAGGTTTTGATAATTTTTCAGGCACACGTGAATTATTTATTTTTAGTCTGTAATTTCAGTTTTATTGGTACATGTCAAATGTGTTAAAATGATTCTGGCCTCCAGAGATGCAAAATGTCCAAACATCCCTGGAGCCGAAAGTGTTACTTATATCAAATCTTTGGAAAATTACAACTATCAGGGCCTGCACCATTGGCTAAAATGCAATTCAACACATTGGCTTATGTAGACTTGGTCATAACCCCATTTTAATAAAATACAGCCGGTCTATACTGTATTTTAAAAATATATATATTTTTCTTTATTACAGGTCTGTGGACAACACAATATCAATGGAGCTTAGAAATCAAACTCTTATTACTCATTTCATCCTCATTGGGTTTTCTCAGAACTTGCAGACTTGTGTTTTGCTATTTGTGTTATTTTTTGTTGTTTATATACTGACGGTCCTGGGGAACAGCTTCCTGATCGTCACCGTTATTGTCAGTCCTAAGTTACACACTCCTATGTATTATTTCCTATGTAATTTGTCCTTTGTAGATTTATGCTACTCATCGTCCACTGTTCCGAAACTGATTTTTGATACATTTTTAAAGATTAGAAGGATTTCACTCATTGGTTGTCTCATACAAATGAACGTTATGCTATTCCTAGGGGGAACTGAATGCATCCTGCTGGCGGTGATGGCCTATGACCGGTATATTGCTATATGCTTCCCCTTATTTTACACCACCATTATGAGCTGGAGGGTATGTGGATACATCACGGTCATTATGTGGTCAGGAAGTTTCATTTTATCATCAGTCCCCATCATGTCAAGACCTCTTGTATTCTGCACAGAAAACACATTGGACCATTTTGTTTGTGAACTCTTGGCCCTTCTGGAGGTGGCGTGTGGTGACCTCTCCTTTTATAAGATAACTATAGTTGCTATTGGTTTTTTCACATTATTATCACCGATTGTCCTCATTGTTGGGTCTTATATTTGTATTATTATTTCTATATTAAAAATCCGTTCAGTAGAAGGAAGATCCAAGGCTTTCTCCACCTGCGCCTCCCACCTCACTGTGGTGTTGATGTTTTTTGTTACGATAATGACCATGTACATGGGGCAGACAAGGTGGTTCTCATGTTATCTCAAGTATATTTCCCTAATGTATACCGTCTTAACTCCCGTATTAAATCCTGTGATCTACAGCCTGAGGAACAATGATGTGAAAAGAGCCTTTCAGAAAATCCTGGCCACAGATTTTGTGACATTTACGTAATCTGAGGGACATTAAAAAAGTTTCCACACTTTTTTTTAAGACATCTTATTCATTGGATAGTGTATATCATGTAGAGTGGAGAAGAACAAATGTTTATTGACACAGGAAACATATATATATATATTATATATTTTCATTGGACATCTGTTGCTGTGTAATGGGTAGTGAATGTGATTAGGGATGTGAGTGAATCATTTATTCAAAATTCTACACACAAAATATCTGTACAAAAGTAGTGCCTCCTGTTAAAGACAAGAGTCCCTGCTCCTGTACTAACTCATTAGTGAGGCATACATTCTATGCTTGCTTCTCAGTTCACGTTTACATTCCAGGCACAGAGCTCCCAGCCCAAATTAGTGAAGATCTTGTATGCTTCACTGCTTACACTCTACATTTGCTGGTCAGGGCACTCTGCACCTAGTCAGGTGAATGTTCACTGTTTACTGAGCAGAGAGGCATACAGTGCACCTCAGTGTGCTCAGTATGTACAGGTCCAGGAATAAAGTAAAAAATGGCATTAAAGGGGAAAGTTAAACATATTTGTAAATTACTTCAATTAAAAAATATTAATCCTTCCAGTACTTATCAGCTGCTATATGCTCCACAGGAGGCTCTTTTATTTTTAAATTTCCTTTCTGTCTGACCACATTACTCTCTGCTGACACCTCTGTCCATTTTCTTAACTGTCCAGAGCAGGATAGCTTGGCTATGGGGATTTCTCCTACAGTTCCTAAAATGGACAGAGGTGTCAGCAGAGAGCACTGTGGTCAGACAGAAAGTAAATTCAAAATGAAAATAACTTCCTGTTGAGCAAATAGCAGCTAATTAGTACTGGAAGGTTTAAGATTTTTTAATAGAAGTAATTTACAAATATGTTTAACTGTCTGGCACCAGTTGATTTAATTTTTTTTCCCAATGGAGTACCCCTTTAATTCCAGCGCTCCCATGGTCAAAAGATAGGGTTAAACTTCACATTTAATAGATATACATTAAAATGAACAAAATCAAAATGATGTCAAAACAACAAAACTAAACACTGTTTTGTTTTGTTGTTTTGACATCATTTAGATTTTGTCCATTTTAATGTATATCTATAATATGTGAAGTTGTATCTTATCTTTTGATCCTCCGTGAGCTTGAATTAATGCCATTTATTACTTCAAGTCTGTGTTCACGTGATATGGCCCGCTTCTTGTTCCGTGCTCCCCTGACCTCCGTGCTCCTACATGACCTGAACCTGTCTGCTTTACAAGAAATACCTCCAAAGTTGGTGAGCGGAGCTGCATTTTTTTCTTTAATTTACAGGTCCAAGAACTTCTGTTTTTGATAGGTGTCCCTGCTCCTGTTCAAAGTTTCTATGGATCCATAAACTGATAGTATCGTGCACCACATAAGATATGTACAGGAGCAGAGGCTGCAGTTGAAGACAGGATGCCCTGCTGTTCAGTTAACAGCATAGAGCTCCTGACGCAGTAAAAATGTGAGGCTGTTCAAAGGTAAGCAGCGATTCTACATGCATCGCTGCTTTCACTGTACATTCACTGGGAACAGGGACTCTGCACCTTACTAACAAAGTAACTTAATAACTTAGTAACTTAGTAACAAAGTAACAAAGCAACTTAGTAACATAGTTCATAAGGTTGAAAAAAGACCAGAGTCCATTAAGTTCAACCTATATCCCTAATGAGTCACTACTGAGTTGATCCAGAGGAGGCAAAAAAAAAAAAAACTCATACTAGAGGTAAAAATTCCTTCCCGACTCCAAATATGTCATCAGAATAAATCTCTGGATCAACGTTCTGTCCCTAAACATCTAATGTCCATAACCTGTAATGTTATTACTCTCCAAAAATGCATCCAGACCCCTTTTAAATTCTTTTACAGAGTTCCCCATGACACCTCCTCCGGGAAAGAATTCCACAGTCTCACTGCTCTTACAGTAAAGAACCCCTGTCTGTGCTGGTGTAGAAACCTTCTTTCCTCTAGACGTAGAGGATGCCCCCTTGTTATAGATACAGTCCTGGGTATAGCTAGATCATGGAGAGTTCTCTGTATGCTCCCCTTATATATTTATACATAGTTATTAGGTCGCCCCTAAGCCTTCTTTTTTCTAAACAAAATAACCCTAATTCTGATAATCTTTCTGGGTACTGTAGTCCTCCCATTCCCCGTATTACTCTGGTTGCTCATCTTTGAACCCTCTCCAGCTCCACTATATCTGACTGTTGAGACCCAATTAGCTCCTAGCAGGCTATAACTACCCCCCCCCCCTTACTACAATAAATCATTAAATAACAATTTAACTGCAACAAAGACACCGATTGGCTTCTTACCAACCCGAGAGGTGCTGCCACACCGTCCTGTGTGGAGGTCTATCCCGGGTTGACCCTGCTTTCACCGTCTTCTTACCGCCACGGAGGAGACCAGTTAGCCCTACACTGAGCTCCGACCCCCACCCAAGCAATACACCTGGGGCCACCTCAGCCCCCCGGACACACCCAACACATTTCCTCTCCAGGAAATCCGAGGTGCCTGCCGCCAGGACCCTTCTTTTTAATAGTTTTTTTTTTTTTTTAACTCTTGCGTGAACTCATCTCTCTGACTCGCCCATACACCGAAGAGTGCAGCAGCACTCGCACCACCTTGCGGAAAGCCGCATGCAAAACAAAACACATATGGGAAACATCAAACTGGGCGAAAATAGCAACACAACATGCAGATCACCAGCGCCTCACGTGATGCGTTACCCTCTCCGGAAACCCAGCCAAAATAAAAGGGGGTGGGGGGCACCACCGCCCAGTCAAACAATAGGACAACAACCGGAAAAACAGTCATTCGCACACACAAGCTGTGTGTCCCGCATCGCCCATACAGTCTCGGACCTACGGGCCTGAAACCGCACAAAATAGGCACCCAAAAACACATCAGACACCCAAGTCCCATGGAAGGAGATGAGGAGAAATTAAGTGCCCCATTCACGTAGCCCCGAAAAAAGCCAATGCAAAACCTCAGATCAGAAAAACGGCGCAAAAGCGACAACCAAAATCCGACCCGCAGCCGCCACCAAGCGACCCAAAAACTGATAAGAAAAAACGGTTGCCGACAGCAAGGCCACCCACTCCCAGGCCCAGCCCCTAACTATACACCAACATCCCACTAACCGCAGAGCAGAAAAGAAAATCACCCCCCGCCATGCGCCAACCGCACCCCACTGGATCCCAGCACAGTGGGAAAGCCACCCAACTGTTTTATTTTTTTTATTTATATTTTTATAATTGTTTAGTAGGTGATTCATATGAACAGGTGAAGAGTACCCAGCGTCACATAGTAAGAATGTTATTTGAATGCACAGATAACACCAAAGTTTAACCACAACACTGTAACACGCTGTCCCACCTCAGGACATGAACCCATGGTGGTCTCCCATCCACTATGCTGCCAAGATGGTCCTGCTTATCATACTGTATTACATGTCGTGAGATCCCCATAGACCACAATGGGCCTATTTGCCCAAATCTCGAACCTCCTTGGAGAGAAGACAGCAGTCAACTTTCTTTATCACATCCTATTGAAACGAAATAGGAAATCAAAACATCAGAGCCTTGTAAGGTTACTTCAAGAGGCAATGAAGGTATGAAAAACTAATCCCCTATCCACAGACAAATTTGGATCCTCCGGGACCCTCCTCGACTGTAGACATCCCAGCCTCCACACCAACACCAACCACTCCCAAGCGCCGTATTGTGAGTATGACCAAGTCGCAGGAGCCACCAAAGCTGACCAAGAATTACACCACTCTCCACGATGACCCATGGGCAGGCCGCACAAGCAACCCTCCGACTCTGCCCGAGGGAGCAACCTCCGGAACTACCGCCAGAGAAAAACAGGACAAAGCATCAACACCCAATACCGACCCCAGGGAGCACAGCCCTGAAATAAATCTTAACTCCAAACAGCGTAGCACTAGGTGCAACAAGCCGAGCACAGGAAGAAAGCCGAAAGAAAGATATTAGCAGTGACAACGCCCTCAATGTCAGACCGACAACACGCCCCACTATCACTCAATTCACACCCTAGAAAAGAAGAAAAGCATCACAAAATTAGCACGCAACCAAGCCCAGGGGCAAGGCCAACCCACACAGTATCATTACAAGTCTAGAACATGAGCTGCCGAAGCAAGCACCCAAAGTCCCACAACCAACACCAAGAGAAAAGCACAAATAAAACCCAAGCGTGGCAGAAACCCACTGACTACCAAGACCCAGGGGTAAACCACCCCGCAGCACCACTGGAAAACCAAACATCACACCAACAACCGACCAAACCAGACACATCTTAGAACAGAGCGAGCTCCCCATGCACTGCAACGGGGGGGACTGAAAGCAGGCCTATCCACTGCACGACTCCTGAAAAACCCCAACCAACCGAAACTTCACCACTGAACGCATTCAGGGGCACAGATACCACACACCGTCGGCGGCCAAAGACAACCTGCAGGAAAAAACTCCGCCCAGAAACATTTTCCCCACGGAACATTCAGTAAACCAGCAAGGACCAGAACAGGGGCACCTAGCGAGCCCTGAGGAAGCCAAAACAGGGAAAATGCAATCACTCCCTGTCCACAGGAAAGCTGCGGACCAACGCCAACGCGGCATGCGGAAGACAGCAACAAAGCACACCCCAACAAGCATAGAGCACAGGAGAATCACCCTCCGGAATACCACCATGAACCGAAGAACCCACAAGGCAAGACAAACGGAGACTCAAGCGAAAACTACCCACCGCCACATCAGCGACAGCACCCAGCACGATATAAAGGAGTCCCATGCCTACCAGAGATTGGGAGCAAAACAGGAGAAAACATCTGACAAATATACTAAGACAAATGGAGCAGCGGAGAGGGACTACAAATAATGACGGAGAGAAAACCAAACAAAAGGGGAAAAAAACAAAAGAAACAAAACCGGAACTGGGTGCCAGCCACCGATTCAGGACATGGAACAAGCCACGGGAGCTAAGACCACAAAACCCCAGCCCCCCAGAGCGTAAGGCCAAAAGACCACTCACCCAAGCGGGCACCGCAGAAAATGATACCCTACCAAAGCACCCCGTCGAGAAGAGGCGTACCCAACTCACAACCAGAGACCAACACAGACATACACCCATATCCAAGATCCAAGCTCAACAAACACACAGGAACAAAAGGACGAACACTACACAGAACGCAGCCATAAGCACACTAACCGGGGAAGGGGAAGGCACTAACCCAGCCTAGCCAGCTGAAGACAACTGGCCTGCGAAAACCCCAAGGGTGAGCACTAAACTAGAGCTCACTCTGCCCCCCAAGCCCCGCATCAGAACACTCACCATTTCCAGAAAATGGAGAAGACACAACAGCTGGAGGAACCACTTCACCACCGCTGCAGGCATGGGACAAGACACGGTGGAGACCGCCGGGTCATGGGTACTCGCCCGCCGCCTGGAACGGCACCAGAAACCATGCCGGGAAACCAGCAGTAGAGACTCTGAGGCACTGCATGAGGCGGAGGAGGAGGGAGAACCCCTGTGGGAAGAACCAAACCACCTACTCCATGCAGGTGAGCAGAAGGCCCAAAAAACACCGCCTCCCAGGGCCAGAGCGAGAGTGGCAACGAATATGTCTATGCTCCCATCCAGCCCCAGAGGGGGAAGAGCAACATGAAATCATGGGAGCACTCCCTACCCCTCCACGAGGGGCACTGGAGAGGCAGGAGGAAGAGGGACAGCAGCAGTGGGGTTGGGGGGGGGGGGGACTCAGGGCAGAGAGGTGATGGGGGAACCATGAGGAGCACAGAAGAAGCTGGAGGAAAAGGGGGGGCTGCAGTAGCCACGGCAGCAGTGGGAGGCAAGGGGGGTGCTAGAGTGGTGGGGGTGAGGAGCTGGGTAAAGGAGTAGGGACGGTACGAAGGCTCATTTATTTTGCGCCATGATCTGAAGTTTTCAGCGGTACCATTGTCGTTTTGATCGCTGTTTATTCATTTTTTAATTAATTTATTTATTTTTTGTATAAAAAGCGATCAAAATTACGCTATTTTGGACTTTGGAATTTATTTTTTATTATTTTTTATTTTTTTTGTGCACGCCATTGACCGTGCGGTTCAATTGATGATATATTTTATCAATTCAGACATGCCCGCACGCACGCGGCAATACCACATACGTGTATGATTGTTGTAATATAGTTTTTTTTTTTATATATATATATATGTATGGGGAAAAAGGGGGGGGGGCATTTTTCCCCATTTTTCCCCATCCTCATAGGGGGCTATAACACTGCACACACTGATCACTTGCCATATATTAACATGGCAATGATCAGCGTTATCGGCAATTGATTACTCAAGCCTTGATTTCAGGCTAGGGCAATCAAACGACGATCGGACACGCAGGAGGCAGGTGAGTGACCCTCCTGCTGCGTCCCAGCTGATCAGGACATTGCAATTTTGTCACATTCAGATGCAGCGATCAACTTATATCGTCATGTCCAAAGAGTTAATGCCGTACATCTGCCCGTTTGGTGATGTTCGGCATTAGCATGGGTCCTGGTTGCTTATAGCAACCGGGACCACAGGCTATAATGTGCGCTCACCATGTGAGTGCGCATCATAGCCGGGGACGCGCAAATGGACGTTAACAAACGTCCATTTGTGCTAAGGGGCTAAGAACAGCAGCAGCCATTCAGGGGCCACCACTGCCGGAGATGGATGGGACTGCAGCAGGAAAAAGGAGAAAAGCAGAGCGCGCTCATAAGGAGCAGTAGACTGCTCTGCATTGGGGACGCTGTGACAGATGCGCAGCCGACTCTCCGGAAGAGCCGGAGCTCACGCGCGAACCCGTCACAGCGCAGTGGCGGGCGGAAGCAGGGCCGTGTGCACGGGAGGCCGCGCTGAAAATACAGCAGCCACACGACAGGACCGATGAAAGGACGCGGGAGAAAGGGCACAAGGTACAGGCAGGGGAGAGGGCTCAGGGTACGGGCAGGGCAAAGGGTTCAATGGAATTACGGCGTGAGGGAGGGAAGGACTGCCTGGAGGACCACCAGCCTCCTACTCTAAAAGTCAATGCCGCAGGTGCAACAGGAGGGGAGGCCAGCTTAGCCAAAAAGCGAGCAAGCCAACCCTCATGCTCCACCTGGGCTATAAGATGTAAAAAACATACCAGCCAGCAGTAAAACTCCGGGTCCTGGGCAGATTGAGGGGGGAAGGGAGACACCACAGCTATAAATACCCAGGGGAGGGCCCCTGAAAGCCCGGGAAACTATTACACCCCTGATTGGTGCACTCCTTCGCCCCCCCCCCCCCCCCCCACCTATGGGACATACCACAATAGTTACCAACAAGTCTTACATGCGGGGGAGGGGGCTAAAAACCTTGCCTGTATATTTCTTAACCCCTTAACTGCTCACCAGTCAGGGGGCAAGCTAGTTATGCACAGCTTACCCCTCCATTCTTGTACACTGGTGCCCAGTACTGTACACAGTATTCTATGTCTGGTCTGACTAGTGATTTGTTCAGCGGTAGAATTATTTCCTTGTGATGCACCCCATGAATTTATTTGCCTTGGTAGCAGCTGCCTGACACTGGTCACTACAGCTTACTGTTAAAGGGTTACTCCAGTGGAAAACTTTTTTTTGTCAAATCAACCGGTGCCACAAAGTTAAACATATTTGTGGTATGCCTTGGGGGATGTTGGGTAGTTGGGATGTTGTGGTAGATGAGGGGTTTATGTTAACCCTATAGTTCATGACGCCAGGCTGAGGGCTAGTATGCTGAGGTAATTCTCCGGCCTATCGCCGCCCTTCCCAGAAATGACAGGTGCATGTAAGGAAATGACTGAAGGTCCACAAGGTACTTGAACTTGAACTTGGGTAACTTTACTTAAGTGCTTGCGGTACATCCAATGAACAATGACAGTCTCAGGAATACAGTCTCTATATAGCTCAATTACTGACAACTGTTACGGACCTCGAAATAAATTAAAGTCTCTGTAATTATTGCAGATCCGTCCGGATTTAGGGAATAGATAAGGTCCGGTGATCTTGCAGAGTGCGTGGGGATTGATACACTCAGAATTTAGAAGTTATCGGCCGTCGCCGCAAGGTTCAGGCCTAGACTCACTCATCTCAGCAGCGCAGATGCTTCTTGCTTGCTTGCACAGGAACAAGAGAACGAGAACATGGCCACCGCTCCATTATATGGGCAGGGGGCGGGGCTAATCTGATTGGTCCGAACCTCCGTCACTCACTGTTACACAGCGTGATGGGATTAACTACGTCACAAGGACCTCCAAAGGTCCTCAAACAGAAATACCATAGAGTTCACCTGACCACGTGACCCGCAGGTCCTGCTACGATATGGGCAGGTAATTAACTATTTATTTATTTAAATTTATACAATCTTACACATACAAATCCTAAATGGCTACAGGATAAGTACTATAGGGATGAGAGGTGACTGGGGGTGAATAAGACAATAGGGACCCGACGTCCTAGGGACTCTGGATATGGGGAGCCACAATAAAAGGTACCGGATAGGATACGATACCGGGACACCGCAAACCCCCTTACTTAAGATAAGTCGACCTCGACGTCTGTCCCCTTAGACAGAGGGACTAGGACAAGGGCAGGATGGTCTATAAATTCACTATACATCCTAAATAAACATTGAACACATTTACATTCTTTTGATACTCTTACTGGTATCTGGACGAGACAATTAGAAATCTATCTAGACATTGGTGCTATCTAGACATTTGAAGAAGCTATCTATCCTTTAGTTTCTAGCTTACTAGACAACTTTATTAAACTTATTGTACATTCCAAAGCTTTCTAGACAATTAGGCTATCTGACATTTAGTTTCTAGCTCCTAAGACATCTTATTAGCTCTCTACACATTCTATGAGGCTAAACTGAACATTAGTATAACTCTCTATACATGAGACTATCTAGACATTAGTTCAGCTCTATTTACCTTTAGTTTCAAGCTCACTTAGACACTTTTATATTATCTCACACATTTTATTTCTTTGCCAACAATAAGTTACCTGTTAGTACACGAAAGGTGTTACTGGCTAGGTCACAGTAACGGTGGCTGCTAGGGTCTATCGGATATACGCTACTTATCCCTAGAGCACTTTCAAAAACAACCTAACTAGGTTATTCTTAGAATTTTGTGTTTAATTCTATATCAAGGGCACCTACTGGCCAGGCAGAGCATCTCACACACGCAAAGAAGGAGAAGAAGAAGTGTACCTAACAGTGGCAGGAATTGGGTATCAGTATGCTACAATTCCTAAGTGTTTTCTTAAGTGAGATATTTACTTTGATGTATGTACTAGAGAAACTTGAAGTAGTACATTTAAGTTAGTAATCTAGGGTACTGAAAAGTGATTGGCAGAGCATTGAAGTGGGTTATCAAAGGTACCATGTGTGCAGGTACTAAATGTGAGTCCTGGTACCTGATGGGTAGTTTGCCCTGTGTATTCCTTTGAGACCGCCGCAACACCACCTCTGAGTCATTAGGAGTTCCTTCACTTGAGGATTCTTCAAGAACTTCAGTCCCCGAGGGACCAGCTAGAGGGCTGGAAACGGAAACAACATCTTTGGTTGAACTGAGGGGTTCTCTTACGACAGATAGAGTGGTGGCATCAATATCTGGAGCAGTCACTGGAGCAGGACTGATGTTGGGTGTAGCAACCAATGGTGGTTGACAGGGAGCAACAGCTACTGGCAACTGACTGGGTGGTGCAACCAGTGGCGGCTGATTGGATAGAGCTGAGAACGGTATACCCCCAATACATGATAGGCTGCTGAGATGGGAACAAAGGAACGTCCATAGTGGGATGAATTCCTTCTCCCGGCACATATTCTCTCGGTGGCCTTGGTGGAGGTGGAGTAGAAGTAGCAGGAGGATCAGAAGGAGTAGAAGGAGAGGGGCCAAGCATATCTTCTTTCAGGCACACTTTTATCCTATTCCGGTGAACCACCTGTGGCTCGAACCCGTCTTTTTGTATCTCGTACACGTCCGTTTCGGGCTAAGGAACCGCAGTAATGGTGTATTGATCCGTTTCCCACAGGGAGTCCAATTCATGGGTTCTAGGAAATTTTCTGAGCCACACTTTATCTACAAGCTGCAATGGCTGAGCCGAAGCATGTCGATTATAATCTTTCTGCTGGCGTTCGTGAACTTCACCCATTTTCTTCTCAACAATGTCCTTGGCTTCCTCAATTCTTGGTTGATGCTCTGACACCCAACCTTGAGAAGCCTGAGGAGAATTTTTGAAAGGTGCCTGTAGACCGAAGGTTTGATCCTTTGGCAATTGGCCGTGTTGGCCCATCATCAGGAAAAGGACGTATACCCCGTAGAGCAGTGGACAGTGTTGTTGTAAATTTCTAGGAGTTCAGGCAACAGCTGAGGCCACTCTTCGTGCTTTGAGACAGAGGCTGCTCTGAGCATATGGATGAACACTTGATTGATCCTCTCGCAGAGTCCATTCCCTTGGGGATGGTAGGCCGTTGTCCGGAGCTTCTTGCAATCATTCAACCGGCAAAGTTCCTGGAACAACTGGGCTTCAAAGGCGGTTCCCCAATCCGTGAGGATCAATTCGGGACACCCCAGAGGTTGGATCCAATGTCGATAGAAGAGTTGAGCAGCAGTCTTGGCGGTAAGATCCTTGACGGGGACAACGACCAACCACTTGGAATAATGATCCATCATTGTTAGAGCATGACAATAGCCAGATCGAGTGGGGGCCAGCTTCACATGGTCCAAGGCAACAATTTGATTCGTCCTTTCTGTACAGATGGGATGCAAAGGGGCTCTTGCGTCCGGGGTTCTTTATCACCTTTCACACGGAGCACTCGGCACACCATTTCTCGATGTCCCCCCCGCATCCCAATCCAGTAAAATCTCCTTCTGACGGTGATCTCTCTTATCTCTCTTATGGACCCCGAAGTGTCCGGATTGATCATGATAGGCATTCATAACCATGGCCGCATCCCTTCTGGGAACCACAATCTGGTGTATGCGGTCTCCAGAGACCGGGTCCAGGGAATTTCGATAGACCAACCCCTTGTGCAGGAACAGGCGATTCCTCTGCCACCACAGTTGCTTCAATTCGAAGTCTCCGTGGGCCTTGCACACCAGAGTAGGCACTTTCTTGTGGAGGCAATAGTCGAGGAGTCCCCGATAACCCTGCTTTCATCCTGAAGTGCCTTCCAGGTGGACAGATCTTCAGAGACTTTGGGAGATTCAGGTCCGTCACCCGTCTGGGCAGTTAGAGTATTCTGACTCACGAACCTTCGGTAGAAGGTAGGCATTTCCACATCTTCCCACACATCTTTAGTAGGAGGTGCTTCTCCCGGGGCCATGCGAGAAAGTACATCCGCATTAACATTGTTTTTTCCGCTGCGGTACTTAATGCTGAAATCATAGTTGGCCAACCGAGAGGCCCAACGCTGTTCAAGAGCTCCCAACTTAGCAGTGTTCAAATGGGCCAAGGGGTTGTTATTAGTGTAGACCGTGAAGGGGGTAGCAGCCAGATAGTCCTTAAACTTCTCAGTGATAGCCCAAACCAGGACCAGGAGCTCCAGCTTGAAGGAGCTATAGTTAGCATCTTTCTTCTCAGCACCTCGAAGATGCCAACTGGCATAGGCAATCACCCTCTCCTTGCCATCTTGCACTTGAGATAAGACCGCCCCCAGACCTTCAAAGCTAGCGTCTGTGTATAAACGGAACGGCAGGCTGTAGTCAGGATACGCCAATATGGGGGGTTCGGTGAGGAGGTACTTCAGGGCTCGAAAGGCATCTTCTTGTTCTTTGGCCCATTGTATAGGAAGCCTCCCATTATAATTATCCCGGGCAGCCCCTCTCAGTAATTCGGTCAAGGATCCAGTAATTTGAGCAAAATGGGGGATGAAGCGCAGGTAATATCCAGCAAACCCCAGGAAACTTCGGACGTCTCGTACCGTCCTGGGTGTGGGCCACTCTTTCACAGCACTCACTTTGTCTGGATCAGGCTGGACTCCTTGAGCACTGACGACATGTCCTAGGTAGTGCACGTGTGGCTTTAGCAAGTGACATTTGGAAGGTTTAACCTTGAGTCCATGTCGGATAAGGACTTGGAAAACTTCTTTTAGGTGATCCAGGTGTTCCTGATATGTTCGAGAATAGACGATGACGTTATCTAAATACAATAGAACACTCTGGAACTTAAGATGCCCCAAGCATCACTCCATTAGGCATTGGAAAGTAGCTGGTGCATTGCACAGTCCAAAGGGCATACTTTTGAACTCGAAGAGACCCATAGGGGTCACAAATGCGGTCTTCTCTCTATCCTCTTCTGCCATTGGCACCTGCCAGTAGCCGCAGAGCAGATCCAGTGAGGAAAAATAGGCGGCAGACCCCAAAGCAGTGAAGGATTCTTCGATGCGAGGGAGAGGATAGGCATCCTTATGAGTTATGTTGTTCAGTTTCCGGTAATCCACGCAAAGGCGGATAGTTCAATCTTTTTTGTTCACCAGGACCAAAGGTGCAGCCCATGGATTCTGGCTTTCCTGGATGACATCGGCCTCTTTCATGTCCACAAGCATTTTCTTTATGGTCTGATACATCCCAGGAGCCACAGGACGATGTCTTTCTTTAATGGGTGGATTGTCTCTGGTGAGAATCCTATGTTTGATCATGGTGGTCCTGCCAAAGTCTGTGGGGAACTTGCTGAAAGCTTCTTGATGTTTCTTAGCCACCTGGACGACTCCTTCCACCTGTTCCTTGGGGGTATCTTCGCCTCCTATCGGTAGTTGGCTCCACCAAGATTCCGCAGGATTCTGGTCAGGTCCTCGTTGGACCCCCTCGGACGTCTAGATGGTGTAGAGTTGCCACTGGGGTATACTTGGGTAATTGGACCGCAACTTGAGAGAGATTAATAAGTCTCACTGGAACCCTCTCATTCCGTACGGTTACCAGGCTTCTAGCAGCTCGCACCAAGGGATGATCTTCCAGTAGAAGGGGTTCCAAGAGCGCTTGGTAATCTTGATTTTTCACCCCAGGTCGGGCACGGCACCAAATAATTGTCTCCGTCTGTGGCTGTAGACTAACGGCTCGGATATCTTGAATCCTTACTCGACAGATTTCTCCTTGATGATTTACGAACTTCTGTTCTGCTTGGAGGATTTTGAGGTGGTGTTGGGCAGCTCGCCGGCCTGGGGGTGACAGTTGAGGGAGAGATGCATGCTGTGCACAGACAATATCATCAAAACAGTGCCTCATAATATTCATGCCTAAAATGAAATCAGCTGCTTCCTCATCCCTAACATTTGTGACAATCACACCCTGTCTTCGTAACACATGTTTTCCCACCTGCGCCGTGGGCTCCCAGTAACCATGCCTGGGTACTGGTTTCCCGTTCCCTGCAATTACTCTGAAGTCCGCTTCCTGAGGGTCACACAACCTTTCTGGGCCCCAGTACTTATAGAAAACCCCCTGCGAAATAGTGGATACCTGAGACCCCGTATCTATCAGAGCTTGTAACCGGATACCTTCAATCATCACCTGTACATAAGGACAGGAAGCTACATACATAGACAGTCCCTTCTTGTCGCTGGTTGATTCTGGACCGTCAACCTCTACTCCTGGGGTGCGGTCCTCGACCCCAGGGGATGCTTGTTTAAAGCCCAGCATTGGCTCTTCCAGTGTCCATTCTTGTTACAATAGCTACAAACGGGTCTCTGACTTCCAGGTGGTCTCAGGATACCAGATGGAGCAACAGGGCGAGGGTCAGCCTTCTTAGGTGGTGGTGTTGCAGATCTAGAAGGATTTGTCTGCACTGCCATTTCTTTAAAGGCCTTGGCTAACTGTTCAATGTCCTGTTTAATGTCTTGTAAGTCAGCTGTCCAAGGACTAGAAGAAGGTGTTGGCGGGGCAGATTGAGAAGGGACAGGCGGCTGGGGCGCGGGCCCTGGATATTCAGTAGCGGGAACACTAGTCTCTTCTGTCTGAGGTCCCGACTCTATTACTTTAACCGCGAGTCTGTAGCTTTATCAGCCGCTGGCTAGGTGCAAAGTTCTTCCAAGGCGGGTCCCTGGAGTTGTCCCAGAAGCAGCTGTACCTGTTGATGAGGGGGAAGTGCATAAAATCCAAAGAGGCTGTATAATTTTTCTTTAAAGTCTCTTAGTGTAAAAGGGTCACCATTGTAGGTGGGAAGCACATGATTCCCCAAAAAGACAGGTGCAGCAACTGGGGCTCCCAACACATAGGGAGAGACTGAAGGTTGACTTGTTGGGTCCTGTTCCGCCTGTCCTGGAGGTTTTGCTGGAATCACAGGCAGAGCACATCCTTGTGAGGTCAAAAGTGTTGGTGAAGGCGGCAACACTCTTCTGGCTTGGGGTGGAGACCCCATTGGTAGGGCCACTGGAGCATCACCCCCTTGCTGTTCAGGTGGGGACGGTGGGGCTGCAGGTTCTGACATCTCTGTATTTGGTATGCTGGCCCTTTAAACAGGTCTTGAATTCCTAGGTCCCAGAGAAATACGCAGTTGCCCTCTAATCTGGAACTTGAGAGCGTAGATTTCAAATTTGAGAGCGGTGACCTGAAACTCAACAGGCTTTAACTGAAATTTGAGTGCGTTGATTGGCAGCTGAAGCGGCTCTATGTGGGACTGTCTTAGAGTCCCGTAGTGTTCCGGTTCCTCACAGCTTCCAGCCCGTTGTTGCACTCGGCGCCTTTGAACTGTCTCTCTTTGCTGTTTTCTGGCACTAGACTCCAACAAAACGGCCGCCGTGGCACCGATAACTTCGGTGGGCGGGGTCTCTGGATCACATGTGCTGGGATGTCCCGCGCTAACTTGTAGCTCTGCTGTACTGTTTGCCTCCCCTTACTTTACATGCGCACTTCCTCCACACAGCACCGTGTGCGCAATCCCTTACTCCGGAGTATAAGTCACAGTACATAAATAAAGTTCCTTTTCTGGGGGGGAGTACACTTTCACTAATGGCGACTGTATTTGGTGCACACCCATATCCTGTTCATGATGCCAAAAAGGCTTTGTGGTATGCCTTGGGGGATGTTGGGTAGTTGGGATGTTGTGGTAGATGAGGGGTTAATGTTAACCCTATAGTTCGTGACGTCAGGCTGAGGGCTAGTATGCTGTGGTAATTCTCCGGCCTTTCGCCGCCCTTCCCAGAAACAGGCATAAAATGACTGAAGGTCCACACGGTACTTGAACTTGAACTTGGGTAACTTTACTTAAGTGATTGCGGTACATCCAATGAACAATGACAGTCTCAGGAATACAGTCTTTATATAGCTCAATGACTGACAACTGTTGCGGATCATGAAATAGATTAAAGTCTCTGAATTTAGGGTAATTATTGCAGATCCGTCCGGATTTAGGGGATAGATAAGGTCCGGTGATCTTGGAGAGTGCGTGGGGATTGATACACTCAGAATTTAGAAGTTATCGGCCGTCGCCGCAAGGTTCAGGCCTAGACTCACTCATCTCAGCAGCGCAGATGCTTCTTGCTTGCTTGCACAGGAACAAGAGAGCGAGAACATGGCCGCCGCTCCCTTATATGGGCAGGGGGCGGGGCTAATCTGATTGGTCCGAACCTCCGTCACTCACTGTTACACGGCGTGATGGGATTAACTACGTCACAAGGACCTCCAAAGGTCCTCAAACAGAAATACCATAGAGTTCACCTGACCACGTGACCCGCAGGTCCTGCTACGGGCAGGTAATTAACTATTTATTTACATTTATACAATCTTACACATACAAATCCTAAATGGCTACAGGATAAGTACTATAGGGATGAGAGGTAACTAGGGGTGAATAAGACAATAGGGACCCCGACGTCCTAGGGCACGGGTGTCAAACACAGGGCCCGCCAGACCTCGTCATGTGGCCCGCGTAGCCGCCGCCGGCCTCCAGCCTTCACCTTTTATTCACGCATTTTTTTTTACGCTTTTTTTTTTTTTTACACAAGAAAGCCGCCTCTTCAGCGCATGCGCGGCAGCCTACAAGCCAGAGAAGGTCTGCCCTCTAGCGATCCTCCTTCGGTCCTCCTGGTCCTCCGCCTCTACGTCAGTGACGTCCCATGCGTACAACCGTAGAGACGCGGGAGGACCAGGAGGACGGCAGGATCATCGCAGGACGCGCGCCGGCTGGGGCCTGGTAAGTGACCGGCGGCGCGTTATCTTCTTCAGCGTTCCGTTCACCGCTCGACCGGTCCTTGCACCTACTGCTATGGTCCATAGGCCATAGCAGTAGATTGTGACCCCGGGCCGGAGGAGTGGTGACTGGATTACAGTGGTGGCAGCACACAGACATACAGCCTCCAGCCATACACTGTATATGGCTGGAGGCTGTATGTCTGTGGGGAGGGAGGGATTGGGGGGGGGGTGCTGCCAACCTAATGTGGGGGAACAATACTGCCAACTAATGTGGGGGAACATGCTGCCAACTAATGTGGGGGAACATGCTGCCTATCTAATGTGGGGGGAACTATACTGCCAACCTAATGTGGGGGAACATGCTGCCAACTAATGTGGGGGAACATGCTGCCTACCTAATGTGGGGGGAACTATACTGCCTACCTAATGTGGGGGGAACTATACTGCCAACCTAATGTGGGGGAACATGCTGCCTACTAATGTGGGGGAACATGCTGCCTACCTAATGTGGGGGGAATTATACTGCCTACCTAATGTGGGGGGAACTATACTCCCAACCTAATGTGGGGGGAACTATACAGCCAACCTAATGTGGGGGGAACTATACTACTAACCTAATGTGGGGGAACATGCTGCCTACTAAGGTGGGGGGAACTACAAGGTACTGTACATTGCGGTAGGAGGGGTAGTCTTATATGGCGAGTATATCCCAAACTCTACATTTTAACTGTAAAAGTTGGGGGTCGTCTTATACACCCAGTCGTCTTATACGCCGGCATATACGGTATGTGGGGGGGGGGAGGGGTCCTACAGATACAACCGGCCCTTTGAGGGTGACCAAACTGCTGATGCGGCCCCTGATGAATTTGAGTTTGACACCCCTGTCCTAGGGACTCTGGATATGGGGACCCACAATAAAAGGTACCGGATAGGATACGGTATCGGTACACCACAGATTTGTAAATCATTTCTATTAAAAAATCTTAAACCTTCCAATACTTTTTAGGGGCTGTATACTAAAGAGAAATCCAAAAAAGAAATGCATTTCCTCTGATGTCATGACCACAGTGCTCTCTGCCGACCTCTGCTGTCCATTTTAGGAACTGTCCAGAGCAGGAGAAAATCCTCATAGCAAACATATGCTGCTCTGGACAGTGATGTAGATCTCCCTAGACTGTTCTTTGATCTGGAAAAAACTTCTCAAAAATGAAATCCAACACCACATCGATCTGAGGTTTCTTAGTTCGTACATCTTTGAGAACATTATTCCTAGAGGCCTCAGATTGAGACCCGAGCCTGCCTTTAAAGATTATGTTGAATTTGTCCAAGGGTGGGTAGACATGATGCATGGTTTTTCACTGTCCATCATGCAAAGTTTGTGTAAGAAAAGGAAGGAATTATGTGTATCACTGAACAATGATATCACTAACCTCACAGACACCATAAAAACACACAAACATCATAAAGATTTTGCACGTCTAGAGTCCTAACACTTAAGATCCTTAACATTGAAAAGGACATGTTAGAGAAAAAATCCAACAAACTTAATAGAGACAGGCAGGATTATTCCACAGGTAATATTAAATACTGGTTAAAAGACAAGAATTTAACAGTAAAGACAACCGATATGACCAATCAGAAACCCTATAAAGAAGACTTTAGAAGATCTCGAGAGCCCACATGAACTCCGAACCCTCTTGATCATCTGGAAAAATGGAAAGAATCACATGGGGAACAAAGGACAAGACATTTTACCAACAGTAAACTCCATCGAAAAAAAAAACCCTCGAGAAAAAAGCCCCACAAAATAAATCCAACTATGACCAGAGGCCTACCGCGTACAAAAAAGATTGTAGTCCACCGCGTTCTAAAAACCATCAAAAGACCATACTGTCTCCAAGGGGACTTTTGGATTTTCCTTTACTATCAAAGAGACTGTCCGACTAGGCGTGCATCCTACATGAATTGAAAAACATCCAAAGTTCATTACCAACTATGGAAAATTTGGAAACTGTCACCAACCTGGCTGAAGAGGAAAATATTCAAAATTCACCAATAAATATAGATACGGGCATCATGGATGACATTCCAAATCCAGACCAGCAGAATTTGGGAACACTAGACACTGAAGAGTTGGACAAATTATTCCAACTAGCGTCAGTCCGTTCATCGCTTGCCCTTCCGCCTACTTTCTTCAAAGACACTTTACCACCGGAGTTACTTTCTCCATCCAAAGCTCCACCTAAAGATCCATCCACGGAGGTCTCTCTTAATGATTCCTTAATCATGATCTGCCCCACTTCATGCTCTGAGGAAAACGGAACTGTCAGGGTCCGGACTAGCGGCTGGTGTAGACACTGGAGGTGGATCCCCTGTACCAGAGAGGCGATGACGCGGGCCGTACTGGGGAATCGATTCTAAGCAGTTACTGGTGTTCACCAGAGCCCGCCGCAAAGCAGGATGGACTTGCTGCGGCAGTAACTACCAGGTCGTGTTCCCCAGTAGCGACTCGACCTCTCAGGCAGCTGAGACTGGCGCGGTACACAAGGACTAGACAGCGAGGTTCGTAGTCAGGGGCAACAGCAGAAGGTCTAGGTACACAGGCTTGGGACACACTAAAACGTTTTCTCAGGGCACAAGGCAACAAGATCCGGCAAGGAGAGGAAGGGGAAGTGGGTTTTTATAGGTTTGGGAGTGATTGGGCCAGGCACCAATTAGTGGTGCACTGGCCCTTTAAATTTAAGAAAGTCGGCACGCGCGCGCACCCTAGGGAGCGGGGCCGCGCGCGCCGGGAGGAAGCAGACGGGGGCGAGAGGTGAGTGAGACGGGGCGTGACCCGAGGGCGGACACGAGCCGTGCCGACCGGAGCGCTGCAGCCAGAGGAACGCCGTGAGCGTTCCGGGGAGGCAGCGGGACCCGGAGCGCTCGGCGTGACAGTACCCCCCCCCCCCCTTGGGTCTCCCCCTCTTCTCGGAACCCAGGAATCTGTAGATGAGTTCTTTGTCTAGAATATTGTCCTCTGGATCCCAAGACCTCTCTTCGGGACCACAATTCTCCCAATCAACAAGAATTTGTTTTTTACCTCTGACAATCTTTGAAGCGAGAATTTCTTTAACCGAGAAGACGTCAGAGGAGCCCGAGACAGGAGCAGGAACGGAGACCTTGGGAGAAAAGCGGTTAAGAATGAGAGGCTTGAGAAGGGAAACATGAAAGGAGTTAGGAATACGAAGAGAAGCAGGAAGATGAAGCTTGTAAGAGACAGGGTTGATTTGACTTTTGACCCTAAATGGCCCGAGGTAGCGTGGACCCAGCTTGTAGCTAGGGACACGGAACCGAATATATTTGGCAGAGAGCCACACTTTGTCACCAGGGGCAATGACAGGAGGAATTCTTCTCTTCTTGTCCTCATCTTTCTTCATACGAGAGGAGGCCAGCGAGAGCGATCTTTGAGTCTCTTTCCAAATAGAGGAAAAGTCCCGGGTCAAATCATCTACGGCAGGGACTCCAGATGAAGTGGGGAAAGGGAGGGGGGGAAGTGGGTGACGGCCGTACACCACAAAGAATGGAGACTTGGCGGATGACTCAGAGTCTTTGAAATTGTACGAGAATTCGGCCCAGGGTAACAGGTCAACCCAATCATCTTGGCGGGAGGAGACAAAATGTCGCAGGTAGTCACCAAGTATTTGGTTTACTCTCTCCACTTGTCCATTAGATTGCGGGTGGTAGGCGGAGGAAAAATTCAATTTAATCTTTAATTGGGTGCAGAGTGCTCTCCAGAATTTCGAGACGAATTGAACGCCTCTATAGGAGACAATATGTGTAGGCAGTCTGTGGAGACGAAAAATGTGCAAAAAAAAAATGCTTCGCCAATTGTGGCGCAGAAGGGAGGCCAGGGAGTGGAACGAAATGGGCCATTTTGGAGAATCGATCAACGACCACCCAAATGACAGTGTTGCCATGGGATACAGGAAGGTCAGTGACGAAGTCCATCGCTATGTGTGACCAAGGCTGTTCGGGAACTGGCAGAGGAAGAAGAAGACCCGCTGGCCTTTGGCGAGGAATTTTATCACGTGCGCAGACAGTACTGGAGCTTACGAAGTCAGTTACATCTTTTTCAAGGGAAGGCCACCAATAGTGTCTGGCAATCAACTGAGTGGATTTTTTGATTCCAGCGTGACCCGCCAGGTGGGAGGAGTGACCCCATTTGAGAGTCCGGAGGCGAAGACGTGGAGGGACAAAGGTTTTTCCTGGAGGAACTGGTGCCAGGGAAGCCAGAGCAGCAGAGATCAGACACTCAGGGGAAACAATGTGTTGGGGAGCGGTTTCTGCCTCCAAGGCATCAGTGGAACGAGAAAGGGCATCCGCCCTGACATTCTTGTCTGCAGGATGAAAATGTATCTGGAAATTAAAGCGAGCTAAGAACAATGACCACCTGGCCTGGCGAGGATTTAAGCACTGAGCGGACTGTAGGTATGACAGATTTTTGTGGTCAGTTATAGATGGTGATCGGGTGGAGAGACCCTTCCAGGAGATGCCTCCACTCCTCGAGTGCCATTTTAATGGGCAGCTATTCTCGGTCACCAATAGCGTAATTTTTTTCAGGAGGGGAAAATGTTTTAGAGAAAAAAACGCAAGTGACGTTTTTTCCTTTAGCATTTTTCTGAAGAAGAACTGCCCCGGCTTCAACTGAAGAGGCATCCACCTCGAGGAAGAATGGCTTCAGTGGATCAGGCCTAGTCAAGACTGGTGCGCAGGCGAAGGCGGCCTTAAGGCGAGTAAAAGCTTCTTCTGCTTGGGAAGGCCAGGATCTCGGATTCGCATCTTTCTTGGTCAGAGCCACAATGGGAGCCACGATAGTGGAGAAGTGGGGGATAAACTGACGGTAGTAATTAGCGAATCCGAGGAAGCGCTGGATAGAGCGAAGTTCAGAGGGGCGTGGCCAATCCAAGACTGCGGAGAGCTTATCGGGGGCCATTTGAAGGCCCTGTCCTGAGACCAGATATCCTAGGAAAGGAAGACAGGTACGTTCAAAGAGGCATTTCTCAATTTTGGCGTAGAGATGGTTAACTCGGAGGCGCTGGAGCACTTGGCGAACATGGAGGCGGTGTTCCTCTAGGTTGGAGGAGAAGATTAGAATGTCATCGAGATAGACCACCACGCAAGTATACAACAAGTCCCGGAAGATCTCATTGACAAAGTCTTGGAAGACTGCGGGGGCGTTGCAAAGACCGAATGGCATGACCAGGTATTCAAAGTGACCATCTCTAGTGTTAAAAGCAGTTTTCCACTCATCTCCTTCACAAATTCTGATGAGATTGTACGCGCCCCTGAGGTCAAGCTTGGTAAAAATCTTTGCTCCGCGCAGCCGGTCAAAGAGTTCCGAGATGAGTGGCAAAGCGGTTCTTTATAGTGATCTTATTGAGTCCGCGGTAGTCAATACAAGGGTGTAGAGTCCCATCCTTCTTGGCAACAAAGAAGAATCCTGCTCCAGCAGGAGAAGAAGACTTCCTGATGAAACCTTTTTTGAGATTCTCCTGAATATATTCCGCCATGGCCTCCGTTTCCGGAGCGGAGAGAGGGTAAATCCTGCCACGGGGCGGCGTGGTCCCAGGGAGCAAGTCAATAGGGCAGTCGTAGGGCCTATGTGGTGGTAAGACTTCTGCCTGTTTTTTGCAAAAGATGTCAGAAAAGTCTTGATAGGCCTTTGGAAGGCCGAGCAAAGGAGAAGCAAGAGAGACTTGGCTGGTGGGAAGCGACTTAAGGCAGCGTGAGTGACAGGAAGAGCACCAGGATTTTATGTCCCCCGTGGTCCAGTCGAGAGTAGGAGAATGCCGCTTTAGCCATAGTAAGCCAAGAAGGATGTCTGAGGTGCAATTAGGCAGGACAAAGAACTCAATCCTTTCTTGATGGAGAACCCCCACGGTCATGCGTACGGGGGTCGTGCGGTAACGCACGGTAGAATTCAGGTGTTCGCCATTAACTGAGGAAATGTAGAAGGGCTTGACTAGACGGATAACAGGGATGTTAAACCGGTTGATGAAGGAGGCTTTTATGAAGTTTCCTGTTGAACCAGAGTCCAAGAATGCCTCCGCAGAGAAGGAGGCTTTATCAGCTGGAGAAATCCGCACTGGAATAGTCAGGAGTGGAGAGGAAGAATGTACACCCAGTGACACCTCTCCCACGATCACTAGGTGCGAGCGTTTCCCTGACGCTGAGAACAAAGAGGACAATCCTTTAGGAAATGTTCAGAGCTCGCACAGTATAAGCATAAGTTCTCGTTCCTCCGGCGAGTCCTCTTTTGCTGGGTCAGGTGAGACCGGTCCACTTGCATGGCCTCCTCAGCGGGAGGCACAGTAACAGACTGCAAAGGATGCTGGAAGAGAGGAGCCAGGCGCGGCCATCGCCTGGTGCGAACGAGATCTTTCTCCTGGCGGAGCTCCTGACGTCTCTCAATGTAGCGCGTATCAATGCGGGTAGCCAGGTGGATTAGTTCAGTCAGGGAGGAGGGTATCTCTCGTGCGGCCAGACAATCCTTAATATGGCTGGATAAATCTTTTTTAAAGGTCGCGCAGAGAGCCTCATTGTTCCAGGCCAACTCAGCAGCCAAAGTCCGGAATTGTATGGCATATTCGCCCACGGTAGAGTCTCCTTGGACAAGGTTCAGTAAGGCAGTTTCCGCGGATGAGGCACGGGCAGGTTCCTCAAAGACACTGCAGACTTCAGAAAAGAAGGACTGGACCGAGGCAGTGGCAGGATCGTTGCGGTCCCAAAGCGGCGTGGCCCAGGCCAAGGCCTTCCCTGGCCCTTTAAATTTAAGCAAGTCGGCGCTCGCGCGCCTTAGGGAGCGGGGCCGCGCGCACCGGGATGAAGAAGACAGGGGCGAGAGGTGAGTGGGACGGGGCGATCCGAGGGTGGACACGAGCCGTGCCTCGGATCGCGTCCCCTCCGGGGACCAGAGAGCAGCGATCGCGGTCAGCAATGCCGACCGGAGCGCTGCAGCCAGAGGAACGCCGTGAGCGATCCGGGGAGGCAGCGGGACCCGGAGCGCTCGGCGTGACAGGAATATCTTTTCTAGATGAAAGGAATCTTCCATCGACCCCACGACCGGAGCGACTATCTAACCATTCCATGTTTTTTTTAGAGCTACCAACTACACTGACACCAACTCCAACCTACTCAGTAAAAATCGACCCGATGTCAACATATATAACCAACTATTTCAGTCCGAAATCCCTGAAAAGGAAAAACTTAGAAGAAGAAAAACCAAGAGGGGCTGCCGGGGAGGAAGGGGCAAGAAGAAAGGATTCACTCCTCCCGAAAATGAAAAAGAACAGATCACAACGACAGTAACCCATCCCAATGACAAACAAGAGAGCATTAAAATATTTATTCTCTCTAAACATACCTTGGATGGGGCGGAAAGAAGCCTCCTCAGTAGGGGATTGTCCTTTTGTCCATCAAGTGGGGCCAATGAATTTGACCTCTATGTAGACCTCAACAGATTTACAAGAAAACTCACATTAACAAGTTATTTCGCTATGAAAGACAAACAAACTAATGATTGGACACCACCAGAAGTTCCAACCATCACTCTAGATCCTCCTCCAATCACCACTTCTCTGAAACCAGTCTCCAATTTCTATCCCCTCTACCATAGGGGACATTTTGTGGAGACATTTTTTGAAATGGTATCAGCAGATTTCAGAAAACTTAACAGTACACCAACTACCAAAACCAACCTTGTCATCCACAACGCGGATAAAGGTGGGGGTATTGTCATTAAGGATTATGACAAATATATTGAAGAAGCACATAAAATCCTGTGACGAACAGCACTACACCATTCTTCCCCACAATTCGACAGAATCATTTTCTAAAATATGCCACAATCTTATCTCCAAAGCCTTCGAAGATGGCATCATACACAAAAATGAAAAGGAATTTATGTTAATAAAGAACCCAAAGACCGCACTTTTTTACCACCTTCCTAAGGTACACAAGTGCATAATCAATCCACCAGGCAGGCCTATCATTTCGGGCATCAACTCCATCACCAGCAACATGTCCCAATATGTAGATATCATACTTCAAAAATACGTCATAACCATGGACTCCTACCTAAAGCACACCCCTTCTCTTATCAACTTACTGGATGGATTCAAATGGGAATTCGGCTATCAGTGGGCTACGTTAGATGTTTAATCCTTATATTCGAATATCCCCCACAATAAAGGCTTGGAAACAGTCAAAAAAAATTCTGAACACAGACAATACTATGCCTCTGGTACAGAAGTCATTTATATGCGAATGCATAGATCATATCCTGAAGCATAATTATTTCTGCTTTGGGAATACGATTTATTTGCAGACCCAGGGGACCGCAATGGGTACGAATTTCGTGCCAGCTTTTGCAAATATCTATATGGGCGCCTACGAGAAAAAATACATTCACAACAATCATCCATGGTCCCAGAATATAGTAATGTACAAACGCTATATTGATTATTTGCTGTTTGTATGGAATGGCACGGAGACAGAGTTTATAGCTTTTACAGAATATCTGTACAACAATTCATACAATATCTGCCTCAGTGCTAAATGCAAAGAAGCGGGCATGGAGTACCTGGACTTATTTTTAACAAACAAACAAGAGTCAGTGATTACAAAAACCTACTTTAAAACAGTAGACTGCAACAGCCTACTATCTTTTGATAGTTGCCACTACAAAAAGTGGAAAGTTAACTTAACGCATGGTCATTTCCACCGTCTCCGTCGGAACTGCACCAAAATACAAGACTACAAACAACAGAGCAAGATCATCTCTCGGAGACTAAAAGAGAAAGGTTCTCCATCCCATATTATCACATCATCCTATCAGAGAACATTACATAACCAAAGAAGTATAAAAAAGGATACACCTCTAGAAACAAATGGAAAAAAGGCACCAGATTTATCAGAGAAAAGTTTCAAATATAACTTCATTATTACATATTCTGATGCTCATAAAGAAGTATTATCTATCCATAAAAACACTGGAACATCCTCACTCAAGACATGTTTCTGAGAGAACATCTCCCAGACAAGCCTGCCATCACGTATAGGAGAGCTAGAACCCTCAAGAATGCTCTAGCACCTAGTCGCCTCAAAGAAAGAGGCCCAGTTATATCTGTACAAACAACCACTAAAGGGGTCTATAAATGCGGTGTCAAAACATGCAAATGTTGTATTAACATCTTACATGGGAAGGCGGAGTATAAGAGCAATGCAACAGGAGAAACCTTCCCTATTAAGAATAAAATTGACTGCTCAACATCATTTGTCATCTATCTTTTGGAATGTCCATGCAAACTCCAGTATGTGGGCAGAACCTCCCAACAACTTAGGACCCGCATGAACAGCCACAGGTACAATGTCACCAGAGGATTCCTCCAACATAGTGTCTCCAGACATGCGGCATCCCATCATAATAGCGACTTGACAGCGTTTTCCCTATTAGCAATTGAACACATTCCCAGCAATGCACATAATAGGTTTGAGAGACTTCAACGCCGTGAATCATACTGGATCTATAAGCTTAACAGCTTATATCCGGCAGGTCTCAATTAGGCAATTGATATAATCCGTTAATGCATTCATACCATACCTAACAGCGAACATTCACATCATTCATACCACTAATAGTATCTATGACATATCTCCATACATACCAACTATCAGTTCTGGGTCCTTTGTCCTTACACATGAGGTGTATAGGTATTCAGGCCAGTTTCAATATACAGTTACCTGTCAAATGTTATTGTTGTCATGTGGCAGCCGTTGAATACTCATATGAATATTATACAATATGTGTTCATGTCATCATGGTATAATATGGTATAAACACGTGTTTTATGTTTATCTCTCATGCATATGAGAACATACTATGTATTTATCTATTTATGTATTTTAATTTTTTTTTATTCACAATTATTGCTTACTGCTTATTGCTATTTAATATCGTGTACATAGTATTATACCAACGATGCCCTATAAGTGTATTTTACACTATCCATTAATATCCACGAGAATTTTTAAGGGCTTCATTCTGTTTTAAAGCCTCGATCTTTTTATTAGCCGCTCCCCCACACATACGGAATGTGAGACAGTACCTATTAATCTATAAAGCGCTGTCAGCATATGTGCAGAAAGAGCTTTACTGCACAGAAAGAAATGCCCATTCAATCCTTCACACAGCGCTGCCAACGCATGCGCAGTAAGAACTGTCCTGCTACTTACAAGTACGCACACGAAAATACGTGTCTTCCAGCTCAGCTTCTCTTCCTATTGTGCGTGCGTCTGTGTTACATGCTTTTTCTTTTTGAGATCCATTCACTGTGGCCTCTGCATTGTATACGCATGCGCGGACTCACACCATTCACAAACATCACTCCTTACTACGCTCGTTACGGCAGTAGCGGATACACACATATTGTGCCCGCATTACATCATGGACGCATGCGCACCAGGTCACTGGTGTTCAGCGTCCTATTACTGTAATTCAAAACTTATGTGCAATGTAAGAAGCCTATTTACTATGCACAACTATATCGATATGTCATTTGTAATTTTATCCATACCTAAGAAGTTAGTTTTTGTCAGACTCCTGTGTTCACCATTGGCCCGGAGTTGGCGGCCACGTCCAGGGGGCGGGGCCTACCATAATCTGGCGCCAATTTTGAACATAAAGAGCGTCTTTGTATCTTGTATTGTTATGCTGCCATGTATACCTGATGAAGGAGCTCCAAGGCTCTGAAATGCGTTGTTTCCTTTGTCAATAAAAATTATTTTTGAAGAAACTGTTATCCATCGCTCTTGGTCTGTGCCAAAAACCTGGTATTTTTATCCCTAAACCTACCATTCCACTGACCGGCCTGGAGCATTCCAAGACCCGGAACCAGGAGGCTGCATCACCTATTTGACTGTCTAAGCGCATTTGCAGTTGTGTCATTATACACAACTAAGCAAGGTGAGTGGTTTAATAACACTCACTACACACCATCTGCTTGACACACATATTGTGTATCAGACAATACTTGTTCCATGAGGAAGCTCTGCCGTTTTTGTCCCTCCAGATCCACGTCATATTTAGAAAGGTGCAACTTAAAAGTTTTGAATCCAGACCAGATTCTTCGTCAGGCAGAATACACTGATTCAAAACTTTTAAGTTGCCCCTTTCTATATAAAATTTTACCATTTTAATATATCCCAGCAATTCTCATGTTTAAAGGAAGGCTCTATCCGGATAGTCTTTATTTTTACCTTTATCCTATTTTTACTCACCGGACCTGGAGGTCATGTGAAAGGATACCAAGGCTGCCACCTTTTGCTGAACTACTCCTTAGTGAGTCTACATGCACTTCAAGGTGTTGTACTCTAAGTACAACACCACATGGTAAGGTGCAATAATTTGCACATCTGACTCCATTATTCCGCAGTACTTCACTAGGAGCGCACCTCTTCTTTCCATTTATCTATCAGTGACAGGCAGACACTTGTTGATGATGATGAAGCCGATCGCACTTGGGAGCCGGGTTCAGAAGGGGCTGCATCATCATCAGGAGAAGAGGGTTGCAGGTTGCCCTTTAGGCAGCAGCTGAGCCAGCAAGGCGGTAGCACGGTTGGCAGTCAGCATGGTAGCAGAAGTGGAAATTCTGGAGCCAAACGTGCCCAGGGAGACCACCTGCTTCGCGGCAGCCTACCCCCCCCCCCCCCCGGGAGGTAGTGGAACAGTGGTTCCTGGAGACAGCGGCAGTAGCAGTCAATTAGTGTGCACTGTTGGTGGGACAATCAGCATCTCGACAGTGTGGCAGTTTTTCATCAAGCCTAGAGAAGAGGTTAACATAGCCACATGCAAGCTGTGTCGGCAGAAGATGAAGTGTGGCCAGGGTCCCAATGTTGGCACCATGGCCCTGCGTCAATATATGCAGCGTCACCATATATCGGCCTGGGAGAACCGTGGCTCCGATGTAGTGGTCCAGCCTGCTGAATCAGCCAGTGGCACGCTGCTCTCTCTTTCAGCCAGCAAAGGCTCCACCAGTTCAGACGAAGGGAGCTGTGTGTCATACCCTCCTTCTGTCGCTCCAGATGCTCCTGCTCCTCCTACTTTTAGTCAGCCATTCTTCCAGCAATCCATCGGCAAAGTCATGTCTAAGAGACAACAGTATGAGCCCACTCATCACACTCATCAAACTTTCAGAGAACTGATGGCTTGTGCCAAGCCGAAGTGGAGAGAGAGCCAAACCCTAATTTCTTTGCGAAGAAGGCAGCACCAGCCCTGCACAATTTTGTGGAAGACAAGGTGGGCCACTCCTTGAGCCTGTGGGTGTGTACCAAAGTGCACGGCAGCGCCGATGTCTGGAGCTGTAACTATGGTCACGGACAATACATGTCCTTTATTGCCCACTGGGTGAAAGTGGTTCCTGCACAGCCACAAAGTCACACAGCTTACTCCTCCACACTCTCAGGCCGTTGGTCCTGTGACAGTGTGCGACTCCACCTCCTCATCCTTCATCATGTCCTCAGCCTCCACTGCCCTTCAGCATACCATGTGTGCAGGTCACGCTGTTCTTCACATAGTTTGCCTTGGCGAACAGAGTAACAAAGGGCAGGAACTGCTAAAAGTCATTCATAATGAAATGAGAGCATGGCTTACTCCATGAAATGGAACTGGAAATGGGAACCATGGTGACTGACAACGTGAAGAACATCTTGCCTGCACTGTGACAGGGTAGGCTGAGCCATGCGCCCTACATGGCACATGTGTTCAATATGGTTGTCAAGCAGTTCCTGAAGTGTTCCCCCATTTGCAAGACATCCTAACACTGGGAAGGAATCTTTGCATGCACTTCACTACTCGTAAACTGCAAAGCACACCCTTCTTGAGCTGCAGCGACAGAACGGTATCCCACAACATAGTCTGATTTGTGACGATGCCACACGTTGGAATTCCACCCTCCATATGGTGGACTGACTATATGAACAGAGAAAAGCCATCACCGATTTCTTGATGACCCAAACGGATAGGGGGACTCCCCTGTATAATTTCATTGTCAACCAGTGGCACATCATACGTGACACCTGCTGTTTGCTCAGGCCCTTTGAGGAAGCCACATTTTTAGTCAGTCACCAGGGTTTTGGGATGAACAACATCATTCCACTGCTTCTTACAAAACGTGTTGGAAACGATGACTGGTCAGGGCACTGGAGACCTGGCGCCTACATTTCACAGCCACATGAGCCCTGTGGGGGCCGAACTGGAGGAGGAGGAGGAGAAGGGGAGGGGCACAGTGGAGCACAGTTTAGGTATTTCGGAATGGGCAGCTTTTCTAGTCCTCTGACAGGAGAGGAGGAGCAGGAGCAGCTAGAGGAGCTAGAGGATTATGAGGAAGGCGAGACAGAGGACCCAGACACACTGTGGCAGTATGAGGTGGAGTTGGCACGATGCATGCTCACTTGCTTACGTAGTTACCACCGAATTGTCACCATTCAGCACCGTTATGACTTCTGTCTCTCCACTTTATTGGACCCTCGCTACCAGCACAAAATGGGGGCCTTTTTTATGCCCACTGAGAGGGAGGACAAAATGACCTACTACAGAGACATCCTACGTAGTAAGTTGGCCGATGCCTATCGGCGCTATCGTCCATACACTAGCAGGTCTTACTTGGGGGACCTCTGCGCTCACCTTCCACTGCCATGGCTGCTGGGGAGGGATGGGGTGGCAGGAGCAGTACCAGCTCCATCAGCAGCAGCCGGAGTCTACAGTCGCTGATGAGTACCTTTCTTCAACCGCATAGTGAAGCAACTGATCAGCAGCAGGTAGACCTGGAGCAGGACCTGAACCAGAAGGTGGTGGCATAGATTGGCATGCCCATGCCAACACACCTTAAAGATCTGCTGGACTTCTGGGCAGCCAAACTTGATTTGTGGCCGCAACTAGCAGAGTTTGCCCTGGAAAATCTGTCCTGCCCGGCCAGTAGTGTGCCATCAGAGCGGGTGTTTAGTGCAGTGGGGGCCAAAGTTACCCCAAGGAGGACTCGTCTGTCCACGAAAAATGTGGGGAGACTAACCTTTGTGAAGATGAATCAGGCATAAATCAGCCAGGATTTCCACCCACCAATGCCTGATGCATCAGAGTAGATTGACCATGATGCCACACCAACGCTTCACAAATATGGATAGTGTCTAGAGATGAGCAAACTTTTCAAAAATTCGAAAAAAAAGGCTATTTCTACCCTACATACAGCCTCTATAGGGGTATAAAACACTTTGCTGTGTCCTAAAACGCATATGGCAGCAAGAGGAGACCATTTAGTGGCTGAATGGCACAGTGTGGAGTTGGCTGATGCACTAGTACACTACACACCAGGGCTTCACAATTCCCCCCAAAAAACAACACAATATATGACATTTTTGACAAAGATTTCTCATAGGTAGCACCCGCTATCCAAAAATGAGAAATTTCCAGACCCAAGCCGCACCTCTGCGGCATCAGTAACCCATATATTGCCTGAAGGACACAGCCTGGAGTTGGCTGATGCACCAGTACACACCCGGGCTTCACAATCCCCTCCAAAAAACAACAACATTTTAGAAATTTTTTTAAAGAAATACCTTTGTGTAAGAACAAGCACATATCCAACAGTTCACAAGACTCTATAATGCAGGACGGTGGACCACCCAAAGACATTCTTCTCAAAAATAATAAACCACACAATGTTTGAATTTTTTTTTACAAAAAGTAATTCAATATGTGTGTAAGCGCATCTGTCTCCAAAAGATCCGATCACCAAAGGACTTTTTTCGCCCAAAATGATGAAGCAGAGTTAATCCCTGTCCGTATTTTTTTTTTTTTCATTAAAAAATAACACGCAACAAGCGTTCCGATGTGTAACGATTATCATTCTGGAAAATTCTATTTTATTTTAAAATTATCAGTAAATAAAAAAAAACACTACCCAAGAGTGTTTAATTACCCCATACATTGCACCAGGGGCAGTCAGGAGTAGGCCTCAGCAGTACCCAAGAGGCTTTAATAACCCCTTACCTTGCCCGATCAATTGCGAGATCGAGCAATACCAGGTGTGTTATGCTCTCAGATGTCCTGGGCCGCACTAGCGCTCCACTGAACGGATTAGCAAGTCTCTATCTTTTAAGGACAGGTGCGTGTTGCATGCTGAAACCAGTTTGTGATAGGGATCTGGGATTGCAATTATTTTACCTTAAAACGAGGAATTACCAGTAAGTGAGGGTCATAAGCTGGCGTTGATTAAGTCCCTGCCCTTTGTACACACCGCCCGTCGCTATAAGCGATTGGATTTGTTGGTGAGTTGGTTAGTGAGGTCCTCGGATCGGCCCAGGCGGGGTAGGAGAAGGCCCTGGCAGAGCGCCGAGAATTTAACAATCATAGCTACTGCTAAACATGCAAAAATTTAAGGCCCAAGGCCAGAGACACCAGGGAGGCAAGTAGTTCCTGAAAAACACAAAATGAGTCTGGATCATGCATTTGTAGTACCCAAGAGGTTTTCATAACCCCTTACATTTAAAGATCAATGTTTACATTTGCATTAAGCATGTATTTAGCTACTGATAAACTTCAAAAAATTATAGGCCCAAGGCCTGAGGCACCAGGGAGGCAAGTAGTTTGTGAAAGACACAGAATGAGTCTAGAGCAGTCATTCGCAGTAGCCAAGAGGGTTTCATAACCCCTTACATTTAAAGATCAATGTTGACATTTGCATTAAGCATGTATTTAGCTACTGCTAGACTTCAAAAAATTATAGGCCCAAGGCCAGAAGCATTAGTTTTCCCCATATTAGGAGCATAGTTGTCCCCCAAATTAGGCAGCATAGATGTCCCCCAGATTAGGCAGCATAGATGTCACCCAGATTAGGCAGCATACATGTCCCCCAGATTAGGAGCATAGTTGTCCCCCAGATAAGGAGCATAGTTGTCCCCCAGATTAGGCAGCATAGATGTCCCCCAGATTAGGAGCATACTTGTCCCCCAGAGTAGGCAGCATAGATGTCCCCCGAATAAGGAGCATACTTGTCCCCCAGATTAGGCAGCATAGATGTCCCCCAGATTAGGCAGCATACTTGTCCCCCAGATTAGGCAGCATAGATGTCCACCAGATTAGGAGTTTAGTTGTCTCCCAGATTAGGAGCATAGTTGTCCCCCAGATATGGAGCATAGTTGTCCCCCAGATTAGGCAGCATAGATGTCATCCAGATTAGGCAGCATAGATGTCCCCCAGATTAGGTACCATAGATGTCCCCCGGATTAGGAGCATAGTTGTCCCCCAGATTAGGCAGCATAGATTAGGCAGCATAGATGTCACCCAGATTAGGCAGCATAGATGTTCCCCAGATTAGGAGCATACTTGTCCCCCAGAGTAGGCAGCATAGATGTCCCCCAGATTAGGAGCATACTTGTCCCCCAGATTAGGAGCATAGTTGTCCCCCAGATAAGAGGCATAGTTGTCCCCCAGATTAGGAAGCATAGTTGACCCCCAGATTAGGCAGCATAGATGTCCCCCAAATTAGGAGCATAGTTGTCCCCCAGATTAGGCAGCATAGTTGTCCCCCGATCAGCGCGGGCCGGTCAGAGCAAATCAAAGGTCCGTATGTGGCAAGTGGGCCATACAATGCCCAGGTCTGCCCCAGAGGGTTTCATAACCAACCACAATAGAGAAAATTTTGTTGTGGGAGCATGGTCAATCTACTCAGACTCATCTGTCATTGGTGGCTGGAAATCCTGGCTGATCCATCCCTGATTCATCTTGACAAACGTCAGTCTCTCCACATTTGAATTGGACAGACGAGTTCGCCTTGGGGTGACTATGGCCCCAGCCACACTAAACACCCGCTCTGATGGCACACTACTGGCCGGGCAGGACAGCTTTTCCAGGGCAAACTCCGCTAGTTGCAGCCATAAATCGAGTTTGGCTGCCCAGAAGTCCAGCGGATCTTCAACGGTTGTTAGCAGGGTCATGTCGAGGTAAGCCACCACCTGCTGGTTCAGGTACTGCTCCATGTCTACCTGCTGCTGATGAGTAGCTTCACTATGCGGCTGAAGGAAGTTACTCATCAGCGACTGTAGACTCACGCTGCTGCTGATTGAGCCGCTACTGCTCGTGCCACCCCTCCCCAGCAGCCATGGCAGTGGAAGGTGAGCGCAGAGGGCCCCCCGAGTTAGACCTGCGAGTGGATGGACCATGTGGCCGATAGGCATTGGCCAACCGACTACGTAGAAGCTCCCTGAAGTAGGTCAGTTTGTCCTCCCTCTCAGTGGGTGTAAAAGAGGCCCCCATTCTGGGCCGGTAGCGAGGGTCTAATAAGGTGGAGAAGTCATCACGCTGACGAATTTTGACAATTCGGGGGTCGCTACGCAAGCAACTCAGCATGCATCGTGCCATTTGTGACAGTGACTCGCTGGGACTACCTGCCTCCATCTCCACTGCATACTGCCACGGTGTGTCTGGGTCCTCTATCTCGCCTCCATCGTATCCTATCTCGCTCCTCTGGCTGCTCCTGCTCCATCTCATCCACCGTAAACTGTGCTCCGCTCTGCCCCTCATCATCCTCCTCCAGTTCATCCCCCACAGGACTCATGTAGCCTTCTGATGTAGGCGCAACGTCTCTATTGCCGTGACCAGCCATGTTTTCAATCATTTTTTGGAGTAAATGTAGGAGTGGAATTACGTCGTTCATGGCGTAATTCGAGCGACTAACAAAAAATGTGGCTTCCTCAACGGGCCTCAGCAAACGGCAGGTGTCACGTACGAGCTGCCACTCGTTCACATTGAAGTTACACAGGGGAGTACTCCTATCTGCTTGTATCATCACAAAATCCATGATGGCTTTTCTTTGTTCGTACAGTCTGTTCATCATATATAGGGTGGAATTCCTATGTGTGGCAACGTCACAAATGAGACTATGTTGTGGGATACCGTTCTGACGCTGCAGCTCAAGCAAAGTGTGCTTGGCGATGTACGAGTGGCTGAAGTGCATGCACAGTTTCCTTGCCATTGTCAGGACGTCTTGCAAATGGGGTGAAGACTTGATGAACTTCTTGACAACCAGATTCAACACGTGTGCCATGCAGGGCGAATGGTTCACACTTCCTTGTCGCAGCGTGGCCACAATGTTCTTCCCATTGTCGGTCACCATGGTTCCCATTTCCAGATTTCGCGGAGTAAGCCATACTCGGATTTCTTCCCCTGTGTAACTCCAAGGCAAACCATCTGAAGGACGGCTTGACACCGCTGTGCCCTACATACTTGGTACAAGAAAGGCCACCGAGATTTGGATGTGCAGTGGAGGCCGAGGACACGGGGGAGAAGGAGGCGCAAACTGTAAAAGGACCAACTGCCTGGGAGAGAGAGTGTGGAGGAGGAAGCAGTGTGACCTGTCCAAGTTGCTGTTGTGGCTGTGCAGGAACAACATTTACCCAGTGGGCCGTAAAAGACATGTATTGTCCCTGCCCGTAGTTACAGATCCACACGTCGGCGCTGCCGTGCATTTTTGAACACACCGACAGGCTCAAGGACTGGCCCACCTTCTCTTGTACAAACTTATACAGGGCTGGTACTGCCTTCTTCGCAAAGAAATGACGGCTTGGGACTCTCCACCTCGGCTCGGCACAAGCCATCAATTCCCTGAAAGCTGCAGAGTCCACCAGTTGAAAAGGGAGGGACTGCAACACCAGCAACTTGGACAGGAGCACATTCAACTTCTGCGTTGTTGGATGAGTGGGCGCATACTTTTGTCTCTTGGACATGGATTGTTGGCGGAATGGCTGACTACGAGCGGAAGAAGCAGGAGCGCAAGAAGGATGGTTTGACACAATACTCCCTTCGGCTGAGGTGGTGGAGCCTTGGCTGGATGACGGAGGGAGCGGATGGCCACTGGGTGATGCGGCAGGCTGGACCACTACCTCGGAGCCACGGTTTTCCCAGGCCGCTTTATGGTGGCGAATCGTGTGTTGACGCAGGGTCGTGGTGCCGAGATTGGGACCCTCGCCACGCTTCACTTTCTGCCGACATATTTTGCATGTGACTACGCTAAGGTCCTCCGGATTCTTTATGAAGAACAACCACACCGCAGAGTAGCTGATTTTCCCACCCGCAGTCCGCACTATTTCACTGCTATTGGCGCTGTCTCCAGGAACCCCTGTTCCACTACCTCCCTGAATGGTAGCTTGCCGCGAAGGAGGTGGTCTCCCCCTGGCACGTTTGGCTCCTGAATTTCCACTACTGCCACCACCACGCTGATTGCCAACCGTGCTACCGCATTGCTGCCTCATAGACAAAGAGCAAATCTCTTCTCCTGATGATGATGAAGCCCCGGCTTCTTCACCCGGCTCCCAATTGCGATCGGCTTCATCATCATCAAAAGATGTGTTCATGTCATTGATGTCCTCCTCGTGTTCCACAACAGTATCTGCCTCAGGACCCTGAACAATTGAAACACTGCCTCCCACGTCACTCTCCGCATCACTACTTGGCCGCCTTGCGGAGCAAGTGACGCATGTCTCCTCACATTCTTGGCTGCCCATTAGATGCTGACTGTCCTCTATTGGATCATCCTCAGTAAATAGTGGAGCTGAACGCAAAGCATGAGATACTTCTTTGGGAGAGGGAACAGCATAGGACAAAGGCAATGGGATTACGGGGACTGCTCCCGGGCCATGCCAACTGAGGGTTGTGTCTGAGGAACCCACTGACTCTTGACTGGAGTTGTCACATGTCACTTGTGATCATGGGGATGAGTGTGCAAACCAATTGACGAGGAGAGATGGGTCGGCGTCTCGACCGCTGGGTGTTAACGGGAGCTCAGGCCTATTGGTGCGACTCCTGCTGCCACTCGCCCCAAGTCTGCTGCCAACTCTGCCTAACGTATGTAGGCCTCTGCCCCTTCTCTGTGCACGTCCTGGCACTTTCCTACCTGACATACTTAGTGCGTTTATGAGGGTATAGTACAGCAGCAGGCGATTACTTATGGCTGTGCTTTCAAAGTATATAGGCCCTAGACAGAATAACAGTTACTAAATAGTACACTCCTTTGTTGTATGTATGGCCTTTGCAATGATGAGCGCACTGTTAAGCGTATTTATACGCAGAAAAAAAATCTTTTTTTTTTGTATACACCAGCAGGTGTATACTTATGTGTGGAATAGCACTGAATTTAGCACCGAGACAGAAATACAGGTACGAAGTAATACACTACTTGGTTGTATGTATGCCCTGTGCAATGATGAGCGAACTGTTAAGCGTATTTGTACGCAGGAAAACCTTTTTTTTTTCTTTAATACACCGGCAGGTGTATAACGTGTGGTATAACACTGAATTTAGCACAGAGACAGAGTAACAGGTGAAAATGGTAAAAAAAAAAGGCACTAAAGTCCACACTAATATGACTTATTTCTGAACAGCAGCAGGACCCAACAGTGCAGCACCACAAAAAAAAAAAATCCAGGGATTAAACCCTAAATTGCACTCTGTCACACAATTCTGAGCAGCAGAAGATTTGTGGAGCAAATAAAAATAAACTCAATTGGGCTGAAAAATGAGGAGATAAGATGGTTGATAAAGTTCAGGCAGCTTGGAGATGTGTATGAGGCAGCTGACAGCTATCTGCCCCTCTCTGCTGCAATGCTCAATAACGTGACTAGGAGGTTTAGCAATCAATGATCCTTCTCAGAGTAACAGCACAGCACTCTGCACTCCTGCCTTTCCCTAATGCTGATGTGACTAGCAGTTGCAGTGTAACGCTGTGGTATGAGCTATTCACACACACACAGTCCCGTCCTCTCCATCTGAGTGCATAGATGAAATGAAGAGAGGCAAGATGGCCGCCGATTATATAGGGGCTGTGACATCACAGGGGTCAGTGAACACTGATAGGCTGCATCTCACATGTGATTCAGGGTCAGCCCGCCTACCTTCATTCCCGCCGCTGTTTCCCGCCCTCCCATAATCCCCTGCCCCATGTACTCACATGTGTATCCGCCATCTTAGGTCTCCAATAGCGATATTCGTATTCGTTGCGAAGTGAATTTTTCATGAAATTCGTAACGAATTCGGGTTCGTCAACTTCGATTCGCTCATCTCTAATAGTGTCAAACAGATTTAAGGCGCTGCTCCCCAGTTACAAACATTCCTCGGCATCAGACCTTTTTTCACCCACCTTCGTTACCGGGTACTGGTATTGCCAATTACCGCACCACTCTGTCATCTGGTCCCTTTCCGGACTCCTGATGCTGCTGCTGCCACCTCCAGGCTGTCTCATTCAACCACTATATTGTCTCCTCATGCTTCTGCCAATTCCAGGCTGTGCCACTCAGACACTATATGGTCTCCTCATAAGCCGCCAACTCCAGGCTGTGCCATTCAGACACTATATGGTCTCCTCATAAGCTGCCAACTTCAGGCGTTGCCACCTCCAGGCTGTCTCATTCAGCCACAATATGTTCTACTCATGCTGCCATAAACTCCAGGCTGTGCCATTCAGCCACTATGTGGTCTTCTCAAGCTTCAGCCAGCTCCAGGTTGTGTCATTCAGCCACTATATGGTCTCCTCATGCTGCTGGGACATTATCCTATACATTTTCATGGTTGCACTAGCTACAATAAATCTTCAATTTAAATTTTAAAATTCATCTTTTAATCTTAGGAATTGTGAGACCCTATGGTCTCCTCATGCTGCCGTGAGCTGTAGGCTATGTCATTCAGGCACTATATGGTCTCCTCTTGCTGCCGCCAATTCCAGGCTGTGTCATTCTGCCAGATTATGGTCTCCTCATGCTGCTGCCACCTCTAGGCTCTGTCATTGTGCCACCATGTGACTCCTTGTTAGTTTGGTTTTTGTGGTCATACAGTATTAGTTCAAAGTAAACATTGGGATATTAAGCTTTAGAATCTAATATAAATCTTAATTTTAAATTAAAAAAATTATCTATCTAATCTTTTCAAGACTGAGGCCCTATGGTCGTCGCCGTCATATTACCTCTGGAATTATCACAAGAATCCAATTAAACAGATTGGAGCCATAACAATGAACCATAATTGATTAAATGTAACATTTGCACATTCACAGTCAGGGGGGCACTGAGAGGCAGGGGCTGGAAAAGGTGGTATCTCTCCTGGTGGAGGACCCACTTCTAGCTTTATGCGCCCACTTATCCAATGGCACAGAAGCTGAATCTTCTCCTGTCCAAGTTGCTGGTACTGCAGTCCCTCACTTTTTTAAGTGGACACTCAGAGTATGGGGGTGTGCTGGGAGGCAGGGGCTGAAACAGGTGGTAGCTTGCCTTGCGACGGACCGCCTGCTCGATGCTTCCCAGAATGGGTGATCAAAAAATTTAAATAAATTCTAATTAAATTAATTACAAATTACATAAAAAAATCTGCCACATCCAGACGCTCTGCGGCAGTGATTCTAATAGCGATGCCTGTAATCTGCATGTCATACTGAATAACAGTATTATTTCACTAACACAGCACACTCCCTATGCATGTTAGGACAAGGCAAAGTGTTCTATACCCCTATTGAGCCTGTCTGTAGGCCAGAAGTAGCCGACAAATAAATTCTGACTGAACCAAATTTTTTTCGGAAAATTTAGCGAATCGGCCGAATCTAATTTCTCAAAAGATTGTTTATCTCTAATTATAGTAATGATTGTTGTGTCTGGGGTGTTGGCTGCGTTCACCTGGAGACATTGGATGCCTTACACCAGGGAAATTAAACTTATCTGTAATTTTATTTCTAAGCAGATAGAACATTCTATAAAAGGCTCCTAATGTACAAAAAGGACAAGAGGAGACTCAAGAAAAGCACAGGCTCAGTAAGGTAACGCTGCCTCACATGTCAGGATACATTGCCGGGATGTTATTTGTTTCATAGGCTTCTTCGTGTCTTGTAAATATTAGGTTTTTAACTTAAATATGTTTTTTTTCTATCTACCAAAAAGAAAAAGAACAATGCTGCGCATACAGCACTGCAATATTAATACATAAAACATACTGATGATATACTTGCTGGAGGGCAATAGTTTCTAATTATTGTCATAAATATATACTGAGGCCCATGGCCAATATGAAGAATCAATCCTTGGTTTTACCCTGTTTTCGTGGTTTAGATTTGTTGCACCATTTGTCTCATTTGCTACTTAGAGACTTTTTCTTTAGAAGCGTTTTCTAAGGTTGTGTCATTCTGACTAAGCGACATTTGCAGTGGTCATGAATTTATCATGTGCGATTTGTCACACAATTCGTCAATAATCTACGCAGCCATGACCTGGCTAAAGTGACAGTCGACAGTAATTTTAAAGAGTCCCACATTTTGGCCCAATGGGTTAAAAAGTTGCTGAAAAAAATGCAGCGGAGGCACCATAAACTTGTACTAGAACCATATTTCATGTCATGCCAACTATTTCCTAAATGTAATGCACACACATTATCACTACAAAAATGTAACCCCTTAAGGACTCGTTTTTCTGTTTTTGCATTTTCATTTTTTCCTCATCACCCTCTAAAAATTATAACGCTTTCAATTCTGCACATAAAATTCCATATTATGGCTTATTTTTCGCGCCACCAATTCTACTTTGCAGTGACATTAGTCATTTTACCCCAAAATGTGTGCGACAAATTTGAAGAAAAAATGCAATTTTTTAACTTTTGGGGGCTTCTGTTTCTACGCAGTGCATTTTTCGGTAAAAATGACACCTTATCTTTATTGCCTAGGTCCATATTCTCTAGGTCCATTTTGTCGTACTTCTGAACAAAATTATAACTACATGCAGGAAAATGTATACGTTAAAAATTCTCATCTTCTGACCCCTATAACTTTTTTATTTTTCCACGTACGGGGCGGCATGAGGGCTAATTTTTTGCACCGTGTTCTGAAGTTTTTATTGGTGCCATTTTTGTATTGATCGGACCTTTTCATCGCTTTTTATTCATTTTTTCATGATATAAAAAGGGACCAAAAATACGCTATTTTGGACTTTGGAATTTTTTTGCGTGTACGCCATTGACCGTTTAATTAATGATATATCTTTATAGTTCGGACATTTACACATGCGGCAATACCACGTATGTTTATTTTTATCTACACTGTTTTTTATATGGGAAAAGGGGGGTGATTCAAACTTTTATTAGGGAAGGGGTTAAATGACCTTTTTTACCTTTTTTTTTTTTTTTTTTTTTTACTTTTTTTTGCAGTGTTATAGCTCCCATAGAGGGCTATAACTAATCTTTTACCCTGATCCCTGCAAAGCCATAACTTTGCATGGATCAGCGTAATAGGGGCTTGATTGCTCAAGCCTGTAGCTCAGGCTTGGAGCAATCAAACAACGATCGGATGTGACGGAGCAAGGTAAAGGGGCCTCCATTCGCGTCCTAGCTGATTGGGAAATCGCGATTTTATCGTGATAGTCCCCATCAGCCCGACTGAGCTGCCGGGAAGCTTTTACTTTCCTTTTGGACGCGGCGATCAACTTTGATTGCCGAGTCTGAAGGGTTAATAGTGCGCGAGCAGTGCAGCGCGCTATTTGCCCAGGGTCCCGGCTATCATAGGCCGCCGGGACCGACCCGGTATGACGCGGGGTCATGGTCTGACCCCGTTTTAAATACCAGGATCGGGCGCAGGGCATACAGGTATGCCCTGTGTCCCTTAAGAGGTTAAAGAGGTATTCCTGGCAAAAACATCTTATCCCTATCCAAAGGATAGGGGATAAGATGTCTGATTGCAGGGGGGGGGGGGGCGCTGCTGGGACCCCCACGATCTTCCTGCAGCACCCACATTCTGCCGTCATTAATGGAGGAGCCGTGGAGTGACGTCACGTCCCTAATCCCAGAATCCCGGAGGTTTCCGAAACTGGAGACTCAGACCCTGCTTAGAGAGATCGTTTTTGCCTGGAATACCCCTTTAAGATGTACAAAAATGATTTACTTTTTCTGGTGACTAAATCTATTTATCTATTTATCCAGACTGTGAGGCCGTATGGAAAGAAAGAGAGTGAAATATGAGTCTTATCTGTATGAAGGAGGATAGATCGGAAACCGAATTAGTATACACAAGGTATGGAGAGGGTTTAGGACTTGAGCCCATCCCATACCTAGTGACTCCCGACTGCTTTCAGGAACCAAATGCCAAACTGTGGGTTTTTCCTGCATCTACATTGTTTCTTAGGTCTTTTATGGTGTTGAGCGCTTCAGATGAGTCCACTACTCTCTATGATCATCCATGTGATACAATAAAGGTAATGGCACTTAGAGAACCCTCGGTATCTCTCTTTTCTCTGCTTTACTCATATGTTTCAAAAATCTGTCAGACATCTGTGGGGTCCAAATGTTAACTGAAACCGTTATTATATTTCTTGAGAGGTAGGTGTACTTTCAAAATGGGGTCACATGTGGGGGGGATTAGAGGCCTATTGTGCCAGCATTGGAGGAAGTTGTACCTGCAGTGTACACTGCCTCTCAGACTTATGCATATGCCTACATGTTTCGCCACTATATGTGGCTTTCTCAAGGATGACAGCTAGCTCATGGGCACACTTGTTGTTAAGTTGTAACATACCCTCCCCTCCTCTTGGGGCAAATATTTAGTTGTTGGAATTACATGTGGGTGGGGGGGATTCTCTGTCCTGGCACCATGGAGGATTTGTAAACGCAACAAAGCCCCTGACATCCATTCCAGAAAAATCCTCTTTCCAAAAGCCAAATAGTGTTCCTTCTCTTCTGAGTCCTGCCATGGGTCCGCAGTGCACTTTATGCCCACATATGGGGTATTTCCATTTTTATGAATTTCTCTCCATTAAAGGGATATGTCAGTGGATTTTTTTTTTTTAATAACTGGCTCCATAAAGTTATACAGATTTGTAAGTTACTTCTATTTAAAAATTCTAATCCGTCCAGTACTTATCAGCTGCTGTATGCTCCAGAGGAAGTTGTGTAGTTCTTTCCGCAGTGCTCTCTGCTGACAGGAACTATCCAGAGCAGGAGAGGTTTGCTGTGGAGTTTATATTTGGTTTTATATTTGGAAAAAGACAAAATGAGCATAAGAATTCATTGTAAATAGTTTCAGGAAAACCCAATAGGATATATATGTCATATTAAATCAGGATGAAACATAGAGTAGTAAATTTTGCCATCTATAGCCATGTTTTATAACATGAAAAAAAAAATATATATATATTTTTGGCATCTGGTTCCGGAAAGCAGTCGGAAGTCGCTAGGCATTGGATAGGCTCAAGTCTCAAGCCATCTCCATACACTGTGTGTATTCACCCTGGGTCATCAACAGGTTAAAGGGGTTATCCCCTCATGACGTCTCACCACTCCCCCTCCATTCATGTCTATAGGAGGGGGCATGATGGCTGTCACCGCCCTCCCATAGACATGAATGAAGGGGGCGTGGCATGACCCAGTGGCGGGCCCCACCGGGATCAGACATTTTATCCCTTATACTTTGAATAGGGCATAAGATGTCTTTGGCCGAAAAACCCCTTTAAGAAGGGATCGTATCAGTAAAATTTTGTTTGATGAGCCTGATTTTGCGTACTTGGGAAAAAATAGATGTCCTAGGTATACTAGGAAAGGATCATTTACTGCTAGTCATTGGATTTGTGTGCAATTTGGGATGGTTAAGATGAATGTACTAAAGTAGTTTTGTTGTCTTCCCTTTTAGGAGCCGGTCCATGCCTAGTTTGGATAATAAGTAGCTTTCAAATTTACTGGGGTGGAATGAGAGCTGATACATTTAAGGTATGGATCAGATGAATCTGAGGCCTGCTATGGAGCCACATTCTACCAAAGGTACAGTAATATGCAGAGCTGGGCCCGACTTTATTTGCAGTAAAATCTTGGGAACTTAAAGGGGTATTCAAAAGTAATCAATTTTACTGGTGCCAGAAAGTCAAACAGATTTGTGAATTACTTCTATTAAAAAAATATTAATCCTTCCAGTACTTATCAGTTACTGTATGCTCCACAGGAATTTATTTTCTGTCTGTCCACAGTGCTCTCTGCTGACACCTCTGTCCATGTCAGGCACTGTCTGGGGCAGGATAGGTTTGCTATGTGGATTTTCTCCTGCTCTGGACAGTTCCTGAAATGGACGGAGGGGTCAGCAGAGAGTGCGTGGTCAGACAAAAAATAAATTCAAAAAGAAAAGAAGTTCCTGTGGAACATACAGCAGCTGACAAGTAATGGAAGGATTAAGATTTTTTTAATAGAAGTAATTTACAAATCTGTTTAACTTTCTGCCACCAGTTGATAAAAAGAAATGTTTTCCACTGAAGTACCCCTTTAATGTGGGACATTTAGAAAGATTTTATGAGATTCTGGACTTCCTTCTATGCACCCCTATGGGGGCTATAAGATTGCAAAAAAAAAAGTGTAAAAAAAAAGAGGTAATAAATGTGAGTTAACCCCTTCCCTAATAAAAGCTTAAATCACCCCCTTTTCCCATAAAAAAAAAACATGCAAATAAAAATAAATATTAACATATGTGGTATCGCTGAATGTGTAAATGTCCGAACTATTAAAATAAATTGTTAATTAAACCGCACGGTCAATGGCGTACGCGCAAAAAAATTCAAAAGTCCAAAATAGAGTATTTTTGGTCACTTTTTATACCATAAAAAAATTTTAAAAAGTGATTAAAAAGTCCGATCAAAACAAAAATGGCACCGATAAAACTTCGGATCGTGGCGCAAAGAAAATGAACCCTCTAAATACCTCATACGCAGAAATATAAAAAAGCTATAGGGGTCAGACAAGGACAATCTTAAACGTATACATTTTTAGTTATGATTTTTTTCAGAAGTAATACAAAATCAAACCTATATAAGTAGGGTATCCATCGTATGGACCTACAGAATAAAGAGAATGTGTCATTTTTTCCGAACAATGTACTGCGTAGAAACGGAAGCCCCCTAAATTTACAAAATTATGTTTTCTTCAATTTCGTCGCACAACAATTTTTTTTTTGTTTTGCAGTAGATATTTGGGTAAAATGACTGATGTCATTACAAAGTAGAATTGGTGGCGCAAAAAATAAGCATCATATGGGTCTGTAGGTGCAAAATTGAAAGGGTTATGATTTTTAAAAAGTGAGGAGGAAAAAAGGAAAGTGCAAAAACGGAAAAACCCTCCGACCCCAAGGGTTTAATATAATCAATATAAGAGATGACTAAAACGGAGGTTGGGAAACCTGTCATTAATTTCAAAACACTTTAGGCTCTGTTTACATACAGTAAATTTGACCTCATTTTGGTCGCAATTTTTTACTAAAATGTTCTTTACCTGGTTTTGGTAAAACATAGTGACCAAAAAGATACCCCAAATGATGATGAAAATACTGTGTGTGAACATAGCCTTATGGTGGGGATAACATTCATTGAATAAAGTACTGAACATTTGTTGTTCATATAAATATTCTGTGAGGTGTCACTATGTGTCCTACTCTTCATTGGTTTCACATCACTGCCATAGACCATGATGTTTGATCCATCTCACTCTGACCCGACCTGATGTCTGGAGTAGATTTTTTTTATTATGGATATTATTTTTGGTGAAGTAAGCAAAAGATGAAGTCAACTAGCCTCCCTTAACCCCTTAATGATCACAGTTTTTTTTTTCTTTTTCATTTTTGAACTTTTGTTTTTTCCTCCTTACCTTCTAAAAATCATAACACTTTAAATTTTCCACCTACAGATGAGGACTTTTTTTTGCGACACCAATTTCACTTTGTAATGACATCAATAATTTTACCACAATGTCTACGGCGAAACAAGAAAAAAAATATTTGCGGGGCTAAATTGAAAAACAAAATTTCATTCTGTAACTTTTGGGGGCTTTCGTTTCTATGCAGCGCATTTTTCCGTAAAAATGACACCTTATCTTTATTCTGTAGGCCCAAACGATTGATATGACACCCTACTTATATAGGTTTGACTTTGTTTTACTTGTGTTAAAAAATTATAACTTTATGCACGAAAATTTGTAGGTTTAAAATGTCCTCTTCTGACCCCTATAACATTTTAATTTTTCCATATACTGCGCGGTATGAGGGCAAATTTTTTGCGCCGTGATCTGAAGTTTTCATCGGTACCATCATTGTTTTGATGGAACTTTTTATAAATTTTTTTAGAGTATACAAAGTGACCAAAAATACGGTATTTTTTTTTTACATATACGCCATTGACCGTGTGGTTTAATTAACATTATATTTTTATAGTTTGGACATTTACGCAATAACACATATGTTTATTTTTATTATGTTTTCATGTTTTTTTATATGGAATTTGGGAAAAGTTTTATATTTTACTTTTAATAAACTTTTTTTTTACACCTTGTTAGTCCCCTTAGAGGACTTTTAGGAGGAATCATTAGATTCCTCATACAGATCAATGTAGGTCCACAGAACTATATTGATCTGTGTGTTTTGCACTCGATTGATAAAGCCTGGTCCAGCCAGGCTTTATCAACCTCAGAGCTAGAGATGAGCGAATCGAAGTTGACGAACCCGAATTCGTTACAAATTTCATGAAAAATTCGATTCACAACGAATGCGAATATCGCCGCGATTCTATCACGTGAATCGCTTCATTAAACCTTATTTTACAGCATTCCATGCTATTGGAGACCTAAAATGGCGGATCCACGTGTGAGTACAAGGGGCAGGGGATTATGGGAGGGCGGGAAACAGCGGCGGGAATGAAGGTAGGCGGGATGACCCTGAATCACATGTGAGATGCAGCCTTTCACAGAATCAGCATTCATTGACCCCTGTGATGTCACAGCCCCTATATAACTGGCAGCCATCTTGCCTCTCTTCATTTAATCTATGCACTCAGATGGAGAGGACGGGACTGTGTGTGTGTGAATAGCTCATACCACAGCGTTACACTGCAACTGCTAGTCACATCAGCATTAGGGAAAGGCAGGAGTGCAGAGTGCTGTGCTGTTACTCTGAGAAGGATCATTGATTGCTAAACCTCCTATTCACGTTATTGAGCATTGCAGCAGAGAGGGGCAGATAGCTGTCAGCTGCCTCATACAGATCTCCAAGCTGCCTGAACTTTATCAACCATCTTATCTCCTCATTTTTAAGCGCAATTCATTTTTTTTTCAGAATTGTGTGACAGAGTGCAATTTAGGGTTTAATCCCTGTATATTTTTTATTGTGGTGCTGCACTGTTGGGTCCTGCTGCTGTTCACAAATACGTTATTTTCAGTGGACTGTAGTGCATTTGTCTGCCCTCATATGTGCATATCACATGCCTACATCAAAGCAGTCTACTATTCTGTATCTGTAACAAGTCTAAATACAGGAAAAGCCCTGACTAATAGCAAAAGTAATCGCCTGCTGGTGTTTTTAAAAAATACTTATTTTTTCTGTGTAGTTGCGCATATTATTGCCCTCATCAGTGCATACCGCATAGGTACATCCAAGTATTGTACCATTTAGTACCTGTTAATCTGTCAAGGTGCTACATACTGTCAAAGTCCAAACAATAGTATTCACCGGCTGGTGTTTTTAAAAAATACTAAATTTTTTCTGCCTATAGTTTTGCATATTACTGCACTCATCAGTGCATACCGCATAGGTACATCCAAGTATTGTACTATTAAGTACCTGTTAATCTTTCAAGGTGCTCCATACCCTCAAAGTCCAAACAATAGTATTCAATGGCTGATTTTAAAAAGAACTGATTTTTTTCTGCGTATAGTTGTGAATATTACTGCCCTCATCAGTGAATACCGCATACGTACATCCAAGTAGTGTACCATCTTGTACCTGTTAATCTGTAAAGGGCCTACATACTGTGAAAGGACAGCCATAAGTAATCACCTGCTGCTGTTCTAGACAAATACTGTTTAAAGAATAGTGTAGCGTATTGTAATACCCTCATAAACGCACTAAGTATGTCAGGCAGAGAAGTGCCAGGACGTGCACAGAGGAGTGGCAGAGGCCTAAATACTTCAGGCAGAGTTGGCAGCAGACTTGGGGCGAGTGGCAGTAGGAGTCACAGCGAGAGGCCTGAGCTCCCGTTATCAGCCAGCGGTCGTGTCTCCACCAGCAACCCATCTGCTGTCGTTGATTGGTTAACACGCTCATCCTCATCATCACAAGTGACATCTGACACCCCCAGTCAACAGTCGGTGGGTTCCTCAGACACAACCCTCAGTTGGCATGGCCCGGGAGCAGTCCCTGTCCTTCCATTGCCTTTGTCCTATGCTGTTCCCTCTCCTAGAGAAGTATCTTATGCTGTGGGTTCAGCTCCACTATTTACTGAGGACGATCCAATAGAGGACAGTCAGCAGCTACTGCCCAGCCAAGAAGGGGCGGAGACATGCGCTGCTTGCTCTGCTAGGCGGCCAAGTAGTGATGTGGAGAGTGACATGAGAGGCGATGTAGCAAGGGTTCAGGGTCCTGAAGTAGACACTGTTGGGAAACCTGAGGAGGACATCAGTGACGTGCACACACCTGTTGATGATGACGATGAAGCTGATCGCAATTGGGAGCCGGGTGCAGAAGGGGCTTCATCATCATCATCATCAGGAGAAGAGAGTTGCAGGTTGCCCTTGAGGCAGCAAGGCGGTAGAACGGTTGGCAGTCAGCGTGGTGGCAGTAGTGGAAATTCAGGAGCCAAATGTGCCCGGGGGAGACCACCTGCTTCACGGCAGACTACCTTTCCGGGAGGTAGTGGAACAGGGGTTACTGGAGACGGTGCCAGTAGCAGTCAATTAGTGCGGACTGCAGGTGGGAAAATCAGCTACTTCGCTTCGTGGAAGTTTTTCATAAGGCATCCGGAGGAGGTTCACGTAGCCACATGCAAGATCTGTCGGCAGAAGGTGAAGCGTAGCCAGGGTCCCAATGTTGGCACCACGGCCCTGCGTCAACACATGGTTCGCCAAAATAAAGGGGCCTGGGAGAACCGTGGCTCCGATGTAGTGGTCCAGCCTGCTGCATCACCCAGTGGCCATCCTCTCCCTCCTTCATCCAGCCAAGGCTACACCACCTCAGCCGAAGGGAGCTGTGTGTCAAACCCTCCTTCTGTCGCTCCTGCTTCTCCCGCTTATAGTCAGCCATTCTGCCAACTATCCATCAGCGAAGCCATGTCCAAGGGACAACAGTATGCGCCCACTCATCAAACGGCACAGAAGTAGAATGTGCTCCTGTCCAAGTTGCTGGTGTTGTAGTCCCTCGCTTTTCAAGTGGTGGACTCTGTACCTTTCAGAGAATTGATGGCTTGTGCCGAGCCGAGGTGGAGAGTCCCAAGCCGTCATTTCTTTGCGAAGAAGGCAGTACCAGCCCTGCATACGTTTGTACAAGAGAAGGTGGGCCAGTCCTTGAGCCTGTCGGTGTGATCAAAAGTGCACGGCAGCGCCGACGTAAGGAGCTGTAACTACGGGCAGGGGCAATACATATCTTTTACGGCCCACTGGCTAAATGTGGTTCTTGCACAGCCACAGCAGCAACTTGGACAGGTCACACCGCTTCCACGCTCTCGCTCTCAGGCAGTTGGTCCTGTTACAGTGTGCGACGCCGCCTCCTCACCGTGTCCTCGGCCTCCACTGCCCATACAAATCTCGGTGGCCCTTCATCATACCATGTGTGTAGGGCACGGCGGTGTCAAGCTGTTCTTCACATGGTTTGCCTTGGCGAACGGAGTCACACAGGGGAGGAACTGCTAAAGTTCATTCGTAAAGAAATCCGAGTATGGCTTACTCCACGAAATCTGGAAATGGAAACCATGATGACCGACAACGGGAAGAACATCGAGTCCGCGCTGCGACAAGGAAGTGTGAAACATGCGCTCTGCATGGTACACGTGTTGAATCTGGTTGTAAAGCACTTCCTCAAGTCTTCACCCCATTTGCAAAACATCCTGAAAATGGCAAGGAAACTGTGCATGCACTTCAGCCGCTCATACACCGCCAAGCACACCTTCCTTGAGCTGCAGCGTCAGAACGGTATCCCGCAACATTGTCTTATTTGTGACGTTGCCACACGTTGGAATTCCACCCTCAATATGTTGGACAGACTATACGAATAAAGAAAAGCCATCACCGATTTCTTGATGATCCAAACAGATAGGAGTACTCCCCTGTGTAACTTTAATGTGAACCAGTGGCAGCTCATACGTGACACCTGCCGTTTGCTGAGGCCCTTTGAGGAAGCCACATTATTTGTGAGTCGCCTGGGAGCAGCCAGAGGAGCTGGAGGGTTTTGAGGAAGGCGAGACAGAGGACCTAGACACGCCGTGGCAGTATGCAGTGGAGATGGAGGCACGTAGTCCCTCCGAGTCACTGGTGCAAATGGCACGATGCATGCTCAGTTGCTTGCGTAGTGACCCCCGAATTGTCAAAATTCATCAGAGGGATGACTTCTGGATCTCCACCTTATTAAACTCTCGCTACCGGCCCAGAATGGGGGCCTTTTTTACACCCACTGAGAGGGAGGACAAACTGACCTACTATAGAGAGATTCTACGTAATCAGTTGGCCGATGCCTATCGGCCACATGGTCTATCCACTCGCAGGTCTGACTCGGGGGGCCCTCTACACTCACTTTCCACTGCCATGGCTGCTGGGGAGGGGTGGCAGGAGCATTACCAGCTCAATCAGCAGCAGCCTGAGTCTACAGTCGCTGATGAGTAGCTTTCTTCACCCGCAACCCGCACCCGCAACAGTAGTGAAGCAACTCATCTGCAGCAGGTAGACATGGAGTAGGACCGGAACCAGCAGGGTGTGGCATACCTTGACATGGCCATGCCAACAACCATTGAAGATCCGCTGGACTTCCTGGCAGCCAAACTTGATTTATGCAGATTTTGCCCTGGAAAAGCTGTCCTGCCAGGCCAGTAGTGTGCCATCAGAGCGGTTGTTTGTCAGGATGAATCAGGGATGGATCAGCCAGGATTTCCAGCCACCAATGCCAGATGCCTCAGAGTAGATTGACCATGCTGCTTCGCCAACATTTCCCAATTATGGTTGGTTATGAAACCCTCTTGGGTTATCAATTAGGGTTATGAAACCCTCTTTGGTACTGCGATTGCCTGCTCCTGGCTCATCCTGTGTCTTTCAGGAACTACTTGCCTCACAGATGCTTCTGGCCTTGGGCCTTTAATTTTTGGAAGTTTAGCAATAGCTAAATACATGCTTAATGCAAATTTCAACATTGATATTTAAATGTAAGGGGTTATGAAACCCTCTTGGGTACTGTGAATGACTGCTCCTGACTCATTCTGTGTCTTTCAGGAACTACTTGCCTCCCTGATGCCTCAGGCCTTGGCCCTTTAATTTTTGGATGTTTAGCAGTAGCTAAATACATGCTTAATGCAAATTTCAACATTGATCTTTAAATGTGAGGGGCTATGAAACCCTCTTGGGTACTGCAAATGACTGCTCCTGACACATTCTGTGTCTTTCAGGAACTACTTGCCTCCCTGATGCCTCAGACCTTGGGCCTTTAAATTTTGGATGTTTAGCAGTAGCTAAATACATGCTTAATGCAAATTTCAACATTGATCTTTAAATGTAAGAGGTTATGAAACCCTCTTGGGTACAGTGAATTCCTGCTCCTGACTCATCCTGTGTCTTTCAGGAACTTCTTGCCTCACTGATGCTTCTGGCCTTGGGCCTTTAATTTTTGGAAGTTTAGCAGTAGCTAATACATGCTTAATGCTAATTTCAACAATGATCTTTAAATTCTTAGCGCTCTGCCAGGGCCTTCTCCTACTCCGTC